>NC_057808.1:492289304-493037079 GCF_018294505.1 Triticum aestivum | reverse complement strand
CAACGCTCACTGTTCATCCAATCGATCGGCTTCAGTTAGCAGCAGTAGCGAAGGAATCGCTCGATCGGGTTCAGTTAACAGCCATCGATCGATCGCTCGGGTTCAGTAACGCGTAGCCTGCAGTGCAATCGCTCGGGTTCAGTTAGAGCCCAACGCCTCGCTCGGGTTCAGTTAGAGCCAACGCCTCGCACACACGCTCGTACATGTACGAGAGAAACGCGCATCGCTCGGCCCCCGACCTCCCACCGTAACCGGGAACTCCCCGAAATTTTCCTCCCCCTCGCTTCTACCACGGTTTTTTCCGTCATGGACGGCCCAAAGAATGTCATGCAGCTGCGTCTCCGGCCCGCCCAGGACGAAAAGCCCATTTTCTGTCATGATTTTTTTTCATAGAAGTAGGAGCCCACCACATCTATGATGATACCGGGTTTTGTCACAATTATCGTCATAGAAGTGTCATATGTATGACAGAAAAAAAATTCGTTCGGCCCAAAATGTCACGGATGTGTCTTTTTTTTGTAGTGATGCACCATTGCGAAAGTTCTTTGTGCTGAGACACCACGTGATGATCAGGTGTGATAAGCTCTACATTCAAATACAACAGGCGCAAGACAGTTTTTGCACACGCAGAATACTCAGATTAAACTTGACGAGCCTAGCATATGCAGATATGGCCTCAGAACACTGAGACCGAAAGGTCGAGCGTGAATCATATAGAAGATATGATCAACATAGTGATGTTCACCATTGAAAACTACTCCATCTCACGTGATGATCGGACATGGTTTAGTTGATATGGATCACGTGATCACTTAGATGATTAGAGGGATGTCTATTTAAGTGGGAGTTCTTAAGTAATATGATTAATTGAACTTTAATTTATCATGAACTTAGTCCTGATAGTATTTTGCAAATAATGTTGTAGATCAATAGCTCGCGTTGTTGCTTCGCTATGTTTTATATGTGTTCCTAGAGAAAACTAAGTTGAAAGATGATAGTAGCAATGATGCGGACTGGGTCCGTGATCTGAGGTTTATCCTCATTGCTGCACAGAAGAATTATGTCCTTGATGCACCGCTAGGTGACAGACCTATTGCAGGAGCAGATTCAGACGTTATGAACGTTTGGCTAGCTCAATATGATGACTACTTGATAGTTTAGTGCACCATGCTTAACTGCTTAGAATCGGGACTTCAAAGACGTTTTGAACGTCATGGACCATATGAGATGTTCCAGGAGTTGATGTTAATATTTCAAGCAAATACCCGAGTTGAGAGATATGAAGTCTCCAACAAGTTCTATAGCTAAAAGATGGAGGAGAATAGCTCAAGCAGTGAGCATGTGCTCAGATTGTCTGGGTACTACAATTGCTTGAATCAAGTGGGAGTTAATCTTCCAGATAAGATAGTGATTGACAGAATTCTCTAGTCATCATCATCAAGTTAGTAGAACTTCGTGATGAACTATAGTATGCAAGGGATGACGAAAACGATTCCCGAGCTTTTCACGATGATGAAATCGATGAAGGTAGAAATCAAGAAAGAGCATCAAGTGTTGATGATTAACAAGACCACTAGTTTCAAGAAAAAGGGCAAAAATAAAGAAAGGGAACTTCATGGCAAGCAAGTTGTCACTTCCGTGAAGAAGCCCAAAGCTAGACAAAAGCCTGAAACTGAGTGCTTCTACTGCAAAGGAAATGGTCACTGGAAGCGAAAATGCCCTGAATATTTGGTGGATAAGAAGGATGGCAAAGTGAACAAGGGTATATTTGATATACAGGTTATTGATGTGTACCTTACTAGTGTTTATAGTAGCCCCTGGGTATTTGATACTTGTTCGGTTGCTGAAAATTAGTAACTCAAAATAGGAGTTACAGAATAAACAGAGACTAGTTGAGGGTGAAGTGACGATGTGTGTTGGAAGTGGTTCCAAGATTGATATGATCATCATCGCACACTCCCTATACTTTCGGGATTAGTGTTAAACCTAAATAAGTGTTATTTGGCGTTTGCGTTGAGCATGAATATGATTTGATCATGTTTATTGCAATACGGTTATTCATTTAAAGTCAGAGAATAATTGTTGTTCTGTTTACATGAATAAAACCTTCGATGGTCATACACCCAATAAAATAGTTTATTGGATCTCGATCGTAGTGATACACATATTCATAATATTGATGCCAAAAGATGCAAAGTTGATAATGATAGTGCAACTTATTTGTGGCACTGCCGTTTGGGTCATATCGGTGTAAAGCGCATGAAGAAACTCCATAAATATGGACTTTTGGAATCACTTGGTTATGAATCATTTGATGCTTGCGAACCATTCCTTTTGGGCAAGATGACTAAAACTCCGTTCTCCGAAACTATGGAGCGAGCAACAGATTTGTTGGAAATCATACATACTGATGTATGTGGTCCAATGAATGTTGAGGCTCGCGGCGGGTATCGTTATTTTCTCACCTTCACAGATGATTTGAGCAGATATGGGTATATCTAGTTAATGAAGCACAAGTCTGAAACATTTGAAAAGTTCAAAGAATTTCAGAGTGAAGTGGAGAATCATCGTAACAAGAAAATAAAGTTTCTACAATCTGATCGTAGAGGAGAATATTTGAGTTACGAGTTTGGCCTTTATTTAAAAACAATGTGGAATGGTTTCACAGCTCATGCCACATGGAACAACACAGCGTGATGGTGTGTCCGAACGTCGTAACCGCACTTTATTAGATATGGTGTGATCTATGATGTATCTTACCGATTTACCACTATTGTTTTGGGGTTATGCATTAGAGACGGCTGCATTCACGTTAAATAGGGCACCATCTAAATCCGTTGAGACGACGCCTTATGAACTATGGTTTGGCAGGAAACCGAAGTTGTCATTTCTTAAAGTTTGGGGTTGCGATGCTTATGTGAAAAAGCTTCAACCTGATAAGCTCGAACCCAAATCGGAGAAATGGGTCTTCATAGGATACCCAAAGGAGACTGTTGGGTACACCTTCTATCACAGATCCGAAGGCAAGACTTTTGTTGCTAAATTTGGATCCTTTCTAGAGAAGGAGTTTCTCTCGAAAGAAGTGAGTGGGAGGAAAGTAGAACTTGATGAGGTAACTGTACTTGCTCCCTTATTGGAAAGTAGTTCATCACAGAAACCGGTTCCTGTGACACCTACACCAATTAGTGAGGAAGTTAATGATGATTGTTGGGGATATTACCACTGGGAGTAAACCGGCCAGGAGAGGCCGGGTTAACCGCATAAGTAGTTCATCTGTATCTGAAGTCCATGAAGACAGACGGTGACGCTTTATGGAGGCCCAGGGCCCAAAGCCGGTTTAAGGCCTGTAGACATAAACCGGCATTGATATGCAAACTAATATTGTAAGATAGAAGTAGCAGAGACCGAGCCGGACACGATTATGAGCCGGCCTCGGGATTCTGTAAACCGACGGGTGTCAACCCATGTATATAAGGGGACGACCCGGCGGCGGTTCAGGGACAACAGACAACAACTCGAGACTCAGCAAAGCATATTCGCTCCCTGGTCATCGAAACCCCAGCAATTCCATCACAACTAGACGTAGGCTTTTACCTTCATCGTAAGGGGCCGAACTAGTATAAAACTCTCTTGCGTCCCTTGTCCGCTTTAACCCCTTTAAGTTAACCCGTAGCGATGGCTCCACGACTAAGTCCTTTCTCTAGGACATCTGTCGTGACAAAACCACGACAGTTGGCGCCCACCGTGGGGCTATCGCACGATGGTTTCAAGTTCTTGGAGGGCAACTTCGAAGGACTCAATGGTTACGCTATGGGCCGGATGACCAAGAGTCGTCGCGGCAAGCTCTACATCGACGATGCAGGCTGGGGCCCCGAGGCCGGCTCAATCGAGTACGGGTACCGGGTCCCCTTTGGTGGCATACACGTTTTCATTGGCAAGATCGGCGAACCGGGCCCTGAGCCAGACATCTGCACCGTCCTCGTCGAAACGGCTCAGCGTGCGAGATCTGCCCGGGTCAAGCCTGTCATGAAGCGTGCCTTCGTGGGAGTTATCCATGGAGGGGAATCTGAGGATAGATCGGAATTTGGTGGTGAGACCGTCGTTTATTCCGGCAACGAGTCATCGACCGGAGAGACCGAGTCGTTATAACAGTGACAAGATGGCCGGATTGGGGGCTGTTCCGATGGCGACGGTATTCCAGACCCCTTCGATCTGCCAAACCGGGTTGCGATCTTCATGGCCGGTACGCAACCGGCGCTCCACCCTTCGACTGCAGCGGCGATGATTTCCGGATCGACAGCGGCCAGGGCAGGAGACCCTGTGCGACCGGCAGCTCAGGTTCTATCTAATTTGTTTGACGCGTTGGCAACGCTGATGGCGGAGGTTAACCCGACGGATCAAGATGCACACAATGCGGAAATCGCGAAAGTGAAAGATCAGATCACCCAGGCCAAAGCCGACTTAGCAGCTGAGGATACCAGGATGGCCGTGGAGCGGGCCGCTTTGGATGCACAAGCTTACCGGATTATGCTGGATCAGAGTGCGTCGAACGAAGTCCTGAAGGGGAGGTACCGATCTCGCCTGCCACCGGTTTATGATGCTAGAAATCTCTTTAACACCCCAGGAGCAGAGACCAGTAATCCGCCGGTGGTAAACCGGGCGGAGGCACCTGGAGCAGGGGCGCTGGTTCAGCCACGTTTGGTGGATCCGCCTCGTCAGAACAACATTGTAACACCGCATGTCCCCACGCCACCGGGTCATTACTCTAACCCGATGGACAACATTGTCGCTGCCGCTTCACAGCCGGCGGCCATCCCGATCGAAGGCGATTCTCCGGCGGCGGTCGAGACGCGTCGGGTTAAGGAGCTTCTTCAGACAGCCTTGGTTCAACGGGAGGCTTATTCATATAGTCGCGATCGGATGCATTCCACTCCCCGTCCAATCCGGAGTTACAGCAGGCGTATGGATGAACCGGAAGTGTCAAGCAATGCGCGGAACCGTGATCTGCCCTGTGGCAATAACCCGGCGGGTGGTGCTGGTGATGCTCAGGAGGTGGTGGACCAGGCTCGGGCACGCGGAGAGGCTGAGTTAGCGGCGCAGCATGAATCCCGCCAGCTTACTCCGGTTCGTCCAACCACATCGGTGGAACCAGGAGTTACGTCTAGTTCTTTGGGAGTGCCGTGTCTCGTCTCGGCGTTGCGCAATGTGCGCCTGCCCAAGGATTTCAAGGGCCCGCGCAAGGTGCTGAATTACACCGCCGATTTATCCCCTGAAACATGGGTCGAAAGCTATGAGATGGCCATGGAGATGCCGGATGTAGATGATGCGGCATGTGCGAAATACTTCACCATGATGCTAGAAGGGACGGCCCGCACTTGGCTAAAGAGCTTACCGGCTAATTCTATCAGGTCATGGGCCGAGTTGAGAGCCCGGTTTATTCAGAATTTCAAGGATACATGCAAGCAGCCAATGTCAATTGTGGACTTAGCTGCCTGTGTCCAGGAGGAAGGAGAGTCAACAACCCATTGGGTGCGCCGGGTTTCGGAGATTTTGCATTCATCGGACCGCATCAACGCTGACACCGCAGTTTTAACATTGGAAGGCAATTGCCGGTTTGAACCCCTGAAGTTGAAGTTGGGATGGCTCAAACGTCATTGTAATGACATGGGAACCCTCATGGCTGCACTGGTGAAGTATGCCGACTCTGATAGTACCAAGGATCCCGAGTCTGACGATGATAAGACAGGGAAGGGAAAAAAAAGAGCGGCAACGCCAAGGGGCAGCACCACAACCCGGCGGGTCATGGAAACGGCGGCAAGCGTAAGGCGGACCACGGTTTAGACTTTGTGGCTAATACTAATACACATGACAAGGGCCAGCGGCGTAAGGGTAAACCGCCCCAGCGCGGTGGAGGGCCAAGTCCTAATCCGGACCGTTTGTCTTATCTGTTGAACCAGCCCTGTCCAAAGCATGGGACGAAGGAGATCCCGTCCACGCACCTCTGGAAAGATTGTTACATCATGCAAGAGTTCAAAAATTCTGATTCTTTCCGGTATGATCATGGACCAGGAGGCTTTTCGGGCCCCGGGTCTCATGGGCCGGGTTATGGTGGAGGAAATTCCGGTTCAGGCTTCCACGGTAATCAGGGTGGACATAACAATCAAAGTAATCAGGGTAACCATGGTGGCTATAATCATCAGGGCAATCAGCAGCAGGAGCAGCAGTCGGGTTACCAGAGCAACCCGAAGCAGTTGAATAGCGGACAGTATCATGTCTTCACCACTAGCTTGGACAAGCGCGATCAGAAGCTGCATAAAAGGGCGGTGAATGCCGTTGAACCGGCGGTGCCCCGTTATTTGCGCTGGTCCGAGCAGCCGATTGTGTGGAGTAGAGAAGATCATGCACCCCGGGTTGACAATCCGGGTCATCTGGCTCTGGTGGTGGCACCTCAGGTGGGAGGTTATAAGTTCACTAAGGTACTCATGGATGGAGGGAGTAGTATCAATATCCTTTATTATGAAACTTTCCGTCGCATGGGCTTAACAGATAAAAATCTTAAACCGTCCAATACGGTGTTCCATGGTGTGGTGCCTGGTAAATCGGCATATCCTGTTGGTAAGATAGCTCTGGAGGTGGCTTTTGGAGATGAGCATGACTCAAGATCAGAAACTTTGACCTTTGAAGTGGTGAAAATCAAAAGCCCGTATCATGCCCTGTTTGGACGGCTGGCTTATGCTAAGTTTATGGCACGGCCTTGTTATGTCTATCTGCAGCTCAAGATGCCGGGTCACAAGGGAACTATAACCATGCATGGGAGCCGCAAGATTGCCCTGGAGTGTGAAGAAGGTGATGCGGCTTATGCAGAGTCGGTTTGTGCAACAGAAGAGTTGAAGTTTTACAAAGACAATGTTGATCCGGCAGATATGACTTCATTAAAGAAACCAACTACAGAGCATGATCCGGCCCTGAAATTCAAATCAGAGTATGAGACTAAACTTGTTGACTTCGTGCCCGGCGATTCGTCCAAGCAATTTAGCATCAGCGCTAACTTGGATCCGAAATAGGAAAGCGCGCTCATCGAGTTCATCCGTGAGAATCGGGACATCTTTGCGTGGAATCCTTCTGACATGCCAAGTGTTGGAAATATGCCCTAGAGGCAATAATAAAATGGTTATTATTATATTTCCTTGTTCATGATAATTGTCTATTGTTCATGCTATAATTGTGTTATCCGGAAATCGTAATACATGTGTGAATACATAGACCACAACAGGTCCCTAGTGAGCCTCTAGTTGACTAGCTCGTTGATCAACAGATAGTCATGGTTTCCTGACTATGGACATTGGATGTCATTTATAACGGGATCACATCATTAGGAGAATGATGTGATGGACAAGACCCAATCCTAAGCATAGCACAAAAGATCGTGTAGTTCGTTTGCTAGAGTTTTTCCAATGTCAAGTATCATTTCCTTAGACCATGAGATCGTGCAACTCCCGGATGCCGTAGGAGTGCTTTGGGTGTACCAAACGTCACAACGTAACTGGGTGACTATAAAGGTGCACTACGGGTATCTCCGAAAGTGTCTGTTGGGTTGGCACGGATCGAGACTGGGATTTGTCACTCCGTATGACGGAGAGGTATCTCTGGGCCCACTCGGTAATGCATCATCATAATGAGCTCAAAGTGACCAAGTGGTTGGTCACGGGATCATGCATTACGGTACGAGTAAAGTGACTTGCCGGTAACGAGATTGAACAAGGTATTGGGATACCGACGATCGAATCTCGGGCAAGTAACGTACCGATTGACAAAGGGAATTGTATACGGGATTGATTGAATCCTTGACATCCTGGTTCATCCGATGAGATCATCGTGGAACATGTGGTTGCCAACATGGGTATCCAGATCCCGCTGTTGGTTATTGACCGCAGAGTCGTCTCGGTCATGTCTGCATGTCTCCCGAACCCGTAGGGTCTACACACTTAAGGTTCGGTGACGCTAGGGTTGTAGAGATATTAGTATGCGGTAACCCAAAAGTTGTTCGGAGTCCCGGATGAGCTCCCGAACGTCACTAGGAGTTCCGGAATGGTCCGGAGGTGAAGAATTATATATAGGAAGTCCAGTTTCGGCCACCGGGAAAGTTTCGGGGGTCACCGGTATTGTACCGGGACCACCGGAAGGATCCCGGGGGTCCACCGGGTGGGGCCACCTATCCCGGAGGGCCCCATGGGCTGAAGTGGGAGGGGAACCAGCCCCTGGTGGGCTGGTGCGCCCCCCCTTGGGCCTCCCCCTGCGCCTAGGGTTGGAAATCCTAGGGGTGGGGGCCCCCCACTTGGCTTGGGGGGGGAAGCCACCCCCTTAGCCACCGCCCCCCTGGAGACTGCATCTCCCAGGGCCGGCGCCCCCCCAGGGGCCCTATATATAGTGGGGGGAGGGAGGGCAGCCGCACCACAGCCCCTGGCGCCTCCCTCTCCCTCCCGTGACACATCTCCCTCCTCCCGCAGCGCTCGGCGAAGCCCTGTCGGAATCCCGCTACTTCCACCACCACGCCGTCGTGCTGCTGGATCTCCGTCAACCTCTCCTTCCCCCTTGCTGGATCAAGAAGGAGGAGACGTTGCTGCTCCGTACGTGTGTTGAACGCGGAGGTGCCGTCCGTTCGGCGCTCGGTCATCGGTGATTTGGATCACGACGAGTACGACTCCATCAACCCCGTTCACTTGAACGCTTCCGCTCGCGATCTACAAGGGTATGTAGATGCACTCCTTCCTTCTCATTGCTAGTAAACTCCATAGATGGATCTTGGTGATGCGTAGAAAATTTTAAATTTCTGCTACGATCCCCAACAGTGGCATCATGAGCCAGGCCTATGCGTAGTTTCTATGCACGAGTAGAACACAAACTTGTTGTGGGCGTAGATGTTGTCAATTTTTCTTGCCACTACTAGTCTTATCTTGTTTCGGCGGCATTGTGGGATGAAGCGGCCCGGACCGACCTTACACGTATGCTTACGTGAGACAGGTTCCACCGACTGACATGCACTAGTTGCATAAGGTGGCTAGCGGGTGTCTGTCTCTCCCACTTTAGTCGGAACGGATTCGATGAAAAGGGTCCTTATGAAGGGTAAATAGAAATTGGCATATCATGTTGTGGTTTTACGTAGGTAAGAAACGTTCTTGCTAGAAACCTATAGAAGCCACATAAAAACATGCAACAACAATTAGAGGATGTCTAACTTGTTTTTGCAGCATATGCCTTGTGATGTGATATGGCCAAAAGGATGTGATGAATGAGATATATGTGATGTATGAGATTGATCATGTTCTTGTAATAGGAATCACGACTTGCATGTCAATGAGTATGACAACCGGCAGGAGCCATAGGAGTTGTCTTTATTTTTTGTATGACCTGCGAGTCATTGAATAACGCCATGTAAATTACTTTACTTTATTGCTAAACATGTTAGCCATAGAAGTAGAAGTAATCGTTGGCGTGACAACTTCATGAAGACGCGATGATGGAGATCATGATGATGGAGATCGTGGTGTCATGCCGGTGACGAAGATGATCATGGCACCCCGAAGATGGAGATCAAAGGAGCAAAATGATATTAGCCATATCATGTCACTATTTGATTGCATGTGATGTTTATCATGTTTTACATCTTATTTGCTTAGAACGACAGTAGCTTAAATAAGATGATCCCTCACAATAATTCCAAGAAAGTGTTCCCCCTAACTGTGCACCATTGCGAAGGTTCGTTGTTTCGAAGCACCACGTGATGATCGGGTGTGATAGATTCTAACGTTCGAATACAACGGGTGTTAGCAAGATTTACACACGCAATACACTTAGGTTGACTTGATGAGCCTAGCATGTACAGACATGGCCTCGGAACACGGAAGACCGAAAGGTCGAGCATGAGTCATATAGAAGATACGATCAACATGAAGATGTTCACCGATGTTGACTAGTCCGTCTCACGTGATGATCGGACACGGCCTAGTTGACTCGGATCATGTTTCACTTAGATAACTAGAGGGATGTCTATCTGAGTGGGAGTTCATTGAATAATTTGATTAGATGAACTTAGTCTAAAATCTTTACAATATGTCTTGTAGATCAAATGGCCCACGTTGCCCTCAACTTCAATGCGTTCCTAGAGAAAACCAAGCTGAAAGATGATGGCAGCCACTATACGGACTGGGTCCGGAATCTGAGGATCATCCTCATAGCTGCCAAGAAAGATTATGTCCTAGAAGCACCGCTAGGTGAAGCACCCATCCCAGAGAACCAAGACGTTATGAATGCTTGGCAGTCATGTGCTGATGATTACTCCCTCGTTCAGTGCGGCATGCTTTACAGCTTAGAACCGGGGCTCCAAAAGCGTTTTGAGCAACACGGAGCATATGAGATATTCGAAGAGCTAAAAATGGTTTTCCAAGCTCATGCCCGGGTCGAGAGATATGAAGTCTCCGACAAGTTCTTCAGTTGTAAGATGGAGGAAAACAGTTCTGTCAGTGAGCACATACTCAAAATGTCTGGGTTGCACGACCGCTTGACTCAGCTGGGAGTTAATCTCCCGGATGACGCGGTCATTGACAGAATCCTTCAATCGCTTCCACCGAGCTACAAGAGCTTTGTGATGAACTTCAATATGCAGGGGATGGAAAAGACCATTCCTGAGGTATATTCAATGTTGAAATCAGCGAAGGTGGAGATCAGAAAGGAACATCAAGTGTTGATGGTGAATAAAACCACTAAGGTCAAGAAAGGCAAGGGGTAAGAAGAACTTCAAGAAGGACGGCAAGGGAGTTGCCGCGCCCGGTAATCCAGTTGCCGGGAAGAAGCCAAAGAATGGACCCAAGCCTGAGACTGAGTGCTTTTATTGCAAGGGAAGTGGTCACTGGAAGCGGAACTGCCCCAAATACTTAGCGGACAAGAAGGCCGGCAACACCAAAGGTATATGTGATATACATGTAATTGATGTGTACCTTACCAGTACTCGTAGTAGCTCCTGGGTATTTGATACCGGTGCGGTTGCTCATATTTGTAACTCAAAACAGGAGCTGCGGAATAAGCGGAGACTGGCGAAGGACGAGGTGACGATGCGCGTCGGGAATGGTTCCAAGGTCGATGTGATCGCCGTCGGCACGCTACCTCTACATTTACCTACGGGATTAGTTTTAAACCTCAATAATTGTTATTTAGTGCCAGCTTTGAGCATGAACATTGTATCAGGATCTCGTTTAATTCGAGATGGCTACTCATTTAAATCCGAGAATAATGGTTGTTCTATTTATATGAGAGATATGTTTTATGGTCATGCCCCGCTGGTCAATGGTTTATTCTTAATGAATCTCGAACGTGATGTTACACACATTCATAGTGTGAATACCAAAAGATGTAAAGTTGATAACGATAGTCCCACATACTTGTGGCACTGCCGCCTTGGTCACATTGGTGTCAAGCACATGAAGAAGCTAAATGCTGATGGACTTTTAGAGTCTCTCGCTTATGAATCATTTGACACATGCGAACCATGCCTCATGGGCAAAATGACCAAGACTCCGTTCTCCGGAACAATGGAGCGAGCAACCAACTTATTAGAAATCATACATACTGATGTGTGCGGTCCAATGAGTGTTGAGGCTCGCGGAGGCTATCGTTATGTTCTCACTCTCACTGATGACTTGAGTAGATATGGGTATGTCTACCTAATGAAACACAAGTCTGAGACCTTTGAAAAGTTCAAGGAATTTCAGAGTGAGGTTGAGAATCAACGTGACAGGAAAATAAAGTTCCTACGATCAGATCATGGAGGGGAATATTTAAGTCACGAATTTGGCACACACTTAAGGAAATGTGGAATAGTTTCACAACTCACGCCGCCTGGAACACCTCAGCGAAATGGTGTGTCCGAATGTCGTAATCGCACTCTATTAGATATGGAGCGATCTATGATGTATCTTACCGATCTACCGCTATCATTCTGGGGCTATGCTTTAGAGACTGCCGCATTCACTTTAAATAGGGCTCCGTCGAAATCCGTTGAGACGACACCGTATGAATTATGGTTTGGGAAGAAACCTAAGCTGTCGTTTCTAAAAGTTTGGGGATGCGATGCTTATGTCAAGAAACTTCAACCTGAAAAGCTCGAACCCAAGTCGGAAAAATGCGTCTTCATAGGATACCCTAAGGAAACCATTGGGCATACCTTCTACCTCAGATCCGAAGGCAAGATCTTTGTTGCCAAGAACGGGTCCTTTCTAGAGAAAGAGTTTCTCTCGAAAGAAATGAGTGGGAGGAAAGTGGAACTTGATGAGGTGATAGTCACCCCTTCCGAACCGGAAAGTAGCGCAGCACGGGAAGATGTTCTTGTGGTGCCTGCACCGACTGGGGAGGAAGTTAATGATGATGATCATGAAGCTTCAGATCAAGTTACTGCTGAACTTCGTAGGTCCACAAGGACACGTTCCGCACCAGAGTGGTACGGCAACCCTGTCATGGAAATCATGTTGTTAGACAACGGTGAACCTTCGAACTATGAAGAAGCGATGGCGGGCCCAGATTCCAACAAATGGCTTGAAGCCATGCAATCCGAGATAGGATCCATGTATGAAAATGAAGTATGGACTTTGACTGACTTGCCCGATGATCGGCGAGCCATAGAAAATAAATGGATCTTTAAGAAGAAGACAGACACGGATGGTAATGTGACCATCTATAAGGCTCGACTTGTCGCTAAGGGTTATCGACAAGTTCAAGGGGTTGACTACGATGAGACTTTCTCACCCGTAGCGAAGCTGAAGTCCGTCCGAATCATGTTAGCAATTGCCGCATTCTATGATTATGAG
The DNA here is from genome assembly GCF_018294505.1 of Triticum aestivum. Taxonomy (NCBI): domain Eukaryota; kingdom Viridiplantae; phylum Streptophyta; class Magnoliopsida; order Poales; family Poaceae; genus Triticum; species Triticum aestivum. The sequence continues at coordinate 493,024,222 of NC_057808.1, read as the reverse complement.
ATATGGCAAATGGACGTCAAAACGGCATTCCTTAACGGCTTTCTTAAGGAAGAATTGTATATGATGCAGCCGGAAGGTTTTGTCGATCCTAAGAATGCTAACAAGGTATGCAAGCTCCAGCGCTCCATCTATGGGCTGGTGCAAGCATCTCGGAGTTGGAACATTCGATTTGATGAGATGATCAAAGCGTTTGGGTTTACACAGACTTATGGAGAAGCCTGTGTTTACAAGAAAGTGAGTGGGAGCTCTGTAGCATTTCTCTTATTATATGTGGATGACATACTATTGATGGGAAATGATATAGAATTCTTGGAAAGTATAAAGGCCTATTTGAATAAGTGTTTTTCAATGAAGGACCTTGGAGAAGCTGCTTATATATTAGGCATCAAGATCTATAGAGATAGATCAAGACGCCTCATTGGTCTTTCACAGAGTACGTACCTTGACAAGATATTGAAGAAGTTCAATATGGATCAGTCCAAGAAGGGGTTCTTGCCTGTATTGCAAGGTGTGCAATTGAGCACGGCTCAATGCCCGACCACGGCAGAAGATAGAGAAAAGATGAGTGTCATCCCCTATGCCTCGGCCATAGGGTCTATTATGTATGCCATGCTGTGTACCAGACCTGATGTAAACCTTGCCGTAAGTTTGGTAGGAAGGTACCAAAGTAATCCCGGCATGGAACACTGGACAGCGGTCAAGAATATCCTGAAGTACCTGAAGAGGACTAAGGATATGTTTCTCGTTTATGGAGGTGACGAAGAGCTCGTCGTAAAGGGTTACGTCGATGCTAGCTTCGACACAGATCTGGATGACTCTAAGTCACAAACCGGATACGTGTATATTTTGAATGGAGGGGCAGTAAGCTGGTGCAGTTGCAAGCAAAGCGTCGTGGCGGGATCTACATGTGAAGCGGAGTACATGGCGGCCTCAGAGGCAGCACAAGAAGCAATCTGGATGAAGGAGTTCATTACCGACCTAGGGGTGATTCCCAATGCGTCGGGCCCGATGACTCTCTTCTGTGACAACACTGGAGCTATTGCCCTTGCCAAGGAGCCCAGGTTTCACAGGAAGACCAGGCATATCAAGCGTCGCTTCAACTCCATTCGTAAAAGTGTTCAAAATGGAGACATAGATATTTGTAAAGTACATACGGACCTGAATGTAGCAGATCCGTTGACTAAACCTCTCCCTAGAGCAAAACATGATCAACACCAGAACTCTATGGGTGTTCGATTCATCACAATGTAACTAGATTATTGACTCTAGTGCAAGTGGGAGACTGTTGGAAATATGCCCTAGAGGCAATAATAAAATGGTTATTATTATATTTCCTTGTTCATGATAATTGTCTATTGTTCATGCTATAATTGTGTTATCCGGAAATCGTAATACATGTGTGAATACATAGACCACAACAGGTCCCTAGTGAGCCTCTAGTTGACTAGCTCGTTGATCAACAGATAGTCATGGTTTCCTGACTATGGACATTGGATGTCATTGATAACGGGATCACATCATTAGGAGAATGATGTGATGGACAAGACCCAATCCTAAGCATAGCACAAAAGATCGTGTAGTTTCGTTTGCTAGAGCTTTTCCAATGTCAAGTATCATTTCCTTAGACCATGAGATCGTGCAACTCCCGGATGCCGTAGGAGTGCTTTGGGTGTACCAAACATCACAACGTAACTGGGTGACTATAAAGGTGCACTACGGGTATCTCCGAAAGTGTCTGTTGGATTGGCACGGATCGAGACTGGGATTTGTCACTCCGTATGACGGAGAGGTATCTCTGGGCCCACTCGGTAATGCATCATCATAATGAGCTCAAAGTGACCAAGTGGTTGGTCACGGGATCATGCATTACGGTACGAGTAAAGTGACTTGCCGGTAACGAGATTGAACAAGGTATTGGGATACCGACGATCGAATCTCGGGCAAGTAACGTACCGATTGACAAAGGGAATTGTATACGGGATTGATTGAATCCTCGACATCCTGGTTCATCCGATGAGATCATCGTGGAACATGTGGTTGCCAACATGGGTATCCAGATCCAGCTGTTGGTTATTGACCGGAGAGTCGTCTCGGTCATGTCTGCATGTCTCCCGAACCCGTAGGGTCTACACACTTAAGGTTCGGTGACGCTAGGGTTGTAGAAATATTAGTATGCGGTAACCCAAAAGTTGTTCGGAGTCCCGGATGAGCTCCCGGACGTCACTAGGAGTTCCGGAATGGTCCAGAGGTGAAGAATTATATATAGGAAGTCCAGTTTCGGCCACCGGGAAAGTTTCGGGGGTTACTGGTATTGTACCGGGACCACCGGAAGGGTCCCGGGGGTCCACCGGGTGGGGCCACCTATCCCGGACGGCCCCATGGGCTGAAGTGGGAGGGGAACCAGCCCCTGGTGGGCTGGTGCGCCCCCCTTGGGCCTCCCCCTGCGCCTAGGGTTGGAAACCCTAGGGGTGGGGGCGCCCCCACTTGGCTTGGGGGGGAAGCCACCCCCTTGGCCGCCGCCCCCCCTGGAGATTGCATCTCCCAGGGACGGCGCCCCCCCAGGGGCCCTATATATAGTGGGGGGAGGGAGGGCAGCCGCACCACAGCCCCTGGCGCCTCCCTCTCCCTCCCGTGACACATCTCCCTCCTCCCGCAGCGCTCGGCGAAGCCCTGTCGGAATCCCGCTACTTCCACCACCACGCCGTCGTGCTGCTGGATCTCCATCAACCTCTCCTTCCCCCTTGCTGGATCAAGAAGGAGGAGACGTCGCTGCTCCATACGTTTGTTGAACGCGGAGGTGCCGTCCGTTCGGCGCTCGGTCATCGGTGATTTGGATCACGACGAGTATGACTCCATCAACCCCGTTCACTTGAACGCTTCCGCTCGCGATCTACAAGGGTATGTAGATGCACTCCTTCCTTCTCGTTGCTAGTAAAATCCATAGATGGATCTTGGTGATGCGTAGAAAATTTTAAATTTCTGCTACGATCCCCAACACCAGGTGTACCGAGAGAACTCGCTGAGCACACTCTCAATATTGATCCAAAGTATAAACCGGTCAAGCAGTTTCTCTGCCGGTTCAATGAAGAAAGACGCAAAGCTATTGGAGAAGAAGTAGCCAGGCTCTTGGCGGCTGGATTTATCGTTGAAGTATTCCATCCTGAGTGGTTGGCTAATCCGGTGCTGGTCCTTAAAAAGAACAGCACTTGGCGTATGTGTGTGGACTACACAGACCTTAACAAAGCTTGTCCGGCAGATCCCTTTGCCCTCCCTCGTATTGATCAAATGATTGATGCTACGGTGGGTTGCGAGCGTTTGAGCTTTTTGGATGCATATTCTGGTTATCATCAGATCAAAATGGCAGTTAAGGATCAGGAGAAGACAGCCTTCATAACTCCCTTTGGAGCCTTCTGCTATGTGTCCATGCCCTTTGGGCTCAAGAGTGCCCAGGCGACTTATCAACGGTGTGTGCACAATTGTCTTCATAAACAGATCGGCCGCAATTTCACGCCTATGTGGATGATATTGTGGTGAAATCAAGGAAGAAGGAGACATTGATTGATGACTTGAAGGAAACCTTTGATAACCTGCGGGTTTATAAAATGATGCTTAATCCGGCCAAGTGCGTCTTTGGTGTACCTACAGGCAAGCTCTTGGGCTTTTTGGGGTCTAATAGGGGCATTGAAGCTAATCCGGAAAAGATCAAAGCCATCACCTCCTTGGCCAAACTGAAGTATATCAATGATGTTCAACGCCTGGCAGGCCGGATTGCCGCGTTGAGCCAGTTTATCAGTCGCCTTGGTGAGAAGGCCATCCCTTTATATCAGATGCTGAAGAAAACGGATAACTTCGTCTGGAGTGACGCCGCTAATGAAGCATTTGAGGACTTAAAGCGGCAGCTGGCTAATCCGCTGATTCTCGCTGCTCCAGTGCGCAAAGAACCATTGTTGCTTTATGTGGCAGCTAATGCTCGGGCTGTTAGTGTGGCTATTGTGGTGGAGCGCAAGGAGGCAGGAAAGGAATATCCAGTTCAGCGGCCGGTTTACTATATCAGTGAGGTACTTATTGAGTCCAAGCAGAGGTACCCGCATTGGTAGAAATTGGTGTATGGGGTTTTCATGGCAAGCCGGAAGCTTAAGCACTATTTCCAAGGTCATCCCATCACGGTGGTCAGCTCTGCTCCTTTGGGGGATATAATCCAGAACAGGGAAGCAACTGGTCGGATTGCTAAGTGGGCTATTGAGCTCGGGCCTCACGGGTTGAAATAGATACCCCGAACAGCGATCAAATCTCAGGCACTTGTGGATTTCATCAATGATTGGACAGAGTTACAAGCGCCAGAGGAGAAGTCGGATCACACTTATTGGACTATTCATTTTGATGGGTCCAGGCAATTGGACACGAGGTGATAAGTTTTGTTATGTTCTCCGTTTAATGTTCCCTTGCACTAACAATGCAGCTGAATATGAGGCCCTACTCCATGGTCTTCGGATGGCTAAGGAGATGAACCTAAGCCGAGTTAAGTGCTTCGGTGACTCGGATTTGGTGGCTCAACAAGTGTCCGGCACTTGGTATTCCAAGGACCCACTCATGGCAGCATATCATCGTGAGGTGGATATTGTTGCAGGTCACTTTAATGGTTATCAGGTGGATCATGTGGACCGGCGAAAGAATGAGGCGGCGGACGCTTTAAGCCGCCTGGGTTCCCAACGTAAACCGGTTCCACCTAATGTCTTCCTCGATGTTCTGCATAATCCGTCCGTCAAGCTCCCTGGTGAAGAGGATTTGGTTATTCCTGATCCGGAAGATCAGTTGGTGGCGGCTCTTCATGTTATCTCGGATTGGACGGTTCCATATCTGGCGTATATGAACCGGTGCGAGTTACCAGAGGATGAAACTTTGGCCAGGCAGATAATCCGGTGGTCCAAGTCCATGACTATTATCCATGGAGAGTTACATCATTGCAGTGTGACAGGGGCGTTTCAACGCTGTGTGTCTCCTGAGGAAGGCCGTGAAATTTTGCGTGAGATCCACGAAGGAGATTGTGGTCACCACGCCGGTTCAAAATCTTTGGTGGCCAAGGCGTTTCGTCACGGTTTCTATTGGTTGACAGCTCATGCTGATGCCGAGGACTTGGTCAAAAGATGTGATGGCTGTCAGAAATTCTCAAGGCGCGCTCATGTACCGGCTCAAAAATTGAGGATGATTCCAATCACCTGGCCGTTTACAACTTGGGGGCTGGATATGGTTGGGCCTTTCAAGAGGTCCAAGGATAAGAAGACCCACCTTTTGGTGGCGGTTGATAAGTTCACGAAGTGGGTGGAGGCAGAGCCAGTTAGTAAGTGTGACGCAGCCACGGCGGTTCAATTCATCAAAAAGGTGATCTTCCGGTTTGGCTTTCCACACAGCATTATAACAGACAATGGTACCAATCTGTAAAAAGGTGCCATGAAGGAGTTCTGTCAACGTGAGCACATCCGGCTTGACGTGTCATCAGTGGCTCACCCACAGTCTAATGGTCAAGCGGAGAGGGCCAATCAAGAGATCTTGAGAGGCATCAAACCCCTGCTTATGGTTCCTTTGTAACGGACGCCGGGTTGTTGGGTTGAGGAGTTACCTTCTGTATTGCGGAGCATCAATACCACACCCAACAGATCGACAGGATACACACCATTCTTTATGGTTTATGGAGCGGAAGCAGTTCTTCCTAGTGACATCCGTCATGACTCGCCTCGTGTAGCGGCATATGTTGAAGCTGACAACGAGAAGGCACGACAGGAAGCTCTTGACCTGTTAGATGAGGAACGTGACATGGCGGCAGCCCGTTCGGCGATTTATCAGCAAGATCTGCGTCGTTATCATAGCCGCCGAGTTAAACCAGAACCTTTCAAGAAGGCGATTTGGTGCTTCGGCTCATCCAGGATCAGACGGATATGCATAAGCTATCCCCCCCCTTGGGAAGGACCCTTTGTGGTCAGCAAGAATCTACACAACGGGTCATACTACCTAATCAATGTTCGAGAGCGCAAATACTCACGTAAATCGAAGGAGGAGACCAACCGGCCGTGGAATATTGCTCATCTTCGGCCCTACTATACTTGAGCTATAGGCTCTGCTTATGTACATATTATGACATGGTATATATTATAATAAACCGGAACCTCAGCTAAAGCGGGGTATCTGTTGTTTTTCTTACATCATGTGTGGTTACATGGAGCTTACAAAGCGGCGTCTGGTTTACCCCTTGATTTAGCTTCTCAAAGCTTTATATTACATCACTTGGGGGCTTGGTCGTATCCGAACCATAGCTACACCTCTTGATCGGCGCAATGCCACAACATCACTTGGGGCCTTGGTCGTATCCGAACCATAGCTACACCTCTTGATCGGTGCAATGCCACAGCATCACTTGGGGGCTTGGTCGTATCTGAACCATAGCTACACCTCTTGATCGGCGCAATGCCACAGCATCACTTGGGCGCTTGGTCGTATCCGAACCATAGCTACACCTCTTGATCGGCGCAATGCCACAGCATCACTTGGGGGCTTGGTCGTATCCGAACCACAGTCACACCTCTTGATCGGCTCAAAGCCACATCAATCCGGGGCCAAAGAGAGTGTTGTAAAACAACAGCTCAAACATAGGCACCCACTGAGCACAGCTCACAATGTTGCTTGGGGATTCTTTGCTGTCGAAATGAACTAAGAATCTACACTTGTAACAGGCTATCAAGCCATGGCTTGGAAGCCTGGTGTATACACCTAAAACCCCGGGTTAACCTGCCTATTTAAGTAAGTCACTCCGCCCAGGTAAACCTGGTATGACCCTTCGAGCTTTGACAAGTTACTCTAAAATGAAGACCCTGAACTTGTCAAGTAAAAACGATGATTGGTTAAGGATTGAGGACCATCTTAAAAGGCTTTGCAAAAATGGTTTAACTCGGTGGCCTGGCAGCCCATGAAAAGCCTCGAATTTGGGGCCTGACAGCCCGTGAAAAGCCTCGACTACAACGGTTTTTATTTCCCTTTTGCTAAGTTTTCTTTGTTTCATAAGATTTGTGATGTTTTTAAAACCGGTGTTTATCAACCCGGTTAGGCTGACAACTACAAGTTGTCAGTACACGATCAAATTATAATCCGGAGACTATCAGCCCGGTCTGGTTTTGACTCAAAGTCACCAGTATGGAATAAACCGGTGTTTAGCACAGCCCGGAACGGTTTTCTGATAAACCGGCATCATATAACAGGAGTTACTTCTACTCCGGATTAGGGTTATTACCCTCATTACAAAGTTGGTCAGCCAACACTATGCCTAAAGGTCACAGGTATTGTATATTTCCATATTTGGTTATCTTTTACAACCTTGGTCATATATATATTTGGGTATCATGACCCGCCCGGTGGTAAACCGCCAGGGCGCTTTAAGCTTCTTATCTGCAGGAAAAACTTGAATAAATAGCTATGGATTATGAACATTATATCTTAAGCATGGCGGATTGACACGCATCAGTTGCAGATAAATATGCACGAAGGCATAACAGACCAAGTGTTTTAACTAGCCTATTACAAGGCGTTTCAGTGCCCAAAGGGATAATTGTTTCTCAATAAGCATTGCAGCACGTGGAAGACTAAACCGGCCCCCGGATTATGATTGCTTATCAGCTTGACCTGACAGCTGCGGATCATCTTGCACCGGTTCATCTTCTTCGTCTCTACCCAGCGGCTGGAAGTGAACAGTTGTCCAGTTGATCCCAGTTAAAGCTTGTAACACAGCTTCGTCGCTTATAAGGGTTGACGGTTTAATATCAGGGGCATAAGTGTGCTTACGGATTGGAGGGATCAGATTTTGCTTTTCAGGAGTTGGTGCAGCAACTCGTTTGTTATTGGTGTCATAGCTCGCCTGGTAAAACGAAAGATCAGCTTCTTCGGCCAGTTGACAAGCCAGTGGACGTACTTCCCGGTTTATGGCGCGGAGATCCTCCTGGTCAAATTCTGATCCGTCTTGTTTTAAGCTGGGATAGCCTTTAGCCACTTCCACCGGATCAAGGTCAGGTACCCATGCTTTTGCCCGGGTTAGTGCGGTCAAAGCACCCGCCATTGCAGCAATCTCTTTAGCTCTTCTACCCGGGCAGGCAGCATCGACAACCTTGATAAGGTTTCCTTAATTAAAGTGGGGGGAGGCTTGTTGTGTGAAGCGGCACAGATGATCCGTTGTGCACCGGTATATAACTGCTCTATCAGCGTGTAGGCGGCTTTCAACTTCTTCTGTACATCAGAGCCCAGATGGCTAATGCGAGTTCCTGCACCATTGTACACATCAGTAAACCGACAACACATGGGAGAGATATGTTGAAAGTATTAAGGAAAAGATGTTTTACCGAACACAGCAGCAGTCATGGCATGAATCTGCCGCTTTACGCCGGTCAGTACATCAACCACCGGTTTAAGAGCGGCTTCTGCTTTTTCAGCCCTTTTTATCAAAGCGGATTTTTCAGTCTCCCAAACCGCCCGCTCTTTGTTGAAGCCCTTTTTCAGTTTCTCCATAGCGCCTAGAGCGCAGGTCAATTCTTCCTTCGCTTTGGAGGTTTCAGGTTGTTGGGACTTGAGGTTCTCTTGCAGATCAGCGGTTTGGCTTTCCTTCTTGCTCAGTTCAGCCTATAAAGAGACAGATATATAATGAGTTGACAGTACATATTTGAAGTACCAAGCACATAACAAGTTATGCCCTTAGTACTTGGGGGCTAATGCATATTTGCTCTTAATCAAAAAAAATTACAAGTCCCAAGCACAATACAAGTATTAAGCTTGGCACTTGGGGGCTAATGGTGTATTTGCTCATAAAATGCTAATATGGGAATTCTTCTACAAAGTCCCGGTTCATCTTTATAAAGTTAAACCGGCCCTTGGGGGCTACATCAGTGAAGTTAAGATGCATGGTTGCAAACATGAAATTGTTACTAAGTCCCAGTTTAAATTGGTATCTTAAACCGTCACTTGGGGGCTACTGGAGTTGATAAACTGCAATTAAATATAAGAGAGAAACACTTATGAAGTTACCTCATATCGCTCCTTCATCATATTTACCAAACCGGCTTCATAGTCACGGCTGGTGTACAGACGGTTCAGGAAGCCAGAGTGAAGGTCTTGAGCATTCAGATGGGCATAATTTGACAAATCGGCATTCCATTTGCCTTTGCCAATTGCAGAGAGCTCATCTTTGGCAGTATGCTTTGACAAAGCGACAGGATTGCCCGGAGTGGTATGGCCAGTGCCAGTAATCATAATGTCATCATCTTTGTCATCAGCAGTCGTTACTGGGGTTGGCGGTTTGTCAGTATTTTTAACTGGACTTGCCGGTTTATTGTCAGTTCGGACAGGGATGGTTGGCTGGTCAGCATGGCTTGTGGTGTCACTTTCTGCCTGCTCAGCAACGAAGTCATGGTCTTGAGGCGGTGGGTCATTCAGTATGGCATCAATGTTGGTCTCTTCAGGATCTGGAGTTTTCTCCGGTTCAACAGCCACGTCTTCATCAGCCAGTTTATTCAACCGAGCTTTCTTGCTGGGTCTGGGCTTGGCACTGAGAAAAATAAACATGAGGATCAGTGCAGTATATCAAAATAGCAACATCAAGGATAACAACAAGTGTATAGCTCACCCGAGAACCGTTTTGAGGGGTGGAAGTTTTGTGGCCGACGACTCGCCAGAAGATGAGTGAGAAGTACCCTGATAATTTGAATCAGACGGGTTAAGAGGCTGGCGGAAACAACCTGCTTTGGGGCATGAAGTATCAATGGGATAAGAGACCTCTGATCGCCGTTTCCGGACCGGACTGTTCGGTAAACCGGCGGAGGTAACTACCTGGCCGCTGTGCCGGATTGTGCGGCGAGCCTCGTGATGCTGCGTCTTCAAAAGAAAGTTTGGGTCCAAGTAAGCAAGGGGGTGACAAAATTTTACTTTCCGGTTTGCTTGACAGATTTTTTATGTTGGCAGAGGATCTGAATCGGAGGAAAGAATGGTTACCTCTACGTCATCAGCATGACTGCCTTCAGCGTCGTCCTGTTAATAATCATTGTCAATGAGATGTACGAAAAATGAACCAAGAGAGTTAAGTTCTACCTCTGATTCCGGATTACCCACATCGTCATCAGCTAGTAGCTCGGAGGATGCAGTGGTCCTTTTCTTGGCAGGTTTTTTGATAACCTTGGTATTTGGACGAACTGGCTTGACCGGTTTATCTTGCGGCTTGACCGGTTTGTCTTGTGGTGGTTTCTTGTTCCAGAATGGATCATCACCCTGTCAGAAAATAATCACACTTTCAGAGAACATTTGGACAAAAGCAACTTCAGATAAAAAGATTATATGATTCTTACAGCTGGCGGTTTGTTGAAAGCGCAGAAAGGGAGTAGTCCGGTTTGGGCACAGACAGCCTCCGGTTCGTTCAGCATTTTCTTTACAGCCTCAGTGACTTCTGCATCTGTAAGCTGAATGTCAATGTGCCGCTGAGCATCCTTCAAACTCCCCGTATACTCACACATCAAACCGGAGCGCCGGCTTATGGGCAGAATACTCCAGCTTATCCAGCAACGAGCAAGATCAACTCCTGTCAAACCGTTCGCCATGAAGGCTCTAAGCTTTGTTAATTGGGGAGCATAGTTGGCCCTTTCTTTTGCCGTCAACCTCTGAGGAAAAGGATGTGTGTTGCTAAGGCGTTCAGGGCGGTAACCCGGCAGGGGTTTTTCATCAGGTGGAGATGTATCCATGCAATAAAACCAAGTCTGGTTCCACACTTTGGGGTGACTGTGGAGTTTGGGATGAAGGAAGGTGACTTCCTTCCTTTTCTGAACCGTCATTCCGCCTAGTTCCGTATTGGGTCCATCCGAGAACTCAGTGCGACGGTTTAAGTGAAAGAAATCCCTAAACAGTTCGACTGTAGGTTCCTCTTGCAGATAAACCTCATAGAAGACTTGGAAGTGGCAGATGTTGGTCACAGAATTGGGACCGATGTCTTGAGGGCGCAGCTGAAAATTGGCTAGTACATCTCGGAAAATTTTTGAACCGGGAGGGCTAAAACCTCGACTCAGATGGTTAGCAAACACGACTACCTCTCCGTCCTTGGGTGTAGAAGGATTTTCCGGGCCAGGTACCCTCTAGTGGATGACATCTTTCTTAGCTAAAGCGCCCGTTTTAACAAGATTGTTTAACTGTTCTTCGGTTACTCGAGAAGGAGCCCAATTGCATTAATAGATTTGCTTGGCCATGGCAATGAAAGATCTGAAACATGATTATTGCCGATTTAAGATTTACAGTGGACAACTATACAGTGGTATAAGGATACAAGCATATTGATAAACCGGATTTGGTTATTCGTAAACCGGAGTGTGACAATGGAAACAGTGTAATGCATTGGCGGTTCAACAGGGGACTAATGGTATCTACCGGGTCATCATTTTTTCTGTGAAGTTAAACCGCCTAATCTGGCATTAAAGGTATAAGTATCAAGATGTATAAGTGAAGGAAAAAACAAGTTTCACAGTTTGGCATGGGAATTTCAGATCTGCCGTGCGTTGGATAATCAAAATATACTCTGGTCTAATATCAAGCGCTCAGAAAGTTCAGTAAGTTCAGATGAGTTGGATATCAAGCAGGTGCCTTAACAAGAAGAAAGGATTCTAAACTACAGAAGGCGCTTAAAATAGTCAGATCTAACCGGCCATTGGTGCTACCGAAGGAAGAACAGCTTCAAGCTATGAAGAACATCGAACCCTAATGGCGGATCTAGGGCGAGAAGAAGAGGGGCTTACTGGTGCCGAAGGAAGCAGCGGAGGATCACCGCTTTTCTTTGATATGATCAGGTTGATGCAGCGGCCTTTGTCGAAGCAGAGACGAAGGACGACGGCGGCGGCAGAGCTTAAGGGTCGGTCGGCGCGAGGAAGACAACGATGCGAAGAAGCACAAGGGGGGAAAATGGAAAGACCCCCTGGCCCTATTTATAAGGGTAGAAAGATAAGCGTCAGGCGCGAAAACGAGGAGCCTAAATTTTGGATATGAGGCGGAGCGTTCGCCTCGATTGTCGGAGGCTCATTAACGAAGATGGATTATACACAGTTTTAAATAACAGGTGACGTCACGGTGGTTTACCATGATCCTAGAAGATGATGTCACGGCGGTTTACAAGATCATGTGAAGATGTTGAAGAAGAAAATTTCTTAAGTATTGAGGATTGACATGAACCAGTTCAAATCAATCTGGGGCCTAATGTTGGGGATATTACCACTGGGCGTAAACCGGCCAGGAGAGGCCGGGTTAACCCCATAAGTAGTTCATCTGTATCTGAAGTCCATGAAGACAGACGGTGACGCTTTATGGATGCCCAGGGCCCAAAGCCGGTTTAAGGCCTGTAGACATAAACCGGCATTGATATGTAAACTTGTATTGTAAGATAGAAGTAGTAGAGACCAAGCCAGACACGATTATGAGCCGGCCTCGGGATTCTGTAAACCGACGGGCATCAACCCATGTATATAAGGGGACGACCCGGCGGCGGTTCAGGGACAACAGACAACAACTTGAGACTCAGGCAAAGCGTATTCGCTCCCTGGTCATCGAAACCCCGGCAATTACATCACAACTAGACATAGGCTTTTACCTTCATCGTAAGGGGCTGAACTAGTATAAAACTCTCTTGCGTACCTTGTCCGCTTTAACCCCTTTAAGTTAACCCGTAGCGATGGCTCCACGACTAAGTCCTTTCTCTAGGACATCTGCCGTGACAAAACCACGACAATGATGATCATGAAACTTCAGATCAAGTTACTACCGAACCTCGTAGGTCAACCAGAGTAAGATCCGCACCAGAGTGGTACGGCAATCCTGTTCTGGAGGTCATGTTACTAGACCATGACGAACCTACGAACTATGAGGAAGCGATGATGAGCCCAGATTCCGCAAAATGGCTTGAGGCCATGAAATCTGAGATGGGATCCATGTATGAGAACAAAGTGTGGACTTTGGTTGAATTGCCCGATGGTCAGCAAGCCATAGAAAATAAATGGATCTTCAAGAGGAAGACGGACGTTGATAGTAGTGTTACTATCTACAAAGCTAGACTTGTCGAAAAAGGTTTTTGACAAAGTTCAAGGTGCTGACTACGATGAGATTTTCTCACTCGTAGCGATGCTTAAGTCTGTCCGAATCATGTTAGCAAATTGCCACATTTTATGAAATCTGGCAAATGGATGTCAAAAATACATTCTTAATGGATTTCTTAAAGAAGAGTTGTATATGATGCAACCAGAAGGTTTTGTCGATCCTAAAGGTGCTAACAAAATGTGTAAGCTCCAGCGATCCATCTATGGATTGGTGCAAGCATCTCGGAGTTGGAATATACGCTTTGATAAGTTGATCAAAGCATATAGTTTTATACAGACTTGTGGTGAAGCCTGTATTTACAAGAAAGTGAGTGGGAGCACTACAGCATTTCTGATAAGTATATGTGAATGACATATTGTTGATCGGAAATAATGTAGAATTTTCTGGAAAGCGTAAAGGAGTATTTAAAAGGAGTTTTTCAAAGAAAGACCTCGGTGAAGCTGCTTACATATTGAGCATCAAGATCTATAGAGATAGATCAAGACTCTTGATAAGTTTTTTCAATGAGTACATACCTTGACAAGATTTTGAAATAGTTCAAAATGGAACAGTCAAAGAAAGAGTTCTTGCCTGTGTTACAAGGTGTGAAATTGAGTAAGACTCAAAGCCCGACCACGGCAGAAGATAGAAAGAGAATGAAAGTCATTCCCTATGCCTCAGCCATAGGTTCTATAAAGTATGCCATACTGTGTACGAGATCTATTGTATACACTACCACTGAGTTTGGCAAGGGAGTACAATAGTGATCTATGAGTAGATCACTGGACATCGGTCAAAATTATCCTTAGTGGAATAAGGATATGTTTCTCGATTATGGAGGTGACAAAAGGTTCGTCGTAAAGGGTTACGTCGATGCAAGTTTTGACACAGATCCAGATGACTCTAGATCTCAATCTGGATACATATTGAAAGTGGGAGCAATTAGCTAGAGTAGCTCCGTGCAGAGCATTGTAGACATAGAAATTTGCAAAATACATATGGATCTGTATGTGACACACCCGTAGACTAAACTTCTCTCACAAGCAAAACATGATCACTCTTTGAGTGTTAATCACATAGCGATGTGAACTAGATTATTGACTCTAGTAAACCCTTTGGGTGTTAGTCACATGGAGATGTGAACTAATCACATAAAGATGTGAACTATTGGTGTTAAATCACAAAACGATGTGAACTAGATTATTGACTCTAGTGCAAGTGGGAGACTGAAGGAAATATGCCCTAGAGGTAATAATAAAGTTATTATTTATTTCCTTATTTCATGATAAACGTTTATTATTCATGCTAGAATTGTATTAACTGGAAACATAATACATGTGTGAATACATAGACAAACAGAGTGTCACTAGTATGCCTCTACTTGACTAGCCCGTTGAATCAAAGATGGTTAAGTTTCCTAGCCATAGACACGAGTTGTCATTTGATTAACGGGATCACATCATTAGGAGGATGATGTGATTGACTTGACCCATTCCGTTAGCTTAGCACTTGATCGTTTAATATGTTGCTATTGCTTTCTTCATGACTTATACATGTTCCTATGACTATGAGATACTCCCGTTTACCGGAGGAACACTTTGTGTGCTACCAAACGTCACAACGTAACTGGGTGATTATAAAGGTGCTCTACAGGTGTCTCCGAAGGTACTTGTTGAGTTAGCGTATTTCGAGATTAGGATTTGTCACTCCGATTGTCGGAGAGGTATCTCTGGGCCCACTCGGTAATACACATCACTATAAGCCTTGCAACCATTGTAACTAATGAGTTAGTTGCGGGATGATGTATTACGGAACGAGTAAAGAGACTTGCCGGTAACGAGATTGAACTAGCTATTAAGATACCGACGATCGAATCTCGGGCAAGTAACATACCGATGACAAAGGGAACAACGTATGTTGTTATGCGGTTTGACCGATAAAGATCTTCGTAGAATATGTAGGAGCCAATATGAGCATCCAGGTTCCGCTATTGGTTATTGACCGGAGACATGTCTCGGTCATGTCTACATAGTTCTCGAACCCGTAGGGTCCGCACGCTTAACGTTCGGTGACGATTTATATTATGAGTTTATGTGTTTTGATGTACCGAAGGTAGTTCTAAGTCCCGGATGAGATCGGGGACATGACGAGGAGTCTCGAAATGGTCGAGACATAAAGATTGATATATTGGACGACTATATTCGGACATCGGAAAGGTTCCGAGTGATTCTAGTATTTTTTGGAGTACCGGAGAGTTACAGGAATTCGCCGAGGAGTATATGGGCCTTATTGGGCTTTAGGGGAAAGAGAGAGGGGAGGCTGCGCGCCCCCCCAAGGCTTAGTCCGAATTGGACTAGGGGGAGGGGCGGCGCCCCCTGAGGGAGTCCTGGACTAAGGTGTCCTCGAGCGTCCGGCCTGCTATCCATGGGCCAGACTGATGGGCTGTGAAGACATGAAGACCGAAGACCATACTCGTGTCTGGATTGGACTCTCCTTGGCGTGGAAGGCAAGCTAGGCGGCCAGCTGTGAAGATTACTTTTATGTAACCGACTCCATGTAACCCTAGATCTCTCCGGTGTCTATATAAACCGGAGAGCATAGTCCGGATAGGACAGATTCATTACCATATACACATAGGCTAGACTTCTAGGGTTTAGCCATTACGATCTCATGGCAGATCAACTCTTGTAACACTCATATTCATCAAGATCAATCAAGCAGGAAGTAGGGTATTACCTCCATAGAGAGGGCCCGAACCTGGGTAAACATCGTGTCCCCCGTCTCCTGTTACCATCGATCCTAGACGCACAGTTCGGGACCCCCTACCCGAGATCCGTCGGTTTTGACACCGACATTGGTGCTTTCATTGAGAGTTCCACTATGCCGTCGTCAAAAGGTTTGATGGCCCCTTCAATCGTCGATGATGACGCTGTCCAGGGAGAAACCTTTCTCCCCGGACAGATCTTCGCGTTCAACGGCTTCGTACTGCGGGCCAACTCGCTTGGCCATCTGGAGCAGATCGACAGCTATGCTCCTGGCCATCAGGTCAGATTCGGAAGCTTGAACTACGTAGCGGACATCCGTGGAGACTTGATCTTCGACGGATTCGAGACTGCGGCAGTCGCTCCCCGCTGCCCCGATGGACATGGCTTAAACCTGTCATCGGGCCACATCCAGGAGAGAGCTCCTGTAGCAACTCTGGCCTTAGATCCAGAGCAGATCAAGTCCCCCGAAGATGGGAAGCTTAACCCCATCGCGGGGTCTACCGATTCTGCGGCGTTGGAGCCGCTCGCAGGTTCCACTGCGTACGGCATCTGCATCAACGGAACCCCGGACTCTTCTCCGAGTCGAGTTCCGAACCCTGTGAGCCCGCGGATACCGAACTCGATCGGTTATCGATCTTCCAGTTTAGCACCGCAGATGTCTTCCAACACTCGCCCATGGGTGACCTACTAAACTCATTAAAAAACCTATCCCTGGCAGATGGCTTGTCGCCGAACTATGTTCGGTTCGAACTTACGGCGGATGATGGAGAATTTTGCTTCCCACCCACCACCCACTTTATAGCCACCGTCGAAGACCCAACTAACACGCCTGACCCCCGCTCTGAAGACATCGCCGGTATGGACGACGATGAGGGGCAAGGCCAGAGCTCGCTACCTGCTAGACACGAGATGGCCACTTCCTGGTATGATGTGTGTATGATAGACACACCCGATGATGAGAAGGATCCAGTCGAGAATAAATCTCCTGGTACACAGTCCGAACAGCGGCGCCCACGGCGCCGCTCCAAGCCACATTGCCCAAGAGAAAACACTGCTAGCACCAGAAAAGACAACACTCCGGACAATGAAGACCCTGTTGAGGTAGAATCCGAACAGGAGGAATAGGAAGGCGGGCAAGACAGCCCTGATGAACAGGCCACATATGGAGACTCGGAGGACTGCGATTATCTCCCACCCTCTGAGGAAGAGGAGATCCTCGGCAGCGAGGATTTTATCGTGCCTAAGGAACCTCTCGAGCAGGAACGCTTTAAACACCGGCTTATAGCCACCATAAGGAGCCTAAGGAAGAAGCAGCTGCAGCTTCAAGCAAGCCAGGATTTGCTCAATGATAGATGGACTGAGGTCCTGGCCGCCGAAGAATACGGCCTTAGCGGCCCAGACGAAAGCCACCCCAAGAGTAGGTGGCTCCCTCGATACGATGGCAGGGCGTTGGAGCCCACATCACCATCGAACAATGCGGCGGGCCGGCCACACTTCGGTCCAGACAAAGCAGCAGCCCAAGCAGAGCAACATACTATCCCATCCGGCCATCAAATCAAGAGCAAAACAGCTTGAGGGAACACTCGCGACATCAACCACGACCTGGAGGACAGAGCAGGGCGCACAAGATCGATGTATAGATCACGGAGATACACCCCGACCGACGATGATGGTCACCCATTCGGACACTACAGAGCCGACCATGCCCGGTCCGAACTCCGTAAACGGAGTCCGCCGGAAGTGCTTCATAGTGTGGCTCAACATAGAGGAGCCGCACACCCTCTCTGCTTCACTGATGAGGTAATGAAGCATGAATTTCCAGACGGGTTTAAACCCATTAACATCGAATCGTACGATGGAACAACAGATCCCGCGGTATGGATTGAGGATTACCTCCTTCATATTCACATGGCTTGCGGAGACGACCTTCATGCCATTAAATACATACCTCTCAAGCTTAAAGGGCCAGCTCGCTACTGGCTAAACAGTTTACCAGAAAATTCTATTGGTAGCTGGGAAGATTTGGAAGACGCCTTTCGAGACAACTTCCAAGGAACATATGTCCGGCCGCTAGATGCTGATGACTTAAGTCACATTGTCTAGAAGCCCGGCGAGTCAGCCAGGGAGCTCTGGACTAGGTTCTTAGTCAAAAAGAACCAAATTGTCGACTGTTTGGACGCAGAAGCCCTCGCAGCCTTCAAACATGGCGTCCGGGGTGAATGGCTAGCGCGTCACCTCGGCCAGGAAGGACCTAAGTCCATGACAGCCCTTACCGCTCTAATGACCCGCTTTTGTGCGGGAGAAGACAACTGGCTCGCTCGTAAAAGCAACAACGCCAGCGACCTGGGCACTTCCGAAATTCGAGACGGCAACGGCAAGCCACGACGAACTGAACACAACAGTCGCAGTAATATATGCGACACAGCGGTGAACGCCAGATTTCATAATCCGAAGCCCGGTCAACGGAAGAAGCCTCTAAAGGCAAACCAGGATGGACCATCCACCCTTGACAGGATATTGGACCGACCCTGTCAGATTCACGGTCACCCTGATAGGCCAGCTAATCATACCAACAGAAACTGTTGGGTCCTCAAGCAGGCAGGCAAGCTCAACGCCGATCACAAGGGGAGGAGGCCACCAGGCGATAGAGACGACGGATCGGATCGCCAGCCGAATACCAAGGGCCAGAAACACTTTCCCTTTGAAGTTCGACTACTCCCAGAACGAAAATAGCAGTTCGGCTTCCGCCGCCCACCTACTGTACTGGCAAAGTTCACACCACGCGTACATCACTATGCACTCAAGATACCATGGGCAACGGCGGAAGCACAATATGGACAACCCTGCAAGAATCCCCGTACGTTCTTATCCGTCTTTCTTATTTTTCTATATCATTTCTTAAAAACAGGTGACCATCAGGACAGCATCTACATCGGACTCTCTCGAAGTTCGGATCCGCACACTCACCTACGGGGCCACTCCCGTTAAGGATTCCCCTCCCCGAGGACGGGCGGCGCAGACGTGCGACAGGAGGTCCAAAATAAGCTTTTGTAGACCGCACTCTTTCTTTTGAGCCTGTACCGTGCCCTTTTCCTCTGTTCCCAACCCCGAGCATGTCAAATAGCTAGGTTGCGGTTTTTACTCTTTATATATATTTTTATCATTGGCATATCGCTCCGCTCCCAGTAAACTTTATCCGAACTAATTTTTTATGCTCTTTCTACAATGAGTCCGGTCGTAACGGCTGCCTTACAAGACGCGCCTCGGCATAACTTGCTAGGGACCCAGTATGGGAACAAACGAGCCGCCAGTAAAAGTCCGAACAACTCTATAGCATACTTCGGCGTCGCAAGTTTGGCCTTATATGCATCAGCTCCGAATCATTGTCTTTGGTCAATAGTTGGGTTGCCTGGCTCCTGTGCTTGCTACCCTACGTTCCGCTCTATCGGCTAGGGTAGTAAAGGGAGAACTACTGTGATTGTGCCCTGGCCTAGACCGGATGAGCACCTCAGTAGAGAAAGCAGAAAACTGACTGTCATGATGCGGCCAGAGCTGGTCAACCACTTGACGACTTATTCGAATCTTTAGCGATTCTCCGTGTCACACGAGGGATCTTTTTTAGATCAACATATGTAAAGCACTATGCGCCGTATACATACCAGGGGCTATGTCGTAGCCCCACCATAAAACTCCTATGGCTAAGTGAAAGTGTTAACGCCCTATAGTCTGATTGCCTGGTTCGCCGCATTATCACCTCCTTTATGGACCAAGACGTTGGATAAAGAGTGATTAAATGCTTTTCCGAACACCCCCGTACTTCCTACGAGGGGCTGAAGCCGACGACTGGAAAACTTTCAGATTATACTAAAACGGCCACAGAGGAGGAATTCAAGCTTTTGAGCAAAATATAAATAGATTAACTATAAAGTTGTCTGTACATCATTATATAAATCACTCGAACATTATATCTTTCAAGCATTGACCCTCTATCAAGCGGGCGGCATCCAAGACATCTTCAAAATAGTGCTCCGGCTCATTACGGTCCTGGCCCTTGGGTGGACTCCTCGCCGCAACATCGATGGCCTTCATCTTTCCCCAAAATGTTTTGACTCGGGCAAAGGCCATCCGTGCACCCTCAATGCACGCCGACCGCTTTACAGCGTCGATATGTGGCACTGCGTCAACAAGCCGCCGCACCAGGCCAAAATAACTACTCGGAATAGGCTCACTTGGCCACAACCGGATTATGACGTTCTTCATGGCGTCGCCAGATATCCTATGAAGCTCGGCCCACTGGGACATCTGTTCATTGAGCAACAGAGGGCGCTTCGACGCGCCGAATTGTGACCAGGAAAGCTTCTCCGTTGCATACCCCTCTTGTGCACAGTAAAATTGCGCCGCATCGAAAGAACTCTTCGGCAAGTCCAAAAATTCAGCCGGAGAACTCCAGACCTGGTTTAGCTGACCATAGTCCGGATCGCCAAACTTGGTCTGAAGCAAAAAGGGCTTACCGGCCGCTATCTCCTTAGCCTGCTGAATCTCTTCACGAGCTGCCCTAGATTCAGACCGAGCTTCACTCGCCTCTCGTACGGCCTTATCAAGTTCAACCATTTTGGCTTTATTCTCCTTCTCAAGGAATTCACATCGGCTGGCAGTATTCTTCAATTCAAGCGCCAGTGCGGATATTTTCTCCTCACTTTGGCGCCGAGCTGCTTGTTCCGCTCTTAGATCAGCCGATGCCTTCTCGGCAGTCGCATCACTACACCAGGCCTGCTCCTTGGCCCGGGCTAGCTCCGCCCGAAGAGCTTCAACAGCGGTAGCACCATCTGCAATCATGCACATTTCATATAAACCATTTTCGGCATCAGGCCTACATCACAAGCACATTGGTGTAAGGAATGCTCGACATATATACCTTGCGAGTCATCAAGACGCCTGTTGATCAATGCAATGTCATCTTCCGCAATATCCAGCTTTCGCTGCAGTTCGGCCACTTCCGTATTTCGAGTAGCCGCAGGAGAGGAGGCAGTCTGTATTCCAAGTTAAAACAAGGTTAGCAACTGAGCATATCTTTTTGATCCTCCAATCGCTTCCGTCGGAAGGCAATCCAAGTCTCAGGGGCTACTGCATATACAACAGGTGCATTCTGTCAATATTATTCAATTGGCAAAACTACATCACAAACCTCAAAACCCCTTAGGAGGCTCGTGAAGGCCTCGTTCAACCCGCTCTTCGCGGATAGAACCTTTTCGACCACCGTAACCATCAAAGCACGGTGTTCCTCCAAAACGGACGCTTGTCGCAGCATGTCTGTCGGCATTTCCGGCGCTTCTGGGTCTTCGGAAGCCGCCGCCAGAGTACGGTATTCCTTTGAAGGAATCCGCCCACTCGCCCCCGGGATCGTCTCCGGCTCTAAACCGGATAGGGCAGGGCCACCATGCTTGATTCCCGAACCCTGAGTGACAGGGACACCACCTTCGGGTAATGCCCTCTTCGTTTCCTGCACTGCTTGTTGACCAGGAGGAGCCCCCCAGGACGATACCTCAGAATCATCCGCCCTGTTGGGCGAGGGGGCCGGAGAAGGCATGTCACTCTCCATCATTTCTGGAAGAAGGTCTCCCGAGGAGGAGGACGATTGGGAAACCCCAGGCGTTAACCTGCGAGGACATACGTATGTCGGAGGATTACTTCAATAATAAGAAAGGAAGGAGGTATGGTTTAAGTACTGTCGTGGAATTGTCACGGCAGATGTCCTCGTGAAAGGACTTAGTCGTGGAGCCATCGCAACTAGGAAGCTTAAAGGGGTTAAAGTGGGACAAAGGACACGAGGGTTTATACTGGTTCGGCCCCTTGCGGTGAAGGTAAAACCCTAATCCAGTTGAGGTGGAATTACTAGGGTTTCGATGACCAGGGAGTGAATCTGCTATGCCTGGCTCTCGACTTGATGTTACTTGCCCTAAGCCGCCGGCGGGTCGTCCCCTTATATACACGGGTTGACGCCCCGCGGCCTACAGAGTCCCGGCCGGCTCATAAACAGTGTCCGGCTCGGTGACTAATTAACCTTGCCTTACAACACAAGTCATGCCATTACGGCGGTTATCACTACGGGCCTTAAGTCGCCTGTAGGCTTTGGGCCCTTAACTGAACCGCCATCTTCAAGCTTGATATTGGGCTTCATGTGATAAATCTCCATAGCGTAACCCGGCCCCTCCTGGGCGGGTTACACTAGTAGTTATATCCCCAACATTAGGCCCCAGATTGATTTGAACCGGTTCATATCGATCTTCAATACCTTAAGAAAAAGGTCTTCTGCCTTCTATCTGCGCAAAAGATATAACCCGCCATGATGTCATCTTCTGGATTTATGATAATTCGCCATGACGTCATCTGCCATTAAATTCATTTTTTATTCAATCATATCCCAACGGATCCTTATCTTAATAACCATCCCGAGAATCGAGGCGTCCGAGCAGCTAGATAACCACGTTTCAGCCTCCTCGTTTCTCGGGCCACTCCGTCAGCCTTCTCCTTATAAATAAGCACGTCCTTAGGTCTTTCCTCATTCTCCCCCTTTCTGTCGTCTTCTTCCTCTCACGACTCTGCTACCGCTCGAGCTCCGCCGCCGCCGCCGCAGAGCATCTCATCTTCGTCAATCTTGGCCGCTGCATCAACCTGAATCGACCAGAGAACGGCGGCGATCCTCCGCAGTAGATCTGCAGCTGTAAGTCCTTGTCGTCCCGCACCCCAGATCCGCATTTAGGGTTTCCAGTTCTTCTGCGTTTCTTCGCTGTTCAACACAGTTTCTTCATAGTTCCTCCATCACGGCCTCTTCTGATTTAAAAGGCAACATATACTCCTGCGGTAATCATTTTATGTCCATTTTTGACACTAGCAGGTCCCTTTTCCTTGTACAGAGGCCTCATTAGAACTCACGAACTCATCTATACCAGCTTTTTAGGTCTAGAATATTTTCTTTTCTGAACGACCGTTTGATCCAAAATAACAACTGCAATCTGTGAAACTTGTTTGCGTGACACTTAGGCAAAAACTGTATCTGTTAGATCCACCTAGCCACGGCGACTCTTATCGTCGGCTTTAAGAAAGGCAATGCTTAATCAATAATCCCAACCACTCATGGTGGTTTAAATGACTTAATTGCTTATGATGCTCATGACGGCTTAAATAATCTGATATAATTAGCCATATATCATTAGGCGCCTTCGTAAGCCGCCATCTTGAATACGAATTGAAGTATTTTTCTCCGGCTTAAATTTGAGCCGGAAATTTTTCTTTTGTCGTAGGCTTCCATCTCCATAATGCCGCCCAAGGCTCCCAAAGCACCCGTTACATGCAATTGGGTTAAATCCATCGCCATAGATAACACCTTTAATGAATTTGTTAAGACTGGTTATCTGCCGAAGAAGGAAGTCATGTCCTATCGTGCTCCTGATCCGACAGAAGAAAAACCTCAACCCAAGGAAGGGGAAGTTATCGTCTTTACTGACCACATGAACCGGGGCTTTTCTCCACCCGGCTCAAAGTTTTTCAGAGACGTCTTGCCCTTTTTTGACCTGCGACCTCAAGACATCGGGCCTAATTCCGTGTCAAATATCTGCAATTTTCAAGTGTTCTGTGAGGTGTACCTTGGAGAAGAACCCAGCTTGCTACTCTTTAGAGAGTTATTTTATTTGAACCGTCAAAATGAACGTGCCAATGGGCCCAGCTTGGAGCTTGGTGGAATCTCAATCCAGCGACGGAGAGACTGTCTCTTCCCGTATGCCGAACCGCCGAGTCACCCTAAAGATTAGAACCAGACGTGGTTCTACTGTCAAGACACTTCTCCGGCTAATGAGAACCCTCTACCCGGCTTTCGCGCCCTGCGCCTGGAGTCAACTCACCCCATGCCAGATAAACTGTCTCCGGCTAAACGTCAAACACTTGCCCCCACCATGAGCAAGGTCAAGGCTCTTCTGGGGAATGGCCTAAACGGCATTGATCTGGTCCCGGTTTGGCTTGCCTGGCGGGTTATTCCTTTGAGCCGCCGCCCCGGCTTGATGTGCGATTACACAGGCCAAAAGAATGATCCTCTGCGGCACAGCCCTGATGACTTACCTGAAGACGTCGTTGATGATATGACCAAGTCTCTTCTGAATGAGAGCCTGGCAGATTGTGGGAAAGTAGGTTTAAGTCCTTTCTGCAAAGCTAACCCGGCTCCAGCGGTAAGCTATTGACTTGAGCATTTTTACCTTCAACTTTAACAATTTTGCCTTTACTCAAAATCCTTTGTTGTAATTCACAGGCTGATGACAAATTTTGGAAGGTCAAGTATGACCATGAGGCTGCAAAGAAAGCCAGAAAACCCAAGAAAGCCGCCAGGAAAGCCGCTGCTCGGAAGAAGGGGAACAAACCTAGCGCCTCGGATATGCTTCATTTGGAAGATACCTCCGAGTCAGAGGTAGCTCTTGACTCTTTAGGCTCCTTTTTTAACCATCTTATTGACACTGATTATCATCAGGAGGATACAGGAGCGAGTCATGTAGCGATTGAAGAGGTAACTATAATTTCCTCCGACTCCGAGCCTTTGCCGAGACAGAAAGTCCGAAGAGTAACCCGGAAAGTAAGATTTTCACATCCTTTAGCTTACCAAGATCCTCAATTTCTTTTGAAGCGACAGATTCACGAGAGCCGGAGGCAGACCCGGACCAGTAAAGATGCGGAACTCTCCTCCGGCTTACCCGATGTAACAAGAAAACGCCGGACTGAGGTCATCTCCGATTTACATTCTTTTTATCCTTTGGCGGGTTTCACTCGTCAACCACTCAATTCTTCTGACTCAAACTATCAGGGAACTTCACCTTCCTCCAGCGAATCAATGCAGTCTAATATGCCGGCTTTCAAAACCGCTCCAGGGTAATGATAATCTGTTTATCTTGTGCTTATCTTACTCATGTTTTTGCACTAACCTTTTGATTTTTACACAGCGTACAAGTAAAGCCCAGCAAGAGGGCGAAGAAGAACAAGCCGGCCGAAGAGCCGATCTTGAATGAACCGGAGCTCAGAACGGCTACTCCTGACACCTCCGCTCATGAGCCGCCGCCTGAACCAGCCCGCGATATTCCAACACCTACTGCTGACCCGCCTGTCGAGCAAGCCATTGAGGGTTCTGAGAATCCGGAGATCCCTAACCCGGCCAAGACAGATGACCTGGATGTCGAAATCATCAAAACTGACTTTGTTGAGCCGGGGAGACCCACCGTGCTGGCCAAGTACTCCGCCAAAGAAGAACTTTTGGAATGCCGCAAAGGTAAGCTGGATGTTACCGACTATACTCATCTGAGTATTGGAGATATCATCTCTGGTTATATAAATCAAGTGCACAACAGCCGTGACATGGAAATTGACATGGTGAAACAGATACACCAAAAATCTGAGGTATAACTCTTGTTGCTATACTTTATTTATCCTTACTATACCAGCCCCCAAGTCTATTGCTTATGATGAAATATGTTGTAGACTTAATACCAGCTTAGTAATATATGTAAGAAGTCCGGCTTATCAGCCAGCCCCCAAGGGCCAGCTGAAACAGCATGTTTGAACTAGTCCTTATCATGTTTAAATCAATAAGTACTTCGAACAGCGATATGCATTAGCCCCCAAGTGCCAAGTACCTTTGTCTGCAAAGTGCTTGGGACTTACTTCCATGAACCGCCACTGTAAACAGAGTTCTTCAGCATACATTAGCCCCCAAGTGCCAAGTACCTTTGCCTGCAAAGTGCTTGGGACTTAATGTTGCATTATGATAACCCTGGTTGTAACCCGGCATTTGTACAGGCCACCATTAATCAATTTGAATCGGAAATATTTGACTTGAAGAATCGCCTGGAAGCACAGGAGATTGAAACCCAAAAAGCCAACTCCAAGTTTGAATTCAGTGTATCCGAACAAGAGAAACTGAAAAAAGAATTTCAAACAGAGAAGAAAGCCTAGGCTGATGAAAAGATCGCCTTGATCAACCGGGCTGAGAAGGCTGAGGCGGCTCTTGCAGAAACAACCGCCGAATTATCCGGCTTAAAACGCCATATATCTTAGATGGTCTCAGCAATATTTGGTAAGTTATTCTGCAAGTGTTAAATATTTGAATCTTTTCTAACAAGTCTATCAATTGTCATCAACTTACCTGACTTTGCAATGCAAGCCCCAGGAGTTCCAATCTTGACCAAAGCATGCTGGTAAAATTGAAGGCGGTTTATACATTGGTAGAACAACTCTACACCGGGTCACAGCGTGCCTTAGCCGTCGTGGCCCTGTCGAATGAAGTTCCCACCCTCCTGTCAGATGTACTCAAGCGGCTTGCCGTGCTACCTCAGCGTTTCAAAGAATTAAGGCGATCTTCTGTGAGAGCCGGAGCCATAGATGCATTAAGCCGGGCCAAAGCGTGGCTACCTGAGCTAGACCCGGCCGACATCACCATTGGGTATCCAAGCCTGAAGGAGGATGGCACCCCATTTGACTAGAAGGATTTCACCGCTTGTGTGAAAGAAATACGCCATGTGGCCACTCTGATTGGTAATGACATCGATCTTACCAAGTATCAACCGGGTTATGACGCCAAGAATCAGAGAATTCCAACCCCTCACTATGAAGAGATCAGCCTGATCCCTCCACTTCGTAAGCATACCTTCACCCCTGAAGTTGACCCGGCTGGGCTAATTGATGATGAAGCTGAATTTATGGCTTTGAGTGGCATTGACTGGTCATCATCAACCTTCCACGATAGGGAAACAGATGGAGGAGCGGAAAGGGATGACCCTGAAGCTTCTGGCCAACAAAACAAGTGATTCGTCTGGCGGCTCATACTTTGTGTTTTGCTGAAAAACAACATTAATCATGTGGACTCGGGGAGTCATTTAATAGGGTAGAAATAACTTGATTTTGCCGTGTCATCGCGCACGTATTTGGTGCTCAACATCTGATATTCCTCCGTGTTACACTTAACATCTGTTTCCTTATGCTTTAGAGAATTTGATTCAACTGTCCTGCATACAGAAATAAATCACAAGAACCTTGGCGACTCACCGCAAGGCGGGTTAAATAACTGATGTAAAACCCAAAAGAGTCATAGATAGATAAACCTGTTATCAATTATAACCTTGAAATACAACTGATGATATCATACCTATGATCCTTTGAATGATGTCGTCGGTTTACGTGATCCGAACAGTGAGGGTGAGAACCCAATTTTGTAAAAGCCAGCACATATGATGTTTGTTATATGCTGACAACTTTTATTGATCAAGGTTAAGATGGTGGAATAAGAACCACCCCGTAGATGCTTTCAAATATGATCAAAAAAGTCTCAAGACAGTCAAATAATTGTGGTTGCAAAACTTTTACAAGAAACAGACAAAATTTTGAGGCTTCTGATTCGAATACGATCAGTAAACCGTTCCAAGGGGTTAAGCTAAGATTCGAATACGATCATATAGCCCCCAGTGGCTTTGGCATTGCCGATCAAGAGGGTATCGACAGCTATGTTCTCTTTGGTTCGAATACGACCTATGTTTGAACAGGAAGCCCCCAAATGACCTCAAAAGTTGTTTAATGACGCTGATTCGAATACGATCCACGTTAGACCCAAAAAGGGGTTGAGCTATGATTCGGATACGATCAAGAAGCCCCCTAGTGGGTTTGGCAGTATGCCAATCAAAAGGGTATCGACGGCTATGTTCTCTTTGGTTCGTATACGACCTATGTTTGAACAGGAAGCCCCCTAGTGATCATGATATTTAACGGCCAGATTCAAATATGATCATGAGCCGGACCAAGAGGAGAGCCAGATTCAAATATGATCAGTTCCCTGTTGGTCGTTTTAAAGATATAATAATGAAGACATATAAACTTTTAAGGATGAAAAGGACAGAGGTCCTGCTTTATTACTTTTCATAATATATATCGTCAAAATATGTACATCATGAGAGCCGGTGGCTCAAGTATAGTAAGGCCGAAGATGAGCGATATTCCATGGCCGGCGGGTCTCTTCCTCCGATTTACGTGAGTCTTTGTGCTCTCGAACATCGATGAGGTAATATGACCCGTTGTGTAAATTCTTACTGACCACAAAGGGCCCTTCCCAAGGCAGGGATAACTTGTGCACGTCAGACTGATCCTGGATGAGCCGGAGCACTAAATCACCTTCTTGAAAAGTTCTGGACTTAACTCGGCGGCTGTGATAACGACGCAGATCCTGCTGGTAAATCGCCGAGCGGGCTGCTGCTAAGTCACGCTTCTCATCCAACAAGTCAAGTGCATCCTGACGGGCTTGTTCGTTATTAGCTTCAACGTAAGCCGCCACATAGGGCAAGTCATGACGGATGTCACTTGGTAGAACCGCCTCTGCTCCATAAACCATGAAGAAAGGTGTATAACCCGTAGACCTGTTAGGTGTAGTGTTGATGATCCATATCACAGAAGGCAACTCCTCCACCCAACAACCCGGCGTCCGCTGTAAAGGGGCCATGAGCCGGGGCTTAATACCCTTCAAGATCTCTTGATTAGCTCTTTCAGCTTGACCATTGGATTGAGGATGAGCAACTGATGAGACATCGAGCCGGATATGCTCGCGTTGACATAATTCTTCCATGGCACCTTTGGACAGATTAGTACCATTGTCAGTTATGATGCTGTGTGGAAAACCAAAAGGAAAGATCACCTTTTTCATGAATTGAACCGCCGTGGCCGCATCACACTTACTGACCGGCTCTGCCTCAACCCACTTCGTGAATTTATCAACCGCCACCAGGAGGTGTGTCTTTTTATCCTTGGACCTTTTAAAAGGCCCAACCATGTCAAGCCCCCAGACTGCAAATGGCCAAGTGATTGGAATCATCCTCAATTCTTGAGCTGGCACATGAGCTCGTCGTGAGAATTTTTGTCAACCATCACATTTACTGACCAGATCCTCCGCATCAGCATGAGCCGTCAGCCAGTAAAAACCATGTCGGAAAGCTTTGGCCACAAGAGATTTTGAGCCGGCATGATGACCACAATCGCCTTCGTGGATCTCACGAAGGATTTCTTGACCTTCCTCAGGCGACACACAACGTTGAAACGCCCCAGTAACACTGCGATGATGCAACTCACCATGAACAATTGTCATGGACTTAGACCGCCGGACGATTTGTCTAGCCAAGGTCTCGTCCTCAGGCAACTCGCCCCGGGTCATGTAAGCCAAATATGGCACTGTCCAATCTGGGATGACGTGAAGAGCCGCCACCAATTGCGCTTCTGGGTCTGGAACAGCTAAGTCTTCCTCTGTGGGTAACTTGACAGAAGGGTTATGCAAACATCCAAGAAGGTGTTAGGTGGCACTGGCTTACGCTGAGATCCCAGCCGGCTTAAAGCATCAGCCGCCTCATTCTTCCTTCGATCAATGTGCTCCACTTGATAACCCTTGAAATGTCCAGCTACAGCATCAACTTCACGGCGATAAGCCGCCATGAGAGGATCCTTTGAATCCCACTTGCCTGACACCTGTTGAGCCACCAAATCTGAGTCGCCGAAGCACCTTACCCGGCTTAAGTTCATCTCCTTAGCCATCCGAAGACCGTGGAGCAAGGCCTCATACTCTGCTACATTGTTAGTACAGGGAAACATCAACCGGAGCACATAACAAAACTTGTCACCTCGAGGGGAAGCTAACACAACTCCAGCCCCCGAGCCCTCCAATTGTCTGGACCCATCGAAGTGAATAGTCCAATATGTGTTGTCCGGCTTTTCCTCAGGCGTCTGAAGTTCTGTCCAATCGTTGATGAAGTCCACCAGTGCTTGAGACTTAATAGCAGTGCGTGGCACGTATTTTAAGCCATGAGGCCCAAGTTCAATGGCCCACTTGGCGACTCGTCCTGTGGCCTATCTATTCTGAATGATGTCTCCCAAAGGAGCAGAACTTACCACGGTGATGGGGTGACCCTGGAAGTATTGCTTAAGCTTCCGGCTTGCCATGAACACCCCGTAAACAAGCTTCTGCCAATGCGGATATCTTTGCTTAGACTCAATAAGCACCTCACTGATGTAATAAACCGGCCGTTGAACCGGATGCTCCTTGCCAGCCTCCTTGCGCTCCACCACAATTGCAACACTGACAGCACGTGAGTTAGCAGCCACATACAACAATAAGGCTTCCTTATCAATGGGAGCCGCAAGGACCGGTGGCTCAGATAACTCTCTTTTTAAATCTTCAAAGGCAGTGTTAGCGGCATCGCTCCAGACAAAGTTGTCTGTTTTCTTCATCATCTGATACAGCGGTATGGCCTTCTCACCTAACCGGCTTATGAACCGGCTTAAAGCAGCGATACGACCCGCCAGTCGCTGAACATCATTGACGCACGCCGGCTTAGCCAAAGAGGTGATTGCCTTGATCTTCTCCGGGTTAGCCTCAATGCCTCTGTTAGAAACCAGAAAACCCAAGAGCATGCCTGTTGGCACGCCAAACACACACTTGGCCGGGTTAAGCATCATTTCGTAGACCCGGAGATTATCAAAGGTTTCCTTCAGATCATCTATCAAGGTCTCCTTCTCTGGACTTCACCACAATATCATCCACATAAGCATGAACATTGCGCCCAATCTGATTGTGGAGACAGTTCTGCACACATCGTTGATAAGTCGCCTGGGCACTCTTGAGCCCAAAAGGCATAGATACATAACAGAAGGCTCCAAACGGAGTGATGAAAGCCGTCTTCTCCTGGTCCTTAACTGCCATCTTGATCTGATGATAACCAGAATAAGCATCCAAGAAACTCAAACGCTCACAACCCGTCGTAGCATCAATGATCTGAACTATACGGGGAAGAGCAAAAGGATCAGCCGGACAAGCCTTGTTTAAATCCGTGTAATCCACACACATACGCCAGGTGACGTTCTTTTTAAGTACGAGCACCGGGTTAGCCAACCACTCTGGGTGAAAAACTTCAACAATAAACCCGGCCGCCAAGAGCCGGGCCACCTCTTCACCGATAGCTTTACGTCTCTCCTCGTTAAATCGCCGAAGGAACTGTCTGACCGGTTTAAACTTTGGATCAATATTAAGAGTGTGCTCAGCGAGTTCTCTCGGTACACCTCGGCATGTCAGAAGGTTTCCATGCAAAGATGTCCCGGTTCTCACGGATGAACTCGATGAGCGCGCTTTCCTATTTAGGATCCAAATTGGCACTGATACTGAACTGCTTAGACGAGTCGCCTAGAACAAATGATTGGTGTCATCCGCCGACTTAAACTTCATCACCGGGTCGTGCTCTGTGGTTGGTTTCTTCAGAGACGTCATGTCCACCGGGTCGATGTTGTCCTTATAAAACTTCAACTCCTCTGCCGCACAAACAGATTCAGCATAAGCAGCGTCACCTTCCTCACATTCTAGGGCTATCTTCCGACTCCCATGTACTGTGATAGTGCCCTTGTGACCCGGCATCTTGAGCTGCAAGTAAACATAACACGGCCGCGCCATGAACTTGGCATAAGCCGGCCGTCCAAATAGAGCGTGATATGGGCTCTTGATCTTAACCACTTCAAAGGTTAATTTCTCAGCCCTAGAGTCATGCTCATCTCCGAAGGCTACCTCCAGTTCAATCTTGCCTACTGGGTATGCCGACTTACCAGGTACCACTCCATGGAAAACAGTGTTGGATGTCTTAAGATTCTTATCAGTCAACCCCATACGACAAAAGGTCTCATAATAGAGGATGTTGATGCTGCTACCTCCATCCATGAGTACTTTAGTGAATTTATATCCACCAACCTGAGGTGCTACCACCAAGGCTAACTGACCCGGATTGTCAACCCGGGGAGGGTGATCCTCTCTGCTCCACACAATAGGCTGCTCTGACCACCTTAAATAACGGGGAATCGCCGGCTCAACAGCGTTCACAGCCCTTTTATGAAGCTTCTGGTCTCGTTTGCACAAGCTAGTGGTGAACACATGATAGTGTCCACTATTCAGCTGCTTTGGATTGCTCTGATAACCCGATTGCTGCTGCTGCTGACCTCCCTGACCTGACTGTTGATTATAAGCACCTTGATTTCCTTGAAAGCCAGAACTTGAGCCGCCGCCCGGGCCATGAAAACCACCTCCACGTGAGCCGCCACCAGACCCATGGTTGCCGTCGAACATGTTAGAATTTTTGAACGCCTTCATGATCGCGCAATCTTTCCATAGGTGAGTGGCTGGCCTTTCCCGAGTGCCGTGTCTCGGACAGGGTTCATTGAGCAGTTGCTCAAGAGTAGGACCTGACCCGCCGGATCTAGGGGGTGGCCTCCCCTTGCGCCGTTGATTGTTACCCTGGGAACTGGTGTTGGCCACAAACTCTGGGTTACCATCGGCCTTACGTTTATTGCCTCCTTGACTCGCCGGGTTATGCTGCTGACCCTTTCCATTGCCATTCTTCTTTCCCTTCCCTGTCTTCTCTTCATCAGACGCGGGATTCTTGGTACTATCAGAATCGGCGTATTTGACTAGAGCCGCCATCAGCTGGCCCATATCATTACAATCACGCTTGAGCCGCCCTAGCTTCTATTTCAAAGGCTCAAATCGGCAATTTTTCTCCAACATTAAGATCGCAGAGCCGGCATCCATCTTGTCAGACGAATGTATTATCTCCTTGACCCAGCGCACCCAATGAGTGGTGGACTCACCTTCCTCTTGCTTACAATTAGTCAAATCCACAATTGACATGGGCTGCTTGCAGGTGTCTTTGAAGTTCTGGATAAACCGGGCTTTTAACTCTGCCCATGAACCGATGGAATTAGGTGGCAGCCCCTTCAGCCAGGTGCGAGCCGTTCTGTCCAGCATCATGGTGAAGTACTTGGCCATCGCCGCATCACTGACCTCCAACAGCTCCATGGCCATCTCATAACTTTCAATCCACGCCCCAGGCTGTAAATCGGCTGTGTAATTTGGCACCTTTCGGGGTCCCTTGAAATCCTTGGGCAAATGCTCATTGCGCAAAGCCGGCACCAAACAAGGAATGCCGCCGGCTCTTGTGGCCACACCTGCCTCGATAGAAGTCGTTGGATACTCCGGGAAGGGTTGGTGAGCCGCCTGCTGAGCCGCCCGCTCATCCTCTCGACGTATCCTGTCCTGTACTAGATTATGCCCACCTGGCTGGTTACGGCGCTGGGCGTTGCTTGACAAGGCCTCCGAATCCATATGTCTGTTGTAACTTGGCCTCCGGCTTGGGCGAGGAGTTGAATGGATTTTGTCTCGACTATAGGAATAAGCCTCCTGCTGAGCCAGAGCCGTCTGAAGAAGTTCTCTGACCCTTCGCGTCTCAACTGATGTTGGAGAGTCGCCATCCACCGGGAGAGCCGCCAAACGTGCCGATGCAGCAATCAGGTTCTCCAAGGGGTTGGAAAAATGACCCGGTGGTGGTTGTACGTAGCGAGGCGGGGCCGTATTCACGTGAGAGGTTCCATCATCCGGGGCTGAACCGGTGCCCCCGCTCCGGATGTCACAAACCGGTCTGCCTCCGGCGGGTTACTAGGGCCGGCTCCGGGCGTGCAGAAGAGATTCCGAGGATCATAAACCGGAGGCAAACGGGATTGAGCCTTCTGGTGCCTCCTCCTCATCACCTCATTAGATGCGTTCAGATTCATCGTAAGCTGAAAAGCCTCTGACTGGATCTGCTGAGCTCGGGCATCCAAAGCCGCCCACTCCGCGACCAACCTGGTGTCCTCAGCTACTAGGGCTTCTTTGGCTTGGGCTATCTCCTCACGTACCTGTGCCACCTCTGCATCATGCTCAGCCTGACTCGCCGGAATAACTGTGGCGGTTAACAGGGCCGTCAATTTGTCCATGAGATCAATCAGCACCTGAGCCGGCGGGCGCACAGGGCCTCCTGCCCCAGCCGCTCCTGACCCGGAAGTTATTGCTACCGCAGCCATAGAGTTTTGACCGGGTTGAGTGCCAGCCATGAAGATCCCTACTCTGCTCGGCGGCTCAAAGGGGTCCGGAATACTGCTGCCATCGGAACAGCCCCCAAGCCCGCCATCTTGCAATTGGTATAACGAATCCGTCACCAGTGGATGACTCACCATCGGAGTAGACGGCCGTCTCACCGCCGTCCACGGATCCTTCAAAAAGTTCTCCTCCATGGATGCAACCCATGAAGGGACGCTTTACGGCGGGCTGAGCCTGGGCGGGTCTCGCACGCTGAGCCGTCTCGACGATGTCGGTGCAGATGTCCGGCTCAGGGCCTGGCTCGCCAATCCAGCCGATGAAGACGTGGATTCCGCCGAAGGGGACCCGGTACCCGTACTCAATTGAGCCGGCATCGTCGATGTAGAGCTTGCCGCGACGACTCTTGGTCATCCGTCCCACAGCGTATCCCTTGAGCCCTTCGAAGCTGCCCTTCAAGAACTCAAATCCACCGTGCGCTGGCCCCACGGTGGGCGCCAACTATCATGGAATTGTCACGGCAGATGTCCTCGTGAAAGGACTTAGTCGTGGATCCATTGCAACTAGGAAGCTTAAAGGGGTTAAAGTGGGACAAAGGACACGAGGGTTTATACTGGTTCGGCCCCTTGCGATGAAGGTAAAAGCCTAATCCAGTTGAGGTGGAATTACTAGGTTTCGATGACCAGGGAGCGAATCTGCTATGCCTGGCTCTCGACTTGATGTTACTTGCCCTAAGCCGCCGGCGGGTCGTCCCCTTATATACACGGGTTGACGCCCCGCGGCCTACAGAGTCCCGGCCGGCTCATAAACAGTGTCCGGCTCGGTGACTAATTAACCTTGCCTTACAACACAAGTCATGCCATTACGGCGGTTATCACTACGGGCCTTAAGTCGCCTGCAGGCTTTGGGCCCTTAACTGAACCGCCATCTTCAAGCTTGATATTGGGCTTCATGTGATAAATCGCCATAGCGTAACCCGGCCCCTCCTGGGCGGGTTACACTAGTAGTTATATCCCCAACAAGTACCCTGTTGCACTTACGGTTTGGCCAGAGGTTTATCCTCATCATAAAGCTCCACGTCAACATCGCTTGCCCGGCCCAAGCCGCCCGTCGATGGCGTTTTCCCTTTCTTGGAAGGTTTCCCCTCCTAACCTTCAGAAGCGGCCCTTTTCTTGTCATGGAAGGCCTCCTCTGCACCTTTGCCCCCGGGCAAGAGGGTTTCGGTTTCCCCGAACACAACGTCTGATTTATCCTTGGGGCAGAGATCACCTCCGGCCTCCCTGTTCTCGCCCTCCTCCGCAGACACCTGGTACGGTGTCGGAGTCAGCATCCTCGTTAGCAGGGCGTTCGCAGAGTCTTCGGGAAGGGGCGCCGGACACCAGATCAACACCGCTTTCTTTATCCAGTCATGTGAAGGGACGGATTGTTCAATATCTTACCGAGAGATACTCGAATAAAGGGTGTGCGGAGATCAAATACTTACCGCGGTGTCCGGATGATTGCAGTCGAGGCCAACATCTTCGGTGGTGTCCGGCCATTGCTCTCGTTCCCCGAAATATAATTTCCACATTCCCTCGTGCGTAGTGCCGAGGAAGTGCTGAAGAGTCCGCCGTCCTTGGGATTAAACTCCCACATACGGAGAGGCCGCCGCTGACATGGCAGGGTCCGGCGGACTAGCTTTACTTGAACGACGTTCACAAGGCCGACGCCCTTCTCGGTAAGGCTTCAGACGCGACCTTGCAGAGTCTGCACTTCATTGACGGATCCCCAGTCCAGTCCCTTATTGATCCATGAAGCAAGCTGAATTGGAGGGCCAGGTCGGAACGCAGGCGTAGCTGCCCACTTGGAGCCCCGCGGCTCGTTGATATAAAACCACCCCTGCTGCCATAGGTCGGAAGACTTGGCGAAAGATCCTTCAAACCAAACCGCGCTGGCAAGATGCCTATTGTGACGCTGCCGCACTCTTCCTGCTCCTCCTCTGTCACCTGCGGCCTCACGTCAAAGGTCTTGAGCCACAAACCAAAGTGCGGAGGAGTCCGGAGGAAGGCCTCACATGTGACGATAAATGTCGAGATGAGGAGAATAGAGTCCGGGGCCAGATCGTGAAAGTCTAGCCCATAGTAAAACATGAGCCCCCGGTCGAAGGGGTTAAGCGCGAACCCTAACCCATGGAGGAAGTGGGACACAAACACTACCCTCTCGCTGGATTTGGGGGTAGGAACGACCTGCCCCTGTGCAGGAAGCCGATGTAGGATTTCCGGGGTCAGATACCTCACTGCGCGGAGCTTCGCAATATCCTCCTCTGTGACAGCAGAAGCCACCCACCGGCCTGGACGGCTGGATCCGGACATGATTGGGGCTGGTGGCGATGGGAACCCGAGGGTGGGAACTCGGGGTGGCTAGGGTTGAGGAAGAAGCGAGCGCAAAGGAAGAAGACGAGTCTGGGACCCTATATAAAGACCCCAAGTACTAAGCGTATCCACCCGGGTCTCGAAACTTACCAATCTCCAGAGAGTTGTACCCGGGGGACAATTGGGTTACCCACGCCTGCATTAATAAAAATCCCGTGAAATAAGGGAACACGATCTCTGCCTTGGCAAGACAAGCCAGTAAAACCGCGTCCCGAGACATGGGGCGACGCGCCAGCCAACGGTTGGAAATAGTGACCGGGCAGGCGTGATGTCATAAACAATTACCAATAAATTAGGCTCGTATATTTTCTGCAACTATATATACAGGTCCGGATATGTCTACTACGTCCGAAGACTATCTTGGAGTTCAGAGAAAGGGGAACCCGCCTTGCAATGCCGAAGACAATCTGCGCGCCGGACTCCTTGTCATTGAAGCCAGGTTCAGGGGCTACTGAGGGAGTCCTGGAAAAAGGGGTCCTCGGGTGTTCGGCCTGCTATCCATGGGCCAGACTGATGGGCTGTGAAGACATGAATACCGAAGACCATACTCGTGTCCGGATTGGACTCTCCTTGGCGTGGAAGGCAAGCTAGGCGACCAGCTGTGAAGATTCCTTCTTATGTAACCGACTCCATGTAACCCTAGATCTCTTCGGTGTCTATATAAACCAGAGAGCATAGTCCGGATAGGACAGATTCATTACCATATACACATAGGCTAGACTTGTAGGGTTTAGCCATTACGATCTCGTGGTAGATCAACTCTTGTAACACTCATATTCATCAAGATCAATCAAGCGGGAAGTAGGGTATTACCTCCATAGAGAGGGCCCGAACCTGGGTAAACATCGTGTCC
The DNA here is from genome assembly GCF_018294505.1 of Triticum aestivum. Taxonomy (NCBI): domain Eukaryota; kingdom Viridiplantae; phylum Streptophyta; class Magnoliopsida; order Poales; family Poaceae; genus Triticum; species Triticum aestivum. The sequence goes on along the minus strand of NC_057808.1, from coordinate 492,987,118 downwards.
CCCGTCTCCTGTTACCATCGATCCTAGACGCACAGTTCGGGACCCCCTACCCGAGATCCGCCGGTTTTGACACCGACACCCCCTCCTTCCTTCTCTTCTCTTTTCCCTTTCCTTCTCTCCTACTCCTACTAATTGGAAGGGATCCTAGTTCTACTAGGAAAGGGGGAATCCTACTCCCGGTGGGAGTAGGACTCCCCTAGGGCGCGCCATAGAGAGGTCCGACCCTCCCCCTCCTCCACTCATTTATATACGGGGAGGGGAGCACCCCTTGGAGACACAACAATTGATCATTGATTTTTTAGCCGTGTGCGGTGCCCCCCTCCACCATAATCCACCTCGGTCATATCATAGCAGTGTTTAGGTGAAGCCCTGCGCCGGTAGCATCATCATCACCATCATCACGCCGTCGTGCTGACGGAACTCTCCCTCGAAGCTCTGCTGGATCGGAGTTCGTGGGACGTCATCGAGCTGAACGTGTGCTGAACTCGGAGGCGTCGTGCGTTCGGTACTTGGATCGGTCGGATCGTGAAGACGTACGACTACATCAACCGCGTTGTTCTAACGCTTCCGCTTTCGGTCTACGAGGGTACGTGGACAACACTCTCCCCTCTCATTGCTATGCATCACCATGATCTTGCGTATGCGTAGGAAATTTTTGAAATTACTACGTTCCCCAACAATTTCCATTGTTGGGGCTTGCTGGGAGGACAAAATGCACTATTGTATGTGGGTGTTCTTCCTACTCTAGGGACTCCTTTTATAGTAGTAAGGGGTTGCCACAATATCTAATATCAGTTGAAGAAATTGGTTGCATGGTAGAATTTCCATTGCAGTAAGTGACGGGCACGGGCCAACGATGGTGCGCAGCTGGGAGGAAACACACGTCCCATCAAATGCCTTTGTTGACTTTGGGGCGTGCCACTGTTGCACTGGGTGGCAAGTGGCACACATGCGAGAGAAAGCGTGTAGGGCGCCAGCAGGCAGGCTACTTGGCCTCCAAGGGAGGTCGTGCATGCTTGCCAACTGACTCCTTACCGTAGTTGGAGGTCGCAGGCCTAGATTGTCGCAGCCTCTGAGCAGTCCCATCATCACGCCTTCAAGTGGCTGATCATTGGCGGGCTTAGGGAACCTGCCGGGAGGCTGCCGGTGAGGCTGACATTCCCGGGAGGAAAACCGCGCCTGTGGAGATCTTGGCCTTGGCACTGCTGGTGATGACAGATTCCTCTCTCCAACGCGATAGTCTTGCCGATGAGTTTTCATAAAGATCTGTATCTTTATGGGTTGATGCTGACGAAGATCTGCATGCCACCCGAGGAGGGGCATGGTCTTGAGCACACATGCTAGATGCCTATGCTTTGCCCGTTGACGGGGCTGCCGTGACCCACGTGAGACAAATTCATGGGACCCTGGTCTTCACATGGCCGACTGTAGCTCCTGGGCCTGGGGCCGACGCATGACCATTCTGTTGCCAGGGCTAGGGCCACTACGTGTGGGTGAGCCGACACATCGCAATCAAATCCTTGCATCGCCCAAGCCTGGCTGAGGGGAAACGGTCGGTTCAGTCGTTCCTAGAGGTCCTGGCTAGGGACTGCTTTAAGGTGTGTGCTATGCAGGCCAAACAATGAATTCACGCAACAAAACGGGCTATCTTTGCACTGCCCGGGCCTGATTGAGTTGTATGCACGCAACCAAATATGCCCTATATGAAGCCATTTTGCTTTGATTTGTCGAGCAAATGCACATAACGAGTGAGGCCAACAACTAAATGGGTCGGCCCGTTTAGGGTCGCAAGAATTCTGGTTTTAGGAACTTTCTAGAAGATTTATGACCGGTTCAGTTCTGGTCTTCTTCTTTTTCTTTTTCTTGTCTTTTCTTTTACCCATTTTTTAGTTTCTTTTTATTTTTATTTTGTTATTTTTTAAATATCTCTTTTTATGAAAATGTTCGAAATTTATACAAACTTTGGAATTCAAAAAATGTTTGCATTTAAAAAAGTTCTAGAGAATTTAAAAAACAATGTTGTTCTTCACCAATTAAAAAATTATTCACATTTATGAATATTGTTCAGAATTTCAAAAAAATATTGCTTTCAAAATTTGTCCAGAAATTCAAAAAATGTGTCCTTTCTCAAAATTTGTTCAGCAATTTTCAGAAAATGCTCATGTTTTAAAAAATGTTTGCAATTTCAAAAACAAATCGCAGTCTAAAAAATGTTCATACTTACAAAAAAATCAGAAATTTCAAAACTTGTTCGTTTTTCAAAGATGTTCAAAATAAAAATAAAAAACCGGTTGCTACAGTGTCTTGTTTGCTACAGCGGGGCCGCTACAACGAATCGTTCTGCTCCAGTGTACCATGCACTACAAGCGTAGTAAATGAGTCGACCCATTCGTTGCTCGTTGTGCTTCGGGGTCTCCATTGGATGCATAGAGCGTCACATAGGACTTCTCTTTGGCTACTGCATGTGTGGTTGCGTGCTACCGTGCACCTACAGGCGCAGTAAAGGGATATTACGATGTTTGAATGTAGATTCAATAGCTTAAAAACATTGTGAACTTTCACTCAGTTTTTGGCAACTTCAATTGCATATTTGCATTGCATGGCTCCATACAAATAAGGCTATAATGAGAAACTTGTGCTAGGATATTGATGTTCTAGCAACTAGCATGACTACAAAATCAGAGAGTTTTATGTACCGTAACCTATGCTAAGAAGGAAGTCTTATGCACAACAACACAGTTGTAAATGTTGTTTCCAGTTTCACAATAAAAAAATGTTGCTCCTATTTAGTTCATCAAAAATGGATGACCTGTCTTTGAAAAATATCCATGATGTAATGTTGCTCAGACATAATAGTACATGGCATCAAAAAATAAAATGGGAAGGGTCTCATCCAACCTTTGCTCAATCAAGTTTTGTCCATTTTCATTAAAATAAACAAGGAAAAACATCTCACAGATAGAAAATAAAAGACCAGCTTGATGCACTGATAGTAAACTTGCTACTCATACTCGGACTTGAGTACCAGCTACGCAATAAAAAACTGCAAGTACTAGCCAAAATGCTTGCAACTAACACATTACATGCGGCAACGGAGGGAATATCATAAGTGCTTAGGCATGCATTGAGGTGCATATAATTACCAGCTCGCAGGAGTGGGGAAGGCAGTATATGGGTACACAATCTCCATGCCCTTAACGGCCTCATGCACCTTCTTGAACTCCATAGTTTTAGGACATAGAATGAATATACCGACCATGGTCCACAAAAATAGTGCGTCTCCTTCCTCAGCGCTCCCGATGATCTTCACCTGTGGCATCACCAGGAAGCTAGAGTCTACCTTAGGCAATGTGACCTTTGACAAGCATGCAATGGCCTCTCCCAGATCAACCGAGGTGCGTAGTACCCAACCACTATAGGCTCCCCGAGCCCACATACGCAATGTGAGGTCCTCCACGGCAGCAAGGCCGAGTCGTCCACCACCATCAACCTTCATTAGACGGGCATTTCCTCCATTCGGCCGCTCGAACACAGTGAGAGTACTCTTGTCCATGTCATAGGCCAACACATGGTAGTCATTGACAGGTTGGTACATAGTGTTAAAGATAATGACACATGGCTCCACACGGATGTCACACAACAGCGGGAGATCCACCGACGTGGGCGGCAGGCTCCACTGACCAGTAAGTGAGGAGTAGACGCCGGCATGAACATGACCCCGAGAATCATTGTGGACAAGAACGAAATGGACTTGTGGGTTGTTGGCAGCAAACTTGGTGGCCATCGTTGTCATCAACCACACAGAGCAATGCAACATTGTTGTTGTTCTCGGTGTACTCCTCCCAATGACTATATTCGGCATTGATTAGGCGGTAGTGGCCGGTCATTGGGTGCCACACGAGGAATCGACGGCCGTTACGGAGGAGGACACGGCCGTGACGGCAGTCCATGAACGTCCACGAGTAATTTCCATCATTAGGAAAACGGAAGGATAAGCTAGTGGTGTCGTTGGTCTGTATGAATGGGCGGGGAAGTGTGCTGGAGTTGTGGAAGAAGCCCATGACCACTGGTGCAACATGGCGTGCATGGCACCGGTGGAGGAAACCAAGAGCAGACACTATGCGGCGCCATGCTTTGCAAACGACGGAGGTGTGGGCGATTGTCTGCGGACTTGGTGGGATGTGCTCCAGGATCCCAGGGTGCAATTCATACGGTATGGTGGGGATCATAACTGCAAAACTATTGGATTAATTTTGAGATTTAGATCTACAATGGATTGTAAGTAGCCAAAATTTACCTTTTAACTTCTAGTCGATTTTGCTAGTGCATGGAGATCCCGCCTTTCTTCTTCTTCGTTAACCAAATGAGTCAACTCGCTAGCGCCATCACTAAGAGGATGTGCCAAAGGTGTTGCCTCCAACAAGAGAGAGACCGCCGACGAAGTGATTTTACGGTGGCGGCAAATTCCCCTTGCTGAAAAATTCCGCGCCTCCTCCTCCCCTCCTCTCGCTATAATCTTTTTGTGGGATGCACCGTAGACATTACCACTCATTGTCTGGAGGCGACATCGACGACCGCCGTGAAAGTGGAGGAAGAGTGCCAACACATAGATAACTTAGAAGAGGGAGATGGGCAGCAAAAAATATAGATGAGGGTCGGTGCAGAGGACGATGTGAGGAATGCGGCGGCGGCGAGATGGGAGGGAGATGGTTTAGGGTTAGGTTCAAGTGGTATATTTATTGGATACCTGAGCAGATTGTGATGGTTGGATGTGGATTCAATGGCTATAAAAACTGTGCATGCGCTCACACAATATTTTAGGCAACTTTGTTTTAGAAGGTACCATTGAGGCTTACCAAAAAACATGTGCTAAACACCAGGCCGGTCCTGAGATTTTGGGGGCTAAGGCGAAACTAAAATTCAAGGCCCATAATATAAAAAAATTGATCATTTGAGTTAAGTAAATAAGTTCACAAATAATTTGATGCAGCTTAGGGAGTAGACATCGTCTCATAATCAAGGAATGCAACTTACAGTATTCGTCTTCCTTCAGATTCGGCAGGTTTTGTACCACCCACCACATTTTCTTCATTTACAAATTTTTTAGTTTTTGATTGACGAAGTGTACATTATGGTATAACTCAGAATCAAACATGTGCTTCGACCTACTTTGCGCTACTAACATCTGCTACACTACATAAGTGTCGTGCCTTGTGTAAATACTACTCCCTCCGTCTCAAATTACTCGTCGCTGAAATGGATATATCTAGAACTAAAATACATCTAGATACATCCATACGTGCGACAAGTAATTCGGAATGGAGGAAGTATATCCTATTGACAAAGGTACACACTTTGACTTGCTACTAGAGTCGACGGTGCCGACAAATGACAATTCATAATCGAACAATAAGGTCAGGGCTCCTAATATTGCAATGCTAAGTGAAAATCCTGACAATTTTTATAAGAGGAAGTAAGGGTAGGAATAGGTTTTTTTTTTGAGACAAGGGTAGGAATAGGTAGTAACACCGAGCACAAACCTTGGTGTTATAAACTTTCTAGAAGGCTTCTCACCGGTTCACGTCTTATTTTTTTCTTGTTGTTTCTTTTAGCATTTTTCTGTTTATTTTCCATTTTATTTTATTTTAAAAATGTTTGCTTTCTAAAAAAATTCTTTTTTTAATTTAAAACATGACAATTTCTCAAAAAATGTCTTGAATTTTGAAAATCTCATTTTCAAAACTTGTTCAGAAATTCAAAAAAAATGGGTTTTAAAAAAATGTCCGCATTTACAAAAAAATTGGGAATTAAAAAAATGTTTTCAATTTTTTTTAAAAAAATCTAAAAATGTACCCATTTTATAAAATGTTTGTGTTTTAAAAGAATGGTTGGAATTTTCATAAAAAAATAATCATAGTCTCAAAAAATGTTCCATAATTCAAAAAATGACCGCGTTCCCAAACAATCTTCATAAATTTCAAGATTTGTTCGCTTTTCAAAAGGTTCAAAATAAGAAGTGATTAAAAACAGGTTGCTACAGTAACCCAAGGCTACCGTGCCCGGTTCGCTACATCGGGGCCCTAGAATGAACTGGATAGCTACAGACCTACAGTAGGAGTCGCTAGAACGGATCGGTCTGCTATAGTGTACCATGCAATAGAGGTCCAGTAAATGGGTTGGTCCAATCGTGGCTCGCTGTGGGTGGAGGTCCCTATTAGACGCTGAGTGTGTCACATAGGACCTCTCGTTAGCTACTTTGTTGTGGATTGAACGTTAGCCTACCTTTTCCGTCCCCGATGGGCCATTGGCCCATGGACTACCTATGAACCTGGGTGGGGCCTCTGGATTTTAGGAGCTTGGGGCGGCAGGCACCTCGCGCCCTCCCCATGGGCTGGTCCTAATTTTAAACATTCACTACGCTTTTAGCGGACTAGAAGCATAACTACTAGGACGCGTCTGGCGAGCAGCCATGCGCTCGCTAGCGCTCCTCGGCAGCCGGCTGTATTAGGAAAATTTATGTCCCACTGCCAGATTAGGAAAGTCCGCTTGATCCCTGGGAGACCAAAATTAAAAAGCATCATCCAACGCACTCTCCTTCATCCTGGCCCAAGTTCGTTTCCATGTGCTCTTCCATGTGCCAGTAATAAAGCAAAAAAGCAATTAATTGCATTCCAAAAAATTCAAAAAGCAATAACTTATAAATTGCATGTCGGAATTACTCGCTTTCACTCCACCCAGTCAGCTCAGTCCTGGACCCTAGTGAATGTTTACGGGCCTTGTCAAGGGGACCCAAGAAATAACTTTATTACATGGCTATTTTCACTAGATATACCTGCTAATGAAGATTGGCTTCTGTGTGGAGATTTCGATTTCATTAGAGGGCCCGAAAATCGTAACAAACCAGGTGGTCATTTTGGCGACATGATAACTTTCAATGATTTCATCAGATCACAGGCTCTAATTGAATTGCCAATCAAAGGCAGAGCCTACACTTGGAGCAACATGCAAACTGATCCCCTCCTCGAGCAAATTGATTGGTTCTTCACTAGTAATCATTGGACCACCTCATATCCCAACACTACTGTTAAACCCCTCGGTAGGCCGGTCTCTGATCATATCCCTTGTGTCATCACTATTGAAATGAAGATCCCACGCTCCAAGTTGTTCAGATTTGAATCTTATTGGATCCATCACCCGGGGTTTCTAGATACTGTCAAGAGGGCTTGGGCCAAACCTGTGCACTCTACAAATATGGCGTCAAATCTGTGCAAAAAGTTTAAACACCTAAGACACGACCTCAAAAGCTGGAGCAAGAACATCTCTAAGTTATCCATCGCTATTGAGAACACTAATAAGGCTCTGCTTGAAATTGATGGCTTGGAAAACAAGAGACATCTCACAACACCAGAAGCCAATTTCAGGGCAATTCTCAAGAAACATTTACTCAGGCTTCTCGCATATCAACGGCAATACTGGAAGAAGCGTTGCACAATTCGGTGGGTCCAGTTTGGTGATGAAAAATCAAAAAAAATTAAGCAATGGCTTCAGAGAGATATCGCAGAAACAACATACCCTCCCTCACCACTGATTCTGGTTTTTGTGCGGAAGACCATGCAAGCAAAGAGGCCATCATCTTTCAGACCTTCAAGGATCGACTTGGCACTAAAACCAAACATGACATGAAGTTTGACTTGCCCAGACTCATCAAAAAAATTGATGGCCTTGATGAACTCACTGTACCTTTTACAGTGGCAGAGATAGACCATGTGATCAAAACGATGCCGGCCGATCGGGCTCCGGGCCCTGATGGATTTACAGGTATATTCCTAAAAACTTGCTGGGAGGTGATCAAGGAGGACTTTTACAAGCTTTGCAACCAATTCTTTGAGGGTAGTCTGAACCTAGAGAGCATCAATGAAGGCCTAATCACTCCCATTCCAAAAGTTAATGCGTCTTCAACAATTAATGATTACAGACCGATCACTCTACTTAATTGTTGTCTTAAGGTAATAACTAAACTGCTGGCTAACCGACTGCAACGAATCGTCCTCAAAATTGTGCACCGCAATCAATACAGTTTCCTCAAGGGACGCACGATCCAAGACTGTCTAGCCTGGGCCTTCGAATACATATATCAATGCCAAGCCTCCAAGAAAGAGATCATACTACTTAAACTGGATTTTGCTAAGGCCTTCGACACCATTGATCATGATGCCATGATTGAGATCATGCGCCACATGGGATTTAATGAAAAGTGGCTTGGATGGATTAAGTGCATCTTTGCCTCGGGAAAGTCAGCTGTCTTACTTAATGGCGTACCCGGGAGACAGTTTCATTGCAAATGTGGTGTTCGCCAAGGTGACCCTTTGTCCCCCCCTCATTTTTGTCCTAGCCGCGGATCTGCTACAAGCTGCAATTAATGATGCATTTGCTCGAGACCTCATCAAGTTACCCTTCCCATGCACTACCCAAAATGAATACCCTGTTATTCAATATGCGGACGACACGATCCTTGCAATGCCGGCTTGTCCCACTCAGGCTACAATCATCAAAGGCATTCTGACCGACTATGCCACTTCTATTGGCTTAAAAATAAACTTCCACAAATCCACACTTGTCCCGATCAACTGTGATGAAACACTATGCAACAACCTGGCGCATATTTTTGGATGTGTGGTGGGAAAGATGCCATTTACGTACCTCGGCCTCCCCATGGGGACTACTAAACCTTCCATGCACGATCTCATGCCTCTGGTTTGTCGGCTGGAAAGGAGGTTATCTGCCACACTGAATATGATATCCTACGGGGGCAAGCTATCCCTGCTCAACTCAGTTATTACCTCCCTGCTCATTTTCGCTATGTGCACACTCAAGCTTCCAGCTGGAATTGTTGAACTTTTGGACAAGATAAGAAGAAAATGTCTGTGGACAAAGAAAACGGATCAAGGTGACAAATGCACTTCCCTAGCTGCATGGGATATGGTCTGCAAACCAAAAAGATGTGGTGGTCTTGGGGTTCTAAATCTTAAAATCCAGAATGAGGCCCTTCTACTCAAGTTCCTTCATAAATTTTACAATCATTGCGATCTACCCTGGGTGGAGCTGATTTGGAACTCTTATTACACCTCCCGGATACCCCATGCAACTGATCTTTGTGGTTCCTTCTGGTGGCGGGACGTTTCAAAGTTAATGCCTATTTATAGAGGAATCACCCAGGTGAATGTGAATAATGGTGCAACCACGCTCTTCTGGAAAGATATGTGGATGGATCAAATCCTGGCTGAAACCCACCCACGTGCCTTCTCTTTTGCAAAGTATGAAGACATCTCTATTGCTGCGTTTCTGGGAACCACCAGTTTGCAAGAAATGTTTCACCTGCCTCTGTCTGAACAGGCACACGCCGAAACCAGAGACTTACAGCACTTGACCTCAGACGTTCAGCTCGAAGATCAACTAATACATGCTGAATGGATCTACATCTGGGGTTCCAACTTCTACACGGCCAACAAATTTTATGAGTTCTACTTCAGAGACATCCAAGCTCACCCTGCATTTTCGTGGCTATGGAAGTCAAAAACCACGATGAAACTCAAAGTTTTTGGGTGGCTCCTACTTTCGGACAGGCTGAACACCAGAAACATGTTAAAACGCAGACATTATAACATTGGTAACACTTTCGGCTGCCTGCTTTGCCCTACATGCAATGATGAAACAGTGGAGCACCTATTCTTTGAATGTCCCTTTAGCTTGCATTGTTGGGCCAAAATTGGAATGCAAGGGACCACTCAAGGCAGCAGATTGGACTGGGTGGAATCTGCTAAAACTTCTTGGAACAGACCCTTATTTGTGGAAATTCTCCTCCAATCTGCTTGGAGCATTTGGAAAGAAAGGAACAATAAACACTTTCGAGGCATAACCCCATCCACAAGCTCCTGGCTCTCTAGATTGAAAGAAGACCTAGCTCTCCTTACTTATAGGGTGGGAGATAAGAATAAACCCTTCTTACTTTCCTTTTTGCAAACCTTGTAATAAATATCTAAGTGTAGCTCCACCCCCCCCCCCCACCCCTCCACCCACAAAGTGGGATGGATTTGTAACATAACACTCATGTACAGTTGCTGATTATTTTATTTTATTAGCAGTAGGAGCCTCTCCTACTGTTTCAGTGGTTCAAAGAAAACATGTCGGAATTAAAATCCGTTTTCACCATTGGAACTCTCGCGACGAGATCTTTACAACTAGACCCCATTTATATATGTTTTGATGAACTCTTTTCATTGCCAACTGGTTGTACTAGATGGTGCAACTTTTATACTATGAGATGCAACTATTTTTTAAACCAACTTTTGTGCTATCACAATCAACTATAATACTGTGTGGTGCAATTTTAGCGCTACATGAACCAACTTCACGTAATGAGCAACTATAATACTGTGTGGTGCAATCACCTCCCGCGTCTTATTACTGGCACATGAAAAAATGCAAATATATATAAGAGAGCACATATAGAGTCTTATTTCACACATAATGCAGAAGAACCTGTGTCACTGTAGCAAAAGAAAAAGAAAAAAAACATATTGTAGGTACTATGAAAATATAACTACCAACTAGACAAGAAGTATATGTTTTTTTCTTTAATCTTTCCACACAGTAGTATGTGTGACTTTGTAGCTTAGAATTGTGTGCAAAAATCTACATCAGTTCATCCACCCCCATAACTTGTAAAACCTGCACATGATGCAAAAAGAGAAGCTTGAGAAAAAATGAACCAACTCTAGCTTGTATTTGTGCAACTTAACCAGTACAAGTGTGCAACTGACAACACTCTCATATCCATCTACTTGTGGGGTTTGAATTTCAGTAGGCATCATCAACTCATATAAAAGTAGAAGATGCTAACTCAGATAATTTCATATTTATTTTGGTTTTAGCTAAAAAATTGTATGCAGAATTCCAAAAAAAATTATGCTGGCTGTTGTAAACCTACATCATCTATTTTGTGCAACTGCAAGTACTCTTGCATGCAAATCATGTTGCATGTTTTTGTAGCTATGTAATGAATTGTGAACTGAGGAACATGATGAATTTAGCCTATCTAAACACAAGAAAATAGACAAAATAGTGAATTAAACAAATTATAATCTTCCGAATAAGTAGTACAACTATATTCAAGTGCATTTGCACACCTAGAAAATCATATGCATGTGAACACACGAGGATGCCAACTACTGAATGGTTCTTGTGCAACTAAAGAAGATGAAGATGCCAACTCATGTGGCACTGTTGTGAAACTCTTAAAAAATTGGGGATGCCAACTAAAATAGTTGCGGATGCCAACTCATGTGATATTGTTATGAGACTATTCAAAAAGTAGAGACTGCCAACTCCCAAATGGTTCTGGTGCAACTATGAAAGTCGAGGATGCCAACTCGTATGATATTGTTGTGCAACTATTTGAAAAGTTGAGGATACCAACTCCTAATTGATTTGTGTACAACTATAAAAGTTCAGGATGCCAACACCTAGCTGGTTCTTTTGCAACTGTGTAAAAAATAATATCCCAGGTTTCTTTGCGTAGAAAAAAAATCCTAATGCCATTTTATGTTACCTCGGCAGCTGCTGCAGACGGTGTGCCAACTCCAGCTACAACTCCAACCTGCGTGGTCGCCTTCCGTTTTCGCCGTTTCACGAAGCGGAATGGGTCACCAACCTAAAGGATGCATGGAAAAAGTTACTTGTGTGTGTGCGCGCAAAAAAGGGAAAGCACCCACACTGCTTGCTCGATACTCATGTTTTCGAGTCGAACGAATAGTCACGACTAGTCGATGAGTCATAACTAGAAGTCGACTCAAACACCTCGACTAGATCGGCACGGCATGAATCGTCAAGTGTCGCTACCCCAGAACGACTCGTCGAGTCAAAAACCTTGCACGATACTTACCTCATCATTCTCTGCCTCCCCATTGATATCAGGACGACGCGGCTGCCGCTTGGCGGGCTGTTTCGAGTTCCGCCGAGAAGAATTGTTTACGGCCCCTACATAGCCAAACAAAACATAGAATATGGTCAGGAAAACCCCCCAAAAATAGTTATTATAATTTCAAAACAAAACTGCTACAAGGATAAATGAAAAATGATGAAAAAAGCAAGCATACCTCTCCTTCACTAGGAGCTGTATCTCCTTCTACAATCATTTTTGGTCTGTGAAAAGAAAAGCGAACAAACAAATTAGTCGAAGCAACCAAATGCATTAAAGAGTAAAAATGAGCAAAAACAATTGATATCAAAAAAATGCCATGAGGTAAGCAAGTAATGTTGATTTTTCAAAGCATACCTACAAAAAAAAGTGTGCAACTTGATGCACTGTATGGCCAACAGGTCACACATGAGTGTGCAACCAAAAAATCAGCATACACACTGCATGGTCATGATTTAGGCATTGGAGCCAAAACTAAACTAATTGTCAACCAACTATATAGCCCTTCCCTATACAACTGCATAAGTGTGACTAAGCCAGCTAGGATATGTACTGCCTTGATTTGCAAACTCATGTATGAATGCATACCCTTGTGACAACAGAGCACACATGAGTGTCCAACCAAAAAAACACACATACTGCTTGAACATGGTTTACACAATGTATCCATCTGAATACCATTGCTTGTGCAACTGGTTAGCCCTCACTGTGCAACTTCATAAGTTGGCTAGCCAACTGAGATTTGTATATGCATGATCCAACTACATTTGCGTTTCTGTGCAACTATGACAACAAACTAGCCAACTGGTTACTTATATGCATGCAAGAAAATAGAGAAACCACACAGATGCATTTTGAGAGGATTGAGCAATAACATTAGAACTATCCTCTCGGTACTCTTATGTACTTCCCTCTTCCTATTCCAACTCAAATCGCCGCCAGAAAACCAAAACATACAAACGTTATAGTGGTAGTTGACTAAAGAAAACACTTATTTCACCACCCAATCATTCAGTTTCTGCAAGGAAGATGAAACACACATAGAATTGGACTAGTTTGCTTCAGTCATGTACTGAGTAGCAGACTAGCACTAAATTAGAAAAAGGAGAACAAGCATTAAAAATGTAAATATAAACTAGACTCATGTACCAGGACTACTAGCAAATACTACTACATTGTATTGACATGCAGGCACCTAGAATCGCTAGGCTATGATAGTCCAGTCAACGAATTTCCGACGAGAGTCAATGCTCTCTCACGGGACCCTTCTGCCTGAATCAGGCCAGAATCGCTGTCGGCGCTGGGACCTGACACTGCCGCACCTCCGCTCAACAGATCATGACGCTGGAAAGACCACATCAGACACCACGACCACCGGAGGCTGCTCCATCTCCGCCAGTGTGACACAGACATCAGACGCCACCGTGACCAAAGGATCCTCCACCTCCGCCATCACCGCATCCAGGCGCGTGGAGGAGGTCATCAAAGAGCAAGCAGATGGGGGGTAGTGGGCTCAGTCGGAGCCGGAGAGGAAGGATCTCAACCAGCCTCGGGCAGAGGAAGGAGACGGCGGTCGCATCCCATCGACGACGGCAGGGCACGGCAGCGATGGGGCTGGATCTGGTTGCCCAGGGAGCATGGGGCAGTTGGAGAGGACGCCATGGTGGAGTAGGCTGGTGGTGGTGCGGCCAAGACAACCGTCGTCGTGGTGGTGCGACGTCAACCTCGGGGTAGAGCCACGCCGGGGTGGTCCTCCCCTCCTCCGATCCACCGGTGGAGCGTGGTGGCCGGTTAGTGGGAGGCTCCTGGTGGTCGGTGTTGAGGGGAGAGGCCGGCGAGCCCCCTCTGATCCACATCCGTGGGGAAGAGTGAGAGAGAGAATAGAAAGAGAGACGCGGGTGCTGCGGGGAAGACAGAGAGAGGCTGTCGGTGGGGTGGGCCGGGACCTTGTCAGATATCGCTTGTGATGGCCGGATCGTGCGGCCGCGAGCTGGCCGCTCGATGTCTCTAAATAGTGCGTATGCACTTTTTAGGTTTTAGGTAACTACTATTATATAGGCCATTAGATCTTGAGGATTCTCACCCACATACAGGAGACAACTCGATCGTCCATGTCCACTCTATTTTATCACAATAAAAAAACATGTTTTCCCCTTGCAAAAAATGTTGTTTAACTATTGTTTTCAAAAGGGTGGAGTGTACGGAAAAAATTTCTTTGAAATACAGTGCAAGAGATTTTTAGGAAATTACCTGTTAGATCTAATGCTACGAATCAAACACCCCATGCAATTTTTTTGGTTATAGTCCTCCAAAAATTCTATAAAAACTTTTTTTTCGTGAATACACAAAGCTTGCATATATTTTCATGGATAGAAGGGAATGAAATGGGTACAAAAAGAGGGTACAACACAGGACACGAACGAAAGAAGGCGTAAAGATGATGCCTAGAGCACAGGGACAAGACATGCTCAGTCCAAACAGAAGATATAACACGGCCAAACCCAAAGTCACGATCTAGAGGGGCGGAGAGCACGAGCATGAAGTCCAACATCACCAAAACCAACGCCGTGATCGCCGCGAGCAAGCAAGATAGCGTCCTCATGAAGAAAAACGACGTCATGACGTCGTCATCATCCGCTCCGGAGAACCGGACCTAGGGTTTTCCCCGAGCTTGAAGAGGAACACATGAAGAGCGTCTTCAAGAAGAAAAAACAGCACCCCGTGGGTATCGCCGCTGCCACTGACAAGCGGAACAAAGATTTCGCCTTGGCCAGCGCTTGAGCAATCCCAAAGCCTCCAGGTCTCGAGTCGGAGATGAGGAGTCCACCGTTGGTCGCAACCGGCATGACAGAAAACCGCCACGTCCGGGGCGGCCCTGGGCGTTGGAACCGGCACCAGGCAAGGCTTGGAGATGTATACAAGGACCAAGAGGCGGCGAGTTTGAACAAAGATACCTTGCAAAAATTATGTATCCGTGCTGTGTTAGTTTAGGGTCCGTTTATATATACAGGTTTATTTATTTAGTAAAGCAAAACCGATTATTTAGGCGTTGGGAAGGAAATAGACTTGGATCCGCATCCCGCCCGTCCGTCCAAAGCTCCCGCCACCCTCCCTTGCCCACTGACAACCAGTCCTACAGGGCAGCAACCGGCCAGGCCCACACGGCAGTCGCACAGATCTGCCCCGCTGGGCCCACCACATTTGGTTCTCGCTCCGTCCGTCCTTTCCCTCCCCTTCTCTCTCTCTCCGCGCCTCTCCGATCCAAGCGAGCAACCGCCCGCGCCCTCGCGGCTCCTCCACCGCTCGTCTCCAATGCCACCGTCGCCGCCGCCGCGGCCGTCCCCGTAGGGTCTCCCGGCGATGGGGAACAGCTGCGTCGGCGCCGGCCCCAACGGCGCCGGCCGCAGCGGCTTCCTCGCCTCCGTCGCCATCTGGCGCGCGAAGCCCGCCGAGCAGGCGCCGGCCACCGACACCCCCCCGGCGTCCACCTCCGAGCAGAAGGCGCCCGAGCCCGTCACCATCCCCCCCGGCGAGCACTCCTCCTCGCATGGCGGCGCGCGCCCCTCCGACCCGCCGCCCCCCAAGCGCGCCGAGACGCAGCGGCAGATGTCGATGGCCCCCACGGCGAAGAAGCCCGTGCCCAAGGTCAAGCGCGTCCAGAGCGCCGGCCTCCAGGCCGACTCCGTCCTCAAGCGCGACGTCAACACCGCCAAACTCAAGGACCTCTACACCATCGGCAAGAAGCTGGGGCAGGGCCAGTTCGGCACCACCTACCTCTGCGTCGAGAAGGCCACGGGGAAGGAGTACGCCTGCAAGTCCATCGCCAAGCGGAAGCTGCTCACCGATGAGGACGTGGAGGACGTGCGCCGCGAGATCCAGATCATGCACCACCTGGCCGGGCACAGCAGCGTCGTCTCCATCGTCGGCGCCTACGAGGACGCCGTCGCCGTGCAGCTTGTCATGGAGCTCTGCGCCGGCGGCGAGCTGTTCGACAGGATCATCCAGAGGGGGCACTACTCCGAGAAGGCCGCGGCGCAGCTCACCAGGGTGATCGTCGGCGTCATCGAGGCGTGCCACTCGCTCGGCGTGATGCACAGGGATCTCAAGCCGGAGAATTTCTTGTTCATCAATACTCAGGAGGACTCGCCGCTCAAGGCCATTGATTTCGGGCTCTCCATCTTCTTCACGCCAGGTATGGTCGCCTCAAACAATTGCAATGCAATGCAACGCTGTGTATTTCGTCATGTATGTTTCGATGGTGCGATGCGATTCCCTCACGTGGCCGAATTTACAATTGATTTAGCGTAATGTGGATTGTTTATGCGAAAATTGCCATCTGCAAACATCGGCTCTGTATCGTAATGGAAAGGTAAAATGGATGATAGCTTGGCCTCTTGTTGTGCACGGGCTGTCATTGCTGCCGTACGTTAGCATCATTGCCTAATCAGGATGTAATAATCTATTTACGTTTTTCTGCCGGTTCCTTTAAAACATTGACGCTTGTAACCATGATTTCATTATAGAATAGTCAGTGCTCATGCCATTTTCCTGAAAAACTGACTCCGAAATCCAAATTCATCGCTCTGCCACGATGCAAGTTATTCGCTGGGTTTTCACTGCACAACTGCCATTGGACAACTGACAATTCGCATTCGAGATTTTGGTAGTACAGTCCAATTCTACAGCAAATATTTATTGTTTTCTACTACTGTACTAAACATTTCAAACTTGGAGCATTTTGAAGTGCCTGATAACAACCGTAGACCATTTTTTTTAATTAAGGTTGCTCCTTGGCCCACCGGGTGCACATAAGACAACCTGATTATAGGATGAAAAAAATCTTCATTGCCAGTTTCTTTCTGAGGTGTGAAATAGCAACTTAAGTAGATTTGCACCTGCAGATCCTCGCCGCTTTTCTTAGAGACAGGGCTACTAGATATGAAAAGTGTGGTAGCTGTTATCTGTGTTCTGTCCCTGAATTACTAGCTACAGAGAACGAACCATATCGATGTTTGGATGATGCTCTTACACACTCTACCAAATTATTTCCAAACGCTATTTTATTTTTGTTCTGACGCATAATGTAATTGATCGTGCAGGTCAGATGTTTACAGATGTAGTTGGAAGTCCATACTATGTTGCACCTGAGGTTCTTCTAAAGAACTATGGGCGTGAAGTTGACGTCTGGAGTGCTGGTGTAATAATCTATATCTTGTTGAGTGGGGTTCCTCCATTCTGGGATGGTGAGGATATGTGTAACTGTTTTAGTAAAATGCCGCATTACGATTTTGCGTAATGTATGCAAGCTGCATCCGACTGATTTTGCTTGTGGTTTTCCGAGCAGAAAGTGAACAAGGGATATTTGAACAAGTTTTGAAAGGTGAGCTGGACTTTACAACTGATCCCTGGCCTAGTATCTCAGAGAGTGCGAAGGATTTGGTCAGGAAAATGCTTAATCGTGATCCAAGGAAGAGATTGACTGCCCACGAAGCGCTATGTGAGTAGTATGGTAGTACAGCTATAAATATAAGTCGGTACTTAAAGAATAATTACTCGCCGCTAGTTTATACAAAATGTCCTCTAATCACCTGTCTTGTGCTAGGTCACCCTTGGGTTTGTGTTGATGGAGTTGCTCCTGATAAACCTCTTGATTCTGCTGTCCTAAGTCGGTTAAAACAATTTTCTGCAATGAACAAACTAAAGAAAATGGCCCTTAGGGTGAGTATTGGTATTAAATTTGTAATTGGTGTTATACAATCCGTATTTGTGTTGATGTTCTATTTTACATACAATTGTAGGTTATTGCCGAGAGTTTGTCTGAAGAAGAGATTGCAGGATTGAAAGAAATGTTTAAAATGCTAGACACTGATAACAGCGGTCATATCACATTGGAGGAGCTAAAAACTGGCTTGCGGCGAGTTGGTGCTACTCTGATGGACTCAGAAATTGATGCTTTAATGGAAGCAGTAAGTATTTTAAGATGATCTCTGTACATTTGTTCCTCAACTACACAGAAATAATTGATCACTGTTCAAAAAAAATTTGAACCTCACCTGGACAATCTCCTTACTCTTCAATTGAGGTTAAATAAATTTCTTCCATTTTCGTATATTGAAAATTAAAAAAATTGCGAGTAAATCCTACATCCCCCTTTATTTTTTTTGTGGTGGAGATAGGAACTTTTTGGAGTTTGGGCAAGCACCACTTGCCCAAGAATCCTGTGCCTTAATCCTACTCACTAGGCAGTGGCTACTCCAGCTGATGCCCACGCTGCTCAAATGCCATCTTGATCTCACTTGATTTTTTTTTTGTTAAACCTGCTTCATTTGGAACTGTCTGTCATCTTATATCATTTTGCGTAGGCAGAAAACAACTGTTGTTTGGAGGCTTACTGTGTTTTCAGATACGCAATAGTTGCGAAAGTTTATCAAGTAGTTACGGTTACTCTTATGATGATACTGTTTTCGTTTTTGACTCTGCTCCAAATGAAATTCAAGCTCATTTCATGAAAATGTCAGGCCGATATTGACAATAGTGGTACCATTGATTATGGGGAGTTCATTGCTGCAACTATGCATATGAACAAAGTTGAGAAGGACGATAAGCTCTTTGCAGCCTTTCAATACTTTGATAAAGACGGCAGTGGTTACATTACTCAAGATGAGCTCCAAAAGGCATGCGAGGAGTTTGGTATTGGAGACACCCGTATTGAAGATATTATCGGAGATGTCGATAAGGACAATGTAAGTAGATTCATTGTTCAGGTTTTAAATTGCCAACAACAGTTTTGTCTCATTGTCCACCACCTTTTGCAGGATGGAAAGATCGACTACAATGAGTTTGTCGAAATGATGCAGAAAGGAAATAATCCACTGGGTAGAAAGGGACAGCAAAGCAATGTGAACTTTGGTCTTGGAGATGCACTGAAGCTTCGGTAAACGAAGGTAACACATGGGTGTCTTCCCTACTGATTGATAATATTAGATATTCCTTTTTTTTTGACCTGGAAGACTGCAGGGCTTACACCCCACAGCATTTTATTAAAATATGAAAAAGAACAAGTACAAAGTTCCTCAAGAGAAGGAACAAGGAGAAAGAAAAGCTATACAAGATAGGCTATAGAGATCTAAGAGAAACAAAGGAAAAAACACTAGAATGTACAACTAGGAATGAAAGAAGGTACAAAATAGATGGCCCTCAAGGAGGCAGGAAATCAATCCATTTGAGTAGAGCCTCCTTGTATCTGGTCTTGATCCGGTGTGAAAGAAGAGTAATATCATGAACAAACCCATTTCTCCACTGCCTGAAAGTTGGGTTGACATGTCTAAAAGCCCTGTCATTCCTAACTTCCCAAATATTCCACCATGCAAGAAAAACCACCTCGGAGAAAAAGGGCTTATTAAACTCCTTCCTAGCATGTAAGGCAATTTGCACCATATCATTGCTATCCAACCAGGAAACTTGCAGGTAGTTCCAGATTCTCATACTGAAGTTACATTGGAAGAACAGATGGTTCCTATCCTCAATTACTCCAGTTGGGCATAGGACACAGCTAGGTCCATCATCAATTCTCCAATGGCGTCGTTGGATCATGTCCTTGGTGTTAACTCTGTCCATAATTACCAGCCAGGCAAACATCTTAATTGTCATGGTGCAGCAGCTTTTCCAAACCCAGCTGAGAATAGGATTGGCAATAACAGGCTGGTGGACAAAATCATAGTACTTTTTTGCTGAGTACTCCGCCTTTTTCCCATGCCTCCAAGCCCAGATATCATTACAACCATTGTCCAAGGAAGTTACAGATAACAAGCTTGATAGCTGATTGAACTCCCTAAAAGCCAGTTCGGACAATGGTAAAGAAAACATTTGTTGCAAATTTCCTGCCTGTACCACCTCCATGACAGAAAGGTTCTTCTGCAGGCAAAAAGAGAAAAGCCTTGGAAACCTTTCTTGCAGAGGAATGCAAGACTGGCCAATCTCCCAATGATCAGACCAAAATAGCACATAATCTCCTTTGCCAACAGTTACAGAGGTAACAACCCGATACTTGTCCATTAATTTACAAATGTCCCGCCACCAGAATGAGCCACAAAGAATAGTGTCATGAGGAATTCTCTGAAAGTAATATGAGTCCCACACCAAACGAACCCATGGCACATCTGCTTTATTATAGAATTTATTCAGGTACTTAAGGAGCAGAGCATCATTCTGTAGTCCCAAATTCAGAATTCCAAGCCCACTTCATCTTAGGCCTACAGACAAGGGGCCAAGCAGCCAAAGAGTGACCCTTTTCCTGACCATATTTCCTCCAGAGGCACTGCCTTTGAATCCTTTCTAACTGCTTAAGAATACCTTGTGGCAAGGAGAGACTGCAAAGGAAGAATATAGGCAGTGAAGATATCACTGAATTTACCAGCTGCAATCTATTGCCTTGTGGTAAAAACCAGGAACTAGCAGTTAGCCTTCTTTCCATGCAGTCCACCAAAGGTAGCAAATCAACAATTTTGGGCCGAGTGGTCCCAACAGGAAGTCCCAAATAAGTGAAGGGCATAGAACCAAGCTGGCAACCAAACTGTGCAGCAAGTGCAGAAGCAATAGAGGCTTCCACATTGATTGGGTACATTGAAGACTTATGGAAGTTGATTTGCAGTCCAGTTGCCAAGGAAAAGGAGTTGAGCACTATTTTGAGGACCTCCAACTGAGCTGGATTAGCATTCACAAACAGTAAAGTATCATCTGCATACTGTACTACTGGATAATCAAGATCATGTGTTGGCAATGGCAAGGTAAGCAGGCCCCTACACAAAAGATCATTGATCATAGTTTGCAGAAGATCAGCAGCAATCACAAAAAGCAAAGGAGAGATAGGATCTCCTTGCTTAACACCACATTTGCACTTGAAATGATTTCCAGGCACACCATTTAACAGGATAGATGAGGTTGCAGAAGATAATAGCTGTTGAACCCATGTTATCCATTTGCTATCAAAACCTTTTGCCACAAGAATTTTCAAAATTGCCTCATGCTGAATAGAGTCAAAAGCCTTTTCAAAGTCAAGCTTGAGCAGTATGATTGGCTTCTTGGAATGGTTGCATTGGTGAATATACTCAAAAGTCCAAGCAATACAATCCTGAATTGTTCTTGATTTAATGAAGCCATACTGATTCTTATGAACACAGTTGGTGATTTCATCCTGAAACCTGTTAGCTGCCAGCTTAGTCAGAAACTTCAGTCCCACACTTGTCAAAGAGATTGGCCTAAAATATCCTACACCCTCAGGTGTTTGCTTTTTTGGGATTAAAGTAATGAAAGCTTCATTGAGGTTTTCCAAAAGAACAGTTCCTGCATGAAACTCATTGACCAACTGAATAAAATCACTGGAAATGATTGACCAGCATCTCTTCATAAAAAGGCCATTAAAACCATCTGGCCCTGGTGCCTTATCAATGGGCATTTCTTTTATGACCTTTTCAATCTCTTGCAGCTGAAAAGGTTTTGTGAGCACCTCAAGACCTTGCACTTTATGGATTAGTGAGAGGATTTCATTACCCAACAAAATTGGCTTAACAGTTCCCATTCTGCCCTTGAAAGCAACCAAAAATTCCTTAGCTATTTCCACATGATCTGTAGAAACTGTTCCATCAGACAGTTGCAGGCTAGCAATAGAATTCTTCCTATACCTCTCAGTTGCCATGGCCTGGAAGAATTTTGAATTTTCTTCTCCCACCTTGATATATCTGATAGTTCACCTTTTCCTCCAGTATAAAAACTGCAAATGCAACCACATGATTTTCATTTGCCTTACCAGAGTTAGATGAGTTGTTTCAGTCTATGATCAGTTATCTGTATGATTGGATACAATCATATGACTGATAGCATAACACTCATCCAGTTATTTGGATTATGTTGATGTATCATGCGTCGACACTAGTACAGTTCAAATACAAACCATGGGAAGACAAAATTGCCAGTGAACTAATTGTGATGGTTGTGGTAGACTATTTGTGTGGTGAATGTTATGCAGTTCCTCCATAAGAATATGTGTTAATATAAGCACTTCCAACTGCAGTAGCCCAAAGCCCAAAATTCCGAAGTCCATTCTGAATCCTGAACTATTGAGCTTCGTCCGACTTGAACCCTAAACTAGAAACCATCTCTATTATATCCTGAACTTTATAAAACCATTTAAAACCTAGACGGTTTTGAAAAGTGTTTTTGTATTTCAGCCTTTAAGAAAACGTGAAAAAAATTCATGGATGTAGGGAATGCTATTATTTATGTCATGTTGGTTGATGATTATTTTTCGTTCTTATATTCAGCTTCTGCGCAACAGTTAATTGTTTTAATATTTTTATAGAACCTCGGAATATGAAACCACCGTCGAAACACTAACATGGTTATTTAGGGTAGTTTCACATTTCTAAGTTTTGGAAATGTAAAAAAATTGTCTTTCGTACAAGTTGGGAACCTGCAAAAGTTTATTAAAAAAGTATGACAATTTGTCTTCTGTGCAAAACAAGAAGACAAGACGAATATATCTATCTTTGCTATTTTTGCACATGACACAAATAGGCACTTTTTTTTGTGAATTGCAGGTTATAAATTACTAGCATTCTCTACGTCTGTTAAAAAATACATTTTTTAGAACACCAAAATACAAAACCAAGCTACGGTTGAACTTGAACAATTCTAGAAAATTTACACTTTAATAAGGATGGTTTAATTCAGGGTTCAAACTGGACTTGACACCATAGTTCAGGGTTTAAAGTGGACTTCTTTCTACGTATTTGAGAAATAAGACGAGTAAAAAAGCTTTTGGACTTCTGAAAGAAAAGGGCACACATTCAGTCCATGTCCACATTCAAATAGGTTATTAATGCCTTCAAGCCATCATTACATGAAGCAACAGGCTGGAACTTCCACTATGTGGTAAAGTTACGAGCAATTCATTTCACAGGTGTTGAAGTCTACAATCATACAAAGCCACCAGATTTTTACTGGCAAACATATTTGTAATGATAAATAAATTAACGTTCATTCTTCTGTTAAACAAAGAAGAAGATTAACTCCTTGAGGAGTATGTATCCGAGAAAGCAGAGCAACAAATAAGTGGCGAGGAATAAACTGTTTTGACATAAAATCCATATTATTTGTCTATCTAGCATACATCTTCGTAAACTGTTAATATGGATCAGAGGGAGTACAGAAAATCATGATAAGCTTGGTGTCCTTGATAAGCTCGTTTGGTTTTCTTAATAAATGTGCATTTTATGTGATTTCTTCGTACTAAGTGAAATAGAGTACTCCCTCCGTCTTTGAAAGAGTGTACTTACAACTTTGATGGAAAGTCAAACTTTTTATGTTTGACTGTATTTATACAATAGTACACCAACATTTATGAAATCAAATTAGTAGCATTAGATAGATTGATGATAAAATATATTTTCATCATACTCCTATTTGGTTTCACAAACATTGATATATTTTTGCACAAACTCGGTCAAACTTTGAGATAGTTTGACCCTCCAACAAAGTTGGAAGTACAGTCTTCGAAGGACGGAGGGAGTATGCATTAATTATAATGTTGTTTCTGTTTAGGTAAAATGAGATTCAAGCAACCCCGCCAAAAAAAAGAGATTAAAGTACAACCAAAACGAATACTTGTGCTAAACTAAAATAGTTTCTGAATTCTTGTCCTAGTTGGTTACTGGCTTACAGCATTTTCAGATCGTAGATATAAGTTCCTCATACGCACAGATACCTTCAGACTTCAGTTGTTAAAATGGAGGTGGTGTAGACTGTGTAACTGTAACCCAGCAGCTCTGCAGATGTGCTGACTGTTTTTGTTCTGGTTTCTCTACAGGTGTAGTGAACCATATGCCATTCAGCGACCCACAAAAGATAACCCAGCAGCAGAGTAGCTCCCAAGGCTTGTTGCACGCAGGCAGGTATTCAGATGATCAGATATCAAGATTTCATGGCACCTCGGTCCGAGTTTTGGTGGGTCGGGTCTCTGAACTCTTAAGGCTGAAGGGAAGCCAATTATTTCGGCCGAGTACCAAAAGCCTCTCACAAGAGCTGACATTAGGGTGTCCCAACATGACATCGTATGATATGATTCTCTTAATTAATTTACATCCGCAAGAGCATCGGCCGGTAAGAAATGCTCGGCGAAACCGCCATGTACACGTGTTGTAAGTAAAGCGTGAGAGTTGAGTAGGAGAGGTGTCCTTTTCTTCTTCTTCAGTTTTTCCCCTCGTTCTGAAACCAGCGGCAGGGAGAACCCTAAGCTATGGGAGAAAGGGGAACCAAACTCCAGCTGCTACGTTTGATTCTCTTCATCTGTATTATTATTGGATAGCGGCTTAGTACGTCTTGGCTTTTGTAAGGGTAGTAGGTGCTTGTCTGTGTGTGTGTACTGTAGGCAAAATGAAATGTCTGACCAATGAAAACCGATTCTCCTGCTATTATTGTCCGTTTTTCGGCGTTGTAAGAACAGTGACGGCACGGACTAATTAAGCCTGATGATGATGATGAAGAGATTTGCATCTTGTGAGCTTGTGACCTATTGGTCTGTCAATTGCTCTGGCTGAGTATCTTTTTCGCCGACCATCCTTGGTCGCTGTCGCTGCCGGCCAGGCTTAATGTTACTGATTCTCTTCTGAAGCTGATGTAGGAAAATGGTAGAGCAGTGGGCAATGGGTATATGCCGTATTGCAGTCAGCCAACCCACAGTCCAAGACTCCCAAGGTCCAAAACTGCGGTGGGCGACGCTGGTGATCTGCACGCACAGTTTTAGTTGTGGTTAAGAGCACTGGGAGCAAAAAAAAAGGATAAAATAAAAAAAAGAACAGGAAGGGCCCAACCGGGTTCGAACCGGTGACCTATTGATCTGCAGTCAATTGCTCTACCACTGAGCTATGGACCCTTTGATGTTGGATCTTATGCAGCAGCCAATATTTTGACACATTAACTCGTAAAAATTGTACTCCCTCCGTTTCATAATATACTTTTTTGTGTACTTTGAAAAAGTTCACTCCTTTTCAAAGAGACCACGAGGTAATTCGCCATGGTGGCACGAAAACCAGTTATGATTGTGAAAAAGAACATTTGGATGATCTGCATTATAATCAAACATACTCCAAAGATAAACTCAATTCAAAACACATCCCAGGACCACGCAAAAAAAAAATCTCCCAAGAAAAAAAGTCCGAAGCTAATGGTGACTTTTTTTTCTCTTGCTCTGTGCGTCGGTATTTGCACTGGAACTTGTATTTTTCGTTGCAACCATTGAATCAAATTTCAATTTGAAATTTATATTTTATGGCACCATTGATAAAACTTGTGACAATTCTAAACCTAATGGTGATTAAACATACATTGATAAAACTTGTGACAATTCTAATTGTTCTCACTAGAAAACGTTTGCTTCTAGACCCAGTGAAAGTAAAAATTGGCAGCAGTTAGAGGATCGGTTGAAGAGTCCCTTAGCGTGAAACCCTAGTCACCACAGACGATCCAACAACAAGAGCAAGTAGGCGCCCCAGATTTCGTTGTCACCGCGGTTCCCTCACCTCCGCCGGCTGCTCTGACAATGGCGAGAGGGAGGGGAAACCTGGGACCTTTTCTTCACATGCATTCAGTACTCTAGACTAGATGTCTTAGTTTGGTCTTTGGATGTACATGGCTTCGGCTTCGGCAGTGTCGATGGTGGCGGTGAATAAGTTTCCTCCAAATCTCTCATAGAACTGATGACTCTATTGGCTATCGGTGTTGGATCTGGGAGCTAGTGTCTAAGTGTTCTCGGGTCCTTCATTTCTGTGCAGGCACTTCATGCGTCCTCGTGTTAGTGTCGAGGTAATGGTTTTCTTCTTCCTGCTCTTTGCAGCTGTGATGCTGCATGCAACCGACGTCATCGACGACGGAAGGCCATCCCTTGGCCATGGGGTTGATGTCCCCCTCACTCTTTTTTTTGCGGCAATGACGAGACGATGGTCTCCGTTTCTCCCCTTGGGGTGTCTCCCTGACGCGACAGGCCATTCTTTGGCGGTTTGTGGCTCCTCTCCGCCGCAACGACGTTCTCTTTACCCTCATTGCAAAGCTGGCAAAACTTTGTTCGGGAGATGGTTCAGCTCCGAGATTTCTAATCTACAAGGCTTCTATGGTAATGGCTTCTTCTCCGGGGTGTTGGTACAACTGAATCTTAGCACGGCGACTTCCCTCGCAATATACAATGTCAGCCGGCTCCTGCGATGGAGCGGCAGCAGCGACGCACCTTCAACTCGTTCTAAAGATTGAGTTTGTTTGGCTCAATGAGAACCATGTTGTAATTTCCTTGTTTTGGGGATATCTTGTAGTGTTGAACACTTCTAATATAAATCCATTGCCTTATTCACACACACAAAATAGAGGATTAGTCGATGGAAAGGTTTCTTTCATCCTATTGTTGGCTTTAAATAGATTAATTTGTAGATTTATGCTTGTATGCAAGTGTATCGGCTTTATCTCCATGAGATCTTTTTTTGGCATAAAGATCAATGGAATATTATTGCACAAATTGCTAAAGAAGCATCGTTTAGAACATGGTTGGCGGGTTGGGGATACCAACCATTGCATCTACGTGAGGAGGGAGAGCACACACTAGGTGCAGACGTAGCACATGTCACGTGTCATCCATTGCCAATTGATTAGGACACTTCCCCTGTTAGATAACCCTTTGTACATTTTTCCTTTAATAATGGCTAAAGTATCTTATTATTTAGTACTCTCTCCATCCCAAAATAAGTGTTTCAAATTTGTACCAACTTTAGTACAAAGTTGTACTAAACTTGAGACACTTATTTTGAGACGGAGGAAGTAGTACTTATTTAAAGGCGAGATGTATTTCTTAAACCAAAATGTCACTACAATGACCATGTTTCTCCACACCTCGGAGCAACACATCACCCTTTACTTGTACAAAACTTAGCAAGTCCGGCATTCTTTTGTTCGTAGGATAGGAATATAGTGACATTGTAGTGGAAAATGAAACGCCATGTATCTCAATTCATATAGGGAAAGATGTGACGCCCCCGATTTGACCGTACACTAATCATGCACGCAAATGTGTACGATCAAGATCAGGGACTCAAGGAAAGATATCACAACACAACTCTAAAACATAAATAAGTCATACAAGCATCATAATACAAGCCAGGGGCCTCGAGGACTCGAATACAAGTGCTCGATCACAGACGAGTCAGCGGAAGCAACAATATCTGAGTACAGACATAAGTTAAACAAGTTTGCCTTAAGAAGGCTAGCACAAATTGGGATACAGATCGAACGAGGCGCAGGCCTCCTGCCTGGGATCCTCCTAACTACTCCTGGTCGTCGTCAGCGGGCTGCACGTAGTAGTAGGCACCTCCAGTGTCGTAGGTGTCGTCGTCGACGGTGGCGTCTGGCTCCTGGACTCCAGCATCTGGTTGCGACAACCAGATAGAAAGGAAAGGGGGAAAAGAGGGAGAGAAGCAACCGTGAGTACTCATCCAAAGTACTCGCAAGCAAGGAACTACACTACATATGCATGGGTATATGTGTAAAGGGCCATATCAGTGGACTGAACTGCAGAATGCCAGAATAAGAGGGGGATAGCTAGTCTTGTCGAAGACTACGCTTCTGGCCATCTCCATCTTGCAGCATGTAGAAGAGAGTAGATTGAAGTCCTCCAAGTAGCATCGTATAGCATAATCCTACCCGGCGATCCCCTCCTCGTCGCCCTGTTAGAGAGCGATCACCGGGTTGTATCTGGCACTTGGAAGGGTGTATTTTATTAAGTATCCGGTTCTAGTTGTCATAAGGTCAAGGTACAACTCCGGGTCGTCCTTTTACCGAGGGACACGGCTATTCGAATAGATAAACTTCCCTGCAGGGGTGCACCACATAACCCAACACGCTCGATCTCATTTGGCCGGACACACTTTTCTGGGTCATGCCCGGCCTCGGAAGATCAACACGTCGCAGCCCCACCTAAGCACAACAGAGAGGTCAGCACGCCGGTCTAACTCCTATGCGCGCAGGGGTCTGGGCCCATCGCCCATTGCACACCTGCACGTTGCGAACGCGGCCGGAAGCAGACCTAGCCTAGTGGCGTTCCAGTCCAATCCGGCGCGCGTCACTCAGTCGCTGACGTCACGAAGGCTTCGGCTGATACCACGACGCCGGGATACCCATAACTACTCCCGCGTAGATGGTTAGTGCGTATAGACCAAATGGCCAGACTCAGATCAAATACCAAGAACTCGTTAAGCGTGTTATGTCGAAGTAACCGCGGACGCCATCCAGGGCCAGGCCCACCTCTCACCTAGGCGGTCTCAACCTGCCCTGTCGCTCCGCCACAAAGATCCACTTGCGGGTACTCCTACGAGCCGACCCGACTTTATTTACCACATGTGTCATGTATAGAGTATATAAGTATATACCCGTGATCACCGCCCAAGTGATCACGGCCCGATAGTATAGCACAGCAGACGGACAAGAATGTAAGGCCACTGATGGAAAACTAGCATCCTATACTAAGCATGTAGGATTGCAGGTAAAGGTAATAACAGTAGAAGCAAGGACAGGCTATGCATCAGGATAGGATTAACGGAAAGCAGTAACATGCTACACTACTCTAATGCAAGCAGTATAGAGAAGAATAGGCGATATCTGGTGATCAAGGGGGGCTTGCCTGGTTGCTCTGGCAAGTAGGAGGGGTCGTCAACTCCGTAGTCGAACTGGGCAGCAGCAGTGTCGGTCTCGTAGTCTACCGGAGAGAAGAGGGGGGAAGAAACAGTAAATACAATGCAAACATAAGCATGATGATGCGTGACATGACAATGAGCAGCGCTAGGTGTGCCCTAACGCGGCAGTAGGTGGTAGCGGCGAAGGGGGGGGACATCCGGGAAAGTATTCCCGATGTTTCGCGTTTTCGGACAAACGGACCGGAGGGGGAAAGTTGCGAGTTCGATAGATTAGGGATGTGTGGTGGACGAACGGGCTGCGTATCCAGATTCGTCTCGTCGTTCTGAGCAACTTTTATGTAGAAAGTATTTTCATCCGAGTTACGGATTAAAAGATATGATTTTCAAAAGAATTTATTAATTTCTGGAATTTAATTAATTATTTAATTTAATTCGAAATTTGGATTTATGACATCAGCATGATGTCATGCTGACGTCAGCAGTCAACGTTGACCGTTGACCTGGTCAACCTGACAGATGGGTCCCACCTGTCAGGGGCTGTTAGCTAATTAACTACTGTTTAATTAAATTAACTAACTAATTAGATTAATTTAAACAGGATTAATTAACTTAATTAATTTAGTTAATTAATTAATTAATTAAATTTATTTTTATTATTTGTTTTATTATTATTATTATTATTATTTTCTTTATTTATTTATTTATTTATATATTATTATTTTTATTTTATTTTTTAAATCATTTTTTTTAACGTTCTCTGGGCGCGGGGGCCCACCTGTCTGTGGCCCAAGGGGGTTCGGGCCCAGGGGCAGTGGCTCAGGGGGCGAGGCCCCACCTGGCAGTGGCCCATGGGCCAAAGCGGGGGCGCGGGTGGCCGGTGCGGGCGTGGGCGCCCGTGTGCGCCCGAGGCCACCAGGGGGCGGCGACGCCGGCCACGGCAGAGGCCGGCCGCGGTGCGGCCAGTGCGCGGGCCGGGCGGCGGTGACGCGTCGACGTGCGCGGGGCGAGCGGCGGAGGCGAGGGGAGGCGTGCGCGGCCCAGTGGTGCGGGAGGGGCCGGAGTGGCCAGAGTGGCGCGGTGCGCGCGGGCGCGGTAGCGACCGCGGTGACGAGCGCGAACGCGCGCGCAGGCGGGGTCGCGCGAGGGGGAGAGAGAGGGAGCGGGGGGGGGGGCGCGGAGACGAGCGCGGCCGAGCGCGCGCGGGGGCGCGGCGACCGTGGCGAGCAGGTGAGGGGACGAGCACGGGGCGAGGGAGAGAGAGGAGGGACGCGGCTCACTGTGGCCGTAGGGGAGTGGCAGCGGGGCTCGAGGTGGGGGACGGGGACGACGGCGACGTGGGAGCAGGCCGGCGGGGAGATCCGGCGAGGACGAGCTCCGGCATGGCGGCGTCCAACGGTGAGGCAGCGTGGTCGCGGGGCGCGGGGTCGTCGGGGCGGCGTCGGGGGCGAGCGGGGCGACGGGGTCGCCGGGGCGGCGTCGGGGGCGAGCGGGGCGGCGTCGGGGCGAGCGGGGCGACGGGGTGGAACCCGATCCGATCTGGATCGGGGGAGGGAGGGGGAGAGTGGGGGGGTGTCGGTGGAGTGGGTGTGGGTGAGGGAGTGGATAAGGGAGTGGGGGCGTCGGTGGGCCGGCCGGCTGGGCCTGGGGGTTGGCCCAGTTGGGCCAGGGTCCAGTGGGGGGGCTCCTTTTCCCTTTTTTTCTGTTTGTTTTCTCTTTTGTATTTTCTTTCTTTTATTTATTTTCTTTACTGTTTTATTTCAATTTAAATTATTTAGGCATTTTATAAAAATGTGTTTACTACACCATATTTACTTATGCAAAATATGGCATCTCCCGAACATTTTGTTTTAAGTTTTGAAAAACTTTTATTGTTGACACTAATTGAATTTAAATTATGAAACGGTTTAGGATCATCGCACGGTTAACAATAGTAACAGAGGTGACGTGGCATGATTAGCGGGGAATTACTGTAGCTTGATTACCCGGGCGTTACAAAAGAGATGCCACTTGATTCATAGGATATGATCTTTAACGTCTCCTCCCACTGAACAAACATCGCCAGCAAACCTGGAACAAATCTAGGAAAATATGAGCACTAGTGCCAATTTTAGGACTTGAACCCTTGTGGGTTGGTTCCACCACAAAGAACCTAACCATCTGAGCTACGTCAATTCATATGAATGATTGGTTCCTATCCCAGATAAGAATATAAAGCCATTCCTACAAACCAAAGAGTTCCAAAGGATTTTTTTCGTACGAAATTCTTGTGTAGAAAATATTATGTTTTGAGATTACAAGATATATCTTGTTGTTCTGAGTAGTATTGGGCTGTCACAAGATCTCTGGGAATTTCGATGATGGGTTCCTTCGCGGGAGTGGACACCATGGTGTTTTTATGTGGGGTACTTAAGAGCACGGTTGAAAGACTGGTCGTCAGGATGCTGAGCTACATGCCTAGGTTGAAAATCAACGATCTAGTCTTTGTTGGTCGAGCCTGCCAACGATACACTCCCATCGTTATCTTATTAAAGGTGTTATCTTAGTCTCGTTCCATATAGGCATAGAACCATTTAAGGTTGCATTGGATTGCTAGTTTCAAAAGGTTTATCGCTCTACTTCCACACTAAAAGTGCAATAGTAGTCCCTTCCATTGTTAGGAGGGTGAGGGCAAAAGGGTTGGGGGGAGGGTCAGGTCTTTGGCAATGGTGGTCTCACCATTTGAGTTGACTCGGGCGTCTCAAAAGGCGTTTTTTGGGGTGAGCAGTTCCATAATTGTCCATATCCTGGAGTCATGAATCCTTTCATAAAATTTCATTCTTCCCAACATCTTTTGAGGACCATAAACCATGGTCATGATCCAAAAATGAAACATCATGGTGCCCTGTAGCATGTCATGAACAATTCAAATGCAAAGCCAGAGATACAAGCATAATTCTTGAAGCTATGACACCAAATGATCTATGAATTTGGCATTCCTATTTTGGGTTGTCGGGATCTCACAATAACCTCATTGTGTAGCAAAGATCTCACTACTTTCCAAGGCTAGCAAAAGGGGAAGCACCACAAGTGAATTTTGGGGTCAATGGTAATCGGTACGACATGGGTTATTATCTTGCCAATGTCATATATCCTTCATGGTCTACATTTGTGAAGACGATATCAAAACCCTCAAGGAAACAAGAAATTTTGGTAGCTATCAAGAAGCATGTAGAAAGGATGTCGAGTGAGCATTCAGAGTGTTGCAAGTTTGATTTGCTATTGTCCATGGCCCGACAAAATTCTGGTGTCAAAAGTTTTTATGGCCCATCACGACATCGTGTGTGATCATGCACAATATGATCATAGAAGATGCGCGAGGTTAGCTAGATGACTTACCGTATGAGAATGAGGGAAAGAAAATTTACATAGCTCTTGTGAACCCTATCTTTTTTTTGTGGGAGCTCTTGTGAATTCTATCAGGAATGAACAACCCCTCCAGAGGTTTCTTCAAGTGCATCGACAAACTCGAGACCATGCGGGGCATGAACAACTTCATGATGACCTTATTGAGCACTTGTGGAAGCTGCATGGGCGTTGAACTTCTCCATGTTTACTGTGAATGCATTTCGACCATTTATTATGTGTAATTTCAATTCAAATTCAAAATTTATAAGTTAAGGATTTGAAATTGTGACGAATATGTGTGTTTGAGACATAAATATTTGAGTTATTTTGATGGTCAAATGGTTTTGTCTATGTATGTATGCACTAGCGAAGAGAGAAACAGACAAAAAATAGATTATATGAGGAGGTTTATAGGGAAATTGCTCAAGCCACACACCTTTGAAAACCCAAGGGATTTGCACCATAGATCGTAAAAATCCAATGAAAGTTCACGACTGACGGATGCTACTCTGCCGCCACAACATACAAGATGCAATTTGCGGGATTGATCAAATCCGAGATGCCTACTATTGTTTGGAAGATATGGGCACCTCCGAAGGTCAAGTTCTTCTCCTGGTCGATACTCCAAGATAGAATCTGGACGACGGGCAGGTTGATTCACAGAGGTTGGCCAAACTGTAGTCCTTGCCAGCTTTGCGAGTGCCAACCGAAAACAGCAGACCACCTTATGTTCTAGTGTCTCTGTACGATTTGGGTCTGGAACTTGATTTATGACTGGATTGGATGACAGTCCAAGACGCCCTCTTGGAGCGACCTGCACACAATTAAGCAATGGTCCGAACTCGAGCGAAGGGCAACCAGGATACAACAAAAAGACGATCAACTCTATACAAATGCTCATCTGCTAGGAGATATGGAATGAAAGGAATGCTTGGGTTCTCCGCAACAAGGCCTCCCTGCCCACTCGGGTGGCGGCGACAATCATGGATGAGGCGAAGACATGGGTAGTTGTCGAGGCTTGATTTTCGGGTAACATTTTACCGGAAGAGTGATCTCTTCTAGTCGAGTCTGCATGGCAATGTACTCGCCCTTCTTATTTAATGACATGAGACAAAGCTTTTGCCTCCGTTTTAAAAGAAAAACCTTTAAAAACCCAATGAGATTATCAAAAGAGCCTCTAAACTTACTTATAGGGATGCTGGAGATGCTCTAAGGAGGATCAACAGATGTGAGGAGAGAAACCCATTTAATTGATAAAAAAATATCACGCACGTTCCAAAACAGGCATGATTTTCTCATCAATCACCGTGATTTGGCGAACATCACAGATATATCAATCGATTCTCCTCGCACGATGTCCCACCAGCAAGCAAACATGGCATGTCCATGTGGATGCGCAGGTGATGCCCAGCTCAGCCCAACCAACAAACCCCACGCACACGTGCGTGCGCCCGCCCGAACCTGAAAAAGAAATGTGTTAGAAAAAAGAACACGAAAAAAGAAATGTGAGCAGAGAATGAGAGGCCCCCTACTTAATTGGTCAAGCCCGTCGCCGTCTCGACCGACGGAAGCCAGGCGTAGACGTGCGAGCCGAATCCACCGACACCGACGCCGACGCCTCCGTCCACCCTCGCTCGCCCGCGACACCGTACCGGACGCCCCAGGGCCAGG
Source organism: Triticum aestivum (assembly GCF_018294505.1). NCBI lineage: Eukaryota > Viridiplantae > Streptophyta > Magnoliopsida > Poales > Poaceae > Triticum > Triticum aestivum. The sequence goes on along the minus strand of NC_057808.1, from coordinate 492,953,362 downwards.
GCCGTAACAAATCAACGCGGCAGCGCATCCGCTTGGCTGTAACAGACGAACGACCCGGCGCCTGCCGCTGCTGCCTGCCATCCATCCATCCGTCGCCGTGCCGTGCCCGCGCCGGATCGCTGGTCAGTCAGTAACTCCATTTTTTGCTAGTATACCCACCGGCTTTGCCTCGTCTTTCTTCGCTTACCTTGCGTACGTGGGCGGCAGACACAGGAGCGCAGGACTTGGCTTCAAAGGGGGCGCCGGGTGTTATACTACTCCTGGCAGGCCGGCAGCGAGCCATGATGTACTCCTGCTAGTACTATAGCAGCATGTTTGTACACATAATGGCACGTTGATCATTCACACGATTCAAAGACCTGGATGGAGCACGAGGATGCACTCCTTTTGTTTCTACGCGAGAACAAGCTAGCCGGTTCCTTCGGAAGAGATGAACTGAGTTGCGTGAAATTCTTACGTCCCAGACGTGTTTCTAGAAGGAATCATACACCAACTAGGGGCCCCATCAGCATAACTAACAAGTATCCGGCCAAAAGACAACACAAATGCACATCATGTAACAGTAGGGAGGAAGAAAAGACACGTACTGGTTGAAACCGGGGCTGGGGAACATGGCTGGCGGGCAAGCCTCTGCTTGGCGTGGAGAGCAACCCACCCCCACGTCAAGCAAAAGACGCGTCAGGCCAAACAAACTATATCCAAAAAGAGAAAACCCTACAGAATACCATCGAAAAAGTGAGACGTCTCACTTTACCATCCGTCCATCCCTTCTTTACGACGATCCAATAGCAACGAAGCAACCAAGAGGAAGCGAAGCCAAAGCCACGACCCGGTAACTAATCGACCGACGTGACACCCCCTTTGCACAAGGCTAAGCAACGTTTTTGCTTCACACCTGCGACGAAATTAGGAGCTGTTCTTTTGCGATTGAGTGAAAGCTAGCCGCTAGGGATTGAAAGATCGTGGCCGTACTACGGTGTCCGTCCGGCTTAATTCGTGGCCTAGCATTTCTTTTTCTGGGTGCGGATTGATTACCCGTTCGTGGTTGCGGCGTCAGCGAACTGGCCAGCCGGAGCACGGCTCGGCGACGGTGACCGCCCAACCAACTGTCATCAGATCGTCACCAGTGCTAGTATGTACGTACGTATGAAACTACCAATACACAGCGAGATTTGTTTATTTTTTCCGGTCCGGCCGATCGAGCGGCATTTTCTCACACGAACCGCGTCAAGATGCCAGTAAGATATGGTTGGATCTTACTACTGCAGAACAATAAGAATTGACATACTCGAGACTATATGCTAATGCCACTAGCCATTCCTCCCTCCAGTGCATTAACTCTGACCTAGCTGTCTCGCGGGACGGGGTGTCTCTACTACTCCCTCCGTCCGGGTGTATAAGTCATCTTACGAAAACCAGATTTTCCCAAAACGTTTAGGCGTGTAACATTAAATTCTCCTCGTTACCCTCCCAGCCTCATTAACGAGCGTTCTGTTTGTTCCTCGATTCCCTCCGCTGCCTCGTTCTCCCCACGTGGAAACCCCTCTCCTCCCGTTTTACCTCTTCTCTAGTGTGAAACGAAATCTGCATGCCGTGCATGCTGTTCTTCCCATCCTTTATAAGCCATGGCAGAAGGAAACACGGGGTAGGAGAGAAAAAGCAGGCTGTTCGCCATGGAAGGAGAAGGTTTCCAGATTGGATCCATGGAGATGAGGGAGGATGCGGGCGCCATGGAGAAGACTTGCAGCAAGGTGAAGGGCGCCATGGAGGAGAAGATGGGCGCCATGGAGAAGAAGATGGGCGCCATGAAGGATCAGATCGTGAAGGCAAGGAAGAGAGGCATGGACGAGGAGGAGGGCGCCATGGAGAAGACTTGCAGCAAGGTGAAGGGCGCCATGGAGGAGAAGATGGGCGCCATGAAGGATCAGATCGTGAAGGCAAGGAAGAGAGGCATGGACGAGGAGGACGTCCAGCAGCAGATGGGCGCCATGGAGAAGAAGATGGGCGCCATGGAGGAGGAGTTTGTCCAGCAGCAGATGGGCGCCATGGAGGAAAAAAACTGCACCATGGAGGAGGAGTTTGTCCAGCAGCAGATGATTGCAGGGATTGGTGAGATGGAGTATGTACGTGTACATAAGTTGGATGATGTTCCTTTTGTGGACCCGGATGCGGAGACACAAGATCCGTTCGCCATGACGGAAGAATCTTTGACGTGGAGCTCCGGTTGTGCGGAGAGGGAGAGCAAATGGATTGAAGCGAACCATGAGTTGCTCCTCTCCGGAACATGGAAGAAGAAAGTTCGCACAATCAACGTTGGGGTGCAGGTTGGTGGCGAAGACGTGCACGTAATGAAGCATCCGCCTGTAGCCGACCCACTTGATGCACCACCGCGAGGACGCCGAGGACGGGCTGCACCTCGTACCAAATTAATCCCGCCGCCACGACCCGTACCACCGCCGCCATGCTCCTGCCTGTGCCCGTTCTGCTCCTCCAGGCCGTCGCCAAGGTACAGACCTTGGACGGCAGATCCCTCAACGCTGCTCCCGCCCATAGCGGAGCCACTAGATGCACCACCGCGAGGACGGACTGCACCTCGTGCCCGATTGCTCCCGCCACCACGACTGGATCCTGCCTCACCGGTACAACCGCCGCGAGGCCTACGGGACAGCCCAACGCGGCGCACGGGGACGACTGGCTCGCTTCCTGCCGTGCCTATCGTAAAGCTTGGCATGGTTCGTCCAAGGAGGCCGGACGGTGGCATGTCCGACGCTGCATCGCCGATGCTTGGAGTATAAATGGCGCGAGGACGACGAACTAGGCCGAGCGGTGGGAGCCCCGGCGTCGTATCACCGCTGGTATAGAAGAAGCCGCCACGCGGACGGCCTGCCATGCCTAGAGGTGGCGGCCGGCGACCACCTAGGACGACGTCATCTGCTGTGCCTCGATCTCGAGCACCTACCACCAGCGCTTCTGGTGGCGGCGGCCAGCTTCCTCCATCCTCTCCACCACGGCCTGCTCCATCCTCCACTACTTCATCTACTGGTGGTGGCTCGTTGAGATCGAACATCACCATTGACGGGAGGAGGAAGATGAATGTGAGAAGTTGCAGCCATGGGGTAACCTATTTATAGATGTATTTCACAGCTTCGCGCGGTTGATCTAAAACCAAAAATTTGGAGCTAAAGGAGGCGCGGGGAGGAAGGAGGATACGCGGGAGGAAGATTTGGACTGAAAATTTTCGGCCAGAGGAGGCGCGCCGAGGAAGAAGATGCGCGGGGAGGAAGAGGAGGCGCTCGCACGAGAACGGCAAATGCATGCATCGCGGCTGGGCGTTGGTTAGGCAGGATATTGAAGACAGTTTTGCATGCTGGGCGTTGATCGCGGCTGGAGTATCACGTACGTGGGCCTGCATGGAGAGCTGAAAAGACATCCTATTAAATGCTGATTTTGCTTCCTTTTGTGCAGCGCTCTGATTGGAAATTAAGCTGGTCGCGGTGCTCCTCCTCAGCCAATCTACAGCCACCTAGGTCATGGTGCTACTCCTAAGATGACTTATACACCCGGACGGAGGGAGTACTTTTCCGCCATGAGCTAGCAAAGCCATTTGACTACTCCTGATTAACCTAATCAACCCCCTTGTACACCTGACACCAGACGGAAAACAATGGAGAACAATGCGATCCGCGCAACGATCCCCACACATTCATTGCCCCGATCCTCCCATCCTCGTTGACCCGCCGCAACTTGCAAAGCGAGTGAGCGAGCAACACGAGGTGTAATGCGTGTTCCCGGAGCAGTTAGTGAGCGCTCCTGCTACTAAGTGACACGATGTATCTGTGTGTTAAGAACAGTGAGAGGGAAGGAAGGATGGCACATGGCGCCTCTTGTCTGACCTGAACAAAAAGATGCCCCAGGTGGCCAGGTCCAGCTGATCGAACCTGGGCATTAGGTGGGTCGTTTAATTATGATGATGGATCCGGTTCTGGTGGTGGCACTCGCACCTACCGGATGCAATTTGCACGCACTTGACCACCTCATTACTATACTCCCTTTCGGCAATAACCTGGAGTACTACCACCAATTCTGACCTGGTTCAGATCACCACCTCTCTTCCATCTAACCAATTCTAACCTCCCTTCCATTGAACTCGAAACTAAAACATTGAGTGTCCTGTAAAACATGTACCAAATTTAGCTGGAATTTACCAAATTTTATGTGAATTATGCTTGATTTACTAGTTATTTTTTATGTATATAATAAAGCGTTTGAATATTCTTTTCCTTTCTAAATGTGTGAGCATCTATTTTAGACTCAATTGCTTATTTATACCAATCTAATGTAGGAAAATAGCCGTGGAACTAAGTGGCATATGAGTTGGTTAAATGTACCAAAATGGGCAAAACCTGGTTGAATAAGCTGGATTATCATAATCCGCCGTAATGCCAGGCACAACCTTGGTTTCACCGTGCCAAAAAAATCGAAAAAAGTTCCAGTTTATCAATTCTCATCCAGCGAACAATTTGCTGAAATTTCAACTTATTGGCATATGGTTTGAGAGGTCAAGTCCGACTTTTGGGTATTAAATTCAAACTGCACAGAAAAAAAAATGACTATTTTCTTCCAGTAAGTCAGTAAACAATCCAGTGACCAATCTAGTAAACTTTCAGCTGAAACAGATCAAAACCGGTTAATCGAGAAGATCAGTTTTTTTTTTTAACTTTGGGCGGTAATTGAACAAAATCATAGTCTGGATTTGTAAGGTAAACCTAGGACAAGTTCATGGAGTAAAGTACACATCTCTTCGCTTGGGTTTGTAAGCTTGAAAAACTCTTGAATGTGATAGTATTGCAAACCGACTATATATTGTGGAAACAATATGAGAAAATGTCTTGGTCATGCACAAATGAGTGGAACAACTAAAATTTGAGAGAACACCAAGATTCTTATGAAACTATGATCATAGAAGATCGATATATTATATAAATTTGGCAGCCTCTTCTTCCCTATGATTCAAAGTCCTATACTGGAAGAAGAGGGGTACACATCAAGCCGAATTTGCCGTTGAAAAGAGTTACATACTTCTAGCCCAGGATCTTATATGACAAACATCTCATTTGGAGTTTGAAGAAAGAACATGCATGCATGGCAACCAGGACACCACTCTTTCCTGGCCATTCTGCTTAACCATTCGTCAAGTCATTGTTCATGTCTGCTGAACTCTTGTGAGTGCACAGATCGACGGGTGTTAAATCCTTGGCAATTGTCATCGCCTCCAGGGCCGTCAATTACTTCCTTCTGTCAGCGCTGATCGACAGGCGCTCGAAGCTCCGGAATGCCGAGTGGCTGTCCCGTCGGCTTGATCTCCCTGGTGCGTTCCGGGCGATGGGTACGGGTGCAGACGAGCCGTTCTCCGCACCGCTGCCTCCGGATTGGTGGAGCCTTTGAACAGTCGACGACGACGGGCGGCTGCTGCTGCCGCCACTTCCCGAGAACAACCGACCGGTGCAGTCCCCTGAAGAGGTTGGCCGGCTGGATGGCGTGCCAGCCATCTTCGATGAGCTCCCAGTCCGGGACAAGATGTGTGTTTTCTCCGTATCAGCAGCAAGCTACCGCATATAGGGTAAAGTAAGCTATTACTTCCTTACAAAATCCACCAGATCTCAAGCAGAAATGTAGTAGTTGATTTTGCCTCCTTTCCATCGTTTTTTGGTGCTAAGCGAAGAGCTTTGACACTTGGTTATGAGTAATTAAAAATTCAAAATGGAGTGCAAATACTTACAGCTTCTCTAGATGAACTGAATGAATCCGCAATGCTTTTGTGCCTCGAATGGTCTCCGTGTCCGTGGCGACCGGAGCTCGAGTTTCTTCTGGCAAATGCCTCCACAGCACCGGTGAATCTATCCCGGATCTCTTGTCCTACTGGCAGAATAGACATGAATTAATCTGGGTATTGATCTCAGTGTTTCATACGATAAACAACAAGAAGGCAAACCTGAAGGTCTTTCTGTTCTCTCAACAGATGGGCCAACTCCAGCCAATCTTCCACTCGGCTGCTGGATATGGACAAGATAAATAGTTCAACAAGAATGTAAAGAAAATAATACCAATCGATAAGGTAAGATAATACATACTCGAACAAGCTTGTTACTGGAACTCATATGAGGATACTTGAGTGCGGTCCAGTCAAATACATAATCAAATTGATATCCTACAAAGGTAGCCCATAATTAGACCACTTTTCTCAACATCAGCTTATAGAAAGCTTCCAGTGGATAAATTAATGGACAAGTGTACAAATAACCTCCAAAGAAGAAAAATGTATACCTTCACGAACAAATACATCCCGAAATAGTTTCTTCAAGTAAGAGTAATCTGGTCTGTCTTCGAATCTCAGGGAACGACAATAGTGGAAATATGAGATGAACTCCGATGGATAAGATTTGCACAGAACCTGGACAAATTTATATTTAGGGGAATCAATACATCTAGGCGTTACCATAACAGAATGACAAACTTCATGATTGCAACATCAGTACCTCTGCCGGGGTAAGCATTTTCTTTTCACTAATTCTATCATACTTTTGTTTCTTAGTGCCAGCTTTAAGACCCTGCCATGGGAGACTAAGAATAACACCAAAGCATGCCAAGTCAGTGCTCACATTATTGAACAGAAAACAGGTAAGATAACAAAGTACTAAATCACCAGTCCTAACCTTCCTCTCAAAAAATACAGTAGAAGATAACCAACAGACTCTAGATCATCTCTCCTGCTTTGTTCTGCAAGAAATAAGCACATGCATATGTAAGATACCATGTTTTTATTGTTTTATTTTTAAAATATGTATACCACATAGCTACCAATACACCATATGATATTCATTTTATAGCTAAATAATCCAGTGCCTTGATTCTAGGATAATCTGGGAAAAGATAGCAAGGTTTGATTTGCTTATTGTGCTCACCTATTCCAAGATGAGTATTCACACTAGCATAGCGTGCTGTTCCTGTCAGATTTTTATTCTCCCTGCACAGACAAAAAAATAGCTATAAATATATAAGAAGTACAGTTTGAATACATTAGCACAAAGAGGCATTCAAGTTTGAGCCTAACATATACACTGTCCAAGAAAAGGCATTGCAAATATTTGGATGTAGTGTAGCACTAGAAACATTTGAGAGACTAATATTTAGAGGCTAAATTAATCATATTCAGGTCTTTTACATTTGAATAATAACAAAATAAGAAGCATAGACTCATGATCCTATATATACCATAATATAATATATATAATCAGTTGTGTCTAGGAAAAAGACAAACCCTCTGTAAATTTGTTACAATGGTATACCACTAGGAAGTATCACATAAAAAATATATGCCAATATGCTAGTACATAAAAGAAAAACATGGGGAAATATTCAGATATATTCTGGGGACATATTTGAATTTACCATCAGAAATACTTGAGACAACAAAACCTATATCAAATCTAACTTCCAAATTTATCTCAAGAAAGAAACTTCATAAATGAGTACTCACCTGTAGGGGATGTGTTTATGAGTCTGGAGGTCCTTGTATTTCTTAGCAAGCCCATAGTCAATTATATAAACCTACAGATTTAAAAACATATGTTTTGATGTGTTGTTGATTTATGAATAATGAACTTGGGTAGTTGTTAAAGTTTACAATATAAAAGAACTCGCTACTCCTATTAAATTTATTTGTAAAACAAGTCAAGCAAGAACCATTTTTGACAATGCTAACCTGATTAGCTTTCCGGCCTAAGCCCATAAGGAAGTTGTCTGGCTTGATGTCACGGTGAAGAAATCCTTTGGAATGCATGTATTCCACCCGTGTTATCTAAAGAAAATATCATCAAAGACAATCCGAACAGAAGTATAAAACCTCATGCAAAGATCAAGCACAATTCAAATAATCCCAACTAGGCACCAACTCTTATTTTCTGAATGAAATCTAAACTTAAATAAGTGCCTTAGTGATGTAAATCGGTTGATGCATAGCCTCATAGTAGTTGGGTTGAGACCCAGTAAAAGTTAGTCTCTGGTGGAGTTTGTGGATTTCACATGTCCACTACCACAAATTCATGAATTATGGTTTAACAATTTGGATTTTTCTTCACCAAGTAAGATAACAATTTTTTCCAAATCCTTACAAAACTTTCATAAACCAGATTATAGAAAAAATGACTGTGATCAGACTCAATCATATGCACTTGTTTCATAACTTCATGGGTCAGCACCGGGTAACGGATGTAGAGGAACAAACTTACTAGTTGATCAGCAAGCATAAGGGTTGTTTTCATAGTAAATTTCCTGTTGCAGGAATTGAATAAGTCCTCCAAGCTTGGGCCAAGAAGATCAATCACCATAACATTGTACTCTCCCTCGACACCATACCACTTGAGATGTGGGATACCGCCTAAATTGAGAAAAAAAGAGAGCAAAGGAGTAACTTAACACATGATTGGTAAATGAAACATACAGACACAACCCACTTACTTCCACCCTGCATCAGCATGTAAACTTTTGATTCATAGTGCAGCTGCGGATGCTTCGATTTCACGGGTTCCTAATACAAATCAGATCGATGGAAATGTGAGATTTGTGCCGAGAATTGTAACCATTGAAGGTGGGCCAAGTGTCAAAGTGAAAAAGCCGTTGATATATGCGCATTACAAATTACAGATCCTCCAATTAAAATTATAAGCAGGTTTGTCAGCACTTACCAACTTTATTCCCACTTCCTCACCATTCTGTATATTAATACCTGAATCAAAGAAAAGACACATACAAAGAACATAAACATTGATATTTTGCATATTAACACAATGACAACCATTTTGCGCGTAAGCTAATATGAAACATACCAAGGTACAGCTCCCCAAACGAGCCACTCCCAATCTTCCTCCCAAGCTTAAACTTGCCCGCGATAATATGCTCCATGGCCACTCTATGCTTGCTTGCCGCCGGCGGCCGCAGGAAAAAGCACTAAATCAAAGGGAAAAAATGCTCCTCTTCTTCAGACACAACCACACTGAACTATTGTTGTTATCAAATCAGCGACCTACTGCCTCAATCAATTCCTCCCCAAAGAATCAGCATTCCACCCCCTCTGCCACAGACAGCCACCCAGCATGATCAAACAGTAACACCGAAACCCCTCCCTGAAATCCGCAGAAACCGCAAAATCAGATGCCCGCCGCGCCCCTAAGACATCATCGCCATTGCTATGGCCGAACATCCACAATGCATTATTACGAGGAAGGAAAGAAACATCGGAAGAAAGAAGCAGGAGGAAGGAGCTACGGTACCCTCGACGACGGATCTTCAGGACCCGGGAGACTCCCACGCAGGACGGCGGCGCCCCACCGAGCCCGGCCGCGGAACCACCACCTCCCCTGCACCGGACGCGAGGCCGCCCCAACCGAATCGCATCGATGCCGATGGCTCGAGTTTTTCTTTTTTTCTCTCTCTCTTGCGGAGGATGGGGGCGGCGGGTGGCTGGAGTTTTTTTCACGTCTAGGTCCCCGGGAATAGAAACCCGGTCGCTGGGCTCGCCTGCGTGGCCGCGGGAGGCGGAAAGGTGGGGGCGAGCCGTGAGCGGAGGCGCGCGAAAGGCGGGAGACCTCACGGCCAAAACAAAAAAGTTGCGTACGTCGCCGCCGCTCGGCACGGCACGGGCCGCTGACGACGTGCTGCCAACCGAACCTTGAGTTGTGTGCGGTGCGGCGCGGCCAGGCAGCAGCGCACACCGACTGACCGACCGACCGACACTTGCTCGGGCCGGGCCCGCCGGCCAGCCTGTGCCCGCCCACCACCAACTACGCCGCGTCTTCCTCCTATGCTCTCTCTCTCTTCGGTTATAAGCAAAGCTCACTCTCTCTTTCGCTGTCTGGCCGGCCGTCTCTCGCTCTCCCTCTTTCTCTCTCTAGACCACTAAACAAAAGAGGGGGAAGAAAAGCTCACACCACCCAACACCATATAGTTACTCCCCTCTCCCCCCCTCCCCAGGAGCTTGCTAGCTGGAGCAGCAGCCAGCCACCACCGCAAATCCAAGAAATCCGCCGCCGCCGACGAGCAGCAGCAGCAGCAGCAGGGGCAGCTAGAGCGGGCCGCGTGGCAGAGCAGAGGCGCTCCGCCATGGGTGCGCCGGCGTACGGCGCCGTGCTCCTCTTCGCGCTCGCGCTGGCCGCGGGCGCCGCCGCCGCTGAGACGGCGCGGCCGGAGGAACCCACATTGCCCGCCGTGGCCGCCGCTGGCGGTGGCGACGGGGTGGTGGTGGCGGCCGCGGCGGCCGTCGTGAACGCGTCCGGGGCGGGGGTGAACTCCAACTCGGTGCTGGTGGCGCTGCTGGACTCGCACTACACGGAGCTGGCGGAGCTGGTGGAGAAGGCGCTGCTGCTGCAGACGCTGGAGGACGCCGTGGGCCGCCACAACGTCACCATCTTCGCGCCCCGGAACGAGGCGCTGGAGCGGGACCTCGACCCGGAGTTCAAGCGCTTCCTGCTCGAGCCCCGCAACCTCAAGTCGCTCCAGACGCTGCTCCTCTTCCACGTCCTCCCGGCGCGCCACCCGGCGGGGTCCTGGCCCGCGGCCTCCCACCCCACGCTCTCCGGCGAGGACGTCGAGCTCGCCGCCGGCGCCAACGGATCCATGCGCGTCGCCCACGCCGCCGTCACGCGCCCCGACGCCGTGCTCAGGCCCGACGGCGTCATCCACGGCATCGAGCGCCTCCTCGTCCCCCGCTCCGTGCAGGAGGACTTCAACCGCCGCCGCAGCCTCGCCGCGATCTCGGCCGTGCTCCCCACCGGCGCGCCCGAGGTCGACCCCAGGACGCACCGCCTCAAGAAGCCCGCGCCGCCGGTCCTCCCCGGCGCGCCCCCCGTGCTCCCCGTGTGGGACGCCATGGCCCCCGGCCCCTCCATCGCCCCCGCGCCCGCGCCCGGCCCGGGCAACGGGAAGCACCACTTCGACGGCCACAGCCAGGTCAAGGACTTCATCCAGACCCTGGTCCTCTACGGCGGGTACAACGAGCTCGCCGACATCCTCGTCAACCTCACCTCGCTGGCCACCGAGATGGGCCGGCTCGTCTCCGAGGGGTACGTGCTCACCGTGCTGGCCCCCAACGACGAGGCCATGGCGCGGCTGACCACGGACCAGCTCAGCGAGCCCGGGTCGCCGGAGAACATCCTGTACTACCACATGATCCCGGAGTACCAGACGGAGGAGAGCATGTACAACGCCGTCCGCCGGTTCGGCAAGGTGCGGTACGACACGCTGCGGCTGCCGCACAAGGTGGTGGCGCGGGAGGCGGACGGCTCCGTCAAGTTCGGGCAGGGCGAGGGCTCCGCCTACCTCTTCGACCCGGACATCTACACGGACGGCAGGATCTCGGTGCAGGGCATCGACGCCGTGCTGCTCCCGGAGGACGACAAGAAGCCGGCCACGCCGGTGTCCGCCCCGGACAGGAAGGCGCCCGCCGTCACCGGCTCCAGGAAGAGCAAGCTCCGGCGAGGTCAGTACCCCCCAGATCTGAACCCCACTCCGCACCTCCCCCATTATTAAATTAGCATCATAACTAGCCTGCTTAGTACTGTACCACCACATCATTGCCACCGAAAATTTACAGTCCTCAACCTAGATTCTACTCCGGTTAGTAGTAGATGAAGCTGCCCCAATTGATTAACCTCAATGCTGGTTGCGCCGTTGACGGCTAGAATATTGCCGGTGAGGGTACCGGTGAGTGCGGCGCGGGTTAATCTATCGATTGGTTGGTGGTGAGCAATTAGGGTTCCGTCCTGGCGTCCTCTGCTCATGGCCCTGTCGGTGCCCTGCCCATCATCATGTGCCATGTCATGTACCGCCCAAAACTGCAGAGGATTGGTTTTCCCTTGGAGTTTTATGCAGCCACAAATTAAATACTCCGGCGATTTTATCACACTTGTGATGCCCAATTGGCCAGCCGATTGGAATTTTTGTTGAGAAATCCATTGGCATCGAGAAACTTGGAGGGTAGTATTAGAAACCATTGGGGTAGAATAACTGAGCTGAACCTCACCACGCCTGTGGTGTGGTGTGTTGGTGGGTCACTGTCTTCTTCACCGTCTCCTGATTGATGCTGTTACTGGGGCTGCAAGCAAGATCAGCTCAGATCTCTGGCCTGTGTCTTCTTCACGCCCTAAGCATGAGCAACAATTCATAGCTTTCCCAAAAGCAGCAGACCAAAGCCTGATGCTCAAGCCTTGGTCACTCATATCCTTGCTGTCTTGGCACTAGTTTGGTGTAATGGTAGGTCCAAATGGTTATGGAATGAGTGACTGGCAAGGGCCGAACCCGTGCGCCTTTATGAGATTATTGACACATGATTAAACCCTGCACATGTAACCAATAATTCTTGTAGCATATTCTATTTTAAGAATCAAAACTTAGTATAGATAACTCCTGTGTGGTATTGATGTGAAGACCCTTAGGTGCCAATGATTTGGGCCATTATTTGTAGACCCGACCTCGGTTTATGTATATGGTACGTATTGCCTACAAATAGCATCCATTGTGAAATCAGATGACCGGCTATTTAGACCTTTGGACACATTGGCTTGGACAAAACTTGGTGTTGAGTTCTAGTCTCTGTGTGATGATAAAGCGAGGAAAGTTATCCCGTTCCTTGTAGCCACTCCTTTTCATAGCCAGCCGTGGCTCTTGATTTAGAAGATATCGTCCACCTCCCAATAGCCTGTGAATCACAACCTCCTCTGATTTCCTGCGATTTCGACATGAGAGAGGCCATTCCACCTTGCACACAAAATTATTCCTCTTTTCTAGCTAGGCTTTGAAGCTAGGTCACCGGCAGCCGTTGCCATGTCCCTAGCATAGACAAGATGTCAAAATATGCAAGCTCCTTTCGCGTGAAAAAACCACATAGTAGGCAGCAGGCATCCGATGCTGATTTGATAGCGCGTCTGTTATGTTATATATAAATAAACATAATCACTTTTGCGAATTGGCGTAATCAGACATCGATTCCCCAACTCCCGTGCCCATGCCACCGTCGGTGCAGCAGCACTGCTGTCGCTACGTGTGAACCACTCATTCCATGCTGTTAGTTCAACAATCATATTATGCTTAACTTGTTCCATTAAAAAATTGGTGCAGGCAAGTTGTTGGAGGCAACGTGCAGAATGGCTGGCGTCTTCGGTCAGCGATCGCGATTAGCGAGCTGCCAGTAGAAGGATGGAGGAAGGATTCGGAAGAAGATTGATCTCATGATTGGTTGACACCGAAACACGGCCCGAAACGAGGTGACGGCGGGGAGCTGGGCTGGGCTTTGCTTGCTTGCTTGGAGCCTGCCAGCCGTCCACGATATTGTTTGCTGTTCTTTTTTTTGTTTATTACTATTATACTACTATGGAATAATTGGTGGGGAATGTAAAACCGGTGGTTGTTGGTGTGTCCGGTCCAAGGAAGAAGAAGAAAAAAGAATTGTTTATACTCGAAGGCTATGATCTTCTGTCTGTGTATGTATAGGAACGTTTTTGTTTTTGTTGGTCATTCTTTGCGTCTGTTTGTTTCATTTTGTCTAACGGGGTTCTGGAGCGAAGAAGGTTGCATTTGGATCATTGGATGGGTTAAAAGTTAAAAGTGTTGTAGGAAAAAAGGGTTTTGGTACAACTATACATATACATGCATGGCTTGATGATTCATGTTCTTGTCAAGATCTTTGGTACATTCTTCCTTGTGCTTAAAATATAAGGCTGCGAACTGTGATTTGTCTCTTCCGTTCCGTCTTTCTCCTGGTGCCCGCCATGTGCTCGCATTGTTCATGTAGGAAGCCAGCTGTGCGAATCAACTCCCCCAAGAACGGACAAAAGGCAGGTGTATATGTAGAGTACTAACTAACTATAGATAGATGCTTGCTCCAACTAAGTAGAGCAGTAGCAATTAAGCAGATCGTGTTTAGTATATTATCGACCCAATGGGTGTGAATGTGATTTGACTTTGCTTGATGCTGCTTTATCGTCAATCTCTCGGTGGCGGACACCTCAGATGAGGGATCCAGCTGCTGTTCAGTTCAGTGGTTGGTAAAACAGCAAAGCATAGCTTGCCACGGGCGAACGCGAGTTTCATCCTGTGGTAAGCAAATGCGGTAGTAGGCCCCAAACGGCGGCGGTAGCACAGCATGAGCATCGATCTGGCCGTGTGTTTTTGGCACAAGCATCTACCTATAGTTGTGATCAGTGGATGGACCACCGGCTTGTGTCCGGGACAAAGATGGCAGGGAACGCAACATATCTCGAGCAAAGCGACAGCGCCTGAGTGAGTCCAACGTGCATTTGGGTGCCTCAGACCTGAGTCCTACGGGCGCTGCACCTGGGCCGTGCTGGTGCTCGCGAGTGGGGTCGAGACACGGACGCGAGCCACGGATCTCCCCTTCACGTGCCCGCTGTCTGGTTTCTGCGCTCACCGCCGTTGGGTTGTCCTGGCTCAGGCCCCTCCTCCTCCTCCTCCTCCTGGCGGCGACGGCGATCTCCCCCGTAATTTTATTTTATTTGTTACCGTGGCTTGTTTGCTGCCCAGCTAGCTTGCGCAGTCGCCTGTGACAAGCGCAACGCGTGGGCTGGGCATCTGGAACTGGAAGTAGTGGTACGTACGTGTAGCAAGCAACACACGCAACGGCAAGCAGGAATGTGTTCGTCGGTGGAAGGTGAACCGAGGGGCGAGCCCCGGGCTGTGTGTTGTTGGTGGAAATGGCGTGGGCTTGAGGAGCCGAACGTGCGTGCTCCCCTCACCTGCCTCTGCCTGCCTGGATCGCGACGCGGTACGCAACCCGGCCTGCTGACGACAGGTGCACCTGAGGATGAGTGCGCCGCGGCCAACGCGCCATCGACGCCGCGGGGGGTGATGCGGTGTGGCAGCATCAGTGCCGTGCCGTGCGCGGCGGCGGCGGCGACATTTTTTTTATACGCAGCTCCTGTTTTTTTTTTTTTCTGTTTTGAGGCAACTCCATTATTTGGTTGTCTTGCTGGAGTTGAACCGCACAGGCGGCTGTGGCGCAAGCTGTGCCGCCCGAAGTGGCGTTTCTCCTGACTAGACCACGACGAGACCTCCTAACCAGCGCCTTTTGCAAAAGTTAGGAGAAGCGGCGCTCATGCGATTGCCCCGGTTGCGCCGACCCATTGAAAGCTTCTACAGCGGCTCTCTGGCTCGCTCGATCGTAGCTCGCGCCAGATGACAGTTTGGCATTTTAACCACTGGCCGTTGGACCAATTGATAATTAACCATTTGTCCTGTTCACTTCACAAAGAATTTGAATAAGCCCATAAATTTCAAAAAGTTCACAAATTTGAAAAGTTGCAGTTTTAAATAAAGTTCATGGTTTAAAAAAAACCGAGAACTCGAAAAAGTTCAGTCTTTTTTCTAAAAAAAGGCAAATGTTTTAAAAGGTCCGTAAAATTGGAAAAAGTTCATGATTTTAAAAAAAATCAAATCTGGGAAAAGTTCATAATCTAAAAAATCACACAAATGGAAAAAATCATGAATTTGAAAAAAGTTCAAGACTTAGAACAGTTCAAAATATAAAACAGTTCGCAAAAATGAAAAAAAAAGTTCACAAATTTGAAATGTTAGCAGTTTAAAAAAAATCAAGAACTCAAAAAGATTCAGATTTAAAAAAAAGTTATAACGTTTTGAAAAAAGTTCGTAAAATTGGAAAAATTCATGAATTTTTTAAAAAAGTTCAAGACTTGGAAAAGTTCAAAATCTAAAAAATCATGAATTGAGAAAAGTTCAAGACTTGGAACAATTCAAAATATAAAATTGTTTGCAGAAATGAGAAAAAGTTCGCAAACTTAAAAAAATAGTTGACAACTTTTTAAAACAATTCATACTTTTTAAAAAAGGCAATGAACTTTGGAAAAGGTTCACAGATTTGCAAAAAGAAGTTTTCCAATTTGAAAAAAAATCACGCATTTAAAACCGGAGGGGGCTTCTAAAAAAATGAACTCTATATGGGCCAACCTAATTAGCTAGACAGAAAGGATAGAGGGTGTGCGCCAGTTACCGTTAACGAAGGAACTTGCGCCTGAAGCGCCAAATAGGGAATGCGGACCACGACTTGATGCGTTTACCCGGCCGTCACCCCAACTTGCTCAAGTGGGCCGCTTGTGTGGCAGTATCGACAATGTGTTTAGAGTATATCCTGTTGTCAAAAATAAAATAATATAAGAGCATCTCCAACCATAAACATTAAAGTTAGCCTTCATTTGTCCATGGAGATGTCCGCACAGTACTCATTCGAGTCTCATTTGTTCGGTCGGGCATCCGTGCACCTCATTTCCTCCTCCCTAAACCAATGCAAATCATGTACATAGATCGTTTGACAATAAATATAGCATCCAACAATTCAACTGTTCAAACAAGCCAGCATGACCACGGCAAATAAAATTCAATAATTCATACATACTTATAAAACGAATGAATCAAACATGTTTATTGCGCTAGTTGATGTCTTTGTGCATGTTAGTCAACCGCACATTGGCCTGGTTATCCATAGGGCTAGTGTCCGTCAACATGACCCTCGATTCCTCAGTGATACTCGCGAACCTCACCTTCTCTCTCTCAATCTCAATGCTCTCTCTCACTTTCGTCTATGCCTTCTCAAGCTACATATGCTCCCATGCCTTCATCTTGTCCATCTCCATCCTCTCCCTATCAAGTAGCAACCTTACCCTCTCCCTATCGAACAACATCCTCTCACTTTGGACATCCAAGTAGTGCTTGTATACCTCCGGCTTCTCCTCCTTGATGTTCTCCCCTTTTTTTAGTTCCCCTTCATTGGAAACGAGCTCCGTCCATGTGACTGACATTTTGCTTGCCACTTAGTCATGTGTGGCCCTATCTTTATCCCATTTCTTGCCTATCATACTCCTACTCCTGTTCAGCTCAGTCCTAAGTCCGATTGCCGCTCCATTTTTCTCGTCCTCTTCATCCAATCCAATATATTGGTGGGAGCTTGAGCCATCATTGTTTTTCCTCTTCTCGTTGGGGTTCTTGTGATCATCAAATAGAGTTGCCCACTTGGTTTTCCCTTGCAACTCCAACCACAACGGGACATAGTGAATGGCTTCTTCTTGTTTTGATGGTACAGTGTGTCGACTGTCGGTGTCAAAACCGGCGGATCTCGGGTAGGGGATCCCGAACTGTGCGCCTAGGATCGATGGTAACAGGAGATGGGGGACACGATGTTTACCCAGGTTCGGGCCCTCTCTATGGAGGTAATACCCTACTTCCTGCTTGATTGATCTTGATGAATATGAGTATTACAAGAGTTGATCTACCACGAGATCGTAATGGCTAAACCCTAGAAGCCTAGCCTATGTATATATGGTAATGAGTATCCCCTTTCCGGACTAACCCCTCCGGTTTATATAGACACCGGGGGAATCTAGGGTTTTCATGGAGTCGGTTACATAAGAAGGAATCTTCATAGTTGGTCGCCAAGCTTGCCCTCCACGCCAAGTAGAGTCCAATCCGGACACGGTGCAGTCTTCGGCCTTCATGTCTTCACAGCCCATCAGTCCGGCCCACGGATAACAGGCCGGACGCTCGAGGACCCCTTAGTCCAGGACTCCCTCGGTAGCCCCCGAACCAGTCTTCAATAGCGAGGTGTGCGGCACACATATTGTCTTCGACATTGCAAGGCGGGTTCCTCCTTCGATGATCTCCAAGTAATGTATTCGGCCATTGATCCAATGTCACCTCCTTGGCTTCTGCACATTAAATAATCTTCGTCCTCCACGTGTCGAGCGAATGCGGAAAGTTAGGGTATTTTTGCAAATAACACCCTATCTATGCGAGGAAGAGCGCCTATTTAAAGAGATTGGATCCCAGATCCATTCAGCGCTACGCAGAAGAAATCCCCAGAGACTGCCTAGGAGAAACCATTCCAGCATGGCTAGTGTTCCCAGCTCCTCCGCTCGTCCCGGCCCAGAGAAAGGCGAGTGGGAGAGGTGTTCCGTGTCTCATAGCCAATTGGCGAAGTTGCAAACGCAGGGATTTCTTCCCCCTGCAGATCTAGTCCCTGTTTGAGCGGGGCTAGCTTCCTTCAATGGCGGGACTCAGGCAGAGGACTTCCCCAATCCGTCCGGGGGAGATCGAGTGTGTTTCGTCCCCTACCTACTAAGAGGCGTTGGATTTCCGATCCATCCGTTCCTCCGAGGGCTTCTGGAGTATTACGGCCTCCAGCTGCACAACTTCACTCCGGCCTCCATCCTGCACATTGCGGGTTATGTTGCTTTATGCGAACTGTTCCTGGGCGTCGAGGCTCATTTTGAGTTGTGGAGGAACTTGTTCTGTCTCGTCCCGCGCAATCACGAAGGGTCGATATTTGAAGTGGGCTGGGCCGAAGTATGGCGCATCGCCAATACCGGATATCCATCCGGCACACCAAGGAAGGCACCTGATGGATGGCCCTCCGAATGGTTCTATATTGAGGACGTCGCGCTTCCCGATCCGGTTCGAAAGGGTCTCCCTGAATTCGCGAGCGTCCCTCTAAAGAAACGCCACAGTTGGCGCCCCTAGAGCCTTGAAGAGGAAGATAGTGCGGAGGTTCGTCAGCTGATGAGCAAGATAAAAGAGCTCACTCAATCCGGACTCACAGTAATCGAGGTCATGGCGATCTGCATAGCGCGAGGGGTTCAGCCGCTCCAGTACAGAGGGCTTCCAATGTGGCACTACAATGGGGAGGATGATGCCTCTCGCTGCGGCCGGAAAGGTCCGGATACCCCTGCCGCTTTGGCTAAGATATTAGCCGAACTGTTCAAAGGGGAGGAAAAGGAATTTCTTGGTATCAAATCCAGGGACGGGTACTCTATGTATAACCTTCCCAGTTGGGTAAGGCCCGACCCCTCTGTTTTTATTCCCTCCATCTCCGAATTGCCTTTGATAAATTTCTAGTTCGTTTGCTTATGACAGCACTGGCGAAAGGTCACCGAGGGATTTTATAGTCCCGCCCCACAGCCGGAGGACCACAACCGGGAGCTTGATCCCGGGTTTGAAGAGGATCCGGATATATTTGTGGTGCTCTCGGAGGGGGTGTTTTACCAGACGAGCTATGATGGCATAGAAGTGGCCATCATCGCCAACTACCCCGGTCTTCTTCCTGCTTCACAGGTAAGTAAACAGGAAACACCTCCTTTGAAAGAGTGCTCGTACTCTGCCTCACCCATCGCATTGTCACGCGTTTTACAGGGGAGGCGTTTGGTGATACCGAGGAATCGGTTCCTGCGCCGGGCAGGCCTTCGAAGAGGAAGGCCGGTGAAGGCACCGCCGGGCCCTCGTCAAGGAGGTACGGATAAATATATTTTTCAGTGGCCGTGCCCAACTGTGACCTATGCGCCTGTTTGATTACAGGAAAAAGGTTCGCCGAACTGTGTCCGGGGGTCCGGCCGGTCGCGCTCCCAACAACCAAGATTTAGATCCAGTTGGGGAGACGGGAGCCGATGTAGGAACAAAGCCGGACTGCCCTTCGGCCGAAGGTTTGGACAGTATGTCTATTACCAACTCGGAAGTAGAGAGCGCCATGAATCATCGGCGCTGCAGAGCTGTTTTACGAGACTCGAAGTTCTCGGACGAGGAATTTAATGCCTTTAGCTCGGGCGATGCATACATCTGAGCTGCTCGAGACGGGCTTAGAAAAGCCACGAGGCAATATCTGACAGATGTGCAGGTAAGTTTTCTTTGCCAAAAAAGGATAGCCATATACCCGTAGCCCCCGGGACTGAAAGCAGTTGGTACAACTGATTTAAGGACCATTGTATGACCAGGTTCTTACAGACAAGAACAACCCGCTGACCTGGAAAAATGTCGGGCGCAACTAAATGCTGCTACCGCCGAACTGGAAAAGTCCAAAAAGGCGTCGCCTGGTAATTTTCCCCTCCATCGAGAAAATATAATCATATGCCATTAATGCTAACAGTCCTGCCTATATCATGACATGATTGTCAGAGGAACTCAAAGAGGCGCTGGAAGTCGCGCAAGCGAATGAACAAGAAGCCAAGAGGCTACATGCTACGGGCGACCGTGTGCTGAAGCAGGCCATTGTTGAGAAAAACCAGCTCCAGGATTGCAAAACCCAGCTAGGTGAAGAGTTGAAAGATGTGCGGGCCCAGCTAGCCGATTCCGTGAAGGAGAACAAGAAGCTGCGGGGCGACATATTCAGTATGTGTCTGAACTATTGTTAAAGTAGTTCGGAGATAGATAAAACTGGTATAATTATGATTGCAGGTATATTGACGGGCAGTCCTGAAGAGGAGGTGTCTGGATCAGCTGATGATCTGCTGCAAAGACTGTCGCAGGTGCACGAGCATGCTCGGATGGCCATGCGGAGCGTTGCCAAGGCCTTATGGCCA
Source organism: Triticum aestivum (assembly GCF_018294505.1). Classification (NCBI taxonomy): domain Eukaryota; kingdom Viridiplantae; phylum Streptophyta; class Magnoliopsida; order Poales; family Poaceae; genus Triticum; species Triticum aestivum. The sequence goes on along the minus strand of NC_057808.1, from coordinate 492,932,939 downwards.
TCCGCCTCCTCTCCAGGAAGTATGGAGGAGCTTGTAGAGCTGTTCAAAGGAGCGCGGCGGCGTATCCGATTATGGAAAATATCGGCCTGTCGAGAGGGTGCGCGAGAAGCTTGGGCCATGGTGAAAACTCGGTATACCAAGCTTGATCCTAATCACATGGCGCGGGTCGGACCGCTAGGGTCGAATGGGGAAGAAATTCCCGTTAGTTTAGTGTATGACCAAGTAGAGGTGGCCGCCAAATATTCCCAACAGGATTGTAAGTTAGACCGCCTGTTGGACGGTATAGAGAAGGAAGTGTTTGAGTCCCAATGACTATGTACTTTCCTTACCCTATGTAATTCTAGCTGAATTGTATAGCATTTGTCATGGCAGACCTTTTCGCTTCAACCTCCAGACTCGATGGTGCGGAGTGTTTCCAAATACCCTCGCGGCCGAATAGACCGGGGTATGCTTGGAAAACTAGGCGTAGGGGTCATAGTTTCTTGAACAGACAAGTTATATCCAGCTAGTTATGTTATATTACATTGAGATTGTAAGAAACATCTTCCAGGGAGAATAGTTCCGTTAAGGGTTCCTTTCCCTGGGTGTGCATGCATTAGTAGACATGTCCGAATTGTGATGTAAAAATCACAGTGTGTATAGCTTCTAGGGGTTCACAATAGAGTGAGTGCAAAGAGTATTTTTCATCCACCGACCGAATATTCCCTTAAGAACGCTAGCTTTCGGCTTCACCCAGTCTGAGGTACACATCCGGATAACCCGGCAGTAACAATCGCAGAGGTGCTCCCTTTACCACCTAGCCAAACAATCGGGAACGTAGGGGTAGGCACAGGAGCGAGGCAACCCAGCTTGGCAAAAGTCATATCGATGCATATAATGGTGAAGAAAAGACATACGGGAAGAACGCATATGTATGATGAGCTTGATGCTCGGAAAAATAGTATTAACAAGCTTCTGTTAAAGAAGCCCCCCAGGTATGATGGGCGTACATATGTAAGAATGTGTACGTCAGCAGTGTTCGGTCAAGCCGAATGAGAGCTTTAAGGCGAAAAGAAGAATTGTGCAAAATGGAGAAAAAGGAATGGAAACTATAGGGGAGAAGGAGACTAACAAGGAGTTCGGCGCTAGGCATAGAACCTTCGGAGTCTGGCCGCGTTCCAGGGGTTCGGCTCTAGGCGATTCTCTGATGTGTCACGAAGACGGTACGCTCCTCCGGTAAGAACTTCGTCAATTATGAAGGGACCCTCCCATTTGGGCTCGAGTTTGTCCTTTTTCTTCTCTGGCAAGCGTAGAACGAGTTCGCCAACATTGTAAGTCTTGGCCCGTACTTCTCTGCTTTGATATCTTCGAGCCTGCTGCTGATAAAATGTTGAACGGGCTTTGGCGACGTCGCGCTCCTCCTCCAGGGCGTCTAGGCTGTCCTGCCGATCCAACTCGGCCTCTTTCTCTTCGTACATACGCACTCGAGTTGAGTCATGTATAATATCGCAGGGCAATACAGCCTCTGCGCTGTACACCATGAAGAAAGGTGTGTATTGATACGTCTCCAACGTATCTATAATTTATGAAGTATTCATGCTATTATATTATCCATCTTGGATGTTTAATGGGCTTTACTATGCACTTTTATATTATTTTTGGGACTAACTTATTAACCCAGAGCCCAGTGCCAGTTTCTGCTTTTCTCCTTGTTTCAGTGTTTCGCAGAAAAGGAATATCAAACGGAGTCCAAACGGAATGAAACCTTCGGGAGAGTTATTTTTGGAACGGAAGCAATCCAAAAGACTTGGAGTGTACGTAAGGGAAGCAACGAGGAAGGCACGAGGCAGCGGGGCGCGCCCACCCCCCTGGGCGCGCCCTCCACCCTCGTGGGCCCCTCGTGGCTCCCCTTACCGACTTCTTTCGCCTATATATATCCATATACCCTAAAAACATCGGGGAACAGAATAGATCGGGAGTTCCGCCGCCGCAAGCCTCTGTAGCCACCAAAAACCAATCGGGACCCTGTTCCGGCACCCTGCCGGAGGGGGGATCCCTCACCGATGGCCCTCTTCATCATCCCGGCACTCTCCATGACGAGGAGGGAGTAGTTCACCCTCGGGGCTGAGGGTATGTACCAGTAGCTATGTGTTTGATCTCTCTCTCTCTCTCGTGTTCTTGATGTTGGAAATATGCCCTAGAGGCAATAATAAAATGGTTATTATTATATTTCTTTGTTCATGATAATTGTCTATTTTTCATGCTATAATTGTGTTATCCGGAAATCGTAATACATGTGTGAATACATAGACCACAACATGTCCCTAGTGAGCCTCTAGTTGACTAGCTTGTTGATCAACAGATAGTCATGGTTTCCTGACTATGGACATTGGATGTCATTGATAACGGGATCACATCATTAGGAGAATGATGTGATGGACAAGACCCAATCCTAAGCATAGCACAAAGATCGTGTAGTTCGTTTGCTAGAGCTTTTCCAATGTCAAGTATCATTTCCTTAGACCATGAGATCGTGTAACTCCCGGATGCCGTAGGAGTGCTTTGGGTGTACCAAACATCACAACGTAACTGGGTGACTATAAAGGTACACTACAGGTATGTCTGAAAGTGTCTGTTGGGTTGACACGGATCGAGACTGGGATTTGTCACTCCGTATGACGGAGAGGTATCTCTGGGCCCACTCGGTAATGCATCATCATAATGAGCTCAAAGTGACCAAGTGGTTGGTCACGGGATCATGCATTACGGTACGAGTAAAGTGACTTGCCGGTAACGAGATTGAACGAGGTATTGGGATACCGACGATTGAATCTCGGGCAAGTAACGTAACGATTGACAAAGGGAATTGTATACGGGATTGATTGAATCCTCGACATCGTGGTTCATCCGATGAGATCATCGAGGAACATGTGGGAGCCAACATGGGTATCCAGATCCCGCTGTTGGTTATTGACCGGAGAGTCGTCTCGGTCATGTCTGCATGTCTCCCGAACCCGTAGGGTCTACACACTTAAGGTTTGGTGACACTAGGGTTGTAGAGATACTAGTATGCGTTAACCTGAAAGTTGTTCGGAGTCCCGGATGAGATCCCGGACATCACGAGGAGTTCCGGAATGGTCCGGAGGTGAAGAATTATATATAGGAAGTCCAGTTTCGGCCACCGGGAAAGTTTCGGGGGTCACCGGTATTGTACCGGGACCACCGGAAGGGTCCCGGGGGTCCACCGGGTGGGGCCACCTATCCCGGAGGGCCCCATGGGCTGATGTGGGAGGGGAACCAGCCCCTGGTGGGCTGGTGCGCCCCCCCTTGGGCCTCCCCTGCGCCTAGGGTTGGAAACCCTAGGGGTGGGGGCGCCCCCCACTTGGCTTGGGGGGGAAGCCACCCCCTTGGCCGCCGCCCCCCCTTGGAGATGGGATCTCCAGGGCCAGCGCCCCCCAGGGACCCTATATATAGTGGGGGGAGGGAGGGCAGCATGACTACAGCCCCTGGCGCCTCCCTCTCCCTCCCGTGACACCTCTGCCTCTCGCTGAGCTTGGCGAAGCCCTGCCGAGATCCCGCTACTTCCACCACCACGCTGTCGTGCTGCTGGATCTCCATCAACCTCTCCTTCCCCCTTGCTGGATCAAGAAGGAGGAGACGTCGCTGCTCCATACGTGTGTTGAACGCGGAGGTGCCGTCCGTTCGGCGCTCGGTCATCGGTGATTTGGATCACGACGAGTACGACTCCATCAACCCCGTTCACTTGAACGCTTCCGCTCGCGATCTACAAGGGTATGTAGATGCACTCCTCTCTCTCGTTGCTAGATGACTCCATAGATTGATCTTGGTGATGCGTAGAAAATTTTTAATTTCTGCTACGATCCCCAACAGCGGCATCATGAGCTAGGTCTATGCGTAGTTTCTATGCACGAGTAGAACACAAAGCAGTTGTGGGCGTCGATATTGTCAATTTACTTGCCGTTACTAGTCTTATCTTGATTCGGCGGCATCGTGGGATGAAGCGGCCCGGATCGACCTTACACGTACGCTTACGTGAGACAGGTTCCACCGACTGACATGCACTAGTTGCATAAGGTGGCTAGCGGGTGTCTGTCTCTCCCACTTTAGTCGGATCAGATTCGATGAAAAGGGTCCTTATGAAGGGTAAATAGAAATTGGCATATCACGTTGTGGTTTTACGTAGGTAAGAAACGTTCTTGCTAGAAACCTATAGAAGCCACGTAAAAACATGCAACAACAATTAGAGGACATCTAACTTGTTTTTGCAGCATATGCCTTGTGATGTGATATGGCCAAAAGGATGTGATGAATGAAATATATGTGATGTATGAGATTGATCATGTTCTTGTAATAGGAATCACGACTTGCATGTCGATGAGTATGACAACCGGCAGGAGCCATAGGAGTTGTCTTTATTTTTTGTATGACCTGCGTGTCATTGAATAACGCCATGTAAATTACTTTACTTTATTGCTAAACACGTTAGCCATAGAAGTAGAAGTAATCGTTGGCGTGACAACTTCATGAAGACACGATGATGGAGATCATGGTGTCATGCCGGTGACGAAGATGATCATGGCTCCCCGAAGATGGAGATCAAAGGAGCAATATGATACTGGCCATATCATGTCACTATTTGATTGCATGTGATGTTTATCATGTTTTGCTTCTTATTTGCTTAGTACGACGGTAGTAAGTAAGATGATCCCTTATAATAATTTCAAGAAAGTGTTCCCCCTAACTGTGCACCGTTGCGAAGGTTCGTTGTTTCGAAGCACCATGTGATGATCGGGTGTGATAGATTCTAACGTTCGAATACAATGGGTGTAAGCCAGATTTACACACGCAATACACTTAGGTTGACTTGACGAGCCTAGCATGTACAGACATGGCCTCGGAACACGGAAGACCGAAAGGTCGAGCATGAGTCGTATAGAAGATACGATCAACATGAAGATGTTCACCGATGTTGACTAGTCCGTCTCACGTGATGATCGGACACGGCCTAGTTGACTCGGATCATGTTTCACTTAGATGACTAGAGGGATGTCTATCTGAGTGGGAGTTCATTGAATAATTTGATTAGATGAACTTAATTATCATGAACTTAGTCTAAAATCTTTACAATATGTCTTGTAGATCAAATGGCCCACGTTGCCCTCAACTTCAACGCGTTCCTAGAGAAAACCAAGCTGAAAGATGATGGCAGCAACTTTACGGATTGGGTCCGGAACCTGAGGATCATCCTCATAGCTGCCAAGAAAGATTATGTCCTAGAAGCATCGCTAGGTGATGCACCCATCCCAGAGAACCAAGACGTTATGAACGCATGGCAGTCACGTGCTGATGATTACTCCCTCGTTCAGTGCGGCATGCTTTACAGCTTAGAACCGGGGCTCCAAAAGCGTTTTGAGCAACACGGAGCATATGAGATGTTCGAAGAGCTGAAAATGGTTTTCCAAGCTCATGCCCGGGTCGAGAGATATGAAGTCTCCGACAAGTTCTTCAGCTGTAAGATGGAGGAAAATAGTTCTGTTAGTGAGCACATACTCAGAATGTCTGGGTTGCACAACCGCTTGTCTCAGCTGGGAGTTAATCTCCCGGATGACGCGGTCATTGACAGCATCCTTCAGTCGCTTCCACCGAGCTACAAGAGCTTTGTGATGAACTTCAATATGCAGGGGATGGAAAAGACCATTCCTGAGGTGTATTCGATGCTGAAATCAGCGGAGGTAGAGATCAGAAAAGAACATCAAGTGTTGATGGTGAATAAAACCACTAAGTTCAAGAAAGGCAAGGGTAAGAAGAACTTCAAGAAGGACGGCAAGGGAGTTGCAGCGCCCGGTAAGCCAGTTCCCGGGAAGAAGTCAAAGAATGGACCCAAGCCTGAGACTGAGTGCTTTTATTGCAAGGGAAGTGGTCACTGGAAGCGGAACTGCCCCAAATACTTAGCGGACAAGAAGGCCGGCAACACCAAAGGTATATGTGATATACATGTAATTGATGTGTACCTTACCAGTACTCGTAGTAGCTCCTGTGTATTTGATACCGGTGCGGTTGCTCATATTTGTAACTCAAAACAGGAGCTGCAGAATAAGCGGAGACTGGCGAAGGACGAGGTGACGATGCGCGTCGGGAATGGTTCCAAGGTCGATGTGATCGCCGTCGGCACGCTACCTCTACATTTACCTACGAGATTAGTTTTAAACCTTAATAATTGTTATTTAGTGCCAGCTTTGAGCATGAACATTGTATCAGGATCTCGTTTAATGCGAGATGGCTACTCATTTAAATCCGAGAATAATGGTTGTTCTATTTATATGAGAGATATGTTTTATGGTCATGCCCCGCTGGTCAATGGTTTATTCTTAATGAATCTCGAACGTGATGTTACACATATTCATAGTGTGAATACCAAAAGATGTAAAGTTGATAACGATAGTCCCACATACTTGTGGCACTGCCGCCTTGGTCACATTGGTGTCAAGCGCATGAAGAAGCTCCATGCAGATGGACTTTTGGAGTCTCTTGATTACGAATCATTTGACACGTGCGAACCATGCCTCATGGGTAAGATGACCAAGACTCCGTTCTCCGGAACAATGGAGCGAGCAACCAACTTATTGGAAATCATACATACCGATGTGTGCGGTCCAATGAGTGTTGAGGCTCGCGGAGGCTATCGTTATGTTCTCACCCTCACCGATGATTTGAGAAGATATGGCCATGTCTACTTAATGAAACACAAGTCTGAGACCTTTGAAAAGTTCAAGGAATTTCAGAGTGAGGTTGAGAATCAACGTGACAGGAAAATAAAGTTCTTACGATCAGATCGTGGAGGGGAATATTTGAGTCATGAATTTGGCACACACTTAAGGAAATGTGGAATTGTTTCACAACTCACGCCGCCTGGAACACCTCAGCGTAATGGTGTGTCCGAACATCATAATCGCACTCTATTGGATATGGTGCGATCTATGATGTCTCTTACCGATCTACCGCTCTCATTTTGGGGCTATGCTTTAGAGACTGTCGCATTCACTTTGAATAGGGCTCCGTCAAAATCCGTTGAGACGACACCGTATGAATTATGGTTTGGGAAGAAACCTAAGCTGTCGTTTCTAAAAGTTTGGGGATGCGATGCTTATGTCAAGAAACTTCAACCTGAAAAGCTCGAACCCAAGTCGGAAAAATGCGTCTTCATAGGATACCATAAGGAAACCATTGGGTATACCTTCTACCTCATATCCGAAGGCAAGATCTTTGTTGCCAAGAACGGGTCCTTTCTGGAGAAAGAGTTTCTCTCAAAATAAATAAGTGGGAGGAAAGTGGAACTTGATGAAGTACTACCTCCTGAAGCGGAAAGTAGCGCAGCTCAGGAAAATGTTCCTGTGGTGCATGCACCGACTAGAGAGGAAGTTAATGATGATGATGATCAAGGTACTTCGGATCAAGCTCATACTGAACTTCGTAGGTCCACAAGGACACGTTACGCGCCAGAGCTGTACGGCAACCCTGTCTTGGAAATCATGTTGTTAGACAACGGTGAACCTTCGAACTATGAAGAAGCAATGGCGGGCCCAGATTCCGACAAATGGCTAGAAGCCATGAAATCCGAGATAGGATCCATGTATGAAAACGAAGTATGGACTTTGACAGACTTGCCCGATGATCGGCGAGCGATAGAAAACAAATGGATCTTTAAGAAGAAGACAGACGCGGATGGTAATGTGTCCATCTATAAGGCTCAACTTGTCGCTAAGGGTTATCGACAAGTTCAAGGGGTTGACTACGATGAGACATTCTCTCCCGTAGCGAAGCTGAAGTCCGTCCGAATCATGTTAGCAATTGCCGCATACTATGATTATGAGATATGGCAAATGGACGTCAAAACGGCATTCCTTAACGACCATCTTAAGGAAGAACTGTATATGATGCAGCCAGAAGGTTTTGTCGATCCTAAGAATGCTAACAAGGTATGCAAGCTCCAACGCTCCATCTATGGGCTGGTGCAAGCATCTCGGAGTTGGAACATTCGATTTGATGAGATGATCAAAGCATTCGGGTTTACACAGACTTATGGAGAAGCCTGTGTTTATAAGAAAGTGAGTGGGAGCTCTGTAGCATTTCTCTTATTATATATGGATGACATACTATTGATGGGAAATGATATAGAATTCTTGGAAAGTATAAAGGCCTATTTGAATAAGTGTTTTTCAATGAAGGACCTTGGAGAAGCTGCTTATATATTAGGCATCAAGATCTATAGAGATAGATCAAGACGCCTCATTGGTCTTTCACAGAGTACGTACCTTGACAAGATATTGAAGAAGTTCAATATGGATCAGTCCAAGAAGGGGTTCTTGCCTGTATTGCAAGGTGTGCAATTGAGCACGGCTCAATGCCCGACCACGGCAGAAGATAGAGAAAAGATGAGTGTTGTCCCCTATGCCTCGGCCATAGGGTCTATTATGTATGCCATGCTGTGTACCAGACCTGATGTAAACCTTGCCGTAAGTTTGGTAGGAAGGTACCAAAGTAATCCCGGCATGGAACACTGGACAGCGGTCAAGAATATCCTTAAGTACCTGAAGAGGACTAAGGATATGTTTCTCGTTTATGGAGGTGACGAAGAGCTCGTCGTAAAGGGTTACGTCGATGCTAGCTTCGACACAGATCTGGATGACTCTAAGTCACAAACCGGATACGTGTATATTTTGAATGGTGGGGCAGTAAGCTGGTGCAGTTGCAAGCAAAGCGTCGTGGCGGGATCTACATGTGAAGCGGAGTACATGGCGGCCTCAGAGGCAGCACAAGAAGCAATCTGGATGAAGGAGTTCATTACCGACCTAGGGGTGATTCCCAATGCGTCGGGCCCGATGACTCTCTTCTGTGACAACACTGGAGCTATTGCCCTTGCCAAGGAGCCCAGGTTTCACAGGAAGACCAGGCATATCAAGCGTCGCTTCAACTCCATTCGTGAAAGTGTTCAAAATGGAGACATAGATATTTGTAAAGTACATACGGACCTGAATGTAGCAGATCCGCTGACTAAACCTCTCCCTAAAGCAAAACATGATCAACACCAGAACTCTATGGGTGTTCGATTCATCACAATGTAACTAGATTATTGACTCTAGTGCAAGTGGGAGCTGTTGGAAATATGCCCTAGAGGCAATAATAAAATGGTTATTATTATATTTCTTTGTTCATGATAATTGTCTATTGTTCATGCTATAATTGTGTTATCCGGAAATCGTAATACATGTGTGAATACATAGACCACAGCATGTCCCTAGTGAGCCTCTAGTTGACTAGCTCGTTGATCAACAGCTAGTCATGGTTTCCTGACTATGGACATTGGATGTCATTGATAACGGGATCACATCATTAGGAGAATGATGTGATGGGCAAGACCCAATCCTAAGCATAGCACAAAGATCGTGTAGTTCGTTTGCTAGAGCTTTTCCAATGTCAAGTATCATTTCCTTAGACCATGAGATCGTGTAACTCCCGGATGCCGTAGGAGTGCTTTGGGTGTACCAAACGTCACAACGTAACTGGGTGACTATAAAGGTACACTACAGGTATCTCTGAAAGTGTCTGTTGGGTTGACACGGATCGAGACTGGGATTTGTCACTCCGTATGACGGAGAGGTATCTCTGGGCCCACTCGGTAATGCATCATCATAATGAGCTCAAAGTGACCAAGTGGTTGGTCATGGGATCATGCATTACGGTACTGACTTGCCGGTAACGAGATTGAACGAGGTATTGGGATACCGACGATCAAATCTCGGGCAAGTAACGTACCGATTGACAAAGGGAATTGTATACGGGATTGATTGAATCCTCGATATCGTGGTTCATCCGATGAGATCATCGAGGAACATGTGGGAGTCAACATGGGTATCCAGATCCCGCTGTTGGTTATTGACCGGAGAGTCGTCTCGGTCATGTCTGCATGTCTCCCGAACCCGTAGGGTCTACACACTTAAGGTTCGGTGACGCTAGGGTTGTAGAGATACTAGTATGCGGTAACCCGAAAGTTGTTCGGAGTCCCGGATGAGATCCCGGACGTCACGAGGAGTTCCGGAATGGTCCGGAGGTGAAGAATTATATATAGGAAGTCCAGTTTTGGCCACCGGGAAAGTTTTGGGGGTCACCGGTATTGTACCGGGACCACCGGAAGGGTCCCGGGGGTACACCGGGTGGGGCCACCTATCCCGGAGGGCCCCATGGGCTGAAGTGGGAGTGGAACCAGCACTTGGTGGGCTGGTGCGCCCCTCGTTGGGCCTCCCCTGCGCCTAGGGTTGGAAACCCTAGGGGTGGGGGCGCCCCCCACTTGGCTTGGGGGGGAAGCCACCCCCTTGGCCGCCGCCCCCCCTTGGAGATGGGATCTCCAGGGCCAGCGCCCCCCAGGGACCCTATATATAGTGGGGGGAGGGAGGGCAGCATGACTACAGCCCCTGGCGCCTCCCTCTCCCTCCCGTGACACCTCTACCTCTCGCTGAGCTTGGCGAAGCCCTGCCGAGATCCCGCTACTTCCACCACCACGCTGTCGTGCTGCTGGATCTCCATCAACCTCTCCTTCCCCCTTGCTGGATCAAGAAGGAGGAGACGTCGCTGCTCCATACGTGTGTTGAACGCGGAGGTGCCGCCGTTCGGCGCTCGGTCATCGGTGATTTGGATCACGACGAGTACGACTCCATCAACCCCGTTCACTTGAACGCTTCCGCTCGCGATCTACAAGGGTATGTAGATGCACTCCCCTCTCTCGTTGCTAGATGACTCCATAGATTGATCTTGGTGATGCGTAGAAATTTTTTAATTTCTGCTACGATCCCCAACACTTGAGGTGATACGATCTTGATGTATCGCGAGCTTTGCTATTATAGTTGGATCTTATGATGTTTCCCCCTCTACTCTCTTGTAATGGATTGAGTTTTCCCTTTGAAGTTGTCTTATCGGATTGAGTCTTTAAGGATTTGAGAACACTTGATGTATGTCTTGCATGTGCTTATCTGTGGTGACAATGGGATATCACGTAATCTACTTGATGTATGTTTTGGTGATCAACTTGTGAGTTCCATGAACTTATGCATAGGGGTTGGCACACGTTTTCGTCTTGACTCTCCGATAGAAACTTTGGGGCGCTCTTTGAAGTTCTTTGTGTTGGTTGAATAGATGAATCTGAGATTGTGTGATGCATATTGTATAATCATACCCATGGATACTTGAGGTGACATTGGAGTATCTAGGTGACATTAGGGTTTTGGTTGATTTGTATCTTAATGTGTTATTCTAGTACGAACTCTATGATAGGTCGAACGGAAAGAATAGCTTCATATTATTTTACTACGGACTCTTGAATAGATTGATCCGAAAGGATAACTTTGAGGTGGTTTCGTACCCTACAATAATCTCTTCGTTGTTCTCCGCTATTAGTGACTTTGGAGTGACTCTTTGTTGCATGTTGAGGGATAGTTATATGATCCAATTATGTTATTATTGTTGAGAGAACTTGCACTAGTGAAAGTATGAACCCTAGGCCTTGTTTCTACACATTGCAATACCGTTTATGCTCACTTTTATCACTTGCTACCTTGCTGTTTTTATATTTTCAGATTACAAAACCTATATCTACCATCCATATTGCACTTGTATCACCATCTCTTTGCCGAACTAGTGCACCTATACAATTTACCATTGTATTGGGTGTGTTGGGGACACAAGAGACTCTTTGTTATTTGGTTGCAGGGTTGTTTGAGAGAGACCGTCTTCATCCTACGCCTCCCACGGATTGATAAACCTTAGGTCATCCACTTGAGGGAAATTTGCTACTGTCCTACAAACCTCTGCACTTGGAGGCCCAACAACGTCTACAAGAAGAAGGTTGTGTAGTAGACATCAAGCTCTTTTCTGGCGCCGTTGCCGGGGAGGTGAGTGCTTGAAGATATATCTTTAGATCTTGCAATCGAATCTTTTTATTTCTTGTTTAGAACTACTTTAGTCTATAAAAGAAAACTACAAAAAAATGGAATTAAGGGTGCCTCATATGCTTCATCTTTTTAATGTCTTTCGTGAAAATGATGGGAAGGAAAATTGTGCTCAAGTACTAGAAGAAGAATTACATAGAATGCTTGGCATAAGATATGTGAATGATGAGCATGATTGCAATGTTGTTAGTATGAATTCTTTGAATACCCATGATGCTAATGATATGCAAAGCCACAAGCTTGGGGATGCTATGTTTGATGAAGATGATATGTTTAGTCCCCCAAGTTTTGATGAGCAAATTTATTATGATGAAAGCATGCCTCCTATTTATTATGATTATTGTGATGACACGTACGCTATAAAGAATAAATATAACCATGAAACTTCTCATCATGATTTTAATTTTCAATTGGATTATGCTTCACATGATAGTTGTTTTGTTGAGTTTGCTCCCACTATTATTGATGAGAAGAAATTTGCTTATGTGGAGAGTAATAAAAATTCTATGCTTGTAGATGATGAAAAGAATGCTTTATGTGATGGTTATATTGTTGAATTCATTCATGATGCTACTGAAAATTATTATGAGAGAGGATCATATGCTTCTACATATTGCAATAATATCAAGTTTCCTCTCTATGTGTTGAAAATCTTGAAGATTTGCTTGTTTTACCTTCCTATGCTAGTTGTTTCATGTTCCCATAAATTGTTTGCTCACAAAATCCCTATGCATAGGAAGTGGGTTAGACTTAAATGTGCTAGTCATATTCTTCATGATGCTCTCTTTATGTTTCAATTCTTATCTTTTGTGTGAGCATCATTGAAATCATCATGCCTAGCTAGGGGCGTCAAACGTTAGCGCTTGTTGGGAGGCAACCCAATTTTATTTTTGTTCTTTGCTTTTTGTTCCTGTTTAGTAATAAATAAATCATCTAGCCTCTGGTTAGATGTGGTTTTATGTTTTAATTAGTGTTTGTGCCAAGTAAAACCTAGAGGATCTTCTTGGATGATAATAATTTATCTTGCTGAAAAAGACAGAAACTATCTGCTCACGAAAACAATTGTTTAAAATCACCAGAACGTGATAAAATACTGATTCCAATTGCAGCAGATCAATAATCAAATTATCTAGGTAGTCCTATTTTGGTAGAATTTTTTGAGTTCCATAAGTTTGCGTTTGATACAGATTACTACAGACTGTTCTGGTTTTTGACAGATTCTGTTTTCTAAGTGTTGTTTGCTTATTTTGATGAATCTATGAGTAGTATCGGAGGGTATGAACCATAGACAAGTTGGAATACAGTATATATTACACCAATATGAATTTAGAATGAGTTCACAACAGTACTAAGTGGTGATTTATTTTCTTATACCAACGGAGCTTACGAGTTTTCTGTTAAGTTTTGTGTTGTGAAGTTTTCAAGTTTTGGGTAAAGATTCGATGGACTATGGAATAAGGAGTGGCAAGAGCCTAAGCTTGGGGATGCCCAAGGCACCCCAAGGTAATATTCAAGGACAACCAAGAGCCTAAGCTTGGGGATGCCCCGGATGGCATCCCCTCTTTCGTCTTCGTTCATCGGTAACTTTACTTGGAGCTATATTTTTATTCACCACATGATATGTGTTTTGCTTGGAGCGTCATTTTATTTTCTTTTGTTTTGATTGCTGTTTGAATAAATTACCAAGATCTGAAATTCTTAAATATTAGAGAGTCTTCACATAGCTACATAATTATTTAACTACTCATTGATCTTCACTTATATCTTTTTGGAGTAGTTTGTCATTTACTCGTGTGCTTCACTTATATCCTATGAGTAAATGGTTGAATGATTTGAATGTCATAAATCTGAAATTATATATGTTTCATATGCTTATCCCATGGGGAGTAATGCCTTCACATATAAGAAGTAGAGGTGGTAAATTTTTTGAAGATTAGCAAACATTGTATTGGTCACTTGAACAATTCATGAAAGAATATTGAAGGAAGAGAGATTTCACATATAAATATACTATCTTGGACATCTTCTATGGTTGTGAGCCCCATTAATTATTTTCAAACCTGAGCAAATTAGTTGAAGTTGGACAAGGAAGACAACATAATGAGTTATGCTTGGGTATATTTGTATAGAAGTTATATTGTTATGGATCCTCTAACATGTGGTGCTTGCTATTTAGAATCCTTTGCTAGCCAAAATATCTGTACTAAGAGGGAATACTGCTTGTGCATCCAAATTCCTTGAACCAAGTTTCTTCATGAGTGTCCACCATATCTACCTATATGCGGTATTTACCTGCCGTTCCAAGTAAATTTGCATGTGCCAAACTCTAAACCTTTAAATAATAATCTGTTTTGTATGCCCGAATCGCTCATGTAGCGACTAGGGGCTGTCAGTATCTTCCATGCTAGGTGGGTTATTCTCACGATGAGTGGACTCCGCTCATCATTCACGAGAAAATGGCTGGTAACTGGGATGCCCAGTCCTATGATCAAAAGATCGAAAACAAATTCGCAAATAATTTAAACAAAAATCCCCCAGGAATGTTGATAGTTGGACGGCACCCGTTGTTTCGGACAAGCCGTGGAGTGTGAATGTTGGTGGAGGGGGAGTAAAAACTTTACCTTTCTGCGTGGGAACCACCTATAATGTATCTAGTATGGAAGATATTGGGAACTCTTGGTCGTTATGTTGACAATGAAAGCATACCTCTCAAAATTATTTTCATCTCTGTTTTAAAGCTTCGAGCTCTGGCACCTCTACAAATCCCTGCTTCCCTCTGCGAAGGGCCTATCTTTTACTTTTATGCAAGAGTCAGTAGTATTCCTTCTCATTCCAACCTACTCTTTAGTTGGAAAGCATCATGTGATGGAAAGATCTAAGCATATATGGCCATTCAAATATATTTGAGCATGAATTATTACTGTTGACATTACCCTTGAGGTAAAAGGTTGGTAGGCGAAACATTAAGCCCCTATTTTTCTCTGTGTTCGATGAATACTATTTGTTCTAAAAATATGCTTTGAGTGGTAGCAATCATGGAAGACTAAATGATAATTGAGTATGTGAAGTTTGCTGAATCAAAGCTCTGACATAGACTCTTCCTGAAAATAAGATGAATTGCAATTGTTTGATGACTGAGAACATAGTTTGTTAGTTTTCAAGAAAGTTTATGATCTATACTTTAACATGTGAATAGTTTTTTACTTGATCATGCAAAGTTTTATGATATGAGCTACTGTTATGACATATAATGATGCTAGAAAAGGTGACTGAAATTATCATTGATCAAACTTATGCACCTGCTAGCATTCACACTTCATAAATTCTTTTTTTATCATTTACCTACTCGAGGACGAGCACGAATTAAGCTTGGGGATGCTAATACGTCTCCAACGTATCTATAATTTATGAAGTATTCATGCCATTATATTATCCATCTTGGATGTTTAATGGGCTTTACTATGCACTTTTATATTAATTTTGGGACTAACTTATTAACCCCGAGCCCAGTGCCAGTTTCTGTTTTTCTCCTTGTTTCAGTGTTTCGCAGAAAAGGAATATCAAACGGAGTCCAAATGGAATGAAACCTTCGGGAGAGTTATTTTTGGAATGGAAGCAATCCAGAAGACTCGGAGTGTACGTAAGGGAAGCAACGAGGAAGGCACGAGGCAGGGGGGCGCGCCCACCCCCTGGGCGCGCCCTCCACCCTCGTGGGCCCCTCGTGGCTCCCCTTACCAACTTCTTTCGCCTATATATATCCATATACCCTAAAAACATCGGGGAACAGAATAGATCGGGAGTTCCGCCGCCGCAAGCCTCTGTAGCCACCAAAAACCAATCGGGACCCTGTTCCGGCACCCTGCCGGAGGGGGGGGTCCCTCACTGGTGGCCCTCTTCATCATCCCGGTGCTCTCCATGACGAGGAGGGAGTAGTTCACCCTCGGGGCTGAGGGTATGTACCAGTAGCTATGTGTTTGATCTCTCTCTCTCTCTCTCTCTCTCTCTCTCGTGTTCTTGAGGTGATACGATCTTGATGTATCGCGAGCTTTGCTATTATAGTTGGATCTTATGATGTTTCTCCCCCTCTACTCTCTTGTAATGGATTGAGTTTTCCCTTTGAAGTTGTCTTATCGGATTGAGTCTTTAAGGATTTGAGAACACTTGATGTATGTCTTGCATGTGCTTATCTGTGGTGACAATGGGATATCACGTGATCTACTTGATGTATGTTTTGGTGATCAACTTGCGAGTTCCGTGAACTTATGCATAGGGGTTGGCACATGTTTTCGTCTTGACTCTCCGGTAGAAACTTTGGGGCGCTCTTTGAAGTTCTTTGTGTTGGTTGAATAGATGAATCTGAGATTGTGTGATGCATATCGTATAATCATACCCATGGATACTTGAGGTGACATTGGAGTATCTAGGTGACATTAGGGTTTTGGTTGATTTGTATATTAAGGTGTTATTCTAGTACGAACTCTATGATAGATCGAACGGAAAGAATAGCTTCGTGTTATTTTACTACGGACTCTTGAATAGATTGATCCGAAAGGATAACTTTGAGGTGGTTTCGTACCCTACAATAATCTCTTCGTTTGGTCTCCGCTATTAGTGACTTTGGAGTGACTCTTTGTTGCATGTTGAGGGATTGTTATATGATCCAATTATGTTATTATTGTTGAGAGAACTTGCACTAGTGAAAGTATGAACCCTAGGCCTTGTTTCTACACATCGCAATACCGTTTATGCTCACTTTTACCACTTGCTGCCTTGCTGTTTTTATATTTTCAGATTACAAAACCTATATCTACCATCCATATTGCACTTGTATCACCATCTCTTCGGCGAACTAGTGCACCTGTACAATTTACCATTGTATTGGGTGTGTTGGGGACACAAGAGACTCTTTGTTATTTGGTTGCAGGGTTGTTTGAGAGAGACCGTCTTCATCCTACGCCTCCCACGGATTGATAAACCTTAGGTCATCCACTTGAGGGAAATTTGCTACTGTCCTACAAACCTCTGCACTTGGAGGCCCAACAACGTCTACAAGAAGAAGGTTGTGTAGTAGACATCATGTATCCGGTAGTACGGTTGGGCGTGGTCCGCAGCCCCCAGAGTACGAAGTCGAGCTCCTCGACTCAGTGTTTGTCTGATTCTTTCAAAGACCGCACTAGCCTGGGTTTGATGCCGCTCATAATAAGACCGTTAGCTCGTTCGACTTGACCGTTTGTTTGCGGGTGGTAGAGAGAGGCGTAATCGAGCTTAATTCCCAGATTAGCACACCAGGTTTTCACCTCATCGACTGTGAAATTGGAACCGTTATTAGTGATGATGTTGTGCGGTACACCATAACGGTGCACCACATCGGATATAAATGCGATCACTGGTCCAGACTCGGCCGTTTTGACTGGTCTAGCCTCTATCCACTTGGTGAATTTGTCCACCATGACCAGCAAATATTTTTTCTTATGGCTTCCCCCTTTAAGGGGTCCAACCATGTCCAAGCCCGAGACCGCAAAGGGCCATGTAATGGGGATTGTTTGTAGGGCGGTTGGGGGCATATGACTTTGGTTGGCGAAGAGTTGGCATCCAACGCAGCGCTGGACGAGGTCCTGTGCGTCTGCCCGAGCCGTAGGCCAATAAAATCCTGTCCGGAAGGCCTTGCTGACAAGTGCCCGGGCTGCGGCGTGGTGCCCACCGAGACCGGCGTGAATTTCTGCCAAGAGTTGCCGCCCCTCCTCCTCGGAGATACACCTTTGAAGGACTTCAGTGGTGCTTTTCTTGTAGAGCTCTCCCTCGTGAACTTTATAGGCTTTCAACGCCGGACGATGCGGCGAGCCTCGTTCTGATCTTCTGGGAGCTCCTTCCTATTAAGGTAGGCCAAGAATGGTTCAGTCCATGGGGCAATTACTGCCATGATGAGGTGGGCCGATGGTGTTATTCCGGTGGCTGAGCCTTCGATGATATCGGCGTGTTCGCTATCTGTGTTTGTGTTCGGAACGGGACTGTCGTTGCTGTCTCCCCCTTGCCACACCACGGATGGCTTAAAGAGCCTTTCGAGGAAGATGTTAGGTGGGACGGGGTCGCGCTTAGCGCCGATGCGAGCAAGGACGTCTGCCGCCTGATTACTTTCGCGGGCGACGTGATGAAATTCGAGTCCCTCGAATCGAGCCGACATCTTTAAGACGGCATTGCGATAAGCTGCCATCTTTGGATCTTTGGCATCAGAGTCTCCATTAATTTGGGATATTGCGAGGTTTGAGTCCCCGCGCACCTCCGGGCGTTGTATGCCCATTGATACGGCCATCCGAAGGCCATGTAGCAAGGCCTTGTATTCGGCTGCGTTGTTGGAGTCTGTGCATAATATTTGGAGTACGTACTGGACGATATCTCCTGTGGGGGACGTTAATACGACGCCCGCCCCGAGCCCTGCCAACATTTAGGAGCCATCAAAATGCATCACCTAGTTGGAATATGCGCCGTACTCTTTAGGGAGTTCGGCCTCTGTTCATTCGGCGACGAAGTCAGCCAGTACCTGGGATTTGATGGCTCGACGTGGTTTGTACGTGATGTCGAATGGCAGGAGCTCAATGGCCCATTTGGCAATCCGGCCCGTTGCATCCCGGTTGTTAATTATATCATTGAGGGGCACTTCGGAAGCCACCGTGATCGAGCACTCCCGAAAGTAGTGTCGCAATTTTCGAGATGCCATGAAGACTGCATATGCTATCTTTTGATAGTGAGGGTACCGGGATTTGCATGGTGTGAGGACGGTGGATACATAGTATACCGGCTTTTGGAGCAGAAATTTGTGTCCGTCCTATTCTGGTTCGACGACGAGCACGGCGCTCACCACTTGATGTGTTGTCGATATGTATAGCAACATGGGTTTGCCTGCGTTTGGTGCAGCCAGGATTGTATTGCTTGCTAGGAGGGTCTTTATTTCCTCCATTCTGGCAGTCACCGCGTCTGTCCATTCGAAGTTATCTATGCGTCGTAAGAGGCGATAGAGCGGGAGTGCCTTTTCTCCTAGTCTGGAGATAAAGCGGCTTAGTGCTGCCATGCATCCTGCCAGTTTTTGGACCTGTTTGAGGTCTGTTGGTGTAGCTAACTGTGACAGAGCTCGGATTTTAGCCGGATTTGCTTCAATTCCTCTATTGGAAACTATGAGCCCAGCAGTTTTCCAGCGGGGACGCCGAAGACACACTTCTCCGGGTTGGGCTTAATGTCATATGCCCGGAGGTTGTCAAACGTGAGATGTAAGCCGTCTATTAGTGTTTCGACGTGCCTAGTCTTAATGACGATGTCATCAACGTAAGCTTCTACCGTCTTGCCGATCTGTTTCTCAAGGCATGTTTGGATCATGCGCTGGTAGGTGGCGCCGGCGTTCTTGAGCCCAAAAGGCATGGTGTTGAAGCAGAATGGCCCGTATGGGGTGATAAATGTTGTTGCAGCTTGATCGGATTCCTTCATTTTGATTTGATGGTATTCGGAATATGCATCGAGGAAGCACAGCGAGTCGTGTCCTGCGGTGGCGTCTATGATTTGATCAATGCGGGGAAGGGGAAAAGGATCCTTAGGGAAAGCCTTGTTAAGATCCTTGAAAACGACACACAGGCGCCAGGATTTATCTTTCTTTGGTACCATCACCAGGTTTGCCAGCCAGTCCGGATGCTTGATTTCTCTAATGAATCCGGACTCGATGAGCTTGGCCTGCTCCTCCCCCATGGCTTGTCGCTTGGGTTCGGAAAAGCGCCGCAGTGTTTGCTTGACTGGTTTAAATCCTTTTAATATGTTGAGGCTATGTTCGGCCAACTTGCTTGGGATCCCTGGCATATCTGAAGGGTGCCAGGCAAATATGTCCCAGTTTTCGCGCAGGAACTCTCGTAGTGCGACGTCAACTGTTGGTGTCAGTTGAGCTCCGATAGAAGCTGTCTTCTTGGGGTCCGTTGGGTGGACCTAGAATTTGACTATTTCTTCTGCTGGTTTGAATGAGGTGGATTTGGGGCGTTTTCGAGGATCACATCGTCCTTGTCCACTGTGGAGCGTAGTGCAGTTAATTCTTCGGCCGCGAGGGTTTCGGATAGCGCTTCTTGGGCCAGGGATGTGGTTTTGTTTTCAGCGCGCAGTGCTATGTCCGGATCACTGGCGAGAGTGATTGTACTGTTTGGTCCGGGCATTTTGAGCTCCATATATTCGTAGTGAGGTATAGCTTGGAAGCGTGTGAAAGCATCCCGCCCCAATAAGGCGTGATATCCGCTGCTGAAAGGGGCCACTTGGAAGGTTATTTCTTCGGACCGATAATTCTCCGGCGTGCCGAATACCACGTCAAGTGTGATTTTGCCCGCGCACCGCGCCTCCCGACTAGGAATAATTCCCCGGAAGGTTGTGTTACTTTGTTTGATGCGTCTCCTGTCTATTTCCATTTTATGGAGTGTGTCCTCATAAATGAGATTTAGTCCGCTGCCACCGTCCATGAGGACCTTGGTGAGTCGAAACCCATCCACGATGGGGCTGAGGACTAATGTGGCTGGTGCTCGTATTGTTTTGTACTTTGGTTCGTCACTGGCGTTGAATGTTATAGCCGTGTCGTTCCATGGGTTTATTATAGCAATTTGGCAAACTTCGTTGAGCTCGCGAAGTGCCCTTTTGCGCTTGTTATTTGAAGCGGATGTCTCAAAGACTGTCAGTACTCTTGGGTCGTCATCTTCTGGGGGGTATTGTTCCGGGGCGTCCTTTATAAGGATGTCCTCGCCGCTCTTGGCTACCTGTCATAGTATCCAACATGCTCTAAGGCTCTGGGTTTCCACGGTATCTGTTGTTGCATGTATTTTGCATGGGCCATCGAGCCACCCTTCCAGAACGGTGCCGTGCTGTATGGCGGCTTTGTGTTTTTGACTGTGGGACTGGGCGTGCCACGAGGGTACGCCCTTTTCGCCTGTAGGGGGAGTTGGGTTGGGGCTCGTGGTTCCCAGCGAGTTGCCCGAGTTTCCCAGGCGCTTTCCATCGCGCAGTATTTTTGTACGATGATTGCTAAGTCAGCAAATTTCAGTATGCGGCGGCGATTGATGGCGTTGAGGATTCCTTCGTCCGCGCAATTTTTGCAGAACGCCGATATTGCGTCCTCGTCACGGCAATCTTTTACCTTGTCCTTGACAAGGAGGAATCTGGCCCAGAAGTGGTGGACCTTTTCCTGAGATTGCTGTTTTATGCTCATGAGAGCCTCTGTGTCCGGGTGGGTGGGTGGAACGAAATCCGAACCCTGACCCGATTTTGGATCCGGAGTTTGAAGATCTACCGGCCCTGGCAGTTCGGGTTCCGGGATATCGACTGATTTTTTAGGCTCATCGTCCAACTCCATGTTCGGGGGACGGGGCATGCCTTTCGGCCGGAGAATGTCCGGCCCTTCAATATCGGAGATCCGGACATAGTTTGTCTTCAATATAGTAGAAGAGTTGCTCCGCTCCTCGACTACCGCTATCTGGTGGGTGATCGGCAGAGTTTTAATTTCTCTCTGGTCGGGTTTAAGCCCAACCCGATTGTAGTCTGTAGTGACCCCCAAGGTGGCCATGCGATCCAGGAGTTCGTTCAACGACGATAAATCCGTTGGATCCATCCGGGCGGAGTATTCGAGATCAACACGGAGGCGATTTTCGATGACTTGAGAGGCCATTGTCGGTTTAAGGGTCGATCCGGCGGTCATGACGAAGCCGCCCGGCCGGAGGGTTTGGCCTGGGGCCAAGGTTCCTCCGGAGATGATATTATCCTTGAGAACAAGGCGAGCCATCAACCCTCTTGGTGACGGCACAGTGGAACTCTCAATGAAAGCACCAATGTCGGTGTCAAAACCGGCGGATCTCGGGTAGGGTGTCCCGAACTGTGCGTCTAGGATCGATGGTAACATGAGACGGGGGACACGATGTTTACCCAGGTTTGGGCCCTCTCTATGGAGGTAATACCCTACTTCCTGCTTGATTGATCTTGATGAATATGAGTATTACAAGAGTTGATCTACCACGAGATCGTAATGGCTAAACCCTAGAAGCCTAGCCTATGTATATATGGTAATGAGTATCCCCTTTCCGGACTAACCCCTCCGGTTTATATAGACACTGGGGGAATCTAGGGTTTTCATGGAGTCGGTTACATAAGAAGGAATCTTCATAGTTGGTCGCCAAGCTTGCCCTCCACGCGAAGTAGAGTCCAATCCGGACACGGTGCAGTCTTCGGCCTTCATGTCTTCATAGCCCATCAGTCCGGCGCACGGATAACAGGCCGGATGCCAGAGGACCCTTAGTTCAGGACTCCCTCATCGACCAACCCCATCTATGAAAAAACTACATGTCAACATATTGGAAGAAATGAAGCAAACAAGAAGGATGATGACTGATATGGATAAAATAAAACTACACGGCTTCCGACTCCAATGTCACTTTGGTTCGTATTCACCACTTGAGCATATGCACCCTAAAACTTGTTCGCCAACTCTTCATTGGCAGCCCTTGTGCATTGGAGAGATCTGCATTGTAGTAATTAGGGATTGGATGCGTGTTGGGAAACGTTGCATGGAAAACAAAAAATAAATTATATGCACACGCAATGATCTATCCATGGAGATGCATAGCAACGAGGGGGGGGGGGAGTGTGTCTACGTACCCTCATAGATCGTAAGTGGAAGTGTTTGACAACGCGGTTGATGTAGTCAAACTTCGTCGTGTTCCAACCGATCGAGCACCGAACGTACGGCACCTCCGCGTTCAGCACACGTTCAGCTCGATGACATCCTCCGCCTTCTTGATCCAGCAAGATGGCGAAGTCGTGAATGAGTTCCGGCAGCACGACGGCGTGGTGATAGTGATGGTGAAGTGATTCCGCAGGGCTTCGCCTAAGCACTGTGAAAATATGACCGGGAGTGTAAACGATGGAGGGGGCGCCACACACGGCTAAGCAATTGTCTGTTGTGTGCTAGGCGACCCCCTCCCACATATATATAGGTGGGAGGGAGGGAGGAGCAGCCAAAGGGGGCACCCAAGTAGGGGGAATCCTACGGGGTCTCTCCCAAGCCGCGCCCCCCTTTCCTTATTTGGAGCACGGGGAAAGGCAGGGGAGGGTGGCGCCCCCCCCCCCCTTTCCTTTCTCCCAAGAGAGGGAAAGGTAGGAGTGGCTAGCCCTCCCCTTTTTCATTCCCTAGGGCTGGCCAACCAAGGGAGGAGGCACACCAGCCCCCTTGTGGGCTGGTCTGTCCCCTCCTTTGGCCCATAAGGCCCATATCTTCCCGGGGGGGGGGGGGTGCCCGGAACCCCTTTCGGTGACCCGATTTGTTCCCGGTACGTCCCGATTCCCGAAACACTTCCGGTGTCCAAATACCATCGTCCTATATATCAATCTTTACCTCTCAACCATTTCGACACTCCTCATCATGTCTGTGATCTCATCCGGGACTCCGAACAACATTCGGTCACCAAAACATATAACTCATATAACACTATATCGTCAACGAACGTTAAGCGTGCGGACCCTACGGGTTCGAGAACTATGTAGAAATGACCGAGACACCTCTCCGGTAAATAACCAATAGCGGAACCTGGATTCCCATATTGGCTCCTGCATATTCTACGAAGATCTTTATCGGTCGAACCATTATGACAACATACGTAATTCCCTTTGTCCATCGGTATGTTACTTGCCCGAGATTTGATCGTCGGTATCTCTATACCTAGTTCAATCTCGTTACCGGCAAGTCTCTTTACTCGTTCCGTAATACATCACCTCATGGCTAAGTCCATAGTCATTTGTTTGCAAGCTTATGATGTGTATTATCGAGAGGGCCCGGAGATACCACTCTGATACTCATAGTGACAAATCCTAATCTCGATCTATGCCAACTCAACAAACACCTTCGGAGGTACCTGTAGAGCATCTTTATGATCACCCAGTTACGTTGTGACGTTTGATAGCACACAAGGTATTCCTCTGGTATCCGGGAGTTGCATAATCTCATAGTCAAAGGAATAAGTATTTGACATGAAGAAAGCAATAGCAATAAACTAAACGATCATTATGCTAAGCTAACGGGTGGGTCTTGGCCATCACATCATTCTCCTAATGATGTGATCCCATTATCAAATGACAACACATGTCTACTGTTAGGAAACCTTACCATCTTTGATCAACGAGCTAGTCTAGTAGAGGCATACGAGGGACACGATATTTGTTTATGTATTCACACATGTATTTAAGTTTCCAATCAATACAATTCTAGCATGAATAGTAAATCTTTATCATGAATAAGGAAATATAAAATAACAAATTTATTATTGCCTCTAGGGCATATTTCCTTCAATGCGGTTACATGTAGTGCTTGTGTTCATGGAAGTAAGTGTGAAATTTTGTGAAAATTTGAGGCCTTTTCCTCAGTTCCACATATCGGTTTCATGCTAGTGTTGAACCAAGCTTGACACAACAAAGTATCTTCTTTACTTATGTGTGCAATTCCTCTCTTCTTCACCTTATTTGCTTGTCCCGATGATTGCCCGACCTCAAGCACAGGCATATTTTGATCACTCATCTCAAAATTTGTAGACGCTTGACCATTGTTGATCATCTCCATCATGAAATCCTCTTATACATGCATCACAATGAGCCTACCATCCTACTTTTGCTCCTAAAATGCATATGGCATACAAAACCTGAGTTGGGGCAGGCATATCATCAGATGGTTGGTGGGCGTGTCTGTTGTTAGTGTTGGGGAACGTAGTAATTTCAAAAAAAATCCTACGCACACGCAAGATCATGGTGATCCATAGCAACGAGAGGGGAGAGTGTTGTCCATGTACCCTCATAGACCGAAAGCGGAAGCGTTAGCACAACGCGGTTGATGTAGTCGTACGTCTTCACGATCCGACCGATCAAGTACCGAACGCACGGCACCTCCGAGTTCAGCACACGTTCAGCCCGATGACGTCCCTCGAACTCCAATCCAGCCGAGTGTTGAGGGAGAGTTTCGTCAGCACGACGGCGTGGTGACGATGATGATGTTCTACCGACGCAGGGCTTCACCTAAGCACCGCTATAGTATTATCGAGGTGGACTATGGTGGAGGGGGGCACCGCACATGGCTAAAAGATCAAACGATCAATTGTTGTGTCTCTAGCAAGTATTGCAACTAATGAGTTTGTTGCGGGATGAGGTATTACGGAACGAGTAAAGAGACTTGCCGGTAACGAGATTGAACTAGGTATTGAGATACCGACGATCGAATCTCGGGCAAGTAACATACCGATGACAAAGGGAACAACGTATGTTGTTATGCGGTCTGACCGATAAAGATCTTCGTAGAATATGTGGGAGCTAATATGAGCATCCATGTTCCACTATTGGTTATTGACCGGAGACGTGTCTCGGTCATGTCTACATAGTTCTCGAACCTTAGGGTCCGCATGCTTAAAGTTTCGATGACAGTTAAATTATGAGTTTATATGTTTTGATGTACCGAAGGTTGTTCGGAGTCCCAGGTGTGATCGCGGACATGACGAGGAGTCTCGAAATGGTCGAGACATGAAGATTGATATATTGGAAGCCTATGTTTGGATATCGGAAGTGTTCCGGGTGAAATCGGAATTTTACCGGAGTACCGGGAGGTTACCGGAACCCCCCGGGGGCTTAATGGGCCATAGTGGGCCTTAGTGGAAGAGAGGAGAGGCGGCCAGGGCAGGGCCGCACGCCCCTCCCCCCTAGTCTGAATAGGACAAGGAGAGGGGGCGGCGCTGTTGGGGAACGTAGTAATTTCAAAAGAAATTCTACGCACACGCAAGATCATGGTGATGCATAGCAACGAGAGGGGAGAGTGTTGTCCACGTACCCTCGTAGACCGAAAGCGGAAGCGTTAACACAACGCGGTTGATGTAGTCGTACGTCTTCACGATTCGACCGATCAAGTACCGAACGCACGGCACCTCCGAGTCCAGCACACATTCAGCTCGATGACGTCCCTCGAACTCCAATCCAGCTGAGTGTTGAGGGAGAGTTTCGTTAGCACGACGGCGTGGTGACGATGATGATGTTCTACCGACACAGGGCTTCGCCTAAGCACCGCTACGATATTATCGAGGTGTAATATGGTGGAGGGGGGCACCGCACACGGCTAAAAGATCCATGATCAATTGTTGTGTCTCTGGGGTGACCCCCTGCCCCAGTATATAAAGGAGCAAGGGGGAGGCGGCCGGCCAAGGAGGAGGGCGCGCCAAGGGGGGAGTCCTACTCCCACCGGGAGTAGGACTCCTCCTTTCCTTGTTGGAGTAGGAGAAGGGAAGGGAGAAGGAGAAGGAAGGAAGGGGGCGCCCCCCCCTCCCTAGTCCAATTCGGACTAGTCCATGGGGAGGGGTGCGGCCACCCTTTGGGGCCTTTCTCTCCTTTCCCGTATGGCCCATTAAGGCGCAATACGAATTCCCGTAACTCTCCGGTACTCCGAAAAATACCCGAATCACTCGGAACCTTTCCGATGTCTGAATATAGTCGTCCAATATATCGATCTTTACGTCTCGGCCATTTCGAGACTCCTCGTCATGTCCCCGATCTCATCCGGGACTCCAAACTACCTTCGGTACATCAAAACACATAAACTCATAATATAACTGTCATCGAACTTTAAGCGTGCGGACCCTACGGGTTCGAGAACTATGTAGACATGACCGAGACACGTCTCCGGTCAATAACCAATAGCGGAACCTGGATGCTCATATTGGCTCCCACATATTCGACGAAGATCTTTATCGGTCAGACCGCATAACAACATACGTTGTTCCCTTTGTCATCGGTATGTTACTTGCCCGAGATTCGATCGTCGGTATCTCAATACCTAGTTCAATCTCGTTCCGTAATACATCATCACGCAACTAACTCATTAGTTGCAATGCTTGCAAGGCTTATAGTGATGTGCATTACTGAGTGGGCCCAGAGATACCTCTCCGACAATCGGAGTGACAAATCCTAATCTCGAAATACGCCAACCCAACAAGTACCTTCGGAGACACCTGTAGAGCACCTTTATAATCACCCAGTTACGTTGTGACGTTTGGTAGCACACAAAGTGTTCCTCCGGTAAACGGGAGTTGCATAATCTCATAGTCATAGGAACATGTATAAGTCATGAAGAAAGCAATAGCAACATACTAAACGATCGAGTGCTAAGCTAACGGAATGGGTCAAGTCAATCACAATATTCTCCTAATGATGTGATCCCGTTAATCAAATGAAAACTCATGTCTATGGCTAGGAAACATAACCATCTTTGATCAACGAGGTAGTCAAGTAGAGGCATACTAGTGACACTCTGTTTGTCTATGTATTCACACATGTATCAACTTTCCGGTTAATACAATTCTAGCATGAATAATAAACATTTATCATGATATAAGGAAATAAATAATAACTTTATTATTGCCTCTAGGGCATATTTCCTTCAGTCTCCCACTTGCACTAGAGTCAATAATCTAGTTCACATCGCCATGTGATTTAACATCAATAGTTCACATCACCATGTGATTAACACCCATAGTTCACATCGTCATGTGACCAACACCCAAAAGGTTTACTAGAGTCAGTAATCTAGTTCACATCGCTATGTGATTAACACCCAAAGAGTACTAAGGTGTGATCATGTTTTGCTTGTGAGATAATTTTAGTCAACGGGCCTTTCACATTCAGATCCGTAAGTATTTTGCAAATTTCTATGTCTACAATGCTCTGCACGGAGCTACTCTAGCTAATTGCTCCCACTTTCAATATGTATCTAGACCGAGACTTAGAGTCATCTAGATTAGTGTCAAAACTTGCATCGATGTAACCCTTTACGACGAACCTTTTGTCACTTCCATAATCAAGAAACATATCCTTATTCCACTAAGGATAATTTTGACCGCTGTCCAGTGATCTACTCCTAGATCACTATTGTACTCCCTTGCCAAAATCAGTGTAGGGTATACAATAGATCTGGTACACAGCATGGCATACTTTATAGAACCTATGGCCGAGGCATAGGGAATGACTTTCATTCTTTTTCTATCTTCTGCCGTGGTCGGGCTTTGAGTCTTACTCAATTTCACACCTTGTAACACAGGCAAGAAACTCTTTCTTTGACTGTTCCATTTTGAACCACTTCAAAATCTTGTTAAGGTATGTACTCATTGAAAAAACTTATCAAGCGTCTTGATCTATCTCTATAGATCTTGATGCTCAATATGTAAGCAGCTGCACCGAGGTCTTTCTTTGAAAAACTCCTTTCAAACACTCCTTTATGCTTTGCAGAATAATTCTACATTATTTCCGATCATCAATATGTCATTCACATATACTTATCGGAAATGCTGTAGTGCTCCCACTCACTTTCTTGTAAATACAGGCTTCACCGCAAGTCTGTATAAAACTATATCCTTTGATCAACTTATCAAAGCGTATATTCCAACTCCGAGATGCTTGCACCAGTCCATAGATGGATCGCTGGAGCTTGCATATTTTGTTAGCACCTTTAGGATTGACAAAACCTTCTGGTTGCATCATATACAACTCTTCTTTAATAAATCCATTAAGGAATGCAGTTTTGTTTATCCATTTGCCAGATTTCATAAAATGCGGCAATTGCTAACATGATTCGGACAGACTTAAGCATAGATACGAGTGAGAAACTCTCATCGTAGTCAACACCTTAAACTTGTCAAAAACCTTTTGCGACAATTCTAGCTTTGTAGATAGTAACACTACTATCAGCGTTTGTCTTCCTCTTGAAGATCCATTTAAACTCAATGGCTCGCCAATCATTGGGCAAGTCAATCAAAGTCCATACTTTGTTCTCATACAAGGATCTCATCTCAGATTTCATGGCCTCAAGCCATTTTGCGGAATCTGGGCTCACCATCACTTCTTCATAGTTCGTAGGTTCGTCATGGTCTAGTAACATAACCTCCAGAACAGGATTACTGTACCACTCTGGTGCGGATCTTACTCTGGTTGACCTACGAGGTTCAGTAATAACTTGATCTGAAGTTCCATGATCATCATCATTAACTTCCTCACTAATTGGTATAGGCGTCACAGAAACTGGTTTCTGCGATGAACTACTTTCCAATAAGGGAGCAGGTACAATTACCTCATCAAGTTCTACTTTCCTCCCACTCACTTCTTTCGAGAGAAACTCCTTCTCTAGAAAGGAACCATTCTTAGCAACGAATGTCTTGCCTTCGGATCTGTGATAGAAGGTGTACCCAACTGTCTCCTTTGGGTATCCTATGAAGACACATTTCTCCGATTTGGGTTTGAGCTTATCAGGATGAAACTTTTTCACATAAGCATCGCAACCCCAAACTTTAAGAAACGACAACTTTGGTTTCTTTCCAAACCACAGTTCATAAGATGTCGTCTCAACGGATTTAGATGGTACCCTATTTAACGTGAATGCAGCTGTCTCTAATGCAGAA
The DNA here is from genome assembly GCF_018294505.1 of Triticum aestivum. Lineage (NCBI taxonomy): Eukaryota > Viridiplantae > Streptophyta > Magnoliopsida > Poales > Poaceae > Triticum > Triticum aestivum. The sequence goes on along the minus strand of NC_057808.1, from coordinate 492,903,466 downwards.
CCCCAAAACGATAGTGGTAGATCGGTAAGAGGCATCATATATCGCACCATATCTAATAAAGTACGGTTACGATGTTCGGACACACCATTACACTGTGGTGTTCCAGGTGGCGTGCGTAGTGAAACTATTTCACATTGTTTTAACTGAAGGCCAAACTCGTAACTCAAATACTCTTCTCCACGATCAGATCGTAGAAACTTTATTTTCTTGTTACGATGATTTTCCACTTCACTCTGAAATTATATGAACTTTTCAAATGTTTCAGACTTATGTTTCATTAAGTAGATATACCCATATCTGCTCAAATCATCTGTGAAGGTGAGAAAATAACGATATCCGTCACGAGCCTCAATATTCATCGGACCACATACATCTGTATGTATGATTTCCAACAAATCTGTTGCTCTCTCCATAGTTCCGGAGAACGGCGTTTTAGTCATCTTGCCCCAGAGGCACGGTTCTCAAGTACCAAGTGATTCATAATCAAGTGATTCCAAAAGTCCATCAGTATGGAATTTCTTCATGCGCTTTACACCGATATGACCTAAACTGCAGTGCCACAAATAAGTTGCACTATCATTATTAACTTTGCATCTTTTGGCTTCATTATTATGAATATGTGTATCACTACGATCGAGATCCAACAAACCATTTTATTGGGTGTATGACCATATAAGGTTTTATTCATGTAAACAGAACAACAATTATTCTCAAATTTAAATGAATAACCGTATTGCAACAAACATGATCAAATCATATTCATGCTCAACGCAAACACCAAATAACACTTATTTAGTTTCAACACTAATCCCGAAAGTATAGGGAGTGTGCGATGATGATCATATCAATCTTGGAAATACTTCCAACACACGTCGTCACCTCGCCTTATACTAGTCTTTATTTATTCTGCAACTCCCGTTTCGAGTTACTACTCTTAGCAACTGAACCGGTATCAAATGCCGAGGGTTTGCTTATAAACACTAGTAAAGTACACATCAATAACATGTATATCCAATATACCTTTGTTCACTTTGCCATCCTTCTTATCCACCAAATACTTGGGGTAGTTCCGCTTCCAGTGACCAGTCCCTTTGTAGTAGAAGCACTTAGTCTCAGGCTTAGGACCAGACTTAGGCTTCTTCACTTGAGCAGCAACTTGCTTGCCGTTTTTCTTGAAGTTCCCCTTCTTTCCTTTGCCCTTTTCTTGAAACTAGTGGTCTCGTCAACCATCAACACTTGATGTTTTTCTTGATTTCTACCTTCGTCGATTTCAGCATCACGAAGAGCTCGGGAATTACTTTCGTCATCCCTTGCATACTATAGTTCATCACGAAGTTCTACTAACTTGGTGATGGTGACTAGAGAATTCTGTCAATCACTATTTTATCTGGAAGATTAACTCCCACTTGATTCAAGCGATTGTAGTACCCAGATAATCTGAGCACATGCTCACTTCTTGAGCTATTCTCCTCCATCTTTTAGCTATAGAACTTGTTGGAGACTTCATATCTCTCAACTCGGGTATTTGCTTGAAATATTAACTTCAACTCCTGGAACATCTCATATGGTCCATGACGTTCAAAACGTCTTTGAAGTCCCGACTCTAAGCCGTTAAGCATGGTGCACTAAACTATCAAGTAGTCATCATATTGAGCTAGCCAAACGTTCATAACGTCTGCATCTGCACCTGCAATAGGTCTGTCACCTAGCGGTGCATCAAGGACATAATTCTTCTGTGCAGCAATGAGGATAATCCTCAGATCACGGATCCAATCCGCATCATTGTTACTAATATTTTTCAACTTAGTTTTCTCTAGGAACATATCAAAATAAAACAGGGGAGCTAAAAGCGAGCTATTGATCTACAACATAGATATGCTAATACTACCAGGACTAAGTTCATGATAAATTTAAGTTCAATTAATCATATTACTTAAGAACTCCCACTTAGATAGACATCTCTCTAGTCCTCTAAGTGATCACGTGATCCATATCAACTAAACCATGTCCGATCATCACGTGAGATGGAGTAGTTTCAACGGTGAACATCACTATGTTGATCATATCTACTATATGATTCACGCTCGACCTTTCGGTCTCCGTGTTCCGAGGCCATATCTGTTATATGCTAGGCTCGTCAAGTTTAACCTGAGTATTCCGCGTGTGCAACTGTTTTGCACCCGTTGTATTTGAACGTAGAGCCTATCACACCCGATCATCACGTGGTGTCTCAGCACGAAGAACTTTCACAACGGTGCATACTCAGGGAGAACATTTATACTTTGATAATTTAGTGAGGGATCATCTTATAATGCTACCGTCAATCAAAGCAAGATAAGATGCATAAAAGATAAACATCACATGCAATCAATATAAGTGATATGATATGGTCATCATCATCTCGTGCTTGTGATCTCCATCTCCGAAGCACCGTCATGATCACCATCGTCACCGGCGCGACACCTTGATCTCCATCGTAGCATCGTTGTCGTCTCGCCAATCTTATGCTTCTACGACTATCGCTACCGCTTAGTGATAAAGTAAAGCATTACAGGGCGATTGCATTGCATACAATAAAGCGACAACCATATGGCTCCTGCGAGTTGCCGATAACTCGGTTACAAAACATGATCATCTCATACAATAAAATTCAGCATCATGTCTTGACCATATCACATCACAACATGCCCCTGCAAAAACAAGTTAGACGTCCTCTACTTTGTTGTTGCAAGTTTTATGTGGCTGCTACGGGCTTAGCAAGAACCGTTCTTACCTACGCATCAAAACCACAACGATAGTTTGTGATGTTGGTGTTGTTTTAACCTTCGCAAGGACCGGGCGTAGCCACACTCGGTTCAACTAAAGTGAGAGAGACAGACACCCGCCAGTCACCTTTAAGCAACGAGTGCTCGCAACGGTGAAACCAGTCTCGCGTAAGCGTACGCGTAATGTCGGTCCGGGCCGCTTCATCTCACAATACCGCCGAACCAAAGTATGACATGCTGGTAAGCAATATGACTTATATCACCCACAACTCACTTGTGTTCTACTCGTGCATATGACATCTACGCATAAAACCAGGCTCGGATGCCACTGTTGGGGAACGTAGTAATTTCAAAAAATTCCTACGCACACGCAAGATCATGGTGATGCATAGCAACGAGAGGGGAGAGTGTTGTCCACGTACCCTCGTAGACCGAAAGTGGAAGCGTTAACACAACGCGGTTGATGTAGTCGTACGTCTTCACAATTCGACCGATCAAATACCGAACGCACGGTAGCTCCGTGTTCAACACACGTTCAACTCGATGATGTCCCTCGAACTCCGATCCAGCTGAGTGTTGAGGGAGAGTTTCATCAGCACGACGGCGTGGTGACGATGATGATGTTCTACCGACACAGGGCTTCGCCTAAGCACCGCTACGATATTATCGAGGTGTCATATGGTGGAGGGGGGCACCTCACACGGCTAAAAGATCAATGATCAATTGTTGTCTCTCTGGGGTGACCCCCTGCCCCAGTATATAAAGGAGCAAGGGGGAGGCGGCCGGCCAAGGAGGAAGGCGCGCCAAGGGGGGAGTCCTACTCCCACCGGGAGTAGGACTCCTCCTTTCCTTGTTGGAGTAGGAGAAGGGAAGGGAGAAGGAGAAGGAAGGAACGGGGCGCCCACCCTCCCTAGTCCAATTCGGACTAGTCCATCGGGAGGGGTGCGGCCACCCTTTGGGGCCTTTCTCTCCTTTCCCGTATGGCCCATTAAGGCCCAATACGAATTCCCGTAACTCTCCGGTACTCCGAAAAATACCCGAATCACTCGGAACCTTTCCGATGTCCGAATATAGTCGTCCAATATATCGATCTTTACATCTCGGCCATTTCGAGACTCCTCGTCATGTCCCCAATCTCATCCGGGACTCCGAACTACCTTCGGTAAATCAAAACACATAAACTCATAATATAACCGTCATCGAACTTTAAGCGTGCGGACCCTACGGGTTCGAGAACTATGTAGACATGACCGAGACACGTCTCCAGTCAATAACCAATAGCGGAACCTGGATGCTCATATTGGCTCCCACATATTCTACGAAGATGTTTATCGGTCAGACCGCATAACAACATACGTTGTTCCCTTTGTCATCGGTATGTTACTTGCCCGAGATTCGATCGTCGGTATCTCAATACCTAGTTCAATCTCGTTACCGGCAAGTCTCTTTACTCGTTCCGTAATACATCATCCCACAACTAACTCATTAGTTGCAACGCTTGCAGGGCTTATAGTGATGTGCATTACTGAGTGGGCCCAGAGATACCTCTCCGACAATCGGAGTGACAAATCCTAATCTCGAAATACGCCAACCCAACAAGTACCTTCGGAGACACCTGTAGAGCACCTTTATAATCACCCAGTTACGTTGTGACGTTTGGTAGCACACAAAGTGTTCCTCCGGTAAACGGGAGTTGCATAATCTCATAGTCATAGGAACATGTATAAGTCATGAAGAAAGCAATAGCAACATACTAAACGATCGAGTGCTAAGCTAACGGAATGGGTCAAGTCAATCACATTATTCTCCTAATGATGTGATCCCGTTAATCAAATGACAACTCATGTCTATGGCTAGGAAACATAACCATCTTTGATCAACGAGCTAGTCAAGTAGAGGCATACTAGGGACACTCTGTTTGTCTATGTATTCACACATGTATCAAGTTTCCGGTTAATACAATTCTAGCATGAATAATAAACATTTATCATCATATAAGGAAATAAATAATAACTTTATTATTGCCTCTAGGGCATATTTCCTTTAGGCGCCCCCCCTTTCCTTCCTCTGTCCCTCCTCTTTCCCCCTCCACTCCTAGTCCAACAAGGAAAAGGGAGGGAGTCCTACTCCCGGTGGGAGTAGGACTCCTCCTGGCGCGCCCCTTCTGGCCGGCCGCACCTCTCCCCCTTGCTCCTTTATATACGGGGGCAGGGGGGCACCCTAGACACACAACAATTGATTTGATCTTTTAGCCGTGTGTGGTGCCCCCCTCCAACATAGTCCACCTCGATAATACTGTAGCGGTGCTTAGGTGAAGCCCTCCGTCGGTAGAACATCATCATCGTCACCACACCGTCGTGCTGACGAAACTCTCCCTCAACACTCGGCTGGATCGGAGTTCGAGTGACGTCATCGGGCTGAACATGTGCTGAACTCGGAGGTGCCGTGCGTTCGGTACTTGATCAGTCGGATCGTGAAGACGTACGACTACATCAACCGCATTGTGCTAACGCTTCCGCTTTCGGTCTACGAGGGTACGTAGACAACACTCTCCCCTCTCGTTGCTATGCATCACCATGATCTTGCGTGTGCGTAGGAATTTTTTTGAAATTACTACGTTCCCCAACAGTGGCATCCGAGCCAGGTTTTATGCGTTGATGTTATATTCACAAGTAGAACACAAGTGAGTTGTGGGCGATATAAGTCATACTGCTTACCAGCATGTCATACTTTGGTTCGGTGGTATTGTTGGATGAAGCGCCCCGAACCGACATTACGCGTACGCTTACGCGAGACTGGTTCTACCGACGTGCTTTGCACACAGGTGGCTGGCGGGTGTCAGTTTCTCCAACTTTTGTTGAACCGAGTGTGGCTACGCCCGGTCCTTGCGAAGGTTAAAACATCACCAACTTGACAAACTATCGTTGTGCTTTTGATGCGTAGGTAAGAACGGTTCTTGCTAAACCCGTAGCAGCCACGTAAAATTTGCAACAACAAAGTAGAGGACGTCTAACTTGTTTTTGCAGGGCATGTTGTGATGTGATATGGTCAAGACATGATGCTAAATTTAATTGTATGAGATGATCATGTTTTGTAACCGAGTTATCGGCAACTGGCAGGAGCCATATGGTTGTCGCTTTATTGTATGCAATGCAATCGCCCTGTAATGCTTTACTTTATCACTAAGCGGTAGCGATAGTCGTAGAAGCATAAGATTGGCGAGACGACAACGATGCTACGATGAAGATCAAGGTGTCGCGCCGGTGACGATGGTGATCATGACGGTGCTTCGGAGATGGAGATCACAAGCACAAGATGATGATGGCCATATCATATCACTTATATTGATTGCATGTGATGTTTATCTTTTATGCATCTTATCTTGCTTTGATTGACGGTAGCATTATAAGATGATCCCTCACTAAATTATCAAAGTATAAGTGTTCTCCCTGAGTATGCACCGTTGCGAAAGTTCTTCGTGCTGAGACACCACGTGATGATCGGGTGTGATAGGCTCTACGTTCAAATACAACGGGTGCAAAACAGTTGCACACGCGGAATACTCAGGTTAAGCTTGGCGAGCCTAGCATATAACAGATATGGCCTCGGAACACGGAGACCGAAAGGTCGAGCGTGAATCATATAGTAGATATGATCGACATAGTGATGTTCACTGTTGAAACTACTCCATCTCACGTGATGATCGGACATGGTTTAGTTGATATGGATCACGTGATCACTTAGAAGATTAGAGGGATGTCTATCTAAGTGGGAGTTCTTAAGTAATATGATTAATTGAACTTTAATTTATCATAAACTTAGTACTGGTAGTATTAGCATATCTATGTTGTAGATCAATAGCTCGCGTTGTTGCTTCCCTATGTTTTATGTATGTTCCTAGAGAAAACTAAGTTGAAAGATGATAGTAGCAATGATGCGGACTGGGTCCTTGATCTGAGGTTTATCCTCATTGCTGCACAGAAGAATTATGTCCTTGATGCACCGCTAGGTGACAGACCTATTGCAGGAGAAAATGTAGACGTTATGAACGTTTGGCTAGCTCAATATGATGACTACTTTATAGTTTAGTGCACCATGCTTAACGTCTTAGAATCGGGACTTCAAAGACGTTTTGAACGTCATGGACCATATGAGATGTTCCAGGAGTTGAAGTTAATATCTCAAGCAAATACCCGAGTTGAGAGATATGAAGTCTCCAACAAGTTCTATTGCTAAAAGATGGAGGAGAATAGCTCAAGCAGTAAGCATGTGCTCAGATTGTCTGGGTACTACAATCTCTTGAATCAAGTGGGAGTTGATCTTCCAGATAAGATAGTGATTGGTAGAATTCTCTAGTCACCATCACCAAGTTAGTAGAACTTCGTGATGAACTATAATATGCAAGGGATAACGGAAACAATTCCCAAGCTCTTCGTGATGCTGAAATCGACGAAGGTAGAAATCAAGAAAAACATCAAGTGTTGATGGTTGACGAGACCACTAGTTTCAAGAAGAGGGCAAAGGGAAGAAGGGGAACTTCAAGAAGAACGGCAAGCAAGTTGCTGCTCAAGTGAAGAAGCCGAAGTCTGGTCCTAAGCCTGAGACTAAGTGCTTCTACTGCAAAGGGACTAGTCACTGGAAGCGGAACTACCCCAAGTATTCGGTGGATAAGAAGGATGGCAAAGTGAACAAAGGTATATTGGATATACATGTTATTGATGTGTACTTTACTAGTGTTTATAGCAACCCCTCGGCATTTGATACTGGTTCAGTTGCTAAGAGTAGTAACTCGAAACGGAAGTTGCAGAATAAATAGAGACTAGTAAAAGGTGAGGTGACGATGTGTGTTGGAAGTAGTTCCAAGATTGATATGATCATCATCGCACACTCCCTATACTTTCGGGATTAGTGTTGAAACTAAATAAGTGTTATTTGGTGTTTGCGTTGAGCATGAATATGATTTGATCATGTTTGTTGCAATACGGTTATTCATTTAAATTAGAGAATAATTGTTGTTCTATTTACATGAATAAAACCTTCTATGGTCATACACCCAATAAAATGGTTTGTTGGATCTCGATCGTAGTGATACACATATTCATAATAATGAAGCCAAAAGATGCAAAGTTAATAATGATAGTGCAACTTATTTGTGGCACTGCCGTTTAGGTCATATTGGTGTAAAGCGCATGAAGAAACTCCATGCTGATGGGATTTTGGAATCACTTGATTATGAATCACTTGATGCTTGCGAACCGTGCCTCATGGGCAAGATGACTAAAACGCCATTCTCCAGAACTATGGAGAGAGCAACAGATTTGTTGGAAATCATACATACAGATGTATGTGATCCGATGAATGTTGAGGCTCGTGGCGGATATCGATATTTTCTTACCTTCACAGATGATTTAAGCAGATATGGGTATATCTACTTAATGAAACATAAGTCTGAAACATTTGAAAAGTTCAAAGAATTTCAGAGTGAAGTTGAAAATCATCGTAACAAGAAAATAAAGTTTCTACGATCTGATCGTGGAGAAGAGTATTTGAGTTACGAGTTTGGTCTTCAGTTAAAACAATGTGAAATAGTTTCACTGCTCACGCCACCTGGAACACCACAGTGTAATGGTGTGTCCGAACATCGTAACCGTACTTTATTAGATATGGTGCAATCTATGATGTTTCTTACCGATTTACCACTATCATTTTGGGGTTATGCATTAAAGACAACTGCATCCACGTTAAAAAGGGCACCGTCTAAGTCCGTTGAAGACGACACAATATGAACTGTGGTTTGGCAAGAAACCAAAGTTGTCGTTTCTTAAAGTTTGGGGTTGTGATGCTTATATGAAAAAGTTTCATCCTGATAAGCTCAAACCCAAAACGGAGAAATATGTCTTCATAGGATACCCAAAGGAGACTGTTGGGTACACCTTCTATCACAGATCCGAAGGCAAGACATTCGTTGCTAAGAATGGATCCTTTCTAGAGAAGGAGTTTCTCTCGAAAGAAGTGAGTGGGAGGAAAGTAGAACTTGATGAGTTAACTGTACCTGCTCCCTTATTGGAAAGTAGTTCATCGCAGAAATCTCTTCCTGTGACTACTACACCAATTAGTGAGGAAGCTAATGATGATGATCGTGTAACTTCAGATCAAGTTACTACGGAACCTCGTAGGTAAACCAGAGTGAGATCCGCACCAGAGTGGTACAGTAATCCTGTTCTGGAGGTAATGTTACTTGACCATGACGAACCTACGAACTATGAGGAAGCGATGATGAGCCCAGATTCCGCGAAATGGTTTGAGGCCATGAAATCTGAGATGGGATCCATGTATGAGAACAAAGTGTGGACTTTGGTTGACTTGCCCGATGATCGGCAAGCCATAGAAAATAAATGGATCTTCAAGAGGAAGACGGACGCTGATAGTAGTCAGTAGGGTCCGCACACTTAATGTTTCGATGACAGTTAAATTATGAGTTTATATGTTTTGATGTACCGAAGGTTGTTCGGAGTCCCGGATGTGATCACGGACATGACGAGGAGTCTCGAATGGTCGAGACATAAAGATTGATATATTGGAAGCCTATGTTTGGATATCGGAAGTGTTCCGGGTGAAATCGGAATTTTACCGGAGTACCGGGAGGTTACGGGAACCCCCCGGGGGCTTAATGGGCCATAGTGGGCCTTAGTGGAAGAGAGGAGAGGCGGCCAGGGCAAGGCCGCGCGCCCCTCCCCCCTAGTCCGAATAGGACAAGGAGAGGGGGGCGGCCCCCTTTCATTCCTCTCTCCCTCCTCTTTCCCCCTCCACTCCTAGTCCAACAAGGAAAAGGGAGGGGGTCCTACTCCCGGTGGGAGTAGGACTCCTCTTGGCGCGCCCCTTCTGGCCGGCCGCACCTCTCCCCCTTGCTCCTTTATATACGGGGGCAGGGGGCACCCTAGACACACAACAATTGATTTGATATTTTAGCCGTGTGCGGTGCCCCCCTCCAACATAGTCCACCTCGATAATACTGTAGCGGTGCTTAGGCGAAACCCTGCTTCGGTAGAACATCATCATCGTCACCACGCCATCGTGCTGACGAAACTCTCCCTCAACACTCGGATGGATCGGAGTTCAAGGGACATCATCGGGCTGAACGTGTACTGAACTCGGAGGTGCCGTGCGTTCGGTACTTGATCGGTCGGATCGTGAAGACGTACGACTACATCAACCGGTTCTGCTAACGCTTTCGCTTTCGGGCTACGAGGGTACGTAGACAACACTCTCCCCTCTCGTTGCTATCCATCACCATGATCTTGCGTGTGCGTAGGAATTTTCTTGAAATTACTACGTTCCCCAACACCCCACTACCCCCGTATATAAAGGAGCAAGGGGGGAGGTGCGGCCGGCCAGGAGGGGCGCGCCAGGTGGAGTCCTACTCCCACCGGGAGTAGGACTCCCTCCCTTTTCCTAGTTGGATTAGGAGTGGAGGGGAAAGAGGTGGGGGAGAGGAAGGAAAGGGGGGGCGCCGCCCCCCTCTTCTTGTCCTATTCGGACTAGGGGGGAGGGGTGCACGGCCCTGCCCTGGCCGCCTCTCCTCTTCTCCACAAAGGCCCACTATGGCCCATTAAGCCCCCGGGGGGTTCCGGTAACCCCTCGGTACTCCGGTAAAATCCCGATTTCACCCGGAACACTTCCGATATCCAAACATAGGCTTCTAATATATCAATCTTCATGTCTCGACCATTTTGAGACTCCTCGTCATGTCCGTGATCACATCCGGGACTCCGAACAACCTTCGGTACATCAAAACATATAAACTCATAATATAACTGTCATCGAAACGTTAAGCGTGCGGACCCTACGGGTTCGAGAACTATGTAGACATGACCGAGACACGTCTCCGGTCAATAACCAATAGCGGAACCTGGATGCTCATATTGGCTCCCACATATTCTACGAAGATCTTTATCGGTCAGACCGCATAACAACATACGATGTTCCCTTTGTCATCGGTGTGTTACTTGCCCGAGATTCGATCGTCGGTATCTCAATACCTAGTTCAATCTCATTACCGACAAGTCTCTTTACTCGTTCCGTAATACATCATCCCACAACTAACTCACTAGTTGCAATGCTTGCAAGGCTTAAGTGATGTGCATTACCGAGAGGGCCCAGAGATACCTCTCCGACAATCGGAGTGACAAATCCTAATCTCGAAATACGCCAACCCAACAAGTACCTTCGGAGACACCTGTAGAGCACCTTTATAATCACCCAGTTACGTTGTGACGTTTGGTAGCACACAAAGTGTTCCTCCGGTAAACGGGAGTTGCATAATCTCATAGTCATAGGAACATGTATAAGTCATGAAGAAAGCAATAGCAACATACTAAACGATCGAGTGCTAAGCTAACGGAATGGGTCAAGTTAATCACATCATTCTCCTAATGATGTGATCCCGTTAATCAAATGACAACTCATGTCTATGGCTAGGAAACATAACCATCTTTGATCAACGAGCTAGTCAAGTAGAGGCATACTAGTGACACTCTGTTTGTCTATGTATTCACACAAGTATTATGTTTCCGGTTAATACAATTCTAGCATGAATAATAAACATTTATCATGAAATAAGGAAATAAATAATAACTTTATTATTGCCTCTAGGGCATATTTCCTTCAGTCTCCCACTTGCACTAGAGTCAATAATCTAGATCACATCGCCATGTGATTTAACATCAATAGTTCACATCACCATGTGATTAACACCCATAGTTCACATCGTCATGTGACCAACACCCAAAGGGTTTACTAGAGTCAATAATCTAGTTCACATTGCTATGTGATTAACACCCAAAGAGTACTAAGGTGTGATCATGTTTTGCTTGTGCAAGAAGTTTAGTCAACGGGTCTGCCATATTCAGATCCGTATGTATTTTGCAAATTTCTATGTCTACAATGCTCTGCACGGAGCTACTTTAGCTAATTTCTCCCAGTTTCAATATGTATCCAGATGAAGACTTAGAGTCATCTGGATCAGTGCCAAAACTTGTATCGATGTAACCCTTTTACGACGAACCTTTTGTCACCTCCATAATCGAGAAACATATCCTTATTCCACTAAGGATAATTTTGACCGTTGTCCAGTGATCTACTCCTAGATCACTATTGTACTCCCTTGCCAAAATCAGTGTAGGGTATACAATAGATCTGGTACATAGCATGGCATACTTTATAGAACCTATGGCTGAGGCATAGGGAATAACTTTCATTCTCTTTCTATCATCTGCCGTGGTCGGGCTTTGAGTCTTACTCAATTTCACACCTTGTAACACAGGCAAGAACTCTTTCTTTGACTGTTCCATTTTGAACTACTTCAAAATCTTGTCAAGGTATGTACTCATTGAAAAAAACTTATCAAGCGTTTTGATCTATCTCTATAGATCTTGATGACCAATATATACGCAGCTTCACCGAGGTCTTTCATTGAAAAACTCTTATTCAAGTATCCCTTTATGCTATTCAGAAATTCTATATCATTTCCAATCAGCAATATGTCATCCACATATAATATTAGAAATGCTACAGAGCTCCCACTCACTTTCTTGTAAATACAGGCTTCTCCAAAAGTCTGTACAAAACCAAATGCTTTGATCACACTATCAAAGCGTTTATTCCAACTTCCGAGAGGCTTGCACCAGTCCATAAATGGATCGCTGGAGTTTGCACACTTTGTTAGCTCCCTTTGGATCGACAAAACCTTCTGGTTGCATCATATACAACTCTTCTTCCAGAAATCCATTCAGGAATGCAGTTTTGACATCCATTTGCGAAATTTCATAATCATAAAATGCGGCAAGCTAACATGATTCGGACAGACTTAAGCATCGCTACGGGTGAGAAGGTCTCATCGTAGTGAATCCCTTGGACTTGTCGAAAACCTTTTGCAACAAGTCGAGCTTTATAGACATTAACATTACCGTCAGCGTCAGTCTTCTTCTTGAAGATCCATTTATTCTCAATTGCTTGCCCATCATCGGGCAAGTCAACCAAAGTCCACACTTTGTTCTCATACATGGATCCCATCTCAGATTTCATGGCCTCAAGCCATTTCGCGGAATCTGGGCTCACCATCGCTTCTTCATAGTTCGTAGGTTCGTCATGGTCTAGTAGCATAACCTCCAGAACAGGATTACTGTACCACTCTGGTGCGGATCTTACTCTGGTTGACCTACGAGGTTTGGTAGTAACTTGATCTGAAGTTACATGATCATCATCATTAGCTTCCTCACTAATTGGTGTAGGAGTCACAGGAACAGATTTCTGTGATGAACTACTTTCCAATAAGGGAGCAGGTACAGTTACCTCATCAAGTTCTACTTTCCTCCCACTCACTTCTTTCGAGAGAAACTCCTTCTCTAGAAAGGATCCATTCTTAGCAACAAATATCTTGCCTTCGGATCTGTGATAGAAGGTGTACCCAACAGTAACTTTTGGGTATCCTATGAAGACGCACTTTTCCGATTTGGGTTTGAGCTTATCAGGATGAATCTTTTTCACATAAGCATCGCAACCCCAAACTTTAAGAAACGACAGCTTAGGTTTCTTGCCAAACCATAGTTCATACGGTGTCGTCTCAACGGATTAGACGGTGCCCTATTTAATGTGAATGCAGCTGTCTCTAATGCATAACTCCAGAACGATAGCGGTAAATCGGTAAGAGACATCATAGATTGCACTATATCCAATAAAGTACGGTTATGATGTTCGAACACACCATTATGCTGTGGTGTTCCAGGTGGCACGAATTTGTGAAACTATTCCACATTGTTTTAATTGAAGACCAAACTCGTAACTCAAATATTTGTCTCCGCGATCAGATCGTAGAAACTTTATTTTCTTGTCACGATGATTTTCCACTTCACTCTGAAATTCTTTGAACTTTTCAAATGTTTCAGACTTATGTTTCATCAAGTAGATATACCCATATCTGCTCAAATCATCTGTGAAGGTCAGAAAATAACGATACCCTCCTGCGAGCCTCAACACTCATCGGATCGCATACATCAGTATTTATTATTTCCAATAAGCCAGTTGCTTGCTCCATTGTTCCGGAGAACGGAGTTTTAGTCATCTTGCCCATAAGGCATGGTTTGTAAGCATCAAGTGATTCATAATCAAGTGATTCCAAAATCCCATCGGCATGGAGTTTCTTCATGCGCTTTACACCAATATGACCTAAACGGCAGTGCCACAAATAAGTTGCACTATCATTATTAACTTTGCATCTTTTGGCTTCAATATTATGAATATGTGTATCACTACGATCGAGATCCAACAAACCATTTTCGTTGGTGTGTATGACCATAGAAGGTTTTTATTCATGTAAACAGAACAACAATTGTTCTCTAACTTAAATGAATAACCGTATTGCAATAAACATGATCAAATCATATTCATGCTCAACGCAAACACCAAATAAAACTTATTTAGGTTTAATACTAATCCCGAAAGTATAGGGAGCCTGCGATGATGATCATATCAATCTTGGAACCACTTCCAACACACATCGTCACTTCACCCTTAACTAGTCTCTGTTTATTCTGCAACTCCCGTTTCGAGTTACTAATCTTAGCAACTGAACTAGTATCAAATACTGAGGGGTTGCTATAATCACTAGTAAAGTACACATCAATAACATATATATCAAATATATCTTTGTTCACTTTGCCATCCTTCTTATCCGCCAAATACTTGGGGCAGTTCCGCTTCCAGTGACAAGTTCCTTTGCAGTAGAAGCACTCAGGCTTAGGTCCAGACTTGGGCTTCTTCATTTGAGCAACAACTCGCTTGCCTGTTCTTCTTGAAGTTCCCCTTCTTCCCTTTGCCCTTTTCTTGAAACTAGTGGTCTTGTCAACCATCAACAGTTGATGTTTTTCTTGATTTCTACCTTCATCGATTTCAGCATCATGAAGAGCTTGGGAATCATTTCCGTTATCCCTTGCATATTATAGTTCATCACGAAGTTCTAGTAACTTGGTGATAGTGACTAGAGAACTCTGTCAATCACTATCTTATCTGGAAGATTAACTCCCACTTTATTCAAGTGATTGTAGTACTCAGACATTCTGAGCACATGCTCACTAGCTGAGCAATTCTCCTCCATCTTGTAGGCAAAGTACTGTCAGAGGTCTCATACCTCTCGACACGGGCATGAGTATGAAATACCAATTTCAACTCTTAGAACATCTTATATGCTCGGTGGCGTTCAAAACATTTTGGAAGTCCCGGTTCTAAGCCGTAAAGCATGGTGCACTAAACTATCAAGTATTCATCATACCGAGCTTTTGTCAAACGTTCATAACGTCTGCATCTGCTCCTGCAATAGGTCTGTCACCTAGTGGTGCATCAAGGACATAATACTTCTGTGCAGTAATGAGGTTAATCCTCAGATCACGGACCAAGTCCGCATCATTGCTACTAACATCTTTCAACTTTAGTTTTCTCTAGGAACATATCAAAATAAAACGGGGGAGCAAAACGCGAGCTATTGATCTACAACATAGATATGCTAATACTACCAGGACTAAGTTCATGATAAATTTAAGTTCAATTAATCATATTACTTAAGAACTCCCACTTAGATAGACATCCCTCTAATCTTCTAAGTGATCACGTGATCCATATCAACTAAAACATGTCCGATCATCACGTGAGATGGAGTAGTTTCAATGGTGAACATCACTATGTTGATCATATCTACTATATGATTCACGCTCGACCTTTCGGTCTCAGTGTTCCGAGGCCATATCTGTTATATGCTAGGCTCGTCAAGTTTAACCTGAGTATTCCGCGTGTGCAACTGTTTTGTACCCGTTGTATTTGAACGTAGAGCCTATCACACCCGATCATCACGTGGTGTCTCAGCACGAAGAACTTTCGCAACGGTGCATACTCAGGGAGAACACTTATACCTTGATAATTTAGTGAGAGATCATCTTATAATGCTACCGTCAATCAAAGCAAGATAAGATGCATAAAAGATAAACATCACATGCAATCAATATAAGTGATATGATATGGCCATCATCATCTTGTGCTTGTGATCTCCATCCCCGAAGCACCGTCATGATCACCATCGTCACCGGCGCGACACCTTGATCTCCATCGTAGCATCATTGTCGTCTCGCCAACTTATGCTTCTACGACTATCGCTACTGCTTAGTGATAATGTAAAGCATTACAGGGCGTTTGCATTGCATACAATAAAGCGACAAACATATGGCTCCTGCCAGTTGTCGATAACTCGGTTACAAAACATGATCATCTCATACAATAAAATATAGCATCATGCCTTGACCATATCACATCACAACATGCCCTGCAAAAACAAGTTAGACGTCCTCTACTTTGTTGTTGCAAGTTTTATGTGGCTGCTACGGGCTGAGCAAGAACCGTTCTTACCTACGCATCAAAACCACAATGATAGTTTGTCAAGTTGGTGCTGTTTTAACCTTCGCAAGGACCGAGTGTAGCCACACTCGGTTCAACTAAAGTTGGAGAAACTGACACCCGCCAGCCACCTGTGTGCAAAGCACGTCGGTAGAACCAGTCTCGCGTAAGCGTACGCGTAATGTCGGTCCGGGCCGCTCGATCCAACAATACCGCCGAACCAAAGTATGACATGCTGGTAAGCAGTATGACTTATATCGCCCACAAATCACTTGTGTTCTACTCGTGCATATGACATCTACGCATAAAACCTGGCTCTGATACCACTGTTGGGGAACGTAGTAATTTCAAAAAAATTCCTACGCACACGCAAGATCATGGTGATGCATAGCAACGAGAGGGGAGAGTGTTGTCCACGTACCCTCGTAGATCGAAAGCGGAAGCGTTAGCACAATGCGGTTGATGTAGTCGTACGTCTTCACGATCCGACCGATCAAGTACCGAATGCACGACACCTCCGAGTTCAGCACACGTTCAGCCCGATGACGTCCCTCGAACTCCGATCCAGCTGAGTGTTGAGGGAGTGTTTCGTCAGCATGACGTCGTGGTGACGATGATGATGTTCTACCGACGCAGGGCTTCGCCTAAGCACCGCTACAGTATTATCGAGGTGGACTATGGTGGGGGGGGGCACTGCACACGGCTAAAAGATCAAACAATCAATTGTTGTGTCTCTAGGGTGCCCCCCTGCCCCCGTATATAAAGGAGCAAGGGGGGAGGTGCGTCCGGCCAAGAGGGGCGCGCCAGGTGGAGTCCTACTCCCACCGGGAGTAGGACTCCCTCCCTTTTCCTAGTTGGATTAGGAGTGGAGGTGAAAGAGGTGGAGGAGAGGAATGAAAGAGGGGGGGGCGCCGCCCCCCTCTCCTTGTCCTATTCGGACTAGGGGGGAGGGGTACGCGGCCCTGCCCTGGCCACCTCTCCTCTTCTCCACAAAGGCCCACTATGGCCCATTAAGCCCCCGGGGGGTTCCGGTAACCCCTCGGTACTGCGGTAAAATCCTGATTTCACCCGGAACACTTCCGATATCCAAATATAGGCTTCAAATATATCAATCTTCATGTCTCGACCATTTCGAGACTCCTCGTCATGTCCGTGATCACATCCGGGACTCCAAACAACCTTCGGTACATCAAAACATATAAACTCATAATATAACTGTCATCGAAACATTAAGCGTGCGGACCCTACGGGTTCGAGAACTATGTAGACATGACCGAGACACGTCTCCGGTCAATAATCAATAGCGGAACCTGGATGCTCATATTGGCTCCCACATATTCTACGAAGATCTTTATCGGTCAGACCGCATAACAACATACATTGTTCCCTTTGTCATCGGTATGTTACTTGCCCAAGATTCGATCGTCGGTATCTCAATACCAAGTTCAATCTCGTTACCGGCAAGTCTCTTTACTCGTTCTGTAATACATCATCCCACAACTAACTCATTAGTTGCAATGCTTGCAAGGCTTAAGTGATGTGCATTACCGAGAGGGCCCAGAGATACCTCTCCGACAATCGGAGTGACAAATCCTAATCTCGAAATACGCCAACCCAACAAGTACCTTCGGAGACACCTGTAGAGCACCTTTATAATCACCCAGTTACGCTGTGACGTTTGGTAGCACACAAAGTGTTCCTCCGGTAAACGGGAGTTGCATAATCTCATAGTCATAGGAACATGTATAAGTCATGAAGAAAGCAATATCAACATACTAAACGATCGAGTGCTAAGCTAACGGAATGGGTCAAGTCAATCACATCATTCTCCTAATGATGTGATCCCGTTAATCAAATGACAACTCATGTCTATGGCTAGGAAACATAACCATCTTTGATCAACGAGCTAGTCAAGTAGGGGCATACTAGTGACACTCTGTTTGTCTATGTATTCACACAAGTATTATGTTTCCGGTTAATACAATTCTAGCATGAATAATAAACATTTATCATGAAATAAGGAAATAAATAATAACTTTATTATTGCCTCTAGGACATATTTCCTTCGGTTAGAGCTTGCCATCAGCATCCTCCTCCATTGGAGCTGCAACGTATAGGTCATGTTGTCGATGGGTGAACATTGATATCAGGGATCTGACATCCCCTTTTAGATGTTCAATCAGGGATCATAACACTTCAGAGAGAGAGAGACGCTTTATTTGTCCAGGTTCGGGCCACCGAGGAGATGTAATACCCTACCTCCTATGTGGTGTTCTTGCTATCTGTGAGAGTGAGTGTGCTCCTGCAAGATGAGCTCAAAACACTATCCCTCCCCTGGTCTCGGTTCCTCCCTCATAAAATGATAGTATAATATCATGAAACAATAAAAAAATATAGATACGTTTGAGACGTGTCAAACCCCAGTCCAATGTTTAGCACAGAATCACTTTCCAACAACTTTTACACACTGTTTTATTTTCAATTTTGTTTTATTCCAAAAATATTCATCACATATTATCTTCTAATTGCCTTCTACAACTAGTGAGGTTGACACCCTTGTTAGAACTGTTGTTTACACAAGTGAAGTTTTATTTGTGTTGCAAAGCATTCAATTATTGAAGGATACTGATACCTCCATGGATCGATATTGGGAAATGTAGTAGAAAACAAAATTTTCATCCTACGATCATGGTCTTGGAACACTATATATGAATATGCATAAGAGGTTTAGATTGGATCGTTACCAACTTCGAATTGCAACGAAAGAAGAGTTGGTGTGAATTGTTGATGAAGTTTGAACCGTTCACGAACATTCCCTCGAACCGAAGACCGAAAGCACAACCTCTCTACGGATTGCAAGTGTACCGATTTCATGATCTGGCAGTGCTTCACCGTCCAGAGCTAATCATCGCCGAAGAATTAGAGGAGGGATAATAGAACCTCACGGGGCTTCTCTATTATGAGGATTAGAGAGGTCTGGTACTTGTAAGCAGCGTTGGGATTTTCCTCGAAGAGGAAGGGTGAAGCTATATAGTAGTGGATAGTATTTCCCTCAGTAGAGAACCAAAGTTATGAACCGAAAGGAGAACCACGCAAATGCCCATCAATAGTACTTGCACACACAAGAGCAAATACGTGCACCCAACGCGGGCAAGAGGGTTGTCAATCCCCTTGTACTCGTTAATTGAAAGGATTAAATCTGGTAATGGTAGATAGATAAATATTGCAAAGTAAAATTGCATCAAGGTACTTTTGGTTTTCGTAATATGGTCAAAATAGACCCGGGGCCATAGTTTTCACTAGAGGCATCTCTCTCAAAAAAATAGCATACGCTGGGTAGACAAATTACCGTTGGGCAATTGATAGAAAAGCACATAGTTATGACGATATTCATGGCAATGATCATGTACATAGGCAGTACGTCCGTGACAAGTAGACCGAATACTGCCTGCATCTACTATTATTACTCCACCAATCGGCCGACTCATGCCTGCTTCTATGGTATTAAGTTCATGACAAACAGAGTAACACTTTAAGCAAGATGACATAATGTAGACGGAATAAAAACCAAGCAATATGATTAAACCCCATCGTTTTAACCTTAGTAGCAACAATACAATACATGCCTCGCTACCCCTTCTGTCACGAGGTGAGGACACCACAAGATTGAACCTACTACAAAGCACCTCTCCCACTGAAGATAAATCAATCTAGTTGGCCAAACCAAACAGATAGACCGGAGAGAAATACAAAGCTATAATAATGATGCATAATAAAGTTTAGAAAAGACTCAATTACTTTCACACTACTAGGGAAAAGCCTAGCAGTAGCGCAGATCGATCTAAGGGTTATCAGTAGCGCGAGGCATTGCGCTACTGATACGACGCTACAGCTAACGTTTAGCAGTAGCGCGGTTTGACATGCGCTACTGCTATACCTACTTAGCAGTAGCGCTTTCCAAACTAGCGATGCTGCTAAGTGCTTTAGCAGTAGCGTTTTCCTGTCCAGCCCTAAAGAGCGCTACTACTATATTTTCTCATATCTTTTTTTGCTGTGTATTTGCGATGTTTTTGTATAGCTTTTATATAGTATTCTAATCATATCATAAACATGCAATATGCTCATCATAGCATACACATAATAGTCTCATCATATCATCCAACACAAATCATGTCGTCACATCATAATCACGATATAGCTATACAAGTTACATGACATGTCTCATCATACATAATGTAGTACTTCTTGAGGCATCGGTTCGTATCCCTCTCTCGCACTAGCGTGAACCTAAACTAACTACTGGCTGTCGCTCGGAAACCGGTACACCTGGGCCTAACACTCCATCCACTCGTCGTATACTCCTGGCATAGCACTTCTTCGCCATTGGTGATCTATGCACCTGCATCGTCACACGAGTCGATGATATGCAACATATATAGTTGAGCAACGGAAAGAGACAGACTTGGCAAAAATAGAAGCAACATATCATAAGCATAAATAACATAGTTCATCATACCCAAAATGCCCTAACTAGAGTGATCTTCGCTAGTTGAGGAAGACGGTTTAATTACATCACAAATAAAGTTTCGTCGTGCATAACTCAAAGTTTCGTCATAGAGAAAGTATGGACTATACAAATACATTGTCATATATTGTCGATCACTCCAACATGTCGTGCCATCCATCCAAGTCAGGGAGATAGTCCCTGAGCGCAGTGAAAGGCTTCAGGTCGAGACGCTGAGCTGATACGCGTGTTCGGACGTCTTCCCGCGACATTTGCCCTTCTTCGTAGAACATCCCTGTTTTTTCGATGACCTCCTTCATGATGATTTGGGCAAGTTCACGCTGGATGTGATAGAACTCAGCTCGAAGTCGATGATCAGGGATATCTCCTAGGTTCTTTGCCCATTGCAGAATATGGGCATCACTGGATCTAGGTGACATGCGAAGGTTCTGCTGATCCCGTCTATACTCCAGCATGTGGTGGAGGACATAGAATCCATCACTAAGAGTACCACTCGGTTGCTGGATGCAGCAGAAGTAGCTCTTATGGCCGAAGGCGGGCGCGCGGTTCTTTGTCTTCCTGGTCTTGATCTCTCCACCCCGTATGTCATAGGTAAAGATAGCACTGTCGAGAACAGACTTGATGTGGGTGTAATCCTTTTTCTTCATGTTCCTCGACGAGTCCAAGTAAAGAGCGTAGGAGAATCGGGGGTAAAGGATGATGAGGACGGCGCGCCCGTCGCTGTGCAAAATAAGTACACCTCAAATTAGCCTCCACGCGTGCAAATGAATGATTGAAATCGAAGGAAAGATATCTGTGGATGACTTACATGGGATGATAAGGCACGAGAATCGTCTCCTTGTCCTTATTGGCGACCATGAAATCGGCGATGTAGTTACTAGTGTATTCATGGTGCTTTGGGCAGACTGCCAAGAAGCCCTCGTGCATGAAGTACGGGTCAGCGACATAGATATAAGGTATCTGCTCAATCCTGATGATGTGGTTCACGTGCAAGGCAAAAAGGTGGACAAATGTAAAATCGAGCTTTTTCAAGTGAAACATGTCGAAGATGTAATCGAATCGAAGGAAGAACTTTTCCGCGCGGAATCTGTCGACGTACAACCTTTGCCGCGGCACGTTAACCATGTAGAGCGGGTATCCTAGATTTTTCGAGGCGATCAGGCTTTTCTCTATCCGCATCACATCATCATGAAGTCTCCTTAGATCGTCGTATATGGCCTCTACCGCTGCCTTAGGTAGGATCGGATCACCGGGGATATGACATTTTGCCGCACCGGGGATAGGTATACGGTCTTGAACCCGAGGCTACTGAGGCGGCTGGATCATAGAAGCAGCTTTGTTGCCTTTCCTCGATCTCTTCCTATGCTTCTTTGCTACTGGAAATGAGCCTATAATACGTTCATCCTCCGGCAATTCAGGCGCCAACTCATCACGCTCAAACCCTGAGTACTCATACTGCTGAGCCATCAATCCTCCATCGTCAGAGGCGCCGGTATTGAGATACTGTAGAGGGTCATCGTCATCCTCGTCGATGGCATCATGCATTGCTTCTTCGACGGCGGCGACATCATCAGCCACTAATGGAGCCTCTTCCTCACCCGGCACGACAGGCGACGCTAATTGGGTAGGTGGGGTGTTGGTGTTCATACCTTGCTGAGGCTGCTTGGTAGTGGGTGTGCTCCCGGCCGCCTCCAGACGAAGCAGACTCTTCGGCCACAACAGGACCCAACGCTTGCAATCGCCAAGCCGCCGCAGGGTCTCGTCATCATCTCCCCCTAGTGCTACCGGAGGAGCCAAATTCTTGTGGCCCGGTTCGACAGTGGCCACGAAAACCTTGAAGACGTCACGGGGGATCGGCCGGCTGTGGAACAATTGTTCCTTCGGCTTCATTATCGTCACCTTCCCCACGTCCACCTTCTGGCCGCTGATGGTGTACAGTATGGTGCACGGGGTTACGTCAGCCTGCAAAGACATGTCTGCAACGTGAGACATATGAAAGGCAATGGAAATGGGAGATTATGCATATATTGAAGAGGGCCGGTGTGACAGGTACCGTGAGGGCGTCAAGCTCAACCAAAGACGAAGCACCGCCGAGCACGTCCGAGACGGAGGACGGGCTGCTATGAGCAGGTGCGGGAGCCGATGCAGGAGCAGGTGCGGGAGCCGGTGTGGGAGCAGGTGCTGGTGCAACGCTAGTCGAGCTGCTCCCCAAGAAGTTGGAAAGGGGAAAGTCCGCTGCATCCTTATTTGGATTTTGCTTGGTCCAACTGACGATAGCCAGAACCAAGACACTATACGAAGCTGCAATCTCCTCTTTTGCGGCAGCTCCCGCTGCTTTGACTGTCTCAGCTGATTTTTTATCAACCACAATCGCAACCTTCTTGTCGATGTTTCTTCATTTAACCTTCGTCTTTCCTTTCTCTCCTCCGTGGTCTCACGGTAGTACTTCTTCTACGTGGCGCCGTCTCCGACGCCGTGCACGCGTCCATACGACGGTCGAGTGTCCACCGGGAGTCCTTTCAATATGTTCAAGGCCCGGTTGAATGGGTTGTCCCACTTGGGCCTCACCAACGCCTCATACGGCGAGTCATTTTTGGCCACAATCCTGTGATGCTCTTTCTGCAAAAGGAACAAGGATCGTTTACAAATATGACCAAACGTGCAGTCGAATTGATCAGAAGCTAAAATTAGGGGGTAAATTAAAAATTACCAGCAGTCTCATGAACTCCATCGTGACCGCGTCCGTCTCGGAAACCTTCTTGACTGGGTCCCAATGGTACTGGGTCGTGATGATGTCATGCTCCTGCGGGACGGTGAACTCCGCCAAGGGGTCTGGGATGCCCAGACTTTCAAGTTCCGCGTCCTCCTTGTCCCATATGGACCTCTTCCCCACGTAACCACGGCTTCCGAGTTGGTGGCACCCCATGTTACTCTCTTGGAGCCCCTTCATGTACTCCGACATTTCTTTGGCAGCTTCGGCAACGCAAGCCGCCTTGAATATTTCAAACTGCTCTTCCGTAATTGTCGGATTATCCTTTGCAATCATGGAGTAGGGTTCATTTTTGTTGATGATCTGATGTTTCACCCTTACTTTCCAAGCGGACAACACGCTGCTAAACTTGCTCATGGCGCATTTGTTTATCTTCTTCATTGCCGGGTCTTTATCTGGATCAGTATATTTGATTTCATCCCAGCCTGGGAACATGAATACCTGGTGCAGCTTAGTTAGGAGGGACTGCCTCATATCTGGTATCTTCTTTATTTTCTCATCGTTGCTGGTGGCGGTTGTGAAAGTGCAACTATCCCTGGGTGGTTTTGGTAATTCCTAACAACATATAGCTCATTGAGCTAATGCTATTTCAAGATGAATATTTCAGGAAAGCTCAATGATTGGCATGGCATGGATTAGAAAGTGGACCCTTCAAGTTGCTAAGGACAAAAGATTGGATCAAACTCAAAGCACAAGACTCTACATTTTCTATTTTAGTGATCCAAGATCACATTGAGTCTATAGGAAAAGCCAATACTATTAAGAAGGGATGAGGTGTTGCTTAATGAGGTTCTTGCTCAAAATGCTAGTGATATGCTCCAAAACCCTCCACTACTTTCTCATATCCACGCATGTCCCAAACCAAATATCCAACTCGGCCCACCGATTCTTTCTATCAGGAGCCACCGAGTTCAGTTGACATAGCCATTGCCAGAAACCCTAGTCCTTTCGGTCTCACCGATAGGGATCTCGGTCTCACCGAGATGGGATTGTAATCTCTCTGTTTCTCTTCGTAACGTTTCGGTCCAACCGAGATGAGCGATCGGTCCCATCGAGATTGCAATGCAAACACTCTATTTCCTTTTTGTAACGTTTCGGTCCAACCGAGATGAGCGAATCGGTCCCACCGAGTTTGCCTGACCAACTCTCTGTTTGACTATTACCAAAATCGGTCTCACCGAGTTTGTGTAATCGGTCACACCGAGATTACGTTATGCCCTAACCCTAATGATATCGGTCCCACCGAGTTGACATGTTGGTCCCACCAAAACACCTAATGGTCACATTATGAACCAAATCGGTCTGACCGAGTTCTCTGAATCAGTCCCACCGAGTTTGATGATTTGTGTGTAACGGTTAGATTTTGTGTGGAGGATATATATACCCCTCCACCCACTCTTCATTCGTGGAGAGAGCCATCAGAACATGCCTACACTTCCAACATATATTTTCTGAGAGAGAACCACCTACACTTGGTTGAGGTCAAGATATTCCATTCCAACCACATAAATCTTGATCTCTAGTCTTCCCCAAGTTGCTTTCCACTCAAATCTTCTTTCCACCAAATCCAATCCTATGAAAGAGAGTTGAGTGTTGGGGAGACTATCATTTGAAGCACAAGAGCAAGGAGTTCATCATCAACACATCATTTGTTACTTCTTGGAGAGTGGTGTCTCCTAGATTGGCTAGGTGTTACTTGGGAGCCTCCGTCAAGATTGTGGAGTTGAACTAAGGAGTTTGTAAGGGCAAGGAGATCGCCTACTTCGTGAAGATCTACCCTAGTGAGGCAAGTCCTTCATGGGCGACGGCCATGGTGGGATAGACAAGGTTGCTTCTTCGTGGACCCTTCATGGGTGGAGCCCTCCGTGGACTCGCGCAACCATTACCCTTCGTGGGTTGAAGTCTCCATCAATGTGGATGTACGATAGCACCACCTATCGGAACCACGTATAAAAAATCTCCGTGTCAACATTGCGTTTGGTCCCTCAATCTCCTCCATTTACCTTCATATGCAATTGTTTTACATTCCGCTGCTATACTCTTAGAATTGCATGTGTAGGTTGATTGCTTGACTTGTGCTAAGTTGCTAAAATCTGCCAAGAACTAAAATTGGGAAAAGGCTAGATTTTTATTTGCTCAAGTACTCTAATCACCCCCCCCCTCTAGACATACTTTCGATCCTACAAGTGGTATCAAAGCTTTGGTCTCCATTTGCTTTGATTTCCATAGCTTTTGGTGGTCATAGTCTTGGTTTCACAACCTAGGAGAGTATGGCGTCTAGCGAGGGAAATTACCACCATAGAGGTCCTTACTTTGATGGCACAAATTTTGCTAGTTGGAAACATAAGATGAAAATGCATATTCTTGGACATAACCCCGCCGTTTGGGCTATTGTCTGTATTGGCTTGCAAGGTGAATTCTTTGATGGGAGAGAACCAAACCGTGAAGCTACCACGGAGAGTTGAATATGCTACAATACAATGCTCAAGCTTGTGACATTTTCTTCAATGGATTGTGCCCTGAAGAATTCACCAAAATCAGCCGTCGTGAGAATGCAAAGGAAATTTGGGATACTTTGATTGATATGCACGAAGGTACCAACTCCGTCAAGGAATCCAAATTGGATGTGCTTCAAAGTCAACTTGACAAGTTCAAAATGAAGGATGGTGAAGGTGTCGCCGAAATGTACTCTAGGCTTGCTCTCATCACAAATGAGATTGCCGGCTTAGGAAGTGAAGAGATGACCGACAAATTCATCATCAAGAAGATCCTAATTGCCTTGGATGGAAAATATCATACCGTGTGCACATTGATCCAAATGATGCCCAATTACAAAGATCTCAAGCCAACGGAAGTCATTGGAACAATTGTTGCTCATGAGATGTCACTCAAGGATAAGGAAGAGCTTCACAACAAGTCAAGTGGTGCTTACAAAGCCTCGTGTGATGCTCCCACATCATCAAGTGAGAAACAAACCTTCAATGAAGAATTGAGCCTAATGGTAAAGAACTTCAACAAGTTCTACAAGAGTAGAAGCAAGGAAAGAAGTTCTAAGTCAAGGTCCTACAATGACAAAAGATCTTCTAGTCGTGAGCGTAATTGCTACAATTGTGGAAGACCCGGACACTACTCCAATGAGTGTACGGCCCCCTACAAAAGAAGAGAAGATTCTCCCAAATGAAGAAGTAGAAGAGAAGAATCACCACCAAGAGAAAGGAGGAGTAGAGATGATCGTTATGAACGAAAACCCTCTCGGAGAAGCAAGGATTCGGAAAGGAAGGAAAAGTCATCAAGGAGCTACACAAAAAGAAGACATCAAGCTCATGTTGGTGAATGGGTATCCGGCGCCGACTCCGACAATCACTCCGAAAGTAGTTATCACTCCGACTCTGAATATACTCAAGATGAAGGTGTTGCCGGTCTAGCACTTGTATCAACCAACTCCTACAACATATTTGACTCACCAAATGAAGGAATTGGAAGATGCTTCATGGACAAAGGTCCAAAGGTAACACATCCCGAGTATGTTGATTTCAATAGTGATGAAGATGATTTGCTAGGTGATGATGATTTACTTGTTGACAACTCTAGTGATGAAGACTATGATGAAACGTCAATTAATCATGCTAATCAAGATAAAACGAATGACGATGATAAGAAGGAGATTGAGCGTCTAACTCAAGAACTAAACACTCTTAAGTTAGCTCATGAAACTACCTTGGAAAATCATCGAGAACTTTTAAAGACTCATGATAAGCTACGCTTTGAAAAGCTCAACCTTGAGAAAGAGCATGAGTTTTTAAAGGCAATCAATGATGATCTTCGCAAGAAAAGTTCTTCTTACATTGCCAAGCGTTTACTCTTGTCTACTTACATGCCACAAGTTAAATCTAGCAACAAGAACAAGAAAGATGCTTCATCTAGTAGTAACAACAATAATGCTAAATCCAATGTTGTTGCTTCTAGTAGTTCTATTGATTCCACTAATGATTCTCTTAGCCAAGTTACACTTGAGCAAGAAAATAGCTTATTGAAGGGAATTATAGAGAAAGGTGTTTACAAGAGCCTTGTCAGAAGTAAGCAATTTGAGGAAATTGTACGCAAGCAAGGAAGACACCGGAAGAATCAAGGTGTTGGTTTTGAACGAAAGTTCAATGCCAATGGAGTTGAGTGGGAAGAAGATCAATACCCCAAGACGAAGTTTGTTCCTCAACAAGAGAAGTATGATCCTACTTCTTTCAAAGGGACACAAGCTCAAGACCACAAGCAAAAAGGCAAGGACAAGCTTCAAGAGGAAATTGATGCATTTGAAGAAGCACCTAAGGCCTTGGTCAAGTGGGTTCCCAAGACCACATCAAGTTCTACTTCATCAAGTACAACTACAACTCCAAGGATTCCCATCAAGATGGTGTGGATATAGAAGAAGAAGAACTAAAGAGTTCTTGAGGGTGACTCCACCAACATACTTCACTCTTATCATTTTGGCGAGGACAAGTGAAAACAACTTCAAATCTTGCACTAGTTCAAGGAGTCACAAACCCTCTTGTTGGTAAGACAAGGGACAAGGTAACCCAATGCTTTCATGGACATCATCTTGTGTATGCATCACTCTATGTCCATGGATATCCTTGTTTGTTCCTTGTGGGACTAACCCGTGTAGATATTGAAAGTGCAACTCACTCCAAAGGATTGCTCCAAATGCTCTACATCAACATTGAGCATCTACATCTTCAACACCTACATGAAGTCATCATCGACAAAACCCAAGGTTAGTTCATCCCTCTTAGGGGGGATTTCACATCTAGGGGAGCTTTACTCTAATCAATGGAGCTAAAGCAACTCTAATGGTGTGAACACAACAATGCTTTATGTAAAAGTGGTAAGCCCACTTGTGCTTAAACGATGAGTATGACCTCGGATCAAATGTTCTCATTTGACTCCTAAGTCAATATACTCATATATAGATGACCTAGTCATCGCCAAATTTCTTGATAGATGCTAGAGTGTTTGTGCATGCTTCGTCACATATTTCATTTGCCATTTTATTGTGTGAGCATGTTGGTTGCATATTTTACTCATTCAAGGACATCCATTTGTTGTTTTGATTGTTTGGCTCTTTCTCTTTTGCCAAATGGATGGACAAGAATGCCTAAGAACTCCCTCTAGCTATCTATGCTTTCCTCGTCTCAAACTCTATTCATGCTACATCACAAAGTTTGATAAGGTCAGATTCGAACCACTCCGTGTGAGGAGCACTCAGAGTTCCTGATTCGTCATAGACTTAAACCTCCAAAACCTCTTTGTGCATCTCGGTCTGACCGATTCATCCTTTTCGGTCCTACCGAGTCACCAAGTTGATCTAGGGTTTTCAATCTCGGTGCAACCGATTAGAACTTTTCGGTCACACCGAGTTGCAGTAACTGCTTGCAGTTTGTCATCTCGGTGCCACCAAGTCGTTCCACTCGGTCACACCAACAGGGTCAGGTTATATATACCGACGGGCCAAATTTTGGAAATTTTTCCGAACCTTCTCGCCCGCGCATAACCTGCTCTGGCTCTTCGGGTCTTCGGATCGTCCTCTCGTCGCCAACGACCTCCCGCCGCTGGTCTCCGCCGCCGTCAACGGAAATCTCCACCGTCGTTGCCGCCGTAGCAAGTTCGTCGCCGAACTAGGGTACGAACTTGAACTTTGTGCTAATCCTTAACTCCGATTCTTAGCACAATGCTTTGCCATGATTCTTGCCACGATTGAAATCATCCTGTCCAGCATAAACACCCCATAGATTAGTTTTGATTTGAAAATTTAGGGTTAGGTCTTCGCCGAATTCATCTCGGACTGACCGAGTTGTAGAAATCGGTCTCACCGATTTTGGCTTAGGCCAGAGCATATGCGTTTTCGGTCTGACCGAAAACTGCAAATCGGTGTGACCGAGTTCGATTCTCTGTGAAACCCTAGCAGTCTCGGTACCACCGAACTGTGACTCGGTCTGACCGAGTTCACTAGTTTAGGTTCCAAAAGCTGCTTCGGTATCACCGAGTTTACAAATCGGTAGATCCGAAATGCTTTCTGTGAAGAACTAAAACTAAGTTTTTATGTCATCCATTTTGCAAAACTCATGTACTTTGTGATGCTCATCTACTCTACCTCATCTATAACCTATTCACAGGGTCTGCTGTCAGAATATTTGCAGAGATGTCTGATCAGAGTGATAGTCAGAATAGGTCTGAGCAACAGGTGCAGATGAGTGAGGGTTCAGATCCCTCTAGCAGCTATGATGAAGGCAGCAGGAGCACACCAAGCAATCTGCCAAAGGCTGCTACGAGGGCAAGGAAGAAGAAAACTTCAGACTCTGAAGATGAAGATTATGTGGCAGTTGAAGATGAAGCCACTTCAAAGAAGAAGGTGCTTAAGAAAGAGTATGGCACAGCTGCTACAACAAAGCCTGGTCTGAAAACAAAGATGCCAGCAAGAAGACAGCCAATGTCAAAGCCAAGGAAAGTTGCCACAGGGGAAACTATGAAGTTCACCATTGAGTCTGAAGAAGAAGCAGCTGGTGAGGATAAGAAGAAGAAGAGGGCCATAACCACTACTGCCAGAGTTCTTGGCAAGCCCTCAATGAGGAGAGATTCAGAAGAAGAGGAAGAGGAAGAGGATGCTGCACCAACACCCAAAGCACAAAAGCTTATGGGAGATGCAATCAAATCAGGGGCTGCTCCATCAAACCCCAAAGCTGCTCCCAAGGCTGCTGCTCCAGCTCCAAAACCAAAACCCAAGAGAAGCACTAGGAACATACCTGCTGAAGAGAAGAACAAGGCCCCAGTGCCTCAAGCTGCTGAAGAAGAAGAAGATGATTCTGTTGTTTTGAGGAAGCTGAAGCCCAAGATCCCTTATCACACTGATGCACACCCAGTTGCAGAGAACATGAAGATCAGGAAGGATGCAGGATTGAGACTATGGAGACAGTCTGATCCATATGCTATTAGGAGAAGGACTGATGTGGACTACAAGTTTCACACTAAGGAACAACAGGACTTCTATGAGACTATTCTGCTTGACAAGAAGCCCATTGTGTGTGATATGAGATGGGTTGACTAGGAATTCATCAAGGAGAATGAGGATCACTTCCCTGGCGTGCTTGATAGATTTAAGGCATGTGGAGTGGATTCTTTTGTTGCCCAGAAGCTCACCAAGTGGAATGATGAGCTCATCATGCAGTTTTACTCCACTGCCCACTTCTATCCAGATGGGAGGATAGTATGGATGTCTAAGGGTACTAGGTACCAGTCTACAGTTGAGGAATGGGCTAATCTAATCAATGCTCCTGAGGAACATGAGGATGACTTGGACATTTATGCAGAGAAGAAGAAAGACCACAACACTATGGCCGACATGTACAAAGAGATCCCAGATGCTGCTTTGGATACACATAAGTTTGGATCAGTTCACTATCTGTTGTCTGGTCTGCCAACCATAAACTGGATCTTAAGGCACACACTGCTACCCAAGTCAGGTGATCACAAGATGATTAGCGGACATGCCATCAACTTGCTGCACATATTTGATGTCCCACAGAAGTTCAAAGTTATGAGCCTGATTGTAGAGACAATCAAGAGGACTGCTGCTGACCAAAAGAGAAGTTGTGGGTATGCCCCACACATTCAGGAGCTCATCAACTCAAAGATGGGCAAAGGCAAGTACATTTTGGATAAGGAGCACCTGCCCATCTATCCTTAATTTGAAGATAACACTGTTGTGATGAATGAGAATGAACCATCTTCAGCTCAAGCACATGAAAAGAGAGAGAAGGCTAAGGCGGAGAAGGCTGCAAAGATGCCAACAGTAGAGGAGGCATCTCAGGTATTCTTGAAGAGCAAGCAAGACTAGCTTGGATACCTGATCCAATCCACCCTGAGGATTGAGAAGGGCTTGGCCACCCTGACCAAGAACCAGGAGAGTCTGGAGAGGATCATTGAGCAGAAATTCTATGACCTTGATGTCAAGGTAACAGAGATCCAAACTGCAGTTGAGCAACTTCAGGAGGAAGCAGAGGAGAAGAAGGGCAACTCTACCACAAATCCTTTTGCCAGAGTGCCCAGAGGACAGAGATCTGCTGCAGTGCCAGTGACAGACACCAGAGCTACAACAACAGCACCAGCAGCTACAGCTCCAGTTCCACCTCCAGCAGCTACTCCACCAGCTCCAGCTACTTCATCTGAAGCCTTCGTTCTTGGAGTTCTCTCGACACCTCCTCACCAAGATCAAGCCTGAGAGTCGTTTAGCAATATGCTTTTTTTTGAACTTTTTGGTAACTTGTTGCCAAAGGGGGAGGAAAATGTATAGCTCATAGGCTTCGAGAGAGAGAGAGTGTGTTGGTTTATCTCTCTTTGCACTTATTTGGTTTGGCTTGTGTGAGCTACTTATGAGATACTTGTTTGATCATGTGTTTGATCATATGCTACCCTTAATGCTTGTTGGATGTTATTATCTTTTATATCCTAGATGATCATTCACTTGTTTTGGTGATGAGTGCATGCTTTAACTTCTATCATTTTGAGCGCTCCACCAAGATGTATGTGACATGGAAGAGTAACCCATGTTCCTAATCGATTGTGCATTTGCATTCAAAAGCAATTTTTAAATAATGCACAAATTTAGGGGGAGCTCTTGCTTTTCACATACTTCTCGAAGCGATGATGTTTTTCAATACTATTTATCATTTGTCGAAGCTTTGATCTATATGTTGCCATCACTTACCAAAAAGGGGGAGATTGAAAGTGCAACTATCCCTGGGTGGTTTTGGTATTTCCTAACAACATATAGCTCATTGAGCTAATGCTATTTCAAGATGAATATTTCAGGAAAGCTCAATGATTGGCATGGCATGGATTAGAAAGTGGACCCTTAGAATTGCTAAGGACAAAAGATTGGCTCAAACTCAAAGCACAAGACTCTACATTATCTATTTTAGTGATCCAAGATCACATTGAGTCTATAGGAAAAGCCAATACTATTAAGAAGGGATGAGGTGTTGCTTAATGAGGTTCTTGCTCAAAATGCTTAGTGATATGCTCCAAAACCCTCCACTACTTTCTCATATCCACACATGTCCCAAACCAAATATCCAACTCAGCCCCACCGATTCTTTCTATCCGGAGCCACCGAGTTCAGTTGACATAGCCATTGCCAGAAACCCTAGTCTTTTCGGTCTCACCGATAGGGATCTCGGTCTCACCGAGATGGGATTGTAATCTCTCTGTTTCTCTTCGTAACGTTTCGGTCCAACCGAGATGAGCGATCGGTCCCACCGAGATTGCAATGCAAACACTATGTTTCCTTTTTGTAACGTTTCGGTCCAACCGAGATGAGCGAATTGGTCCCACCGAGTTTGCCTGACCAACTCTCTGTTTGACTATTACCAAAATCGGTCTCACCGAGTTTGTGTAATCGGTCACACCGAGATTACGTTATGCCCTAACCCTAATGATATCGGTCTCACCGAGTTGACATGTCGGTCCCACCGAAACACCTAACGGTCACATTATGAACCAAATCGGTCTGACCGAGTTCTCTGAATCGGTCCCACCGAGTTTGATGATTTGTGTGTAACGGTTAGATTTTGTGTGGAGGCTATATATACCCCTCCACCCACTCTTCATTCATGGAGAGAGCCATCAGAACATGCCTACACTTCCAACATATATTTTCTGAGAGAGAACCACCTACACTTGTGTTGAGATCAAGATATTCCATTCCAACCACATAAATCTTGATCTCTAGCCTTCCCCAAGTTGCTTTCCACTCAAATCTTCTTTCCACCAAATCCAATCCTATGAAAGAGAGTTGAGTGTTGGGGAGACTATCATTTGAAGCACAAGAGCAAGGAGTTCATCATCAGCACACCATTTGTTACTTCTTGGAGAGTGGTGTCTCCTAGATTGGCTAGGTGTTACTTGGGAGCATCCGTCAAGATTGTGGAGTTGAACCAAGGAGTTTGTAAGGGCAAGGAGATCGCCTACTTCGTGAAGATCTACCCTAGTGAGGAAAGTCCTTCGTGGGCGACGACCATGGTGGGATAGACAAGGTTGCTTCTCTGTGGACCCTTCGTGGGTGGAGCCCTTCGTGGACTCGCGCAACCGTTACCCTTCGTGGGTTGAAGTCTCCATCAACGTAGATGTACGATAGCACCACCTATCGGAACCACGGATAAAAAAATCTCCGTGTCAACATTGCGTTTGCTCCCTCAATCTCCTCCATTTACCTTCATATGCAATTGTTTTACATTCCGCTGCTATACTCTTAGAATTGCATGTGTAGGTTGATTGCTTGACTTGTGCTAAGTTGCTAAAATCTGCCAAGAACTAAAATTGGGAAAATGCTAGATTTTTATTTGGTCAAGTAGTCTAATCACCCCCCTCTAGACATACTTTTGATCCTACAGGTTGCCCGTAGGATGCAGCCTATTTGATTGTCGTAGCACGCGCGCGCTTCCGCAGGCTCTTTTGGCTCAAAATTGTCGTCGTCCACCTCTGTGACCACCAGTCTATTAGTGATGAGCTGGTTTGGGCGTCGTTGCATCTTTGGTTTCGGTTCTATACCGGCTTCACCAGTCTCGGTGCCGGTCTCGGCGCCGGTGTCACTCTCAGCACCGGTCTCGGCGCCGGTCTCGATGTTGGTCTCAGTCTGGATGTGACAGGTGGGCCCTGCAACAACCGTTGCTCGTCGAGAAGGTTCAAATAGGTGTCTGCCGCCGCGTAGACGTTGCAATCACCATAACCCTGTCCTTCATCGTTGCTAGCCATGTTTCCTACGATTAAATCTAGTCAATTAATTCTATATCTAATAAAATGAATAATGACATAAAAAGGCCAATGTTTTGCAGGAATGTTGATTCATCCCGTTGCGGCAAATCCCGGGCACTCGATATGTCCTAGTTTGTAGCACAAGTCATGCCGAAATTCACGAAAAATTTCGGCATGACCTTTGCTACAATCTGGACAAATAGAGCGCCTGAAATTTGCCGGAACGGAAATGAATCAACATTCTGGCGAAACATAGGCCACTCTGAATCATTCCCTACAAACAACAAAAGGCCACTTGGGCACAATCGAACCACTTCAATGTTGCATATAACAGGACCACTTAAGAACATGTACATGAGCAACTACAACAGTAGATATACATGAGTAAACACTATTGAGGAACTTGCATATAACATGACCACTTCAATGAAAAGATATAATCAACAATAATGGAATATGCAAATGAACATCAATGACATGTATCATATAAAATCAATCTTGTTTTTCGTTTACATAGCAACAATTACTTTAACCAAGTTTTTGAAAAGAAAAACAATTATGTTTTTTGTTTATAGCTAAATGGCATAGCTACTGTTTTTTATTTATAGCTAAATGCTTTTTTTGTCTAAAGCTAAAAGTCTAGGAAGGGATCATCTTTAAAATAAAACTTGCCTAAATTCTTTTCCTTGAAAAATAGTGGTCTTTTCAAAAACCAAAAACCTTTGCAAAATGACCTCACTAAACACTTCTCTGCCTAGGACAGAACCCAAATTCTGTTCTAGCTATTCCTCTCTCTCTCTCTCTCTCTCTCTCACACACACACACATTATTTTCTTTTCATCCAAATTGTTTTAGAGCAAATATTCCAACAATACTTGACCTTATTATAAATTGCAAAGGAACTCCATTTTCTTTAACCCTTCTGACCTCGCCAAAATTTCCACAGCAAGACCTTAGTACCTACACCCAATTTCTTCAAAAATATTCAGGTCCATAGTCCAAATAATTCAAATTTCATTTGAATGAAATCTGGACCAGATTCAGGTCCATAGTCCAAATAATTTTTTATAGCTAAATGCTACTGTTTTTTGTTTATAGCCTCTATTAATTTAAAGCTAAATGCTACTATTATTTATATACCCTCTGTTAATTTAAAGCTAAATGGAATTACTGTTTAGGCATTTTCATAAAAATTTGCCCTAGCTAATTTCCTAAAAAAATTGCTAATTTTTTTCCTAAATGCTAAAAAAATTCCTACTGCCCTAAACAAATCTAGTGTTCATATGAACACCTAGGGTTCATATGAACATCATCATAGCAGGAACATATGAAATTTGCCCTAGCTAGCATAGAGAGAGAGGGGGGAGGGCAGGGGAGAGGACAGGGAGAGGCTTACGGTCAGCGGCGAGGGCGGGCTCGAGCTCGGGCGGCGGCAGTGAGGTCGAGGGCGACCACGGGCGGCGGCCGACGTCGAGGGCGTGCTAGGGCGCAGGGCGATCGACGGCGGCGACCAATCGAGTGGGGGGAGATGGGGAGAGGGGGGAAAAGGACTTAGCAAAATTTTGAGCCCGCGCGTGGTTAAGTCAAACTAGCAGTAGCGCTGGTAGGAAAAAAAGCGCTATATCTAAGTTAGCTATAGTGCTTTCCACCAGAACGCGCTACTGCTATAGGAAGTAGCTATTTATTTTCCTTTTTCTTTTCCTTTTATCTAAGAAACTTACCTATAGCGCGGGAGCACAAGAAGCGCTACTGCTAAAGTAGCTATAGCGCTTTGTGAGAACAAGCGCTACTGCTATGCCTTTGTCCTTTATTTTTCTTGTTCTTTTGTTTTTCTTTACATTTTCTTTTTTTTCATTTCTCCTTTTTCTATTTCTTTCATTTCATTTAATTTTCCTTTTTTTTCTTTTTTTTCTTGGCAGTAGCGCTCTACACCAGAAACGCGCTACTACAAGGCATTAGCGGTAGCGTGCTTTCTGCTGGATCGCTACTACTATTCCTAGCCTACCGGCAACAGTGTGGGAATTATAGTAGTAGTGCTTTTACCTGGAGACGCGCTACTGCTATAACCATAGCTGTAGTGCGCTTTACTGACACGCCTTACTACTAAGTAGCAGTAGCGCTTTGTTCTGACCAGCGCTACTGCTATACCTCTGTGTATAAGGTTTTCCCTAGTAGTGTTAATGAATATTTCAATCAACAATTCATTGGATCCCAGCAAACACATCGCAAAATAAGATTACATCAGATAGAACTCTGAGGGGAACACTACATTGAAGATCAAAGAGAGAGAAGAAGGCATCTAGCTAATCACTATGGACCCGTAGGTCTGTGGTGAACTACTCACACACCATCGGAGGTGCAACAAGGTTGATGTAGAAGCCCTACGTGATCGATCCCCCTCCAGGGGAGTACTGGAAAAGGTCTTCAGATGGGATCACGAAAGAACAGAAGCTTGCGACAGTGATTTTTTTTCGGGTGGCTCTCTCTTGGTTTTGGGATTTATAAGAATTTATAGAAGTGAAATTAGGTCAAACAGAGTTACATGGGGCCCACAAGCTCAGGTGCCCCCTAGGGGCGCGTTGTGTGAGCTTGTGGATCTCCCGTACATTTTCTGGCCTCCTCCCGAAAATTCTAGGGTCCCTTCTGGTCCAAAAAGATCACCGTAAAGTTTCATTGTGTTTGGACTTCATTTGGTATGGATTTTCTGTAAAATCAAAAACATACAGAAAATAGGAACTAGCACTGGGCACTGAGTTAATAGGTTAGTTCCTAAAAATTATATAGAATTACATATAAAATATAAAGTATCTAAGGTTGATAATATAATAGCATGAAACAATAAAAAATTATAGATACGTTGGAGACATATCAAGGACTAGAACTAGATCTAGTCTAGATCAAACTAGACGAGAATTAGAACAAGAGATAAGTAGAGTATAGGCTCCAAAACTTATGTTCTAGGGGCTGCCCCTGCTGCTCTATTTATATGTTGAGTCCTGTGAAAGTGCAACTAATCCCTGGGTGGTTTTGGTAATTCTTAACAACATATAGCTCATTGAACTAATACTCTTTCAAGATGATCCTTTCAGAAAGTTCAATGATTGGCATGGCATGGAATAGAGATGTGGACCCCTCAAAATGCTAAGGAGACTTTAGGCTCAAGCTCAAGACTCTACATTTTCATTTTAGTGATCCAAGATCACATTGAGTCCATAGGAAAAGCCAATACTATTAAAAGGGGATGAGGTGTTGCTTAATGGCTTGCTTGCTCAAAATGCTTAGTGATATGCTCCAAAAGCCCTCAATCACTTTCTCACATCCACATATGTCCCAAACCAAAAGTTAAACTTGGCCACACCGATTTGATCTATCCGGCGCCGCCGAGTTCATTTGACATAGCCATAGCCAGAAACCCTAATCAGTTCGGTTTCACCGATAGGGATCTCGGTCTCACCGAGATGGGATTGCAAACTCTCGGTTTCCCTTCGTAACGTTTCGGTCTAACCGAGATGAGCGATCGGTCCCACCGAGTTCGCAATGCAAACTCTCTGTTTCCTTTTCCTAACGTTTCGGTCTCACCGAAATGAGCGGATCGGTCCCACCGAGTTTGCCTGACCAACTCTCTGTTTGCCTATTACAGAAATCGGTCTCACCGGGTTCATGTGATCGGTCTCACCGAGATTATGGTATGCCCTAACCCTAATGAAATCGGCCCCACCGAGTTGACATGTCAGTCCCACCGAAAATCCTAACGTTCACATTTTGAACTAAATCGGTCTGACCGAGTTTGAGTATTCGGTCCCACCGAGTTTGGTAAATTGTGTGTAACGGTTAGATTTTGTGTGGAGGCTATATATACCCCTCCACCCTTCCTTCATTCGTGGAGAGAGCCATCAGAACGTGCCTACACTTCCAGCATACATTTTCTGAGAGAGAACCACCTACTCATGTGTTGAGACCAAGATATTCCATTCCAACCACAAGAATCTTGATCTCTAGCCTTCCCCAAGTTGCTTTCCACTCAAATCATCTTTCCACCATATCCAAATCTGTGAGAGAGAGTTGAGTGTTGGGGAGACTATCATTTGAAGCACAAGAGCAAGGAGTTCATCATCAACACACCATCTATTACCTTTTGGAGAGTGGTGTCTCCTAGATTGGTTAGGTGTCACTTGGGAGCCTCCGTCAAGATTGTGGAGTTGAACCAAGGAGTTTGTATGGGCAAGGAGATCGCCTACTTCGTGAAGATCTACCCTAGTGAGGCAAGTCCTTCATGGGCGATGGCCATGGTGGGATAGACAAGGTTGCTTCTTCGTGGACCTTCGTGGGTGGAGCCCTCCGTGGACTCGCGCAACCGTTACCCTTCGTGGGTTGAAGTCTCCATCAACGTGGATGTATGATAGCACCACCTATCGGAACCACGCCAAAAATCTCCGTGTCTACATTGTGTTTGCTCCCTCCAAACTCCTCCCCTTTACATTCATATGCAATTATTTACATTCCGCTGTTATACTCTTAGATTTGCATGTGTAGGTTGATTGCTTGACTTGTGCTAAGTTGCTAAAATCTGCCAAGACTTAAAATTGGGAAAAGGCTAGATTTTATTTGGTCAAGTAGTCTAATCACCCCCCTCTAGACATACTTTCAATCCTACAAGTGGTATCAGAGCTTTGGTCTCCATTTTCCTTGATTTCCATAGCTTTGGTGATCATAGCCTTGGGTTCACAACCTAGGAGAGTATGGCGTCTAGCGAGGGAAATTACCACCGTAGAGGTCCTTACTTTGATGGTACTAATTTTGCTAGTTGGAAGCATAAGATGAAAATGCATATTCTTGGACATAACCCCGCCGTTTGGGCTATTGTGTGTATTGGCTTGCAAGGTGAATTCTTAGATGGGAGAGAACCGAATGTGAAGCTACCGCGGAAGAATTGAAGATGTTGTAATACAATGCTCAAGCTTGCGATATCCTCTTCAACGGATTGTGCCCCGAAGAATTCAACAAAATCAGCCGTCTTGAGAATGTAAAAGAAATTTGGGATACTTTGATTGATATGCATGAAGGTACCAACTCCGTCAAGGAATCCAAATTGGATGTGCTTCAAAGTCAGCTTGACAAGTTCAAAATGAAGGATGGTGAAGGTGTCGCTGAAATGTACTCTAGGCTTGCTCTCATCAAAAATGAGATTGCCGGCTTAGGAAGTGAAGAGATGACCGTCAGATTCATCATCAAGAAGATCCTAAGAGCCTTGGATGGAAAAGATACCGTGTGCACATTGATCCAAATGATGCCCAATTACAAAGATCTCAATCCAACGGAAGTCATTGGAATAATTGTTGCTCATGAGATGTCACTCAAGGATAAAGAAGAGCTTCACAACAAGTCAATGAAGGAAATATGCCCTAGAGGCAATAATAAAGTTGTTATTCGTACTTCCTTATGTCATGATAAATGTTTATTATTCATGCTAGAATTATATTAACCGAAAACCTATTACATGTGTGAATACATAGACAAAACAGAGTGTCCCTAGTATGCCTCTACTTGACTAGCTCGTTAATCAAAGATGGTTAAGTTTCCTAACCATAGACATGTGTTGTCATTTGATGAACGGGATCACATCATTAGAGAATGATGTGATGGACAAGACCCATCCGTTAGCTTAGCATTAATGATCATTTAGTTTTATTGCTATTGCTTTCATCATGACTTATACATGTTCCTCTGACTATGAGATTATGCAACTCCTGAATATCGGAGGAATGCCTTTTGTGTTATCAAACGTCACAATGTAACTAGGTGATTATAAAGATGCTCTACAGGTGTCTCCGAAGGTGTTTGTTGGGTTGGCATAGATCGAGATTAGGATTTGTCACTCCGTGTATCGGAGAGGTATCTCTGGGCCCTCTCGGTAATGCACATCACTATAAGCCTTGCAAGCAATGTGATTGATGAGTTAGTTACGGGATGATGCATTACGGAACGAGTAAAGAGACTTGCCGGTAATGAGATTGAACTAGGTATGATGATAGCGACGATCGAATCCCGGGCAAGTAACATACCGATGACAAAGGGAACAACGTATGTTGTTATGCAATTTGACCGATAAAGATCTTCGTAGAATATGTAGGAGCCAATATGAGCATCCAGATTCCGCTATTGGTTATTGACCGGAGATGTGTCTCGATCATGTATACATAGTTCTCGAATCCGTAGGGTCCGCACGCTTAACGTTCGACGAGGATTTGTATTATGAGTTATGTGATTTGATGACCGAAGTTTGTTCGGAGTCCCGGATGAGATCACGGACATGATGAGGAGTCTTGAAATGGTCGAGAGGGAAAGATTGATATATTGGAAGGTTATATTCGGACACCGGAATGGTTCCGAAGTGTTTCGGGTATTTTCCGGAGTACCGGGAGGTTGCCGGAACCGCCCGGGAGAGTAATGGGCCTTAATGGGCTTTAGGGGAAAGAAGAGAAGGGCCTCAAGGGGTGCCCCCCCCCCATGGCTGGTCCGAATTGGACTAGGAGGGGCGGCGCCCCCCTCTTTCCTTCTCCCCTCTTCCTCCTTCATTCCTTCTCCTAGTTGGAATAGGAAAGGGGGGCGAATCCTACTTGGACCGAGAGTCCAAGTAGGACTCCCCCCTTTGGCGCGCCCCCCTTGGGCCGGCCTCCTCTTCCCCCCTCCTTTATATACGTGGGAGGGGGCACCCCAAAGGACACCAAGTCTTCTCTTAGCCGTGTGCGGTGCCCCCCTCCACAGTTAGACACCTCGGTCATATCGTCATAGTGCTTAGGCGAAGCCCTGCACCGGTAACTTCATCATCACCGTCGCCATGCCGTCGTGCTGCCGGCTCGTCCTCAACTGGGTCAAGAGCTCGAGGGACGTCATCGTGCTAAACGCGTGCTGAACACATATGTGCCGTACGTTCGGTGCTTGGATCGGTTGAATCGCGAAGACGTTCGACTACATCAACCGCGTTACTAAATGCTTCCGCTTTCGGTCTACGAGGGTACGTGGACACACTCTCCCCGCTCATTGCTATGCTACTCCTAGAGGGATCTTGCGTGATCATTGGAATTTTTTTGAATTACTACGTTCCCAAACAGTGGCATCCGAGCTAGGTCTATGCGTAGATGATATATGCACGAGTAGAACACAATGAGTTGTGGGCGATAATAGTCATACTGCTTACCAGCCACATCTTACTTTGATTCGGCGGCATTGTTGGATGAAGCGGCCCAGACCGACATTACATGACCGCGTTCACGAGACTGGTTCTACCGACGTGCTTTGCACACAGGTGGCTGGCGGGTGTCTGTTTCTCCAACTTTAGTTGAATCGAGTTTTACTACGCCCGGTCCTTGTTGAAGGTTAAAACAGCACACTTGATGAAAAATCGTTGTAGTTTTGATGTGTAGGTAAGAACGGTTCTTGCTAGAAGTCCATAGCAGCCATGTAAAACTTGCAACAATAAAGTAGAGGACGTCTAACTTGTTTTTGCAGGGCATGTTGTGATGTGATATGGTCAAGACGTGATGAGATATAAATTTTTGTATGAGATGATCATGTTTTGTAAAAGTTATCGGCAACTGGCAGGAGCCTTATGGTTGTCGCTTTATTGTATGAAATGCAATCGCCATGTAATTGCTTTACTTTATCACTAAGCGGTAGCGATAGTCGTAGAAGCAATAGTTGGCAAGACGACAACGATGCTACGATGGAGATCAAGGTGTCAAGCCGGTGACGATGGTGATCATGACGGTGCTTTGGAGATGGAGATCAAAGGCACAAGATGATGATGGCCATATCATATCACTTATTTTGATTGCATGTGATGTTTATCCTTTATGCATCTTATTCTGCTTAGTACGGCGGTAGCATTATAAGATGATCCCTCACTAAATTTCAAGGTATAAGTGTTCTCCCTGAGTATGCACCGTTGCTACAGTTCGTCGTGCCGAGACACCAAGTGATGATCGGGTGTGATAAGCTCTACGTTCACATACAACGGGTGCAAGCCAGTTTTGCACACGCAGAATACTCGGGTTAAACTTGACGAGCCTAGCATATGCAGATATGGCCTCGGAACACTGAGACCGAAAGGTCAAACGTGAATCATATAGTAGATATGATCAACATAGTGATGTTCACCATTGAAAACTACTCCATCTCACGTGATGATCGGACATGGTTTAGTTGATATGGATCACGTGATCATTTAGATGACTAGAGGGATGTCTATCTAAGTGGGAGTTCTTAAGTAATATGATTAATTGAACTTTAATTTATCATGAACTTAGTACCTGATAGTTTTTGCATGTCTATGTTGTTGTAGATCAATGGCCCGTGCTACCGTTCCCTTGAATTTTAATGCGTTCCTAGAGAAAGCTAAGTTGAAAGATGATGGTAGCAACTACACGAACTGGGTCCGTAACTTGAGGATTATCCTCATTGCTGCACAGAAGAATTACGTCCTGGAAGCACCGCTAGGTGCAAGACCTACTGCAGGAGCAACTCCGGACGTTATGAACG
Organism: Triticum aestivum; assembly: GCF_018294505.1. NCBI lineage: Eukaryota > Viridiplantae > Streptophyta > Magnoliopsida > Poales > Poaceae > Triticum > Triticum aestivum. Next base: position 492,860,631 of record NC_057808.1, on the reverse strand, counting down.
TCTAGCAGAGCAAAGCTAATGACTACTCGATAGTTCAGTGTGCCATGCTTTATGGCTTAGAATCAGGAATTCAAAGACGTTTTGAACGTCATGGAGCATATGAGATGTTCCAGGAGTTGAAGTTAATATTTCAAGCAAATGCCCGAATTGAGAGATATGAAGTCTCCAATAAGTTCTATAGCTGCAAGATGGAGGAGAATAGTTATGTCAGTGAACATATACTCAGAATGTTTGGGTACCACAACCACTTGACTCAACTGGGAGTTAATCTTCCTGATGATAGTTTCATTGACTGAGTCCTTCAATCACTGCCACCAAGCTACAAAAGATTCGTGATGAACTATAACATGCAAGGGATAGATAAGACAATTCTCGAGCTCTTCGCGATGCTAAAGGCTGCGGAGGTAGAAATCAAGAAGGAGCATCAAGTGTTTGATGGTCAACAAGACCACTAGTTTCAAGAAAAAGGGCAAAGGGAAGAAGGGGAACTTCAAGAAGAACGGCAAGCAAGTTGCTGCTCAAGTGAAGAAGCCCAAGTCTGGACCTAAGCCTGAGACTGAGTTCTTCTACTGCAAAGGGACTGGTCACTGGAAGCGGAACTGCCCCAAGTATTTTGCGGATAAGAAGGATGGCAAAGTGAAAGGTATATTTGATATACATGTTATTGATGTGTACCTTACTAATGCTCGTAGTAGCGCCTGGGTATTTGATACTGGTTCTGTTGCTCATATTTGCAACTCGAAACAGGGGCTACAGATTAAACGAAGATTGGCTAAGGACGAGGTGACGATGTGCGTGGGAAATGGTTCCAAAGTCGATGTGATCACCGTCGGCACGCTACCTCTACATCTACCGTCGGGATTAGTTTTAGACCTGAATAATTGTTATTTGGTGCCAGCGTTGAGCATGAACATTATATCTGGATCTTGTTTGATGCGAGACGGTTATTCATTTAAATCAGAGAATAATGGTTGTTCTATTTATATGAGTAATATCTTTTATGGTCATGCACCCTTGATGAGTGGTCTATTTCTGTTGAATCTTGATTGTAGTGATACACATATTCATAATATTGAAGCCAAAAGATGCGAAGTTAATAATGATAGTGCAACTTATTTGTGGCACTGCCGTTTAGGTCATATTGGTGTAAAGCGCATGAAGAAACTCCATGCTGATGGGCTTTTGGAATCACTTGATTATGAATCACTTGATGCTTACGAACCATGCCTCATGGGCAAGATGACTAAGACTCTGTTCTCCAGAACAATGGAGCGAGCAACTGACTTATTGGCAATAATACATACTGATGTATGCGGTCCAGTGAGTGTTGAGGCTCGCGACGGGTATCGTTATTTCTGACCTTCAGAGATGATTTGAGCAGATATGGGTATATCTACTTAATGAAACATAAGTCTGAAACATTTGAAAAGTTCAAAGAGTTTCCGAGTGAAGTGGAAAATCATCGTAACAAGAAAATAAAGTTTCTACGATCTGATCGTGGAGGTGAATATTTGAGTTATAAGTTTGGTCTTCAATTGAAACAATGTGGAATAGTTTCGCAACTCACGCCACCTAGAACACCACAGCGTAATGGTGTGTCCGAACGTCGTAACCGTACTTTATTAGATATGGTGCGATCTATGATGTCTCTTACCAATTTACCGCTATCGTTTTGGGGTTATGCTTTAGAGACGGTTGCATTCACGTTAAATAGGGCACCATCTAAATCCGTTGAGACGACACCATGCGAACTGTGGTTTGGCAAGAAACCCAAGTTGTCGTTTCTTAAAGTTTGGAGCTGTGATACTTATGTGAAAAAGCTTCAACCTGATAAGGTCGAACCCAAATCGGAGAAATGTGTCTCCATAGGATACCCAAAGGAGACTGTTGGGTACACCTTCTATCACAGATCCGAAGGCAAGATATTCGTTGCTAAGAATGGATCCTTTCTAGAGAAGGAGTTTCTCTAGAAAGAAGTGAGTGGGAGGAAAGTAGAACTTGATGAGGTAATTGTACCTTCTCCCGAATTGGAAAGTAGTTCATCACAAAAATCAGTTCCAGTGATTCCTACACCAATCAGTGAGGAAGCTAATGATGATGATCATGAAACTTCAGATCAAGTTACTACCGAATCTCGTAGGTCAACCAGAGTAAGGTCCGCACCTGAGTGGTACGGTAATCCTATTCTGGAGGTCATGTTTCTTGACCATGACGAACCTACGAACTATGAGGAAGCGATGATGAGCCCAGATTCCGCGAAATGGCTTGAGGCTATGAAATCTGAGATGGGACCCATGTATGAGAACAAAGTGTGGACTTTGGTTGACTTGCCCGATGATCGGCAAGCCATTGAGAATAAATGGATCTTCAAGAAGAAGACTGACGCTGACGGTAATGTTACTGCCTACAAAGCTCGACTTGTTGCGAAAGGTTTTCGACAAGTTCAAGGAGTTGACTACGATGAGACCTTCTCACCCGTAGCGATGCTTAAGTCTGTCTGAATCATGTTAGCAATTGCCGCATTTTATGATTATGAAATTTGGCAAATGGATGTCAAAACTGCATTCCTTAATGGATATCTTAAAGAAGAGTTGTATATGATGCAACCAGAAGGTTTTGTCGATCCTAAAGGTGCTAACAAAGTGTGCAAGCTCCAGCAATCCATTTATGGACTGGTGCAAGCCTCTTGGAGTTGGAATATACGCTTTGATATTGTGATCAAAGCATATGGTTTTATACAGACTTTTGGAGAAGCCTGTATTTACAAGAAAGTGAGTGGGAGCTTTGTAGTATTTCTAATACTATATGTGGATGACATATTGTTGATTGAAAATGATACAGTATTTCTAGATAGCATAAAAGGATACTTGAATAAGAATTTTTCAATGAAAGACCTCGGTGAAGCTGCTTATATATTGGGCATCAAGATCTATAGAGATAGATCAAGACGCTTAATTGGACTTTCACAAAGCACATACCTTGATAAATTTTTGAAGAAGTTCAAAATGGATTAGTCAAAGAAAGGGTTCTTGCCTATGTTACAAGGTGTGAAGTTGAGTCAGACTCAATGCCCGACCACTGCAGAAGATAGAGAGAAAATGAAGTCATTCCCTATGCCTCAGCCATAGGTTCTATCATGTATGCAATGTTGTGTACCAGACCTGATGTGTGCCTTGCTATAAGTATAGCAGGGAGGTACCAAAGTAATCCAGGAGTGGATCACTGGACAGCGGTCAAGAACATCCTGAAATACCTGAAAAGGACTAAGGATATGTTTCTCGTTTATGGAGGTGACAAAGAGCTCGTCGTAAATGGTTACGTCGATGCAAGCTTTGACTCTGATCCGCATGACTCTAAGTCGCAAACCGGATACGTGTTTATATTGAATGGTGGAGTTGTTACTTGGTGCAGTTCCAAGCAGAGCGTCGTGGCGGGATCTACGTGTGAAGCGGAGTACATAGCTGCTTCGGAAGCAGAAAATGAAGGAGTTCATATCCGATCTAGGTGTAATACCTAGCGCATCTGGTCCAATGAAACTCCTTTGTGACAATACTAGAGCAGTTGCCTTGGCGAAGGAATCCAGATTTCACAAGAGAACCAAACACATCAAGAGACGCTTCAATTCCATAAGTGATTTAGTCAAGGAGGGAGACATAGAGATTTGCAAAATACATACGGATCTGAATGTTGCAGACCCGTTGACTAAGCCTCTTCCACGAGCAAAACATGATCAGCACCAAGACTCCATGGGTGTTAGAATCATTACTATGTAATCTAGATTATTGACTCTAGTGCAAGTGGGAGACTGAAGGAAATATGCCCTAGAGGCAATAATAAAGTTGTTATTCATATTTTCTTATATCATGATAAATGTTTATTATTCATGCTATAATTGTATTAACCGGAAACTTATTACATGTGTGAATACATAGACAAAACAGAGTGTCCCTAGTATGCCTCTACTTGACTAGCTCGTTAATCAAAGATGGTTAAGTTTCCTAACCATAGACATGTGTTGTCATTTGATGAACGGGATCACATCATTAGAGAATGATGTGATGGACAAGACCCATCCGTTAGCTTAGCATTAATGATTGTTTAGTTTTATTTCTATTGCTTTCATCATGACTTATACATGTTCCTCTGACTATGAGATTATGCAACTCTCGAATATCGGAGGAACACCTTGTGTGTTATCAAACGTCACAATGTAACTGGGTGATTATAAAGATGCTCTACAGGTTTCTCCGAAGGTGTTTGTTGGGTTGGCATAGATCGAGATTAGGATTTGTCACTCCGTGTATCGGAGAGGTATCTCTGGGACCTCTCGGTAATGCACATCACTATAAGCCTTGCAAGCAATGTGACTGATAAGTTAGTTACGGGATGATGCATTACGGAACGAGTAAAGAGACTTGCCGGTAACGAGATTGAACTAGGTATGATGATATCGATGATCGAATCTCGGGCAAGTAACATACCGATGACAAAGGGAACAACATATGTTGTTATGCAGTTTGACCGATAAAGATCTTCGTAGAATATGTAGGAGCCAATATGAGCATCCAGGTTCCGCTTGGTTATTGACCGGAGATGTGTTTCGATCATGTCTACATAGTTCTTGAACCCGTAGGGTCCGCACGCTTAACGTTCGATGACGATTTGTATTATGGGTTATGTGATTTGGTGACCGAAGTTTGTTCGGAGTCCCGGATGAGATCACGGACATGACGAGGAGTCTCCAAATGGTCGAGAGGGAAAGATCGATATATTGGAAGGTTACATTCAGACACTGTAATGGTTCCGAAGTGTTTCGGGTATTTTCCGGAGTACCGGGAGGTTGTCGGAACCGCCCGGGAGAGTAATGGGCCTTAATGGGCTTTAGGGGAAAGGAGAGAAGGGCCTCAAGGGGTGGCCGCGCCCCCCAATGGCTGGTCCGAATTGGACTAGGAGGGGGCGGCGCCCCCCTCTTTCCTTCTCCCCTCTTCCTCCTTCCCTCCTTCTCCTAGTTGGAATAGGAAAGGGGCGGCGAATCCTACTTGGACCGGGAGTCCAAGTAGGACTCCCCCCTTTGGTGCGCCCCCCTTGGGCCGGTCTCCTCTTCCCCCCTCCTTTATATACGTGGGAGGGGGGCACCCCAAAGGACACCAAGTCTTCTCTTAGCCGTGTGCGGTGCCCCCCTCCACAGTTACACACCTCGGTCATATCGTCGTAGTGCTTAGGCGAAGCCCTGCGCCGGTAACTTCATCATCACCATCGCCACGCCGTCGTGCTGACGGAACTCTCCCTCGTCCTCAACTGGATCAAGAGCTCAAGGGACGTCATCGTGCTGAACGTGTGCTGAACACGGAGGTGCCATACATTCGGTGCTTGGATCGGTTGAATCGCGAAGACGTTCGACTACATCAACCACGTTACTAAATGCTTCCGCTTTCGGTCTACGAGGGTACGTGGACACACTCTCCCCGCTCGTTGCTATGCTTCTCCTAGATAGATCTTGCGTGATCGTAGGATTTTTTTTGAATTACTGCGTTCCCCAACAGTCAAGTGGTGCTTACAAAGCCTCATGTGATGCTCCTACATCATCAAGCGAGAAACAAGCCTTCAATGAGGAATTGAGCCTAATGGTGAAGAACTTCAACAAGTTCTACAAGAGTATAAGCAAAGAAAGAAGTTCCAAGTCAAGGTTGTACAATGACAAAAGATCTTCTAGTCGTGAGCGTAATTGCTACAATTGTGGAAGACCCGGACACTACTCCAATGAGTGTACGACTCCCTACAAAAGAAGAGAAGACTCACCTAAAAGGAGAAGTAGAAGAGAAGAATCACCTCCAAGAGAGAGAAAGAGTAGAGATGATCGTTATGAACGAAGAACCTCTCGCAGAAGCAAGGATTCGGAAAGGAAGGACAAGTCATCGAGGAGCTACACAAAACGAAGACATCAAGCTCATGTTGGTGAATGGGTATCCGGTTCTGACTCCGACCATCACTCTGAGAGAAGTTATCACTCCGACTCTGAATATACTCAAGATGAAGGTGTTGCCGGTCTAGCACTTGTGTCAACCAACTCCTATGACATATTTGACTCACCAAATGAAGGAATTGGAAGATGCTTCATGGCTAAAGGCCCAAAGGTATCACACCCCGAGTATGATGATTTCAATAGTGATGAAGATGATTTGCTAGGTGATGATGATTTACTTGTTGACAACTCTAGTGATGAAAACTATGATGAACTTGCTATCAATCATGCTAATCAAGATAAAACGAATGACGATGATAAGAAGGAGATTGAGCGTCTAACTAAAGAACTAAAAACTCTTAAGTTAGCTCATGAAACTACCTTAGAAGATCATCGAGAGCTTTTAAAGACTCATGAGAAGCTACGCTTTGAAAAGCTCAATCTAGAGCAAGAGCATGGGTTCTTAAAAGCAATCAATGATGATCTTCATAAGAAAAGTTCTTCTTACATTGCCAAGCATTTACTCTTGTCTACTTACATGCCACAAGTAAAATCTAGTAACAAGAGCAAGAACGATTCTTCTTCTAGTAGTAACAATAATCATGTTAAATCCAATGTTGTTGCTTCTAGTAGTTCTCTTGATTCCACTAATGATTCTCTTGGCCAATTTACACTTGAGCAAGAAAATAGCTTATTGAAGGGAATTATAGAGAAAGGTGTTTACAAGAACCTTGCCGGAAGTAAGCAATTTGAGGAAATTGTACGCCAGCAAGGAAGGCACCGGAAGAATCAAGGTGTTGGTTTTGAACGAAAGTTCAATGCCAATGGAGTTGAGTGGGAAGAAGATCAATACCCCAAGACGAAGTTTGTTCCTCAACAAGAGAAGTATGATCCTACTTCTTTCAAGGGAACACAAGCTCAAGATGATCTTCCACCACAAGACCACAAGCAAAAAGGCAAGGACAAGCTTCAAGAGGAGATTGATGCATTTGAAGAAGCTCCTAAGGCCTTGGTCAAGTGGGTTCCTAAGACTACATCAAGTTCTACTTCATCAAGTACGACTACAACTCCAAGGATTCCCATCAAGTTGATGTGGATCCCGAAAAAGAAGAACTAGAGAGTTCTTGAGGGTGACTCCGCCAACATATTTCACTCATATCATTTTGGCGAGAACAAGTGCGAACAACTTCCACATCTTGCACTAATTCAAGGAATCACAAACCCTCTTGTTGGTAATACAAGGGACAAGGTAATATAATGCATTCATGGACATCATCTTGTGTGTACTTCACTCTATGTCTATGGATATCCTTGTTTGTTCCTTGTGGGACTAACCCATATATGTATTGAAAGTGCAACTCACTCCAATGGTTTGCTCCAAATGATCTACATCAACATTGAGCATCCACATCTTCAACATCTACATGAAGTCATCATCGACAAAACCCAAGGTTAGTTCATCGCTCTTAGGGGGATATCACATCTAGGGGGAGCTTTACTCTAAGAATTGAGCTAAAGCAACTCTATTGGTGTGAACACAACAATGCTTTATGTAAAAGTGGTAACCCCACTTGCGCTTAAACGATGAGTATGACCTATGATCAAATGTTTTCATTTGACTCCTAAGTCAATATACTCATATATAGATGACCTAGTCATTGTCAATTGCTTGATAGATGCTAGAGTGTTTGTGCATGCTTTGCCACATACTTCATTTGCCATCTTATTGTGTGAGCATGTTGATTGCATATTTTTCTCATTCGAGGACATCCATTTGTTGCTTTGATTGTCTGGCTCTTCTTCGTTCGCCAAATGGATGGACAAGAATGCCTCAGAACTTCCTCTAGCTATCTATGATTTTCTCAAACTTTATTCATGCTACATCACAAAGTTTGATCAAGTCGGATTCGAACCCTCTGGGTGAGGAGCACTCAGAGTCACCGATTCGTCATAGACTTAAACCTCCAAAACCTCTCTGTGCATTTCGGTCTGACCGATTCATCCTTTTTGGTCAAACCAAGTTCACTGAGTTGATCTAGGTTTTCAATCTCGGTGCAACCGATTAGAACCGTTCGGTCACACCGAGTTGCAGTAACCGCTTGCGATTCTGCATCTCGGTGCCACCGAGTTGTTCCACTCGGCCACACCAACAGGGTCAGGATATATATACCGACGGGTCAAATTTTGGAAATTTTTCCGAAACCTATTCGCCCGCACATGTCCTGCTCTGCCGACTCGGGTCTCCGGATCGTCCTCTCGTCGCCAGCGACCCCCTGCCACTGGTCCCCATCACCGTCAACGGAAATCTTCACCGCCGTTGCCGCCGTAGCAAGCTCATCGCCGAGTTAGGGTATGAGTTTGACCCTTTGTGCAATCCTTTTACTCCGATTCTTAGCACAAAGTCATTGCCATGATTCTTACCACGTATGAGATCATCCTATCCAGCAAAAACTTTTTTTAGATTAGTTTTGATTCGAAAATTTAGGGTTAGGTTTCCGTCGAACTCATCTCGGACCGACCGAGTTGTGGAAATCGGTCTCACCGATTTGGCTTAGGCCATTGAACTTGTAACTTTCGGTCTGACCGAAACTTGCAAATCTGTGTGACCGAGTTCAACTCTCAGTGAAACCCTAGCAATCTTGGAGTCACCGAACTTTGTCTCGGTCTGACCGATTCCACTAGTTTAGACTCCAAAGTTGCTTCGGTCTCACCGAGTTTAACAAATCGGTAGCTCCGAAATGCTTTCTGTGGAAAACTAAAACTAAGTTTTTGACTCATTTGTTTTGCAAAATCTCTGCACTTTGTGATGGTCATCCATTCTATCTCATCTATAACTATTCACAGGGTCAGCTTTCAGTTTGCAGTGTCAACAATGACTGATTAGAGTGATAGCCAGAACAGGTCTGAGGAGCAGGTAAATCTGAGTGAGGGCACTAGTCCCTCTGGTAGTTATGATGAAGGCAGCAGAAGTACTCCCAGCAACCTGCCTAAGGCTGCTACTAGGCAGAGAAGAAAGAGGAATTCTGATTCAGAGGATGACGACTATGTTGCTGCTGAGGAAGAGGTTAGCTCCAAGAAGAAATTAGTCAAGAAGGAATTTGGCACAGCTGCTTCAACAAAGCCTGGTCTGAACAAGAAGGCTCCTGCCAAGAGAGTGCCCATGTCCAAAGCCAGAGCCTCAACACAAGAAACCATTGAGTTCACCCTTGAACCAAAAGAGGCTGGTGAGGGCAAGAAGAGAAAGGAAAGGGTCAAGAAGACCATGGCCAAAGTAATTGGAAGATCCTCTATGATGAAAGACCCAACTGAGGATGAGGGAGAAGATGAAGAAGAAGATGCTGCACCAGCATCAAAGACTCAGAAGCTGATGGGGGATGCCATCAAGTCTGGGGCTGCTCCATCAAAGCCCAAGACCGCTCCCAAAGCTTCTGCTCCAGCCACCAAGACTGCACCAAAGAGAAGCACAAGAAACATACCAGCTGCTGAGAAGAACAAGGCCCCAGTGCCTGAAATTGAAGAAGAAGATGATGATGAAACCCAAGTGCTCAGAAATTTAAAGCCAAAGATCCCTGACCATGATGACAATCATCCAGTGGCACAAAATATGAAAGTCGGAAAGGATGCATGTCTCAGATTGTGGAGACAATCAGATCCATATGATGTGAGGAGAAGGACTGATGTGGACTATAGATTCCACACCAAGGAACAGCAGGACTTCTATGAGACAATTCTGTTGGATAAGAAGCCCATAGTGTGTGACATGAAGTGGGTAGATTGGAAGTACATCGACAACAATGAAGACCACTTTCCAGGAGTGCATGAAAGTTTCAGACTCAATGGAGTAGACAAATTTGTGGGTCAAAAACTGACCAAGTGGAATGATGAGCTCATTATGCAATTCTATTCTACAGCTCATTTCTATCCAGATGAAAGGATTGTATGGATGTCTGAGGGTACAAGGTACCAATCAACAGTTGATGAGTGGTCCAAGCTAATTAATGCCCCGCATAAGGATGACATAGATGTCTATGCCAAGAAAAAGAAAGATCACAACTCCATGGCCAACATGTACAAGGAGATTCCTGACAAAGCCTTGGAGAATCACAAGCTAGGCTCTGTATATTATCTGTTGTCTGGACTGGCCACTATTAACACCATTTTGCGGCACACCTTGCTGCCCAAATCAGAAGATCACAGGATGATCAGAGGCCACTCCATCAATTTGCTTTAGATGTTTGATGTGCCCCAGAAGTTTAAAGTGATGAGTTTGATTGTTGAGACAATCAAGAGGACAGTTGCAGACCAAAAGAGATCATGTGGGCATGCTCCACACATCCAGATGCTCATCAACTCCAAGATGGGCACAGGCACATACTTGTTGGATAAAGAACACCTTCCCTTGAGGCCTGACTTTGAGGACAACACAGTTGTCATGAATGCTGAAGATCCCACATCAGTAGAGGCTCAAGAGAAGAGGGAGAAAGCAAAAGCTGAGAAGGCAGCCAAGATGCCAAGTGTTGGAGAGGCTTCACAAATTTTCCTCAAGTCAAAACAAGATCAACTTGGATATCTTATTCAAGCCACTTTGAGGATTGAGAAAGGATTGGTCTTCCTGACTCAGAATCAAGAGAGCCTAGAGAAGGTCATTGAAACAAAGTTCTATGATCTTGACTTGAAGGTGATAGAAATGCAAACAGTTGTTGAGCAGCTCCAGGAAGAAGCTGAAGAGAGGAAAGGGAAAGCCACCACAGATGCTTTTCAGAGAGTGCCTAGGGCACATAGATCTGCAACAGTGCCTGTGACAGACACGAGAGCTACTACGTCAGCACCTGCAGCCACAGCTTCAGTTGCCCCTCCGGTTGCAACTCCACCAGCTCCAACAACTTCAACAGATGCATTCGTCTAGGAGTCCTCTCAACGCCGCCTCCCGAAGATCAAGTCTAGAGAGATGCATAGCACTATGCATTTTCGAGATTTTTGGTAACTTGTTGCCAAAGGGGGAGAAAGTGTATAGATCATAGGCTTTGAGAGAGAGAGAGAGAGATTTGCTTCTTTTTGCTATCTCTTTTTCTACTTGTTTGATACTTATTTGTTTGCTTGCTTGGTTGATACTTTCTGATTGTATGTGAGATACTTGTATGGTCATGTGTTTTATCATATCATACTTTAATGCTTGTGCTTGGATGATGATATTATCTATTTCTCATGTATGATCATTCACTTTGCCTTGGTGATGAGTGCATATTTTCATGTTCTATCATTTTGAGCTCTCCACCAAGATGTACGTGACATGGAAGAGTAACCCATGATCCTAATCGATTGTGCATTTGCATTCAAAAGCAAATTTTAAATAATGCACAAATTTAGGGGGAGCTCTTGCTTATCACATACTTCTCAAAGCAACAATGTATTTCATTCTTATTATCATTTGTCGAAGCTTTGATCTATATGTTGTCATCAATTACCAAAAAGGGGGAGATTCAAAGTGCAACTAATCCCTGGGTGGTTTTGGTAATTCTTAACAACATATAGCTCATTGAACTAATACTCTTTCAAGATGATCATTTCAGAAAGTTCAATGATTGGCATGGCATGGAATAGAGATGTGGACCCCTTAAAATGCTAAGGACACATATTGGCTCAAGCTCAAGACTCTACATTTTCATTTTAGTGATCCAAGATCACATTGAGTCCATAGGAAAAGCCAATACTATTAAAACGGGATGAGGTGTTGCTTAATGGCTTGCTTGCTCAAAATGCTTAGTGATATGCTCCAAAAGCTCTCAATCACTTTCTCACATCCACATATGTCCCAAACCAAAAGTCAAACTCGGCCCCACCGATTTGATCTATCCGGCGCCACCGAGTTCATTTGACATAGCCATAGCCATAAACCCTAATCAGTTCGGTTTCACCGATAGGGATCTCGGTCTCACCGAGATGGGATTGCAAACTCTCTGTTTCCCTTCATAACGTTTCGGTCTAACCGAGATGAGCAATCGGTCCCACCAAGTTCACAATGCAAACTCTCTATTTCCTTTTCGTAACATTTCGGTCTCACCGAAATGAGCGAATCGGTCCCACTGAGTTTGCCTGACCAACTTTTTGTTTGCCTATTACAGAAGTCGGTCTCACCAGGTTCATGTGATCGGTCTCACCGAGATTACGTTATGCCCTAACCCTAATGAAATCGGTCCCACCGAGTTGACATGTCAATCCCACCGAGTTGACATGTCAGTCCCACCGAAAATCCTAACGTTCACATTTTGAACTAACTCGGTCTGACCGAGTTTGAGTATTCGGTCCCACCGAGTTTGGTAAATTGTGTGTAACGGTTAGATTTTGTGTGGAGGCTATATATACCCCTCTACCCTTCCTTCATTCGTGGAAAGAGCCATCAGAACGTGCCTACACTTCCAGCATACATTTTCTGAGAGAGAACCACCTACTCATGTGTTGAGACCAAGATATTCCATTCCAACCACAAGAATCTTGATCTCTAGCCTTCCCCAAGTTGCTTTCCACTCAAATCATCTTTCCACCATATCCAAATCTGCGAGAGAGAGTTGAGTGTTGGGGAGACTATCATTTGAAGCACAAGAGCAAGGAGTTCATCATCAACACACCATCTATTACCTTTTGGAGAGTGGTGTCTCCTAGATTGGTTAGGTGTCACTTGGGAGCCTCCGTCAAGATTGTGGAGTTGAACCAAGGAGTTTGTACGGGCAAGGAGATCGCCTACTTTGTGAAGATCTACCCTAGTGAGGCAATTCCTTCGTGGGCGATGGCCATGGTGGGATAGACAAGGTTGCTTCTTCATGGACCCTTCATGGGTGGAGCCCTCCGTGGACTCGCGCAGCCGTTACCCTTCGTGGGTTGAAGTCTCCATCAACGTGGATGTACGATAGCACCACCTATCGGAACCACGCCAAAAATCTCCGTGTCTACATTGTGTTTGCTCCCTCCAAACTCCTCCCCTTTACCTTCATATGCAATGATTTACATTCCGCTGCTATACTCTTAGATTTGCATGTGTAGGTTGAGTGCTTGACTTGTGCTAAGTTGCTAAAATCTGCCAAGACTTAAGATTGGGAAAAGGCTAGATTTTTATTTGGTCAAGTAGTCTAATCACCCCCCCCCCCCTAGACATACTTTCGATCCTACATCATGGGGTCGCAACTTAGAGAGGGGCCTCCCCAAAGTCGGTTTGGACCACAAGGAAGTGTCCTCCTCAAATTCCAACACGAAACGCCAAGGTTCCTGACGTCTTCTCCTATGGCACGCGGTTCAAGTAACTGAGTGTGTGGGATCCATAACGGAAAGCACACGTCACTCATAGCGCAACCGCATGTGATCTATAGGACAAGGACACGAGATATGAACTGAACCATTGGTGATACATAATAAATCGCAGATGATTTACCACACTTCTACGTGTGTGTAGGGGCTCCTCAATCGTTTGTGATAGCACATTCTCTCACACGTGAGCTTAGAGGAAACCGTCCCCGATGCAAAATGCAATCCCACTCGTAAAATATTCAGGAACGTGTGCGATGGTATCATGCATGGCAGACGCTTGCCATAGAAGACTCGTGTGTGATGGGCCAGATATCTCGCACAGTTTCTATGATGGCCCGTGTGGTTTAGGTAATATTTTGTAAATGGTCAAATGGCAAACACCATTTGGTTTCCCTGAGCAATTAGACACATTTGACTCATGAGAGACGTATGTGATTGATCCCCAATCCCACACATGTGCCTAAATATAGTGTGGGTGATATGTTCCTGCATCGCATACGACTACATTTGGCAGAGGGTCTGCATCATCAATCACTATCGCCAACGATTTTTCGGTTCGTGTGGGATGGACCCCCTCCCCTTATCGCACACACAGGCAAGGCGAAGGTTTAAAACTATGTCGAAAAAGGGGTAAAAAACCATTTGTATAGGACGTCGCTGCACCAGTGCCTCCTCCCCTAGCCCTTTGTGACCGTTTCGATCCAAAGGACAAAGGGGACCCAGGATGAAGGCCCTAGGGACCTGGAATCACCCAAGGCAAAACCCCTACTCCATGGACCGAGGGCCATGGACTCCGGGGACCTAGACTATCCAAAGAGAAAATCCTCTCCCCGTGGACCCGGAGGTCAAAGACCCCAGGGACCTGACCCTTTTGGAGAGATAATCGTGTGGAGGAGGGGGCCTGAGGGCACGGGGTCAGATGGCCTAGGGACATGAAGACTCCAGAGTGAAAACCTTGACTCTGGGACCCAGTCCCTAGACCCTCAGGGGCCCAGAGGTCACAACAATAGTGGCACTTGGTTAGGTTTTTGACGCAAAAAATCCTTATAGGCACATGGGATGGCTTAGTGTATGAGTTTTGCATGATCCCCTGACTTTCTCGAACACCTCAACCCCTATTAATGGTGTGGTTTTCCGACGACTTGAATAAAGTCATACAACCTTAGAGTCTTCATATAACCGACGCCTTTTCTGTTTTGAAATGGGGGTTTAATCATTTTCATAATATATCACTGAGAGACAAATGTCTTGAGATAAGAGAACCAACATTTGTCCCACTAACGATTACCGGATGGTCCAGATACTTTTAGGCCTCCAATGTGGACGCCTATTTAGGCCCGAACGCACCCAAATGTTTGAAATCCCTAGTCCGACCCCAAATTAGGGGAGATCAAGGGGAGTTCAGGCAGTCAACCGTCCACCCGACCCACTTTCAGTTAGGCTAGCCCACATCTCCTCACATATATATAGCTTTTGGGGAATGGGCTAAAGATGCTCTCTAGCGGATCCCTTATCCTATAATTCTATTTCGTAACCCCTATCATCTAAAAAGCTAATTTGTAGGGGATTCAACTTTTATTCATCTAGAAGACCCCTAAAATTATTCCCCAAACCAATTCAACCCCACATGGGAGCCTCTCTTCATCTTCTTCTTACTTCTTCTGCCTTTCTTCTTCCTCCTTTCCTGTGGCCAACAATGACTTCTCGCCACTAAATGATGTCCATGAGCTAGCTAGGGCTAGGATATATGATCCACAAAAGTAGTTTGATAAAGAATATCATCAAGCATGATTGTACGCATGTGAAGGAGTCTAGAAAGTACGTGGAATTCATCTTTCACGGGCCATGGTTTGAGCATTTCTTCTAGTGGCACATTGGCATGGTCCGAAATGCAACGAATCATTGGAATCGATGTTGGCGGCCATGTTTCTCAATACAAAAAAATTCTATGTGATGTTTCTCCTTTGTAGGAGTCCGTCTGCTTGGGTGGCTGCTCTACTCGTGGCCAGTGAAGACGGGGAGGAGAGCCACCGAGCCACAGCCAGCGATGCTAGAGAAAATCCCCTAAACGTATTCGCACTTGAGTTTGGGGCTCTTCAAAAGTTTCACAAATTTGCCACATTCATATGACTCTTCCTATAAAGCTAATCCAACTTGTGCAGGTTTCATTTCTAACCGTACTGTATACAAGGAGGGGAAAAGCTTTCTGTAGTTTATACTCAGTATAATACACAATTGAACCAATCCAGTAGCGAGAAGAAAATCACCGGGCCTGCCTGCCTGCCTCTACTACACACACGTTGTCCCGAGTCCCGACCCTCCGCTACTCGCCAGGAGCTGCTGCCACTTCGACCCTATGAAAACTCAATCGCCTCACCATGTCTCTACAACAAGCGTCTTCGACGAGCAGAACGAAATTAGCGTCGCCATGACTACCACCTAGCTCCTCCTCCTCCTTCAAGCCATCCTCAGCGCCTCCCTGAAGCCGATGCTGAAGCTGCTCTCCAGCCCGGCCCCGGCCTTCTTCGCCAGCCCCAGCGCCGGCTTCTGCATCATCGCCACGAACTCGTTGTAGTCTATGCGCCCGTCCTGCCAAAACAACCAACACACGATCGAGATCATCGGCATTTTGGTTTCAGTTGAGTCAGAGCGCCCCGAAGAGAAGAGAAGAAACTAGTAGAAGGGAGGGAAGCTGTGACTGACGTTGTCCTGGTCGACTTCTCTGATCATGTTGTCGAGGCTGAGGTCGTCGGAGCCGAGGCCGAACTCCTCGCAGGCGAGCTGCAGCTCGTCGGGGGTGATGTAGCCGCTGCCGTCCTTGTCGAAGTACTGGAACGCCGCGAACAGGTGGTCCTCCCGCTCCACTTTGTTCAGGTGCAGCGTCGCCGCGATGAACTCGCCGTAGTCGATCGTCCCGCTCTTGTCCACGTCCGCCTGCGTTCACCCCATTTCATTCTTCGTGTCAATGCCAACACACTTCTTTCACTGGATTCATCACACTCTTGTGAATTTGAGTGACAAACTTACGGCTTGCATGAGCGCGTAGATCTCGGACTCCTGGAGGTTGGCGCCCACCTTCTTGAGCCCCACCTTGAGCTCCTCGTACGTGATCTGCCCGCTGTTATCCGAGTCGATCATCTTGAACATCTCCTTGAGGCCGGCGATCTCGTCCTCGGACAAGTTCTCCGCAATCACCTGGACAGTTACATACACGTCAGGACAAGTCAACTTGGATGGTTTTGCGTTCTTGGTTTCTTCCATGATAACATCCACCAAGCTCCAAATGGCAGGTAGTGCCGGCCACTTGGCTTGGTGGACGAGCACAAAGGCAAGATGACAATTCAGAGCGAAAAGGCATGCGAAACAAACAATCATTTCAAGCCGGGAAGTGAACACTTCTTACCCTGAGAGCCATCTTTTTCAGCTTGTTCATGGCCGAGAACTGCTTCATACGGGATAGAACAGCAGAGTCCAGAGGCTTGTCAGGAGCCAGACCGCCAACCTGGACCCATGGATGCCCTGAGACAATGCAAAAAATAACAATCTTCAGTAACACAATTCACTAAAGAATAAAAACCATTGAGAGAACTAGAATTTATTTAGTCATGTGATGAGAAATTTAATGACTCACGTAGAACTTCATGGGCAGTCAGTCTCTTCTTGGGGTCCCTGAGGAGCATTCTCCTCACGAGATCCTTGGCGCCTTCGGAGATGCTGGGCCATGGATCTGACTCGAAGTCGAGTTTCCCGTGTAGAACCTCTTCGAATATGCCCTGCTCGTTCTCTGATCGATGAAAAGAAACAAACGCTGTAATTAGATCAAAATGGCAACAAAAAAATGTAAAGTAACTGCGCATTGTGTCAATCAAAGAAGTTAAGAACTTGAAAGTGAACACAATTCATACCTGCCCAAAATGGCGGCACACCGCACAACAGAATGTAGATGATCACACCGGCGCTCCACACGTCTGCCTCGGGGCCATATTTCTTCTTCAGCACTTCCGGCGCGACATAGTAGGGGCTTCCGACAACGTCGGTGAATATTTGACCTGGGATAATTAAGATCCACATTAGCAGAGATTACAGTGGAGAATGTCTCAAATCTGATGGATAAGGTTCAGAGTGCAGCATGATAAGGATGTGCAACCAATCTGTTTATGATTGCAGCTGAATGGCATAATTTCTCAGAAAGAAGAAAAAAAACATGCTGGTGAAAGCACAATGCATTGCAAAAATTCAGTATGCTGTCATGCTTTATGAAGCCCACAACATGGTCACATCAATCAGTCTCGATGGGATGTGAGCCCGTGACCGAATTATGGATCAAATCAAGGAACAGAAATACAGAACCATGGTAGCAAAATGCCAAATCATATATATTTTCTTGCCAATCTAGATGCAGTGCAATGCCTTGAATGAATGGTACTTATTGTTCGTGTTTACTTCTCTGAAAAATAAATACGAGCATAGGCAAGTGTTTCCTTTTCTGAAGAACAATGGAGATGAACTCTAGCTATGATTAGTAACAGAATGGTGGTTGCACCACACAGATTGACCAACAACTCACCAGGCCGGAAGAAGACGGAGAGACCAAAGTCGATGGTCTTGAGCGCGGCCTCCTCCGTCTGATCGACGAAGAGGAAGTTCTCGGGCTTGAGGTCCCGGTGCATGACCCCCATGGAGTGGCACACCTCGACGACGCCGACGATGACCCTGGCGAGCTCGGCGGCCTTCCGCTCGGTGTAGTGGCCCTTCTGCACGATCCTGTCGAAGAGCTCGCCGCCGGCGCAGAGCTCCATGACGAGGTGCACGGCGACGGCGTCCTCGTAGGCGCCCCGGATGGAGATGACGTTGGGGTGGCCCGCCAGGTGGTACATTATCTGGATCTCCCGGCGCACGTCCTCCACGTCGTCGTCGGTGACGAGCTTGCGCTTGAGGATGGACTTGCAGGCGTACTCCTTGCCGCTGCTCCGCTCGACGCAGAGGTAGGTGGTGCCGAACTGGCCCTGCCCGAGCCGCCGCCCCAGGCTGTACTTCTCCTTGACGCTCTCCGTCTTGCGCTTGAGCACGGAGCCGACCAGCAGGCCGGCGCTGGACACGCGCTTGACCGGGGGCACCTTGGGCCGGTGGTGCGGCGGCTTGGCCTCGCCGCCGGAGCCGGAGCTGCTGGACGAGTCCGTGGACGCCTTGGACTCCTGCTCCTTGGCGGCGGCGGGGGCGGCCGGCTTGGGATGTGCCGGCGGCTTGGCCTTGGGCTTGGGTTGCGCCGCCTCATCGGGCTTGGCGTTGGCGGTGCCGGAGGCGATCTTGACGGGCTCGGGCGCCTTGCTTACGATGTGGACGGCCAGCGGCGCGTCCGGCGGCGGCGCCCGGTCCGCGACGCCTCCATTGGCGGGCGGCAGGGCTTCGCCGTCGGGGCGCCTGGTCCAGAGCACGGTGGAGACGGAGTGGAAGAAGCCGTTCTTGCCGATGCTGGGGCCGACGCACGTGTTGCCCATCGTCGCCGCTGCCGATGGGTGGATCGACGGGACCAAGGCGGAATCGCCGAATCTATATGGGTCGCCGGGCCGGGACAGGACAGGAGCCGACCAACCACCCCACTACTCCTGCGCCTCGGATCCAAGGAGCGCGCGCACCGCCCGTGGTCGACGAGATCACGGGGTGAACCTCCCTTGCTGTGCAGGGGAGCCACGCACGCAACAGGGGAAGGGGAAGGATTATTACCTTCCAACCGGGAAGAGATGGGCTGGATTGAAGGAAAGTGCTAGCAGGATCGATGAGCCAAGGAAGTCAACGCCTTCCATCCGGCAGGAGTTGGAGCTGCAGCGTGGAATGCCATGATCTGACGCCTCTCGGGCAGGGGCTACGTATGCATCAAGAGGAAGAGGCAGAATTGTTGAATGAGCACATTGAAGATGGTTGGTGGGCCTTGGAAAGAAGCAGTCAAAGGCGAATGCTTATGCAAGAAACCAAATTGCTCAAGCAAAGGTACGGCGTCCACAAACAAACAAAACAAAACAAAACTGTGGACGAAGAGCTCGGACGGACGGGCCCTCGGCGACGATGATGATATACTGTTGTGAAGAGAGCAAGGGGACAAGGAAGACGATGGAGGCCGGCCCCGCGAGGATATCTAAGACGAAGGAGAAGACTAGACGGACAAAAAGTAATGGCAGCAGCAGCAGCAGCAGTACGTGACGGGAGGTACTGTGTGCGTATGAACAAAAAGAAATCCACCCGCGGGCAGGAGGTGGTTGCCGCCTCTTAGTTAAGACTTAAGACGAGGCAATGATTAGCGAGCTGCATCTACTTATCTGCGACCTCGACATGGCACCGCACAGCACGGGGGAGAGAGAGAGGGGGCGAAGTGGGATGCGAGAGGAAGATCGATCGCATATACTAGTAGATATATAATTTCCCGTGCCGTTTTGCTTCCCGGCTTCTTCCTGGGCGGAGTGCCTAAACCGCAACGCGAGCTCGGAGAAAGAAAAGAAAGCGCGTCCCCCCGCTGCTGGCCGACCAGGTCGTGCCGCGCTCGCCGCTTGGCACTGTCGACAAAGTCCAAAAGGGCGTCGCCGTCTCTACCCACACAGGGAGGGAAGAAGAGCCGCTGGCCGGAGGGCCTCCTTTTCCCGGCAGGTGGCCTGGCAACGTCCCTGTAACATCCCCTGTTTCTGACGGGGATCGCGACCGACGTGGCTTGGGCATGCTACGTGACTGCAAATTCAAAGCATGGATGCCGATTTCTTCCTTTTTCCTGGAGAACGGGTCAAGCAGATGGGAGAAACCCGGTCGCTTTCTCCGTGGGGATGGATAACACAGACTGGCGATGAAACGGAACAGCTCATAAGGACGGACGGACGGACGGACGCTGTAAACAAACACGGCACATTGCCGCGTTGACAGATGAAGGGAAACATCCAGGAAGCACGCACGCTCTAGTGCTTCCAAAACAAGCCTGCTGGGGTGTGAGACAAAAATAATAATAGTACAACACCAGTGCATTTCCTCTCTACCAGACAAATATATCGGACGCAAATAAGAATATGAAATAAACCAGACCAGACGGCAGGGAAAAGGAGACAAAATTACAATCTAAACTAGAGTTCTAAGCCAGTTGGGTGTGAAACAATAAATAATACACCAGTACACTTTCTCTGCGAAGACAACTATATCGGATCGGACGCAAATAAGAAACTCAGACAAAATTACACCTTCAGATACACTCTTGTTTGTTCCATTTTACACCCCAAGAGCACAAGCATACTACTACAACATGTGCCACCCCACCAGGGCTTCAACCTTACGACTGACCCACCAAGCAAGCAAGAAAATATAATTGAGTGGCTACTCTACACTGACCTTGAGTTGAGGTTCGCATGACAACCTCCAGATAGATATATGTCCTGTGGGTGGGACAGCTTCGATGCTGGAACATGTGTATGGCCATACGAAATCATCGTCTCCGGAGTTCCCATCCACATGACGTTCCCGGACATTGCACCATCGAAAATAGCCACCATGTAATGCCAAATTGAACAGCGAGGCTACCTTTTCTTCTGTGTCCTCTTGGCCTTGATGATCCGCCTGTTGGACTTGTCGCCGCCCATGCTGCCCAACGAGAAGTTCCCGCCCTGAAACTCTAAGCTACCACCAGTTGGGAATGCCGGGTTCTGCTGCACCGAGCCTTGTTGACCGCCAAACTGGAAAGCTCCCGCAGGCTGGGCAGCTGGAGCACCAAATACTGGAGTGGCCGGTGAACTAGCTGGCTGCCCAAATACTGGAGCGGCGGGTGAACTAGCTGGCTGCCCAAATAACGAAGAACCAAACACTGGTGCAGACACTTGCGGGGGTGCTGCTTGGTTAGTGTCATCAGCCATGCTGTCTTCCATACTCATCTGGTCATTTCCAGGAGATCCCATTCCGAAGCCTGTGTTGGCATTTGTCATCCCAAATGCAGGTTGTGGTGTAGACAAATTCATGCTTGCGCTCGCCGAGGTAAACGAATAAACTGGAGGAGCTTGCGATGAGAAAGCTGGAGCTGACTGTGCTCCAAATGAAAACGCGCCCCCTGAAGATGCTGATTGTCCAAATGTAAACATGCTGGGAGAGGACGAAGCTGAACCAAAAGGGTTGCTGAGAGCAGCGGACGATGAAGCCGTGGAGCTACTGCTGAACATACTTGTACTAGCCACTGCCAAGGACGAGGCAGTGGAAGAGCTAGGTGATGAAAATGCAAACCCACTTCCAGATCCAGAGAAGGCGGCAGCTCCAGATCCAAACGGTGAATTACCAAACACAGGCCCGGAAGAGGAAGTTGTCACGCCAAAAGACACAGTTCCAGGTCCAGATGAGGAAGCTGTCCCTCCAAAAGTCATAGTCCCAGGTCCAGATGAGGAAGGCGTCGCTCCAAAAGATACAGTCCCAGCTCCAGATGACGAAACCCCTGCTCCAAACGAGAAGACACCAGTGCCAGATGAGGAAGCTCCTACTCCAATAGAAACACTCCCTGGACCTCCTGATGAGGAAGCCCCCGCTCCAAAAGACACGGTACCAGGACCAGATGAAGATGCTCCTGCTCCAAACAAGGTCCCAGGGGGAGAAGCTCTCACTCCGAAAGAGACAGTGCCAGGTCCCGATGACGAAGCTGCCGCTCCACTAGCCACAATCGGGAACGAAGAGCTAAACTGCGTGGCTGAACTCTGAGGCGGCTGTGACATTGTGCCCTGTGGCTGTGGCAGCTTGCTACCAAAGATCGTGCTAGCAGGAGATGGTTGAGAGGTACTGCCACCAACAGTTGTGCTCAGACCAGTAGATTGAGATGGAGAACTGAACCCAAATATGCTGTTTCCTGAGCTCGAGAATGCAAACGCTGCCGTTGAAGCGGACTGGACAGCAGATGTAGTAGATGGTGTAGAATTAGCTGGTGCAGTTCCAACACTAAAGGATGCAACAGGAGAAGACGAAAATGTTGCAGTGCTCGAGAAAGAAGAGGATGTGACTGGAGAACTCGAAAAGGTTGTGATATTTGATGAGAAAATGGACGCAGTATTCAAATTGGATGATGCCTTGCTGGCTGATTCTAGGGCTTTAGACTTGGATTCAGCTGTAGCACCCACGGTACCGAAGAGTGAAGTGCTAGCTGGCTTTGTCTCTGTGGATGTGGTCTCTGGTTTTGGTGCTGCTACCGTTGGAGTGCTGGAGCCAAAATTGATAGTTGGAAATGCAGGAACCGAAGATGAAACAGGTGGACTGCTGCTGGATACAGAGAAGTCGGCAATGGTAGTTAATGGAGCGGTGCTGACAGCAGGTTTATCAGTGGGCGTGGTATTTGACAACTTCGGTGGTGATGTGTGCGACAAGCCATTGCTCAGGCCCGGTGAAGTAGATGCAGCAGAAGCAAAATGGAGAGGTGGAGTCAATGTTGGTGCAGCCGTAGGCAACACCTTGTCAGATGACTTATGGATATCTCCAGCTCCTTCCCTTCCATTGCCTTGCTCCAAATTAGGTGTGTCCAATGATGCGGGCTTCGTGACACTGGAAACACAAGTAGCAGAACACGTTAGCAGATACTCCAAATAGTAGAATGCAACTGCCTATGAAAAATAAATGCCTCACAAATCCAAAACAAAATTTGAGTTATAAACAAAAGAAACAAGAATTTCTGATGGGTTGTCCTCCAATTTTTTGATCCATAGTGATTGAACATGACTAAGATGCCCTTATCTTTCAAACTATACCCTTACTATATGTTTCACAGTTGTAACTACAATGCTCACTCCGTCTCACTATATGTTATTGGCCTCGGGAAACTCCATTCCCAGAGAGTAGGGCAGCGATGAGCTACTGATACATGAGATGTATACATGGACGACACTAAAACACAATATTTGCCCATTGAGGGAATCAATATTGTAGTCAATATTTGCGCTTTACCCCTATTTAACTGATTTGGGAATTGCTGATTGGTAGTACTGTGACATTAAGGTGTCTGTTGTCTCGTTCTTCTTAGAATTACTACATCCTTGGTCTGCGCACATGGTAGGCTGAAGACTGATATAGAACAACACAAGCACTTTCACTACAATCCAAAAGTATACAACAAGTCTGAACTTGGTGCACACCCTTCGACCCTTGCCATTAATTATCTTAATATTATTGCGACAAAATACAATATGAAAGAAGCTCCTCAAGTGAATAACTAATATGCATCTCTTCTCCTAACAGATTTCTTTCTAGCCTACCTTTATGATATCCCTTCCAGGTAATACCAAAATCTTTCAAAAGATGGGTATGCAACCAAATAATTAAACATGGGTGCTTAAGGAAAAATGAGGAAAAAAGAGTTCCAAGAGAATCACCTCTCCCCAAGTCTTCCTTTGGTTTTTACACCAGCGGTTGTTGATGTTTCCAAATCTGATGTACTGGATGGCTTGGCACCAAACATAAAAGGTGAAGCGCTGGTCTGTTTATCGTCTTTATTTGAAGCAAGTGGAACTGCTGAAGCAGTACCCTCAGGACGGTCTGCAGGAGGTACATGTTGAAACGTAAAACCAGTGTTGTTATTTGAGGGAACATTGGGGGTGCCCTTCTTTTCAGTATCACTGGACGAAAACAAGCCGGGTGTAGAGACATCTTTTGATGTGGATGTTCTAGGCTGTTCAGTAACTGAAGAATTGATAACATTCTGCTTCGATGAGGTTGATTCAACTTTCTGCTCAAATGTAACATGTTGAACTTTCCGCTCCTTCATCTTTGAATCAAACTTCTGCTCAGTTGCCTTCACATCTGTCTCAAATTTTGAATTCTTTGATGGGACGGGGGCTTCCAGATCATCGTCAAACTCAGTTAAATCCTGAAACGTACAAAACAAAAAATGGTAAATATAACTTTCAGATCATAAGTGCTTATATGACTAATTTACACTGCATTAACATTTCTACCATACCTCAAAAACAGCCATTTTGAAACCTGGTTTCCGTGATGTAGTAGCAGAAACTGAATTCCCCGAAATGGCAGGCTTATTAAGAATAGCAACATGATCAGACTTCATGTCTCTGTTGCCTAAATCCTGATGAAACGTATTGGAATGAACTTTTGATGATCTATCTTTCATCAGCTTGTCTTTATTCAATGTAGAACCATTCAGATCAGAATCATGGGGATGATTAACTCCATCCAAATCTTGAAATTGTCGGGAACTACTGGGGTCACTTACACCCTTTGGCCCATTGGACATGGATTGCCTTGGTTCCCAAGCAACAGATTGTTTGCCAGACTGTTTGCCCTTTGGTGATGGAGCTATTATGTTAAGCTGCTCAAATATCTTCTCAGCCATCTTGTTTGGTTGAGTTGGAACAGGAGGAACATCATCATTAGGAGGTTTGCCACCTTCACTATGTCTCTGTCTTTCTACAGTCCGCAGAGATTGACCGGACTCAAGCAGTAGTCTTTTTGAACTAGGAGGTTCCTGATGGGGTGAACTGCCTTCGGCAAAATCTGAACCAATAGTACGGGTAGGAAGAAAGTTTCCCCGAGGACTAGCACGAGCATCTTTAAAAGGAGACATCATATTCGACTTCTGACGAATCCTGCGTATGGGGCCAACAGATCCAAGTTCATTGTCAAACTCTGTGCCTCTTCGTTTCAACACCTGTTAGGAAGACAGATGATTTAGAAAAGCTCTGGCAGATATAGTCCAGACCATGCAAAATCTGATGTAGAATGTTCCTCAATCCTCACTAATATTAAATTTATTATTTATATTGAGACTAAACTCTAAATGGGTCATTGTCACAACGCCCCTAGTTTCAGTCAAACAGGATGACCTGTTACTTTCTGCCTCATTAATGTTGGGATATGCAACAGTTTGTCCATATATATAAAAAGATATTAGAAGGGTCGATTGGGTATCAACCATAAATCCACACCATGTTTCAACTGCTTTTCAACAAACGGCATGTTTTTCAAGCTGAATATATAACATGAACAAGAATATACAGTGCACTATGTGACTTATTTCAAATTCAGAAATCTTCCACCAATTACCTGCCTGCCTCCAGCAGCCAAACTTGGGGTTCGTGCATGAGATAATGAAAATGGTGAAACATTCATATCATTGGAAGAGCTTGGGCCCTGCTAGGCATAAATAGATATTTAGTAAAAACAACTATCACAGTTTTGCAGTTGAAAATCGCTCAACTGAAAAGAGAAAATTCAAGCACCATACAAGGACAAAAGTATGCCACGTGGAGCAAAATATAAACGTAGAACTATGAGAAGGAAAGAGAATGATGTGCAGCAGATAGAAGTACAAAGCTACCTTAAAAAATGGAGAGCGGGACATTTTACATATTGCTGACCGCCCACGTAATCCTGAAGCCATATAGCCATTCACAGGAAGTACAGGGTTTTCATTGTTGACTTGATTCAGCTCCTGAACAAGTGGTGCTCCAGAAGTCCTATAATAGCCAGTGTTGCTTGCTTCCGCTTTGTTACCAAAAAGTACTTGGCTCCTTAAACTACTCTGTTGGGGTTCTCTTGAATAACGGGAGCTCATATATTGTTTGGCAAGGTCCGCAGGGGACTTAACATCCCGGATAGGAACCTGCAAATTGAATATGAATTATAGTTAAAAAAGGCAACTGAAATTCAAACCAAGTTTAATAGAAGTACAGCTACATTTGCCTGCCTCTTCCTCCCAACTTACACACTGAATAACTTAGTTGCCAGGTGCATTGTATTAGACAGGCAAAGCAAGGAAACTAAAAGGTAAAATCCATGCTACCCTGTTTGAATTGCAGGTAAAATCCATGAACTGTTCAACTGCACATTTGTGCACCTAATAACGTGCAGGTGAATCGAAAGAGGTCCTAACAGACACATGAACTTTGATCAATCTAAACAACTGACACCACATCAGATGTCAAATTGATGTATTCTTCCAATGAAAGTTGCTAGATCACAGGGATAATTTTGCTACCATCTTACTTGACATATTCAAGTTTGATCGAGCAAAGTCAAGTGAGCATCATCACTAACCTGACCACAGAAATCACTGAGATAACATTCTAAACAAATATCTACTAACAGCATACACTTGATGGAATTCGTCAAAAATGTTCACATGATCCTTACCAGCACCTTGATACAAATTTATCCATCAACTAAAAGGAAATTACACAAGCAAAGTAACTCCTTACATCAGCGGGCGGAGATTGGTCTATAGCCATCCCATGAGATGTGGAGCCTCCTATTCCATCAATTCTGGTTCTTGTTTCATTCTTATCCTCGTGGTGGTCCACTTGCGCAGACAAAGCAGGCTCTACAGTTCTTGCACGCAGCAAGTCTGTGAGACGATCAAACTCAACCCTGCACAGAAGAATCCAATCATCAAGAACAGGTACAAAAGCAGTGGGGAAGAGATAATGTTGCAGAGGATATCAGGTGGAGACAATGCTCAGTCCAAAATAATGGAACAAGAAACCAAAAAAAAAAAAGAGAAATGACTTGGATTAATGCATACTGTGGACTGAAGCAAGTTGAACATCAAAAGGCCATACATCATCCATTATACTAGGGGATCAAAATTCACCATGAACAGCTAACAATCAACATATTTTGATACTTACCAACAGAAAAATAACTAGTACTCCCCCTGTAAATAAGTATAAGAGCGTTTATAGATCGCTAAAGTAGTGATCTAAAAGCTCTTATATTTCTTTACGGAGGGAGTAGAAAACTGGAAGTTCAAGAAGAACAAAATATGCAGATACTTTCCTGGTGAACGTTTTCCGCATTAACAGATGCTCTACTTCAGACAATGATTTGTCACCGGATGTACCAGTGAGGTCCTTCCCTTTCGCCATTCCACCCACTGGAGATAAACCCTGCGTAAAAATTTCAAACAGTCCTTGGTCAGAACAACAGGGGATGTGCTTAAACAGGTTGCGCCATGATTGCTACTTACCGTATGTGTTGCCTCAGGCAAATCTTGATTAGGTTCAGCATCTTGGCCTGCATACATAAAACAGGTATCAGATTTGTAAGTGCAGCTCAATGATATAAGCTCGACAACAGTATGATGCAATTACAACTGAAACATGAAGAACATCTCCTGTGTTGTATTCTAGTAATTTCTACCCAACCAAACATATAGTTCCAAAAGACCACACTCCCCTCCGAAACAAAAAATCGATGCCATTTAAGTGTAGCTTACAAACATCAACGTGACGCATCGCACAGGATAATAGAAGTAGTCCAGTATTACTAATTTCAAGCCAAGCCCCTGTGTTGTTCTTGAGGACGCAGAGCCATGCACATCCCACATCCATATATATATATATCGACACAAACTACGACTTTAACCATAAAGCAAGTTGAAACTTTAGTTATAGGTCTCCAGTAAACACCCGTTGTTCATCGTGAAATTGGCGCTTCGTGCCAGCAATAGCATTCGTCAGGTCAGAATTTACCGAAAAGGGAAGCAGGTGGTCCGCAATCTAAGCTAAACCCTAGCAGCATGCCGGGGAAGCCCGAAACCCTAGCCCAAGCCCGCAGGCGCAGCCAATCTCAGGGGGGAGCGCGCGCGAGCAAACACGAATCTTGGTAGGGGGGAAACGGGAAGGAGGGGAAGCTGCAGGCTCACCGGGAGGCGGGGACGCGGGGGGCTGCGCCGCCGCGGCGGGGGCTGGCGCGGGGGGCGCGACGGCGAAGCGCTTGCGGAAGACCGAGGAAAAGAGCCGCGCGGCGCCGCCCGCGATGAGGCGCGAGGCGGGGTCGACGAGCCGCGACACCCAGCCGCCGCCCGAGCCGTCTCCCTCACCGTCGCCGCCGCGGTAGGCGGCTGCGGCCGCGGCCGCGAGGCGGCGGGAGGCGGCGGCGGCCGGGGGGCGGTCGTAGGGGGTGGCGGCGGAGGCGCGCGGGGGCGGGCGGCGCCGGATCTTCCCGCCGGCGCCGGAGTACGAGCCCTGCTCCATGGGCGGTGCGGCGCGGCGCGGAGGCGGGGGCGCGGGGGAGGGAGGGGGGCAGGAGGAGGCGGGCGCGGCGCGGGCGTCGTGTGGGGGGGAAGGGAAAAGGGGGGGCGCCTCCTGCCTAGGGCTCTTGCGCTGCGAGGCCCGCGTAGTTCGCAGGCAGCCTCCTGTTTTTTTCTGGGTATTTTCTTTCCTTTTCGTGCTAGGGCGCGGGCGGCGTGGGCTGGGTGCTGGATTACGTGGTATCTTCCGTGGGTGGCTTACGGGCCCGTTTAACGTTCGGCTCGGGTCGTTAGGAGCCGTTAATCTCTCTCAGGCGTGGCGTCACGGGTGGGCGAGGGGTTTAAATTTCGAACCGTGGGATGGATGGATGGATGGATCGGCGGATTTTGGCACGCACGCGCAGATTCTCTTCTCTCGGGAACGGCGGGGTTGCTCCTTGTCATCGGTGACGCGGCGACGAGCGAAGAGCGGTTCGGCGCACGTGGGGTGGTCTCGCCGGAAGCTGCTTGCAAAGCGTGCAGTGCAAACGTATGAGAAAAGGTGTTTATCTTTACTACCAAACCAAACCAAAGCAAAGCAAAGGAGAGTGATCATCGCCGTTGGTGCGCCCAACATCTGCTCTCTAAACCACACAATACATCATTTGAAAGTATTCTCTCCTCATAATTATCCTCTTACTGAATTATAAATCAGTTTTGCCAAGTCTGGGTACTAGTTTGATCTTGCATGAAGATCTGTGCAAAAGAATTCCTTTTAGTTTCCTTTTTTCTTTTATATACTATGTCACTTGATTGAGACTTGGTTAAGTCTCGGTCGACGTAAACCTAGCCACACCCATTATAAATATACATCTCCTTCCTAAATCACGCATATATCTTCATTATTTGGTATGTTTTGCAAACTAACGTCTCATTCATAAATCACATAGAACATAAATTATGTCCTTCGTATGTCACAAACACGTAAGGTCCATTTTTCCCAAAGTCATTTGTTTGCTCCCACGCTGCGAATTTGTTGGCGGTGTGTTACGGTGTTCCTTTTTCTCAGAAAGAAACAGAAGAAATAATCTATCAACACCTGTCACAACAGAGAAAGCCATTGAAACCCTCTCCTCTAGCAATAAGGCACCCTGCCACCCAATTCTCAATGTTGTGCTACAGTGGAAGTTGATTGATGCTATCGTTTTATCAACTTTAAGATTCCCACAAGTTTGAATGATTTGCTTTTGCTTGGTTGTTGTGACAGAGGAGGAACAAGGCACATCAACAGGGTCCCCTCCGCCCCGCTCTCGTTAGGGTTTCCCCCCGCCGCCGCCGCCGCCCTCCCCCGCTCCTCCGCCGCCCCCGGCCGCCGGCGGGCGCGCCCCGGCTCCCCCTCCCCCTCCCCTCCTCCCCCGTACCCCCCGCGTCGCCTCCCCGAGCGAGGCGACCGGGGGCTCCCCTTCCCTCCCCCTCCCAGCGGTCCCCCTCCTCTAATCCCCTCCCGCCGCCGCCGGCGTAGGCCTCCGGGCCTGGCTCGCGTGATGCCGGCGGCGGCGGCCCCGTTCTTTTCCTCCCCGCGCGGCGCTGTGGCTCGGGCGATGGCGCCGGCGGCGGTGCACCCAGGCCGGCGTCGGATCCGGTGGCGGCTCGTCTTCGCAGGCGGCGCAGCTCCGGGTGGCGAGGTGGCGGTGGCGTGGCTGCTTGGCTGCGGGGCGGCGCGATGGCTGGCGGTGGAGCCCTTCCGGCCCAGATCTGGGCCCTTTTGGGCCCCATCTGGGTCTGGGTGGGCCTGGCGTGTGCTTTTCGGCGTCATCTCCGGCGGACGGAGGTGTGGCTTGGGCTGGGGGTGGCGGAGACGGTGGCGCGTGTACTGCAGCTCAGCGACGGGAGCTTCACGAGCCCGCTTCGGGCTCGGCCGGGCAGGGGTGCCTGGTTTGCTCCTGAGCTACGTCCGGTCGGTCACCGCCGAGGGTGGTGGAGGTTGTCCCCTCCCACGTGGCCGCTGACCCTGCTGCTCCTCGTTTCCGGTTGGTTCCTCTCGATCCTGCCGGTCTCGCTTTGCTTGTCACGGTGAGACGGCGTTGGTGACTGCGAGTCCGTGGTGGCGCATATTGGCGGACGGCAAATATGGTGGAGCACGATGGATCGTCTGGGGTCGTGGTTGGTTGGAGGTTGGGAGAAATCCTTGTCGGCTTGTTCGGCACCGACGCGGTGACGCCTGTGGGCGCCGCCGTGCCTTCCTGAAGGGCGTCGGATATCCTCCTTCCCTCCCACGGCCCTTCGCGTACCGGGGGAAACCCTAGGCCATGTCCGGTAGCAGCGTCGTTGTCGTCGCGTTCCTTCTTGAAGGTGTTGCTTGGTATGCGGCGTTTCGTGGTGCTAGGAGCGTGGTGGACTTCTCCGGCGGGCGCAGCGGTTGCGAGTCATCTTCGTTTTCGTTGATCCGCCGTTGTCGGCATTTTCTTCCTTTTGTATTTTCTGTCTTTTCTTTTGGGCGTGCCTGTGCTGCTTCCGCCCCAGCACCTATCGTTGGTTGTATCAATGTTGTTGCTTTGTAATACAAAGCGGGGGAAACCCTTTTTCGGTACAGAGGAGGAACACATGTGGAAGATGTCGGTGTTTCTCACGACGTATTTGACGTCACACGAGAGTCACGCTCTCAACACGCATGGTTCCAAACTATAATGATTCTTTCATTTGTATTTATGTATGTATTACCCTTTTGCTGTTTGGAATATTGCGTAGATTTCATTTATTGTTCGTTATGACGCACGGGTATTTAGCTAGCATAGGAGGACAACTGCATAGCCAAACGCCGCGCCCTTTCTTGTCGCATACGAGTGTTGATGCTCCGGTAGGGACACACGCTTAACATGTATTTGTGCGTATTATAACTAAGCGCCGAGTCACCAGATATAACAAAATTATCAAAGCAAAAGAAAAAGGAGCTTTCATCAGAGTACATGGACAAAGGCATTTAGGTGCTTGACAGTGCGGCAGCAACCCACGACAGCGTGCTAGCAGCAACCCACGACAGGTCCTCCACGGATGAACGCCCTTGTCGGGCCATCACAGGATGAATGCGGCACCGGCCCCAACTAATCACCCAAAACGCCCATGATTCGTCGAAAGCAACCGCCGAGACAAACTACACATGTAAAACACACACAACCGACATTCGACACTCAGAACAAACGATAAAACGGCTCAGTCCAACACATGCTCTCCCACCCGGGGTGATTCAGATTTCAGAGAGTTCTGCAGGTACATTCATACGTGGTGTGCTAGCTCTTTGCAACTGCAACCAAGGGTGCGTTTGGTTCGCGGCACATATTTGGGTCACATAATGGCGACAGGCGCGACGAACCCGATGCTGAACCCGAACGAGATGCAGGTCAGCTCCTCGTTCTTGTCCCCCAGCAGCTTCATCTGGAGACTGTAAGAACCCTGAAGCACATCACAACAACACAAAACGTCAGGATGTCTGGATGTGATGTTACTTGCAGCGACCTATTGAGCCCCTTGTCTGTCACAAGCACTACAAGGGAAAATATCTAGACAAAGTTCGGCACCGGAACTGAATGTGCACTGCGGGTATGCTTACTGGTGGGGTGTAAGATGGCAAAGTCTGTTCGCTGGCTAGTACGAATTTGCCCGTTGCGGGACAGGGAGTCCCAGCACACAAGTCATGAGTCTCTGAATCGACGTGTAAAAAGAAGTACCACACATCTACCACCAGCTTCCCTTTGGTGATGGTTTTATCTGTCAGGTGTAAACAGCAGTAAAAATGTATCAGGGAGATTCAGAGGAAGGAAGCAACTAGAAAAAAAAAACATTCTAGTTACAGAAAAATACTGTGAAATATGGGTGCATGCGTGTGTGTGTGCGTGTGCAGACACTAGTAGCAGATCTAGGAAGACTAGACCCAACAGATAAAAAGAATCTATATTTCAGCAGAAACCCTGCCAGATCCACATCATAACAATTTCAATATTAAAGCCCTAGCGACCATGGTACTAACTACGAAATGGAATCTATAAAGTGTTTTGCAGGAACCACATGTTAGAACTCACATTTCCTTCACCTCTTGGCTATCAGAACAATTAACTGGGACATACTACTACAAACCATTTCGGTAGACATGTGTGGTGAATTTTAGGAGACTCGGGAACCCTCGGCAAACTCACATACAAGCACCGACAAACAGAGGGAAGTCATGAAAGTAAGGCCAATAAACATGCACGCATTACTGCAATTTGAGTCCAACGAATATTGGATGTTCCACAATCCAAACATCCCAGGTGCAAATAGAATGGCAGTACCAGCTGCCTTTTTGTCCAAACTCCAAAGCAGTCTTACAGAAACACATAAAGAGACATATTCCCCAATTCTCAGTTTCTCTAACACACCATGGTAGGCCCCAATTCATGGTTGAAATGTTACCGCGCACGTGACTAATTCACATGTAACAGTACATGGATAGCGCCAGCGAGACCTTCAGCAGGGCACTAGTTTGATTCCTCTTCCTCGAAAAAATTTATACCTCAAAAAAACAAGCAAAAGTGCATCGATTTGATCTGACTACTACATACACACGGAGCCACCGATCTAACAAGCTAGATTCAAGTTGCTCGACAGCAGTCATGAGCACACCGCGTCACAATTCACAAGCGAGATCGCAAGGAGTTCAGGCTATTCGACGAAATCTTACCGGTGGAGGCGGAGATCTTGAAGGTGGCGGGCTGGCCGCGCACGACGGGGTCGGGGACGATCTCGACGCCGCTCACCTTCACCGGATAGTGGCGCCCCTTATCTGCGGAACCAAGCACCAATAGAAGCTCGCATCGCATACACAATCCGCGGAATCTCGAGAGTCAAAACGGGGATGGTTTAGCGGAGAAAGGAGAGTTCGGAGCACTTACTGCAGTACTCGAAGTTGGCGGCGGCGGCGCAGGAGGCGGAGAGCAGGAGCGCCGCGGCGAGGAGGAGCAGGTCGCGGAGGCGGCGGTGGCTCGCCATCGCTGCGAACCAGAGCTGTGCGGGTGTCGCGACTAGACGGAGCAGGTGGACACGAGTCGGGTCGTTGAGGAAGTGGGACACGGTCAATAGAGAGAGAGACATTTATGTGTGTGGGCCTGATTAGGCGTGCACTGGGTTGGGCTTAGTTTGGACCGGGCGGAGGCCTTCAGTTGACTTTACGAACCACCACTAGACAACTAAGCCCAACTAAGGCCTTCGATCATCCAGTACAAAAAAAAGTTCATTGATTTAGAAAAATAGAGTTTATCGCATTCAAAAAAAAGTTCATCAAATTCGATAAGAGTTCATCGGTTTTGAAAAAAGTTCAGAAATTTATAAAAAAGTTCATTCAATTTAGCAAAGAATAAAAAAACCAAACAAAATCGTTCCAAATAAAAAAGAAAAAAGAAAAAAATGACGTAGAAGTAAAGAGGGGAGAAGGGGGAACTGATCACGTGAGATGACCTATGTGTGGTTTTTTTTAGATGTACCTATGTGTGGTGGTTAGTGCAGCGACACCTAGACCAGTCCTTCCAAGCGCGCTCCTCATTTTTTTGGTTTAGATAACAAAAAAGAATGGCAAGATGGGCCGAGCGCAATTAGAAGCGCCTTTAGGCGGTCGTTTGCCAACGGGCGCTGAAGCGCTAAATAGGATCCGCCTAGCTCGAAGGTTTGGCCGACTCCTCTAGCTCGGCGAAGGAGGAGGGTAGTTGGAAGGGTATGTGGAAGACACAAGTACGGGCGAAGATCCGGAAGGAGGAGGGTAGTTGGAAGGGTGCGTGGAAGACACAAGTACCGGCGAAGATCCGGATGTTCTTATGGAGACTCGCCCGACAATCAATTTCGACAAATGACATTAGAGCGCGCAAAAACATGACTGATACGAGTGCACGCGGTTTCTGCGGGATGGAGGATTCTTGGAAACACTCACTAGTCGAATGCACAGTCTCAAGATGCACGTGGGCATTGATAGACAACGAGTTGGCTGAAACGATAGCAACAACCACTGAACCGAACGCAAAGCATTGGCTGTTTACACTCAGGGATTCATTATCACATGATTTGTTTATGAAACTATCAGTCACCCTTTGGGCGATTTGGTCGGCTAGACGCAAGGTGATTCAGAAGGTGTCTTCCAGAGCCCTCAAGGAACTCACTCCGTCACGAGGTTTATTGTTGAGCTCGATATAATCAAAGATAAACAACCATCATCGGTGGTTCCACAAACCGTCAACCAACGATCACGAGCTCCCCCTCAGGGCTTCACAAAGATTCACGTGGACGCTGGCGTCTGACAAGGAAGAGGAGGCTCAGTAGCTGCGGTGTGTCGAGATAGAGATGGCAATTTCCTCGGAAGTTCCGCTCTAATCATTCAGGGAGTTGATGACCATGCCACATTAGAAGATATCGCATGTAGAGAAGCAATATATTTGGCGGAGGATCTCCATATTCAACAATTCATTGTTGCTTCAGACTCGAAACAAGTGGTGGAAGATATCAAGAACTTCAATCGTGGTACCTATGGGGCCATTATTAGCAACATTAATGTTAGAGCGTTGTTATTCCAGTGTAATTTTACTTTTGAAGGTCGTGCCGTCAACTTTGAGGCACATGGTTTAGCCAAGTTTGCTTTGTCACTAGGTCCGGGACGTCACTTTGGTTTGGTGATTCCCACGACCTGAACTGTATCCCACACATTGTGGCTTATGATGAATAAAAACTTGGTTTTCCCTAAAAAAGTTGACTTGACAAGCTTGTCTGTTTCTCTCACATGCTCAAAGCAAACAAATAATACTCCGTATCTGTTTTAGATGTTGATGCCATGAGCTAAAAAAGATTTGTTTTTGTCACCTCTTCAAAATATTCATATTCTTATGGTAGTTTCGAATTCATACCTTAAGGACCCATATATAAGATTTTCTCCAATAGGTTGGCACTTTTTAAAATTTGGGATTTAGCTTGAGTCTCGAGAAGGAGTTGCGGTGAATACAATTTTTTTGGTAACATCCTTTGGTATATTGCTTGAATCCTATCTGACGATTAATTGGATGTCATGCCCAATGGTTAGAGCATATATTGACCATACTCACTCGCAAAAAAAAATTGTTAACCATACTAGTTTTTCCTTGACTTGAGAAGACAGATGCAAGTGCATTCGAGTGAATCACTTTCAAATTGTAATAAGCCCATCATTTGATTCTCAATTTATTTGTCTAACTATATAATTGTATGTTGGCCCCTTTAATCCATAATATAATATGTGCATAACAAATATAGGTATGTTTGACAATTATTATAGAAAAAATCCATTATGAACAATATTCAATTGATATTACTAGATTTATCCTGAAATATATCTTTTACCATGATTTTTTAAATAGCTATTTTTGAAAATTTATGGTTAAAGTGACATGTTGAAGATCATATCAATGTTTGAAACTAACTTGTATTGTCAGATGGGGGAATAATTTTTTTGATGAATAAATTCAAC
The DNA here is from genome assembly GCF_018294505.1 of Triticum aestivum. Lineage (NCBI taxonomy): Eukaryota > Viridiplantae > Streptophyta > Magnoliopsida > Poales > Poaceae > Triticum > Triticum aestivum. Next base: position 492,824,904 of record NC_057808.1, on the reverse strand, counting down.
CGGATTGTGTTACTTGTTTTTGGTGTATGTTGACATGTAGAACAAAAACACTGAAATGAATGTCATGGTGGTATCCAGATTCAAGGGAGTGCATATTCCGTTGAATGAATTCAAAAATGAAGTTGTTGCTTGTATCTGGTGATTGTTGACATGTAGCAAAATACTTGAATGAATCTCGTTATGGTATTTAGACTCCATACCAAGTCATGAATGGTAGGATATTGTTGCCAGAAGATGTATACACATGGGAAGTGCAATATTCAAAATAGTAATGTAATTTTTAAATCCAAATTCTAGTGAAAAGGTACTTTGTAAAGAAAAATGTTACGTCAAATGGTATATCTAAACCAAATAGCGATGAAGCTTACCTAAAGAACACACAATAATATAATGCAATTATTTTCTTTACTAAGAGAAAGAATTGTGGTTGTACAATGAGTTGGTTTTAACACGTTCTTTACGACTTATGCAAGCCAACTTTGTTTTATGTTAATTTAGCCACCAGGTGCATACAAATGATCTCCTTTTCTCCCTTTGTCAAACTCCAAGAAGGTCTTGTGCACCAAAGATGCTAGGGATTCGCCCTTACGAAACCACTCCGATATGTACTCAAATCACATTACACATGTCGCGACCACCAACTAGTCACCTTGCCCCGTCATGTAACCATACTCTATAGTGCTCCACTAACTGATGTCATGTCGCTCCATCTTATATCGAGATTGAGGACAACCCCACCTCCTCCTCGGTTGGAACCTCGCCTTGCATCGATTTTTTGTCAATATGTGTTGTTCACTAATACAAAAACCTCTAAATAAGATGGCTCAAACATCATATTAAAAATTGATATCTCATCTCTAATGAGATATTCATCATTGATGGTGCAAAAAGTTGTGCAGAGCAATGAAAGATTCACGTACATGGTCCTGTTTAGACCAGCTTGTTTGTGTTTTAAGTACAAAAAAACCAAAACTCGCATGAAAAAGATATAAAATTTCAAATAATAGATATTTAAAAAATAAATTAGATATGCACACACAAATGGATGATACTAGCTAATACCAATTCATTGGCCATAAAACAAAAATAAACTATTCGTTTATTTAGTGGGACAAACAGTTTCAAGAATCACATCATGTTCATCATGATTACAAGTTACTAATATCTAGATAATTGCTTTCTTCATTGTTTACTATCACAACCTTAAACCAATACGACCACTAATCAATTGCACATGTTTTACACACCGGTGTGCTAAAATAGAATGTAATGACATACATCAACTTTTTTATTAGACAATAGTCTCTTAGATATATTTTTTGAAACAAAATTTAGGATATACTTCTTCAAAATACATGGAATTGTATCTTTAAAATTTAGGATATACTTGTCCTCCGTAAATAAAATTATATCTTTAAATATTTGAGTATCATTATAGATGAATGTAAATGTATCACCAATCTCATTTTATTGATGGTATACTGCAGGACATAAAAATATTTTATTTGCAACATGCAACATTATATATTCAAACTAAGTAAATAAATAAATAATTGTTTCATCATATTCTATGAGTTTATTCACTACACTTAGCTTCTCCTAAGTTAGGTAAGTGTTGTCTTGTGTCTCCAAGTCAAATAAACTATCATATATTTATATAAAATGTTGCCCTCTTGCGTCTATTTTGACTTCTTCCTGATGGGAAATCATCTAGAAACATAACATCGTAGAATCGAGTGCACAACTAAGTTGATCGAGTGGCTAATAATGCTTAGATTTGTGATAGATGCAGTCATGCAGCAACTGAACAAGCAATATTTCAAAGTTATGTGTACACTATACGATAACTATATATGTTGTTTCAATTTTTTATCTGAAACTAGTTGAATTCCATGTTGTGAACAAGTATGGAGCAAATCTACAATATTTGAGCAACGCTAGATCATACTAGGTTTACCACGACTTTAGTAGAGAGATGCATGTGCAGGCTGGCCAAACAATCACTCACATCTTTTCTCGAACGCCACACCTAAGTTCATGCATTTTTGCAATAGAAGAAAAACACCAAACAACTGAATATAACCCTGATGACTCCATTTTATGATAGTTTTGCTAGGCTCTTTTGTTCGATTTAACCTAGTGTTTCACCAATTTGGGTCTTTTCACTGACCATATTTGCCAAAAATAGAGAAACCTTGTTTCCTTACTTGTTTTCTAGGTATAACTACTTTTGGAAAAATTTGAGGCTATAGTTGGATGATAGAGGAGGAGATGAGCAACTTTCCCACTGAAATATATGTTCATCGGGCGCATCCAGAGGAGAAGACGGTTAGTGGTACGAGCATCGCCGCTCATACCAAAGTTCGTACCAGGTGGCGTCGCCTCCCTCTCATGTATAGAGATCAACTTTCATGTTGTCAACATAGAGAGAAGACCAGCAAAGCACCCTCAAACCACGACTAGAGCAGATGAGAGAGATCCGGATGAGAAGAGCTTCACTTAGATCCCTTTCGACTTCCTCCACAACACGATCCTCCATTCCATCATCCACACTACCACCACACAGATAAATTCCAATTTGTAAGGCTAGGGTTTGTAAAATCTATTCGTACTTGATCCAAAGATTTAGATCACTCTAACCATTTATCTTATTATGGCAAACTATGATATCATTGAGATGGTTTCCTTTTGCATATCTCTGTATTTGGTTGTCATCCTCCTCATATGCGTAAGTAATTCCCCAAGGCGTGGGAGATGTAGGCCTAATCAATATATTTGTGAGATTATTCCTATGATTAATTAGTAGGTTGTTTATATGTCATAAATGTTTTGTTCATTGTCTAATTTAATGACTCACACAACATGATCCAAAGACCTACATAGGTAACAACATATTGCTTAGCGTTGGTTCGGTCCAACGACCTCAATTGTTGGGGATAACAAGGAGTGAAGAAATACAAGGATAACGAAAAGCCATGATACTTAAAATATTGAGCCGACCATTGCAAATGGTAACGGAAGGAAAGACAATAGAGCCATTCAATTCCGACAGGAGGAATTTGTCTATTCCATGGTGACTCGCATACCGAATGCAGATAATGAAGAGGTAAAATTATATGAATAGGTAACTTCATGTTATCGTCGCACTAGCACATTCATTATTCACCGTGAACCGACCTCTCTGTGCCTAGGAAAACCACAGTTTATGTTTAATCCTTTACTTGTATGTTATTCATTTGCCGCCTTAGTTTTAGAACAATTATTTCAACTCACAGTAGGCAACAACATCAAGACACTTAAAGCCTCCGTGGAGATTGTTATAACCAAGAAATACACATTATTTAGATTGAAAAGCTACTTTCCCAGAATTATATGGACGGAGTTTAGGCCAACATACACGCCCAAAAACTCAAAGAGAATGATAATTGGGTTGTTCATGAAATAAGCGTGCCAACGGAGTTTCAAATTTATCACTTTGTTTGGGTGTGAATGATCAAATATGTGGCTGCAAGAAAAGCCTCATCCCAAAACTTTAGAGGCATTGAAGCATGGGCTAAAAGAGGGAGAGGCTAACGTCAACAATATATCCCGTTGATGGTCATGGGGGCAATAGACATGGTGTGTAAATCCAATTTTGCGAAAAAAGACTTTAGACGTTCATACTTGCCACCCCAATCTGTCTGTATGGTGATAATTTTCCGATTAAACAATCTATCTACTGGAGTTTGAAATTCATGAAAGATTTTAAAGACTTTGGGTCTATGTTGAAGGAGATATATCCTTGTGAATTTACTCTAGTAGTCAAAAAACTCAAATAATAACTTTTCCTATTGATAGAATCATGACTAGCCCCCATTCATGAGAGAAAAATTGCTCTAAAGGAGCATTGGATACACTGTTTGAACTAGGGTAGGGGAGTTGGTGACTTTTACCCTTTTAGCAAGCATCACAAACACCCTATTTATTCAACTCACTACTCAAAAAAGGAATGTTATTTTGGCAGAGAACATGATGAACTATGTGAAGGAAATATGCCCTAGAGGCAATAATAAAGTTATTATTTTATATTTCCTTATTCATGATAAAGGTTTATTATTCATGCTAGAATTGTATTGATCAGAAACTTCAATACATGTGTGAATACATAAACAAATACCGTGTCCCTAGTAAGCCTCCACTAGAGACTAGCTCGTTGATCAAAGATGGTTAAGGTTTCCTAACCATAGACATGTGTTGTCATTTCATAACGGGATCACATCGTTAGGAGAATGATGTGATGGACAAGACCCATCCGTTAGCTTAGCATATTGATCGTTTAGTTTATTAATTGCTATTGCTTTCTTAATGTCAAATACATATTCCTTCGACTATGAGATTATGCAACTCCCGGATACCGGAGGAATACCTTGTGTGCTATCAAACATCACAAACATAAATGGGTGATCATAAAGATGCTCTACAGGTATCTCCGAAGGTGTTTGTTGAGTTGGCATAGATCGAGATTAGGATTTGTCACTCCGAGTATCGGAGAGGTATCACTAGGCCCTCTCGGTAATACACATCATAAGAAGCCTTACAAGCAAAGTAACTAATGAGTTAGTTGCAAGATGATGTATTACGGAACGAGTAAAGAGACTTGCCGGTAATGAGATTGAACTAGGTATGAGGATATCGACGATCGAATCTCGGGCAAGTAACATACCGATGGACAAAAGGAATTACGTATGTTGTCATAACGGTTCGACCGATAAAGATCTTCGTAGAATATGTAGGAACCAATATGGGCATCAAGGTTCCTCTATTGGTTATTGAAAGGAGAGGTGTCTCAGTCATGTCTACATAGTTCTCGAACCCGTAGGGTCCGCACGCTTAATGTTCGTTGACGATATAGTGTTACATGAGTTATATGATTTGGTGACCGAATGTTGTTCGGAGTCCTGGATAAGGTCACGGACATGACGAGGAGTCTCGAAATGGTCGATAGGTAAAGATTGATATATAGGACGGTGATATTCGGACACCGGAAGTGCTTCGGAGTGTACCGGGTGATCATCGGAGTACCGGAGGGGGTACCGGGCACCCCCGGAAGGGTGATGAGCCTATTGGACCATTAGAGGAGAGCACACCAGCCCACAGGGGGTTGGCGTGCCCCCCTAAGGCAGCCGACCCATGGGAGAAAGTAAGGGGGATTCGGCCTCGCCCTTCCTTCCCTCTCCCCCCTTTCCTTTCCCCCTCCGACAAATAAGGAAGGGGGGCGGCCAAGGGCAGGAGCCCAAGTAGGATTCGGTCCTACTTGGGGCGCCCCTTGGCCTCTCCCCTCTCCCTCCCACCTATATATATGTGGGAGGGGGCGCCTAGCACACACAGAACAATTTCTTAGCCGTGTGCGGCGCCCCCTCCACCGTTTACACCCCGGTTATATTTTCCTAGTGCTTAGGAGAAGCCCTGCTGAGATCACTTCACCATCACCGTCACCACGCCGTTATGCTGCTGGAACTCATCCACTACCTCGCCGTCTTGCTGGATCAAGAAGGCGGAGGGCGTTATCGAGCTGAACGTGTGCTGAACGCGCAGGTGTCGTACGTTCGGTGCTCGATCGGTTGGAACTCGAAGAAGTTCGACTACATCAACCGCGTTATCAAACGCTTCCGCTTAAGATCTAGGAGGGTATGTAGACACACTCTCCCCTATCATTGCTATGCATCTCCATGGATAGATCTTGCGTGTGCGTAGATTTTTTTCCATGCAACATTTCCCAACAGTGGCATTCGAGCGAGGTCTATGCGTAGATGATATGCACGAGTAGAACACAAAGAGTTGTGGGCGGTGATAGTCATACTACTTACCACCAACGTCTTATTTTGATTCGGCGGTATTGTGGGATGAAGCAGCCCGGACCAACCTTACATGTCCACGCACATGAGACCGGTTCCACTGACAGACATGCAACTAGTTTTGTATAAAGGTGGCTGGCGGGTGTTTGTTTCTCCTACTTTAGTTGAATCGAATTTGACTATGGCCGGTCCTTGAAGAAGGTTAAAACAGCAAACTTGATGAATCACCGTTGTGGTTTTTGCGTGTTAAGAACGGTTCTTGCTAGAAGCCCGTAGCTGCCACGTAAAACTTGCAACAACAAAGTAGAGGGTGTCTAACTTGTTTTTGCAGGGCATGTTGTGATGTGATATGGTCAAGATATGATGTGAATATGTTGTCGTATGAGATGATCATGTTTTGTAATATCGGCAACCGGCAGGAGCCTTAGGGTTGTCTCTTTATTGTATGAAGTGCAAGCGCCATGTAATTGCTTTACTTTATCACTATGCGTTAGCGGTAGTTGTAGAAGCAATAGTTGGCGTGACGACTGTCGGTGTCAAAACCGGCGGATCTCGGGTAGGGGGTCCCGAACTGTGCGTCTAAGGTCGATGGTAACAGGAGACAGGGGACACGATGTTTACCCAGGTTCGGGCCCTCTCTATGGAGGTAATACCCTACTTCCTGCTTGATTGATCTTGATGAATATGAGTATTACAAGAGTTGATCTACCACGAGATCGTAGTGGCTACACCCCTAGAAGTCTAGCCTGTATGATTATGATTGTCCCTATGGACTAAACCCTCCAGTTTATATAGACACCGGAGGGGACTAGGGTTGTATAAAGTCGGTTACAAAGAAAGGAATCTTCATATCCGAACACCAAGCTTGCCATCCACGCCAAGGAGAGTCCCATCCGGACACTGGTAAGAGTCTTCGGTCTTGTATCTTCATAGCCCATCAGTTCGGCCCATGTCCAACAGGCCGGACGCCCGAGGACCCCTTAATCCAGGACTCCCTCAGTAGCCCCTGAACCAGGCTTCAATGACGAGGTGTCCGGCGCGCAGATTGTCTTCGGCATTGCAAGGCGGGTTCCTCCTCCGAATACTCCAAAACAGCTTTCGAACACAAAGAACGTGTCCGGCTCTGCAAAACAAGCACCACACACAACCGCAGAGAGTATAATATTTCACGAGCCCAATCTACTGACAACTTTTTGTAGCGTGATGCCACGTCACCACCCGATCATTATTTTGAACCATTTTTCGGCCTGCCGCTCCACGTTTTGAGGTGCAGTTCCATTGGCACGTCTTGTCAAAGCAGAGATCGTATCCCCTTATTGCGGGATGCTCATCAATACGGCGTGGGTAATCCAACCGTCACGTCGGCATGATCCCTTGGGAATAGGCAAGTTTTAAGGCCCATGAGGAGGTTTTTGATATTCACCGCCTTTATAAAGGGGCACCAACCCGTCTTCTCCTCTACGCCTGCCTCTTCCTCAACCTTTCGAACCTCGAGTTCCAGCACCCAGGTTTTAATTACAACGAGCTTCTCAGTCATGTTCGGATCCAGCCTTCAAGGCCGGTGGGTGGCCTCTTCTGTCACAGAGGAGGATATTGCGAAGCTCCGGGCGGCAAGATACCTGACCGCGGAAATCCCCCACAGGCTCCCTGCTAAAGGGCAGGTTATTCCTACCCCCAGATCCGGCGAGAGGGTCATATTCATCTCCCACTTCCTCCGGGGGCTAGGGTTCGCTCTCCATCCCTTTGTCCGCGGGCTCATGTTCTATTACGGGCTAGATTTTCACGATCTAGCCCCGGACTCTTTTCTTCTCATCTCGACGTTCATCTTCATGTGCGAGGCCTTTCTCCGTATTCCCCCACACTTTGGCTTATGGCTCAAGACCTTTAATGTGAAGCCAAAGCTGATCGAGGGGAAGCAAGCGGAGTGTGATGGCGCCACGGTGAGCAAGCTCATCAATGCTCTTTGGCCAAAAGGATCCTTCACAGAATCCTCCAACTTATGGCAGCGGGAGTGGTTTTACATCACTGAACCCCGCAGTACCAAGTGGGCAACTACACCCGCGTTCCGATCTGGCCCTCCAATTCAGCTCGCATCATGGATCAATAAGGGGTTGGACTGGGGATCAATTGACGAAGTGCAGACTCTACAGAGCCGCATCTGGAGTCTCCTTGAGAAGGACACCGATCTCATGGACGTGATCCAAGTAATGCTAGTCCGCCGGGTCCTACCGTGCCAGCGACGGCCCCTCCGCATGTGGGAGTTTAATCCGGAAGGACCACAAACCCTTCAGCACTTCTTCGGCACGACGCACAGAGGAATGTGGAAGATATTTTTTGGGACACGAAAACAGTGGCCGGACACCACCGGGGACATCGGCCTCGACTGCAACCATCCGGATACCTTGGTAAGCACTCGATTCCTGAACACAGCTTAGTTAAACATCCCGTAATAAGATACTGAGAAAACCATCTTCCTCCAGGGCTGGATAAAGAAGGCGGAGTGAATTAGGTGTTCGGCCCCTCTTCCCGAAGACTCAGCTGATCCCGTGCTAACAAGGATGCTGGCCCCGGCACCATACCAGGTGCCGGTGAAAGAGTACAAGGAGGAGAGCAGGAAGGCCAAAGGTGGCCTCCATCTTGAAGGTACACCAGATACTGTGTCCGAGGAGATTAAGGCTCCCTCTTCCGAAGACAAAAGAGAAGGAGAAGCTGACATCCTTCCTCCCCATGGTAAGAAAAGGGCCGCCTCCGAAGGTTTGGAGGTAAAGGCTCCTAAGCGAGGTAAGATGCCCCTGTCCGGCGATTCGGGCTCGGAAGACGACATTGTCGCACAGTTCCTCCATAAGGACAAGCCTTCAGCCGAATCGTAAGTGAAAAAGGGTGTTTCAAACATATCCCGTTCTTTTCCTGTTACAAGGGTAACATCTAGAATATATGTTTTGCATTCCGGCACGTAGTCTTCCTCAACAATCCTCCTCCTCGGGGGATCTTCTTTTGGAGATGATGGAAAGCGAGACGCCTCCGCAGGCTTCCTCGCCCCATAGGGCGGACGACTTCGAGGTGTCGTCCCGGACGATCTCTCCCGATCAACAAGTGGTGCAGGGGATAATGAAGACAATGCCCGAAGGTGAAACTTCGGTCGCCCAGGGTCCGGGGTGTGCGGTCCCAATGGGGACCAACAATAAAGGCCCCGGACTATTCGGTTTACAGCTAGAGACGACTCTAGGGTCGAGTGAACATATCCCTTCAAAGGGAGTCTGTACTCCTACAGCTGCTTCCAGGAATCCGAAGGCGCCGGATACCTTGATGGACATGTTGCGACATGGGTCCGTCTCGGAGGAACATCGTACCTTGATGGGTACGGTGGTTGAGAGGATTCTGTCCGCGAAAAGAGGATTGAATGAAGCCTTCACGAGCCTGCTAAGAGGCTTCGAGGTACGTAATGCAATATTTTTAATTGTGCTCTATGTTTAAAATGCACCTGTGTATAGATAGTAGCCCCTGAGACTCTGGTTGGCATCCAAAGGAAGGCAATCAGAGGATCAAAAAGACATGCCCAGGAAATAATCTAACTAATTGGGACACATGCTGTTACATCCCTGGCGACTGCCCACACAATAAAGGTTGCAGGTCTGAAGCAGCAACTTGACATGGCGGATGATGACATCACCCTTATTAACCGGTGACTTGACGAGGCGCAAGGTATGTTTTGGGGCGGTCAGTGTATGTATGTATGATAACATGAGCACGAAGCTGAGAATTACATACTGAAACATGCATAACTGCAGATAATGCTGCCGCGGTTGAGACCCTTCGGGCTGAGCTTGCCCGAGCCAAGGAGCAAGCCAGGATGAGCAATGTGGCTGCCAAGAAGGCAGCTGAGGAGTTAGGGGCCGAACAGGCTGCTCGGCGCCAGTGCGAGGAGAAAATATCTTCCATAGAGCAAGATCTAAAGAATGCCACTAGCAAGTGTCAAACACTCGAGGAGGAGAACAAGGCCAAAGTAGCCGAACTCGAGAAGGCCTTACAAGAGGCGAGAGAAGCATGATTCGAGTCTAGAGCGGCTCGGGAGGAGATCCGGCAAGCTGGAGAGATAGCGGCCGGTAAGCCCTTTCTATTGCAGACTAAATTCGGCGATCTGACGTATGCCTCGCTTAATTAAATGTGGAGCTCTCCAGACGCATTATTGGACTTGCCAAAGAGTGCTTCCGATGCGGCGCAGTTTTACCAAGCGCAAGAAGGGTATGCAACGGAGAAGCTTTTTTGGTCACAATTCGGTACGCCAAAGCGCCCGCTGTTGCTGAACGAACAGATGGCCCAGTGGGCCGAGCTCCACAAGATATCCGGTTCTGCCATGAAGGACGTCGTGGTCCGGCTGTGGCCGTCTGAGCCAGTTCCGAATAGTTATTTCGGTTTGGTGCAGTGGCTTGTGGATGTGGTGCCGCGTATCGACGCCGTGAAGCGATCAGCGTGCATTGAAGGTGCACGGATGGACTTTGCCCATATCAAGACGTACTGGGTGAAGATGAAGGCCACCGATATTGCAGCGAAGGCTCCACCCGGGGGCAAGGACAAACACACGCCGGAGCATTATTTTGAAGATGTCCTAGAGGGCGCCCGCTTGATAGAGGGTCAGTGCTCAAAGGATATGATCTTCGAGTGAATGTACCGAGATTGTAAAAACAATATTATGATATATTAAGGCTATGTTTTTATACTTTTGCCTAGAAGTTTTAGTTCCTCCTGTGCGGCCATTTTTGTATAATCTGAAAGTTTTCCAGCCGTCGGCTTCGGCCCCCTCGCATAAAATACGGGGGTGTTCAGAAGAGTACTTGATCACTCTTAACCCAACATCTTGGTCCATGAAGGAGGTGTCAATCCGGCGAACAAGGCAATCGGACTATAGGGCTTTAATGCTTTCACTTAGCCATAGGAGTTTGACGGTGGGTCTACGATATAGCCCCTGGTATGTACGCGGTTATCCCAATACGGTGCGTTACATAGGTGATCTTAAGAACGGTCCTTCGTGTAATACGGAAGGAATCGTGAAAGATTCTGCTAAGTCATCGACTGGTTGACCAGCTCTCGCCGCATCATGAGAGTCAGTTTTCGGCTTTCTCTACTGAGGTGCTCATCTGGATAAACCAGGACACAATCGCAGTAGTTCTCCCTTCACTACCCTAGCCGATAGAGCGGAACGTAAGGTAGTAAGCACAGGAGCCGGGCAACCCAACTATTGACCAAAAACATGATTCGGAGCTGATGCATATAAGGCCAAACTCGTGACGCCGAAGTGTGCTATAAAGCTGTTTGGACTTGTTGGCAACTCATTTTTTCCCATATCGAGCCCCTGGCAATTTGTGCCGCGGTGCGTGCGTGAAACAATCCGTAGAAGCAAAATTCAGTTTTTTTAGAAAAAAGCGAATACTGAATACGGATTATGTTCACTGGAACCTGATTGATATGTCAGTCGCCATCTTACAGATAATATCGCCACAACCCAGGCTATTTGACATGCCAGGGGTCGAAGGCTGAGGGAAAAGGCACTTTACAGGCTCGAAATAGAGAGTGCAGTCTACAAAAAGTTATTTGGACCTCCTGTCGCACGTCTGCGCCGTCTTGCCTCGGTGAAAGGACTCCTTAACAGGAATAGCCTTTGGGTGAGTGTACGAAGCCGAACTCCGAAATAGTCCGTGAGATGACCTGCAGCCTTTGAGCCACCTGTGGTAAAAGATAAAAAATAGTTAGAAAAGAAAAAGAGGCTATGGGAGTGCTTGTAGGCCTGTCCGTATTGTGCCTCCAACTAGGGTATTTTAAGTGCATAAGTATGTATGCGTGGTACAAACTTCGTGGGTATATGAGGCGAATGACGGAGGCCGAACTGCTAATCCAACTCCGAGATTGATCGATCTTGTTTAATGGAGACCGGCGGCTTAACGGCCGATGAGATACGCCGCTTGATGAGGCCGCTTTGTACTTTGGATGTGGTAGCCATAGTATGATCCTCTGTATGGAGGGAGCATTCCGTATTTCCATCTATTGTTATGACGCCGCGTGGACTGGGCATCTTAAATTTTGCATGGGTGTAATGTGGGACATCATTAAAACGAGCAAAAGCGGTACGCCCCAGAAGTGCATGGTAGCCAATGCGGAACGGGACAATATCGAAGGTCAAGCCTTCGCTTCAGAGGTTGTTCGGCGAACCAAAAATGACCTTCAATGTGATGGAGCCCGTGCAGTGGGCTTCTACGCCGGGTACTGCTCCCTTGAGGGTAGCTGTGGTGGGCTTGATTCTTGAAGGATCGATGCCCATTTTGCGGACAATGCCGTGGTAGAGTAGATTAAGGCTACAGCCGCCGTCCATAAGGACTTTTGTGATATGGAACCCATCAATAATTGGGTCGAGGACCAGAGCTGCTGAACCTGCGGGACGGATACTGACTGGGTGGTCCTTGCGATCAAAAGTGATCGGGCAGGCTGCCCAGTGATTAAATTTTGGGGGGACCGGCTCTATGGCGTAGGAGTCTCGTGGTGCGCACTTGCACTCCCCTATAGGGGTGTTCGTCACGTATACCATGTTTACTCTTTTTACTTCGGGGGGAAATTGCTTCTGACCCCCCGGTGTTTGGTTGGCGAGTCTCTTCGTCATCACTATCACTGGGCAGCCCCTTCCCCCTGTGTTCGGCATTAAGCTTGCCGGCTTGTTTGAAGACCCAACAACTTCTGTTGGTATGATTGGCTGGTTTATCGGGGGTGCCATGAATCTGGCAGGGCCGGTCCAGTATCTTGTCTAAATTGGATGGTCCATCTCTGGTTGCCTTGAATAGCTTTTTCCGTTGACCGGGTTTGGAGCCGCTGAATCTGGCGTTGACCGCCGTGTCTTGCGTTCCTTCATTATTATTGCGACGATTATGTTTATTGCGTCGTGGCTTGCCGTTGCCGTCTCGGACTTCGGAAGTGCCCGGATCGCTAGCGTTATTGCTTCTACGAGCGAGCCAGCTGTCTTCTCCCGCGCAAAAGCGGGTCATCAGAGCGGTAAGGGCCGCCATGGATTTTGGTTTTTCTTGACCGAGGTGGCGGGCGAGCCACTCGTCCCGGACGCTGTGTTTGAAGGCCGCGAGGGCTTCAGCGTCCGGACAATCAACAATTTGGTTCTTTTTAATTGAGAACCTAGTCCAGAGCTTTCTGGCCGACTCTCCGGGCTGCTGGATGATGTGACTTAAGTCATCGGCATCTGGTGGCCGGACATATGTACCTTGGAAGTTATCGCGGAAGGCGTCCTCCAGGTCCTCCCAGCCGCCAATGGAGTTCTCTGGAAGGCTGTTTAGCCAGTGACATGCTGGTCCCTTTAGTTTTAGTGGGAGGTACTTGATGGCGTGAAGATCATCACCGCGGGCCATGTGGATATGGAGAAGAAAATCCTCAATCCATACCGCGGGATCTGTTGTTCCATCGTATGATTCGATATTCATGGGTTTAAACCCTTTTGGGAATTCGTGTTCCATTACTTCATCGGTGAAGCAAAGGGGGTGTGCGGAGCCTCTATATCGGGCCAAGCCGCGACGTAGCTCGGATGGAGTTCGTCTGCGGTTTTCGGCTCGGGCGTGGTTATGTTTTCGGCTCGGGTGAAGCAAAGTCGTTACGCGTCGGCGCACGCCCCCGCAATCCGTAGATCGATCTGGTCTGACCTGCTCTACTTTCCAAGTCCTGCCGCAGGTCATATGTATGTCCCCGAGCTGTTTTATCTCTGCCTTTACGGTGAGGTAGTACGGGCTGGTGTTCGGCTTGAGTTGCCGCTTCGTCCCGGCCACATGGTGGTCGGTCAGCCGCATTGCGCGATGATGGTACGGGCTCCAACGCCTCGTCATCGAACTGATGTTTGCGCTTCGGATAACTTTTGGTTGGGCGCTCGAGGCCGTATTCCTCGGCTGCTAGGACCTGAGTCCATCTGTCGTTGAGTGTATCCTGTTCGGCTTGAAGCCGTTGCTGCTTCCTTTTCAGGCTCCTCGATGTTGCGATGAGCTGTTGCTTAAAGTGTTCTTGCTCGAGGGGTTCTTCTGGCACGATGAAGTCTTCGTTGCCGAGACTTATTTCATCTTCGGAGGGTGGCGTATAGCTGCTGCCCTCCGAGTCGTCGTTCCCAACTGGCTCGTCGGGGTTACTCTGCCCTTCCTCCCTGCCTTCCTGTTTGCAAGCTGGTTCGATGAGGGCGTTTGGGTCTTCGACATTCTCCGGAGTATTATTTTCTCCGGTGCCGGTATTTCTTTCTTTGTCACGGCGTGACTTGGAGCGGCGCCGCTGCCGTCGGCGCTTTGGCTATATCTCAGGAGGTTTATCCTCGACTGGGTCTTCCTTGTCATCGCCGCTGTTCTCTTTGGGTGTATCCGCCATGTATACGTCATATGAGGAAGTGGCCGTCCAGCGTCCGGTAAACGGTGGGTTTTGGGCCTCCTCATCTCCGGCATCGTCGTCCATACCATAGATGTCTTCGGAGCCGTAATCGAGCATGTCGGTTAAGCCCTTGACAGTGGCTACAAGGTGGGTGGTGGGTGGGAGAAAAAATTCCCTGCTCTCAGCCCCTAGTCCAGGCTAGGCATAGTTCGGACGTTGCTCCTCTGTAATGACAAGGGATCGCATTAAGTCCAGAGCCTCGCTTAAAGGCGAGGTTTGTTCGGAGAGAGGAAAATCGACGGAGTACGGTGGGGGGTATATTCCCCGGCCGGACTCACACGGTGCTGACTCTGAGGGTTCGGAGCTAGTGTCTGGAGAGGGGTCTGGCTTCGTGATGGTTGCCAGCGATGCCACTTCAACCGGCTCTCCCGTACTGGGTTTGGTGGTCGTAGACAGTCCGGCGGGCTTGTAAAGTCCGTCTTCGGACATGGCGACGCGTTCCGGATCTAAGGCCGGAGCGGGAGTTGGAGTCACAGATCCTTGGAAGATCAAGTCTCCCCGGACGTCAGCGACATAGTCAAGGTTTCCAAAACTAATCTGGTGACCTGGGGCGCAGCTGTCGATCTGCTCTAGATGGCCAAGCGAGTTGGCCCGCAGTGCGAAGCCGCCGAACACGAAGATCTGGCCAGGGAGAAAAATTTCCCCCTGGACGGCGTTGTTGTAGATGATTGACGGAGCCATCGAACCCCTTGAAGACGACGCAACAGAACTCTCAATGAAAGCACCAATGTCGGTGTCAAAACCGGCGGATCTCGGGTAGGGGGTCCCGAACTGTGCGTCTAAGGTCGATGGTAACATGAGACAGGGGACACGATGTTTACCCAGGTTCGGGCCCTCTATATGGAGGTAATACCCTACTTCCTGCTTGATTGATCTTGATGAATATGAGTATTACAAGAGTTGATCTACCACGAGATCGTAGTGGCTAAAACCTTAGAAGTCTAGCATGTATGATTATGATTGTCCCTATGGACTAAACCCTTCGGTTTATATAGACACGGAGGGGACTAGGGTTGTATAAAGTCGGTTACATAAAAAGGAATCTTCATATCCGAACACCAAGCTTGCCATCCATGCCAAGGAGAGTCCCATCCGGACACAGGTAAGATTCTTCGGTCTTGTATCTTCATAGACCATCAGTCCGGCCCATGTCCAACAGGTCGGACGCCCGAGGACCCCTTAATCCAGGACTCCCTCAACGACCTCGACGCAATGATGCTACGATGGAGATCAAGGTGTCGAGCCGGTGATGATGGAGATCATGATGATGCTTTGGAGATGGAGATCAAAAGCACAAGATGATGATGGCCATATCATGTCACATATTTTGATTGCATGTGATGTTTATCCTTTATGCATCTTATTTTGCTTAGAGCGGCGGTAGCATTATAAGATGATCCATTCACTAAATTTCAAGATAAAAGTGTACTCCCTGAGTATGCACCGTTACCAAATTTCATTGTTTTGAAGCACCTCGTGATGATCGGGTGTGATAGACTCTACGTTCACATACAATGGGTGTAAGACAGTTTTGCACATGCAGAATACTTGAGTTAAACTTGATGAGCTTAGCATGTACAGACATGGTCTCGGAACACTGGAGACCGAAAGGTCGAACGTGAGTCATATGGTAGATATGATCAACATAGAGATGTTCACCATTGATGACTACCCCATCTCACATGATGATCGGACATGGATTAGTTGATTTGAATCACGTATCACTTAGATGACTTGAGGGATGTTTATTTAAGTGGGAGTTCATTAGTAATTTGATTAATTGAACTTAATTTATGATGAACTTAGTCTTATAGTTTTGCATATCTATGTTGTAGATCAATGGCCAGAGCTACCGTTCCCCTGAATTTTAATGCGTTCCTAGAGAAAGCTAAGTTGAAAGATGATGGTAGCAACTACACGGACTGGGCCCATAACTTGAGGATTGTCCTCCTTGCTGCACAGAAGAACTATGTCCTTGATGCACCGCTAGGTGAAAGGCCTGCTGCAGGAGCTGAAGCTGATGTTATGAACGTCTGGCAAGCTCGATCTGATGACTACTCGATAGTTCAGTGTACAATGCTTTACGACTTAGAACCGGGACTTCTAAGACGTTTTGAACGTCATGGAGCATATGAGATGTTCCCAGAGTTGAAGTTAATATTTCAAGCAAATGCCCGGGTTGAGAGATATGAAGTCTCCAACAAGTTCTATAGCTGCAAGATGGAGGAGAACAATTCTGTCAGTGAACACATACTCAAAATGTCTAGGTATCATAACCACTTGACTGAGCTGGGAGTTGAACTTCCAGTTGATAGTGTTATTGACAGAGTTCTTCAATCACAACCACCAAGCTACAAAGGCTTCATGATGAACTATAATATCCAAGCGATGAGTAAAACGATTCCTGAGCTCTTCGCAATGCTTAAAGCCGCGGAGGTAGAAATCAAGAAGGAGCATCAAGTGTTGATGTTTAACAAGACCACTAGTTTCAAGAAAAAGGGCAACGAAAAGAAAGGGAACTTCAAGAATAATGGCAAGCAAGTTGCCACTCCCGGGAAGAAGCCCAAAGCTGGACCCCAAGCCTGAAACTGAGTGCTTCTACTGCAAAGGGACTGGTCACTGGAAGCGAAACTGCCCCAAATACTTGGCGGATGAGAAGGATGGCAAAGTGAACAAAGGTATATTTGATATACATGTTATTGATGTGTACCTTACTAATGCTCGTAGCAACGCCTGGGTTTTGATACTGGTTCGGTTTCTCATATTTGTAACTCGAAGCAGGAGTTGCGGAATAAACGAATATTGGCTAAGGACGAGGTGACGATGTGCGTCGGGAATGGTTCCAAGGTTGATGTGATCGCCGTCGGCACGCTACCTCTACATCTACCTTTGGATTAGTTTTAGACCTGAATAATTGTTTTTGTTGCCCGCGTTGAGCATGAACATTATATCTGGATCTTGTTTATTGCGAGACGGTTATTCATTTAAATCAGAGAATAATGGTTGTTCTATTTATATGAGTAATATCTTTTATGGTCATGCACCCTTGTTGAGTGGTCTATTCTTGTTGAATCTCGATTATAGTGATACACATATTCATAATATTAATTCCAAAAGATGCAAAGTTGATAATGATAGTGCAACATACTTGTGACATTGCCGTTTATGTCATATTGTTGTAAAGCGCATGAAGAAACTCCATGCAGATGGATTTTTGGAATCACTTGATTATGAATCATTTCATTTGCGAACCATGCCTCATGGGCAAGATGACTAAAACTCCGTTCTCCGGAACAATGGAGCGAGCTAATGACTTATTGGAAATAATACATACCGATGTATGCGGTCCGATGAGTGTTGAAGCACGCGGCGGGTATCGTTATTTTCTGACCTTCATAGATGATTTAAGTAGGTAAGGGTATATCTACTTGATGAAACACAAGTCTGAAACATTTGAAAAGTTCAAAGAATTTTAGAGTGAAGTGGAGAATCATCGTAACAAGAAAATAAAGTTTCTACGATCTGATCGTGGAGGTGAATATTTGAGTTATGAGTTTGGCCTTCATTTAAAACAATGTGGAATTGTTTCACAACTCATGCCACCTGGAACACCACCGCGTAATGGTGTGTCTGAACGTCGTAACCGTACTCTATTAGATATGGTGCGATCTATGATGTCTCTTACTAATTTACAACTATCGTTTTGGGGTTATGCATTAGAGACAACCACATTCACATTAAATAGGGCACCGTCTAAATCCGTTGAGACGACACCGTATGAACTGTGGTTTGGCAAGAAACCTAAGCTGTTGTTTCTTAAAGTTTGGGGTTGCGACCCCTACTGTAGGATGCTGCTAACGCGACACTACGATCAGAGACCCTTCGACGAAACTGTGTGTGATGCCATAATCGCAAATGGTGGTATAAAAAACCCGTTAAAATGGTGCAAAACGTTTGCGATGGAGGATGCATCAAACACAGTTCAGATTTTAGTTGCGTGTGCGATGCAGGGCATATGGTTCAGCTCAATTAACTGTTTACGATGAGGAGGAACAAAAGAAACGAGCAGCCAGATGAAGGTGTGTGCGATGTACAGCATACGGTTCACTCGGATGAATTGTTTGTGATTAGGCAACACAAAAGAAACGGTCAACCATATCAAAGGTGTGTGCGATATACAGCATGCGGTTCACTCGGATGAACTATTTGCGTCGAGACATGAGAATAGAAATGGTTCAAATGAACAAGATGTGTGTGATTCGAGGCAAACAGGTCTGTAATCGGAAACGTGTGCGAAGACCGATAACAACACAGACGATTACTGCTAACAAGCCATGTCTGTTGTGAGCAAACGATTTGCTGGTATACAATTGTGAGTGATTGATGAAAACATCACCAACGGGTTCCATTGTTTAGTCCGTGTGCAATGTGATTTTCTTTGTCCGCACAACATCTACGCTTTGTCTACAGAGCATCAACATATATACTTAAAAAGGCAGCATTGCATAACCAAATTAAGCATACAATTACACAAGTGACTACACACATAACATTTGCACACACCAAAGTAAGCAATTACATGCATACTAAAGTAGGAGAAACGAGGATCTAGTCATCTACTTATTGTTGCGACGACGCTTGCCATTGCTCTGCTTCCGGCTGGATCCCTGGCCGTTTTGGGGAAGGAGGAACTTCCTCATGTCAACGATCTACCTGTAATGTCGTAGCTCGTGTACACCTCCTTGGCCGCGTACATGACGTGAGCTTTGTCGAGTTTCTCCATCAAGGCCGAGTGCCCGGCACGCTTGTCCTTGTTGCACGAATCCTTCATGTCTCTGTAGTAGGGGTCGATGATGGCCTCGGCGAGGTGAACCAGTGAGTCCTTCTCATGCTCCTTGCTGCCCCAGATCTTGTATTGGCCCTAGATGTCGACAAGATTCTGGCAGGCGATGCCCGAACTCTCGAGCGCCTTTACATCGTTGGTGATGTCCACCGTAGCAAACATGTAGTGGGGGCTGTTGACAAACCTGGCAAAACGCTCGCAAGGCCTTGTGGCCAGGAAGTAGTGGTAGACGAGGACG
The DNA here is from genome assembly GCF_018294505.1 of Triticum aestivum. Lineage (NCBI taxonomy): Eukaryota > Viridiplantae > Streptophyta > Magnoliopsida > Poales > Poaceae > Triticum > Triticum aestivum. The sequence goes on along the minus strand of NC_057808.1, from coordinate 492,805,538 downwards.
TGGCGGCGCACGCACATCTGCGCGACGACGACCTTGGGACGAGACTCGGTGATGACCCACAAGTATAGGGGATCTATCGTAGTCCTTTCGATAAGTAAGAGTGTCGAACCCAACGAGGAGCAGAAGGAAATGACAAGCAGTTTTCAGTAAGGTATTCTCTGCAAGCACTGAAATTATCGGTAACAGATAGTTTTATGATAAGGTAATTCGTAACGGGTAACAAGTAACAAAAGTAAGCAAGGTGCAGCAAGGTGGCCCAATCCTTTTTGTAGCAAAGGACAAGCCTGGACAAACTCTTATATAAAGGAAAGCGCCCCCGAGGACACATCGGAATTATCTCAAGCTAGTTTTCATCATGCTCATATGATTCGCGTTCGTTACTTTGATAATTTGATATGTGGGTGGACCGGTGCTTGGGTACTGCCCTTCCTTGGACAAGCATCCCACTTATGATTAACCCCCCTCGCAAGCATCCGCAACTACGAAAGAAGAATTAAGGTAATAACCATAGCATGAAACATATGGATCCAAATCAGCCCCTTACGAAGCAACGCATAAACTAGGGTTTAAGCTTCTGTCACTCTAGCAACCCATCATCTACTTATTACTTCCCAATGCCTTCCCCTAGGCCCAAATAATGGTGAAGTGTCATGTAGTCGACGTTCACATAACACCACTAGAGGAAAGACAACATACATCTCATCAAAATATCGAACGAATACCAAATTCACATGACTACTTATAACAAGACTTCTCCCATGTCCTCAGGAAAAACGTAACTACTCACAAATCATATTCATGTTCATAATCAGAGGGGTATTAATGTGCATAAAGGATCTGAACATATAATCTTCCACCGAATAAACCAACTAGCATCAACTACAAGGAGTAATCAACACTACTAGCAACCCACAGGTACCAATATGAGGTTTTGAGACAAAGATTGGATACAAGAGATGAACTAGGGTTTGAGAGGAGATGGTGGTGGTGAAGATGTTGATGGATATTGACCCCCTCCTGATGAGAGGATCGATGGTGATGACGATGGTGACGATTTCCCCCTCCCGGAGGGATGTTTCCCCGGCAGAACAGCTCCGCCGGAGCCCTAGATTGGTTCCGCCTCGAGACGGCGGCACTTCGTCCAGAAAGCTTCCTTCTGATTTTTTCCAAGGCAAAAAACACTTATACGAGGAGATGGGCATCGGGGGGCTTCCAGGTGGCCCATGAGGCAGGGGGCACGCCCAGGGGGGTAGGGCGCGCCCTCCACCCTCGTGGACAGTGGGTGGCCCCCCTCTGGTGCTTTCTTCGCCCAATATTTTTAATATATTCCAAAACTGACTTTCGTGGAGTTTCAGGACATTTGGACTTGTGCAGAATAGGTCCCTAATATTTGCTCCTTTTCCAGCCCAGAATTCCAGCTGCCGGCATTCTCCCTCTTCATGTAAACCTTGTAAAATAAGAGAGAAAAGGCATACGTATTATGACATAATGTGAAGTAATAGCCCATAATGCAATAAATATCAATATAAAAGCATGATGCAAAATGGACGTATCAACTCCCCCAAGCTTAGACCTCACTTGTCCTCAAGCGGAAGCCGATATCGAAAAATATGTCCACATGTTTAGAGATAGAGGTGTCGATAAAATAAAATACGGACATGAGAGCATCATGATATTCTTAGAATAACAACATATATATATATATATATATATATATATATATATATATATATATATTTTAATATGATTTCTTATGCTGAAGTAACAATCTATTCACAATGTAAAGTATGAATCAGAAACTTCATTGAAAACTAACAAACTATAATCTCAGTCATTGAAGCAGTTGCAATTTATCATAACATCAGAAAGAGTCAATATAAGAGCTTTTCAGCAAGTCCACATACTCAACTATCATTTAGTCTTTCACAATTGCTAACACTCACGCAATACTTATGGGTATGAAGTTTTAATCGGACACAGAGAAAGATAGGGGCTTATAGTTTTGCCTCCCAACCTTTTACCTCAAGGGTAACGTCAACAATAATGCTTTATGAAAACCCACATCCAATTGGATATATATATCAGGATCTTTCCAACACATAGTGCTTGCCAAAGGATAAAGTGTAAAAAGGAAAGGTGAAGATCACCATGACTCTTGTATAAGGTATAAGACAAAAATAAAAGATAGGCCCTTCGCAGAGGGAAGCAGAGGTTGTCATGTGCTTTTATGGTTGGATGCACAAAATCTTAATGCAAAAGAACGTCACTTTATATTGCCACTTGTGATAGGGACCTTTATTATGCAGTCCGTCGCTTTTATTTCTTCCATATCACAAGCTCGTATAAAGCTTATTTTCTCCACACTAATAGATCATACATATTTAGAGAGCAATTTTTATTGCTTGCAACAATGACAACTTACTTGAAGGATCTTACTCAATCCATAGGTAGATATGGTGGACTCTCATGGCAAAACTGGGTTTAAGGATATTTGGAAGCACAAGTAGTATCTCTACTTGGTGCAAAGAATTTGGCTAGCATGAGGGGGAAAGGCAAGCTCAACATGTTGGATGATCCATGACAATATAATTTATTTCGGATATAAGAAAACATAACCCATTATGTTGTCTTCCTTGTCCAACATCAACTTTTTAGCATGTCATATTTTAATGAGTGCTCACAATCATAAAATATGTCTAAGATAGTATATTTATATGTGAAAACCTCTCTTTCTTTATCACTTCCTATTAATTGCAACGATGACCAAAACTATGTTTGTCAACTCTCAACAACTTTTATTCATCATACTCTTTATATGTGAAGTCATTACTCTCCATAAGATCAGTATGATCTTTTTATTTCTTTTTGTTCTTTCTTTTTTCTTTTACACCCTCAAGATCATAGCAAGATAACCAAGCTCTCGACTCAAGACTAATCTTTATTATATATAGCTCACAGACTTGATTACATAGATAAGGATCAACACAAAAACTCAAAGCTAGATCATACTATACTTTATTCTACTAGATCAAGATATAACCAAAAGGATCGAGCTAAGAAAAACTGTAAAGATAGGAGTGTGATGGTGATACGATACCGGGGCACCTCCCCCAAGCTTGGCAGTTGCCAGGGGGAGTGCCCATACCCATGTATTTATGTCTCTTTCTTCGGAGGTGGTGATGATGGAGTTGTTGATAACGGGGTGTCGCACATCGAGCGTAGGAGATCCTCCAATTTGCGGATAATGCCCTTGAATGCGGTGATATGCTCTTGCAACAAAATATTTTCACGTGTGAGATACTTGTTTTGTATGCGAGCTAGCTCAATCATCTTGAAAGCTTCAATCTTAGTTGGGGTGAGATGATTATAGTAAGGTTGAGAGAAGCCTTCTTCTTCTACTATTGGGACTTGCTCCTTTGCGACCTCCTTGATCTTGTCACCTTCCTTGATTTCCCAGATTTCTTCTTGCTTCGTCTCTATATTCATTAGCCAAGCATCGTCGCCCACAGTGTTGGAGGAGGGGGACGACATATTGCTCTAATCTGTGACAGAGACAACTCAAGACAAAAATAGAGGGTTTTGTCGTGGTACGGTGATCAAAACCTTTGGGAGATTATATAGTGATTTTTTACCGACCAAAAGAAGTATCGTGCAAGAAAACAGAGTCTGGAGGGCACACGAGGTACCCACGAGGCAGGGGGGCGCGCCCTCCACCCTCATGGATACCTCGTGTCCTTTCCGAACTACTTTTTATTTTCCTATTTTCTTAAGTATTCCAAAACGGAGAAAAATTGCTGTTAGAACTATTTTGGAGTCGATTTACTTACTGTACCACATACCTATTCCTTTTCGGAGTCTGAAATGTTCTGGAAAGCGTCCCTTATGTACTCCTCCGGGGTTACGGCGTCAATAACATTAGTTTCAACATTTATGGGATTACCTGAGATATAATGTTTGGTTCTTTGACTGTTCACCACCTTTGGATTTGTGCCCTCGAAGTTGTTCATTTTTAAGGCACCGAAACGATAGACCTCCTCGATAACGTAAGGACCTTCCCATTTAGAGAGAAGGTTTCCTGCAAAAAATCTTAAACGAGAGTTGTATAACAAAACATAATCACCTACATTAAACTCACACTTTTGTATCCTTTTGTCATGCCATCTTTTAACCTTTTCTTTAAATAGTTTGGCATTCGCATAGGCCTGGGTACTCCACTCATCAAGTGAGCTAATGTCAAATAGTCTCTTCTCACCGGCAAGTTTGAAATCATAATTGAGCTCTTTAATGGCCCAATATGCCTTATGTTCTAGTTCGAGAGGTGAGTGACATGCTTTTCCACAAACCATTTTATACGGAGACATACCCATAGGATTTTTATATGCAGTTCTATAGGCCCATAATGCATCATCAAGTTTCTTGGACCAATTCTTTCTAGATCTATTAACAGTCTTTTGCAAAATTAATTTAATTCTCTATTACTCAGTTCTACTTGACCACTAGACTGTGGGTGGTATGGAGATGCAATTCTATGATTAACATCATACTTAGCAAGCATTTTACGAAAAGCACCATGAATAAAATGTGAACCACCATCAGTCATTAAGTATCTAGGGACTCCAAACCTCGGAAAAATAACTTCTTTAAGCATCTTAATAGAGGTGTTATGATCAGCACTACTAGTTGGAATAGCTTCTACCCACTTAGTAACGTAATCAACAGCAACTAAAATATGTGTATACCCATTAGAGGAAGGAAACGGTCCCATATAATCAAAGCCCCAAACATCAAATGGTTCAATAACAAGTGAATAGTTCATAGGCATTTCTTGACGTCTACTAATATTACCAATTCTTTGACATTCATCACAAGACAAGACAAACTTACGGGCATCTTTGAAAAGAGTAGGCCAATAAAAACCGGATTGCAATACCTTATGTGCAGTTCTATCTCCAGCGTGGTGTCCTCCATAAGCCTCGGAGTGACACTTGCGTAGGATCTGTTCCTGTTCATGCTCAGGTACACAACGTCTAATAACACCATCTACTCCTTCTTTATAAAGGTGTGGGTCATCCCAGAAGTAATGTCTTAAATCATAGAAAAACTTTTTCTTTTGCTGGTATGTGAAACTAGGTGGTATAAATTTAGCAACAATGTAATTAGCATAATCAGCATACCATGGAGCAGTACGAGAAGCATTTATGACAGCTAATTGTTCATCAGGAAAGCTATCATCAATAGGTAGTGGGTCATCAAGAACATTCTCTAACCTAGACAAGTTGTCTGCAACGGGGTTCTCAGCTCCCTTTCTATCAATAATATGCAAATCAAATTCTTGTAGCAAGAGAACCCATCTAATAAGTCTAGGTTTAGCATCTTTCTTTTCCATAAGATATTTAATAGCAGCATGATCAGTGTGAACAGTTACTTTAGAATCAACAATATAAGGTCTGAACTTATCACAAGCAAATACAACTGCTAAAAATTCTTTTTCAGTAGTAGCATAATTTCTCTGGGCACTGTCTAGAGTTTTACTAGCATATTGGATAACATTTAATTTCTTATCAACTCTTTGTCCTAGAACAGCACCTACAGCATAATCACTAGCATCACACATAATTTCAAAGGGTAAATTCCAATCAGGTGGCTGAACAATAGGTGCAGAAATCAAGGCTTTCTTAAGTATTTCAAATGCTTCTACACAATCATCATCAAAGACAAAAGGAACATCTTTTTGTAAGAGATTAGTCAGAGGCCTAGAAATTTTTGAGAAGTCTTTAATGAACCTCCTATAAAAACCGGCATGACCAAGGAAACTTCTTATACCTTTAATGTCCTTAGGACACGACATCTTTTCAATAGCATCAACTTTAGCTTTATCAACTTCAATACCTCTTTCAGAAATTTTATGCCCCAAGACAATACCTTCATTAACCATAAAGTGGCACTTCTCCCAATTCAAGACAAGATTAGTTTCTTCACATCTCTGCAAAACTCGATCAAGGTTGCTTAAGCAATCATCAAAAGAAGTTCCATACACGGAGAAATCATCCATGAAAACCTCAACAATCTTTTCACAAAAGTCAGAGAATATAGCAGTCATACATCTTTGAAAGGTAGCAGGTGCATTACATAAACCAAAAGGCATACGTCTATAAGCAAAGGTACCGAAAGGGCAAGTAAAAGTGGTCTTTTCCTGATCCTCTTTTGACACAGGTATTTGAGAGAAACCAGAATAACCATCTAGAAAGCAAAAATGTGTATGTTTGGATAATCTTTCTAGCATTTGATCAATAAAAGGTAAAGGGTAATGATCCTTTCTAGTAGCTTTATTTAATTTGCGGAAATCAATTACCATTCTATAACCTGTAACAATTCTTTGTGGGATCAATTCATCTTTATCATTAGGAACAACAGTAATACCTCCCTTCTTAGGGACACAATGGACAGGACTTACCCACTGACTATCAGCAACAGGATAAATTATACCTGCCTCCAGAAGCTTTAGTATTTCATTTCTTACCACTTCTTTCATCTTAGGATTTAACCGTCGTTGGTGATCAACAACCGGTTTAGCGTCTTTCTCCAATTTTATTTTGTGCTGGCATAGAGTGGGACTAATGCCCTTAAGATCATCAAGAGTATATCCAATAGCAGCACGGTGCTTCTTCAGAGTTTTCAATAATTTCTCTTCTTCCTGCTCTGAAAGGTTAGCACTAATAATAACAGGATATATCTTCTTTTCATCAAGATAAGCATATTTAAGAGTATCAGGTAATGGTTTAAGCTCAAACACGGGATCACCCTTGGGTGGAGGAGGATCCCCTAGAATTTCAACAGGCAAGTTGTGTTTCAAAATAGGTCCCTGTTTAAAGAATACTTCATCTATTTCCCTTCTTTCATTCATAAACATATCATTTTCATGGTCTAGCAAATATTGTTCTAAAGGATCATTAGGAGGCACGACAATAGAAGCAAGACCAATAATTTCATCTTTACTAGGCAATTCTTTATCATGGGGTTGTCTACGAAATTTAGCAAAATTAAAATCATGAGACATATCCCCTAAACCAACAGTAACAATATCCTTTTTGCAGTCTATCTTAGCATTAACTGTATTCAAGAAGGGTCTACCAAATATAATGGGACAAAAGTCATCTTGTGGGGAACCAAGAACAAGAAAATCAGTAGGATATTTAACTTTCCCACACAAGACTTCAACATCTCTAACAATCCCAACTGGTGAAACAGTATCTCTATTGGCAAGCTTAATAGTAACATCAATATCTTCTATCTCAGCAGGTGCAATATCTGCATAATTTCTTTATATAAGGAATGAGGTATTGCACTGACACTAGCACCCATATCACATAAGCCATGATAACAGTGATCTCCTATTTTAACAGAAACAACAGGCATGCCAACAACAGGTCTATGTTTATTTTTAGTATCAGGTCTAGCAATTCTAGCAGCTTCATCACAGAAGTAAATAACATGCCCATCAATATTATCGACCAAGAGATCCTTAACCATAGCAATACTAGGTTCAACTTTAATTTGCTCAGAGGGTGTAGGTGTTCTAGCATTACTCTTACGAACCACAGTTGAAGCTTTAGCATGATCCTTTATTCTAACAGGGAAAGGTGGTTTCTCAATATAAGCGGTAGGAACAATAGGATCAACATTATAAGTGATAGTCTTTTCTTCAACTTTAATAGGTTCAACTACTTTTACTTCAATGGGAGGATGATATTTAAACCACTTCTCCTTAGGGAGATCAACATGAGTAGCAAATGATTCACAGAAAGAAGCTACTATCTCAGAGTCAAGTCCATATTTAGTGCTAAATTCACGAAAAGCATCGGTATCCATAAAAGATTTAACACAATCAAACTTAGGTGTTATACCTGACTCCTTACCTTCGTCGAGTTCCCAATCTTCAGAGTTGCATTTAATTCTTTCCAATAAATCCCATCTGAATTCAATAGTCTTCATCATAAAAGAACCAGTACAAGAAGTATCGAGCATGGAGCGATTATTGAGAGAAAGCCGAGCATAAAATTTTGAATAATAATTTCTCTTGAGAGCTCATGATTGGGGCATGAATATAACATTGACTTAAGCCTCCCCCAAGCTTGAGCGATACTTTCTCCTTCGCGAGGCCAAAAATTATATATATAATTACGATCACGATGAACCAGATGCATAGGATAAAACTTCTGATGAAATTCCAATTTCAATCGGTTGTAGTTCCATGATCCAATATCATCACATAGCCTAAACCATGTCAATGCCTTTCCCTTCAAAGATAAAGGGAAGACCTTCTTCTTGATAACATCCTCGGGCATACCTACAAGCTTAAATAATCCACAAACTTCATCCACATAGATTAGGTGCATATCGGGATGTAATGTTCCATCTCCTGTAAAAGGGTTAGCTAGCAGTTTCTCTATCATACCTGAAGGAATTTCAAAGTAAACATTTTCAGTAGGTTCAGTAGGTTGAGGAGCAACTCTTTGCTCTACCGGTCAGGGTGAAGATACCCCTAACAAGCCCCTCAAAGGATTATTTTCCATAGTAACAAGCGACAGTAAATTTCAGCACACTATATAAATTTTTCCTTACCAAATTCTACCTACCAAAGGCGCTTCACTCCCCGGCAACGGCGCCAGAAAAGAGTCTTGATGACCCACAAGTATAGGGGATCTATCATAGTCCTTTCGATAAGTAAGAGTGTCAAACCCAACGAGGAGCAGAAGGAAATGACAAGCAGTTTTCAGTAAGGTATTCTCTGCAAGCACTGAAATTATCGGTAACAGATAGTTTTATGATAAGGTAATTCGTAACGGGTAACAAGTAACAAAAGTAAACAAGGTGCAGCAAGGTGGCCCAATCCTTTTTGTAGCAAAGGACAAGCCTGGACAAACTCTTATATAAAGGAAAGCGCTCCCGAGGACACATGGGAATTATCGTCAAGCTAGTTTTCATCATGCTCATATGATTCGCGTTCGTTACTTTGATAATTTGATATGTGGGTGGACCGGTGCTTGGGTACTGCCCTTCCTTGGACAAGCATCCCACTTATGATTAACCCCCCTCGCAAGCATCCGCAACTATGAAAGAAGAATTAAGGTAAACCTAACCATATCATGAAACATATGGATCCAAATCAGCCCCTTACGAAGCAACACATAAACTAGGGTTTAAGCTTCTGTCACTCTAGCAACCCATCATCTACTTATTACTTCCCAATGCCTTCCCCTAGGCCCAAATAATGGTGAAGTGTCATGTAGTCGACGTTCACATAACACCACTAGAGGAAAGACAACATACATCTCATCAAAATATCGAACGAATACCAATTCACATGACTACTTATAACAAGACTTCTCCCATGTCCTCAGGAACAAACATAACTACTCACAAATCATATTCATGTTCATAATCAGAGGGGTATTAATGTGCATAAAGGATCTGAACATATAATATTCCATCGAATATACCAAATAGCATCAACTACAAGGAGTAATCAACTCTACTAGCAACCCACCAGGTACCAATCTGAGGTTTTGAGACAAAGATCGGATACAAGAGATGAACTAGGGTTTGAGAGGAGATGGTGGTGGTGAAGATGTTGATGGAGATTGACCCCCTCCCGATGAGAGGATCGATGGTGATGATTTCCCCCTCCCGGAGGGATGTTTCCCCGGCAGAACAGCTCCGCCGGAGCCCTAGATTGGTTCCGCCAAGGTTCCGCCTCGAGACGGCGGCGCTTCGTCCCATAAGCTTCCTTCTGATTTTTTCCAGGGCAAAAGACACCTTATACCAGAAGATGGGCATCGGGGGGTGTCGATGTCAAAACCGGCGGATCTCGGGTAGGGGGTCCTGAACTGTGCGTCTAAGGTCGATGGTAATAGGAGACAGTGGACACAATGTTTACCCAGGTTTGGGTCCTCTCTATGGAGGTAATACCCTACTTCCTTGTTGATTGATCTTGATGAATATGAGTGTTACAAGAGTTGATCTACCACGAGATCGTAATGGCTAAAACCCCTAGAAGTCTAGCCTATATGACTATGGTTATGAGTATTGGCCTCTACAGACCTAGCCCTCCAGTTTATATAGACACCGGAGGGATCGAGGGTTACATAAGGTCGGTTACAGAGAAAGGAATCTTCATATTCGATCGCCAAGCTTGCCTTCCACGCCAAGGAGAGTCCCATCCGGACAGGGGTGGAGTCTTCGGTCTTTGTATCTTCACAACCCATCAGTCCAGCCCATGGCTAACAGGCCGGACGCCCGAGGACCCCTTAGTCCAGGACTCCCTAAGTAGCCCCCGAACCAGACTTCAATGACGAGGTGTCCGGCGCACAGATTGTCTTCGGCATTGCAAGGCGGGTTCCTCCCCCGATGACTTCAAAGTGATGTATTCGGCCTTCCATTTAATGTCATACCCCTCGGCTTCTGTGTATCAGCAACTGTAGCCTCCACGTGTCAAGCGAATGCGAGAGATCAGGGTAACACCCCAGCCATGTAAGAAAAGCGTCTATTAAAGAGATTGGATCTCAGATCCGTTCAGCACCACACGGAAAAAATCCTCAGAGCTTCACCAAAAAAGTCCATTCCAGCATGGCTAGCGTTCCCAGCTCCTCCTCCCATCCCTGCGGCCCGAAAAAAGGCGAGTGGGAGAGATGTTCCGTGTCTCACGGTCAGTTGGTGAAGCTGCAAACACAGGGATTCCTTCCCCCCGCAGATCTAGTCCCTGTTCGAGCAGGACTGACCTCCTTCAATGGCGGGGCTCAAGCTGAAAATTTCCCCAATCCATCCAGGGGGGAACGAGTGTGCTTCATCCCTTATCTGCTAAGAGGTGTCAGATTTCCAATTCATCCGTTCCTCCGAGGGCTTCTGGAGTATTACGGCCTCCAGCTGCACAACTTTACTCCTCCCTCCATTCTGCATATCGCGGGTTACGTCGCTCTTTGTGAGCTGTTCCTGGGTTGTGAGGCCCACTTTGAATTGTGGAGGAAGCTATTTTGCCTCGTCCCGCGCAACCAAGAGGGATCAATATTTGAAGTGGGCGGAGCCGAGGTATGGCGCATCGCCGGGACCGGATACCTGTCCGGCACACTAAAGAAAGCATCCGATGAATGGCCTTCCGAATGGTTCTATATCGAGGACGTTGCGCTTCCTGACCTAGTTCGGAGGGGTCTTCCCGAGTTCACAAGCATTCCTTTGAAGAAACGCCACAGTTGGCGCCCCTGAAGTCTCGAGGAGGAAGATAGTGCGGAAGTTCGCCAACTCATGAGCAAGATAAAGACGCTCACCCAATCCGGATTGTCAACAGTCGAGGTAATGGCGACTGCCATGGTACGGGGGGTCCAGCCACTCCAATACAGAGGGCTTCCCATGTGGCACTACAATGGGGAGGATGACGCCTCCCATTGCGGCCGAAAGGGTCCGGACACCCCCGCTGCTCTGGCCAAAATGTTTGCCGAACTGTTCAAAGGGGAGGAAGAGGAATTTCTTCGTATCAAGCGCAGAGATGGATTTTCAATGTACAATCCTCCTAGCTGGGTAAGTCCCAACCCCTCTGCTTTACTCATTCCACTCTTCGAGCCACTTTCAATGAGTGTTTAATCCATCCATTTATAATAGCACTACCGAAAGATCTCCGAAGGGCTTCACAACCCCGCCCCGCAGCCCGAGGGCCACAATCAGGACCTTGACCCCAGATTCGAAGAGGATTCGGATATATTCGTGGTGCTCGAGGACGGGGTGTTTTACCAGGCGAGCTATGACGGCACAGAAGTGGCCATCACCGCCGATTATCCCGGTCTTCTCCCCGCTTCACATGTAAGTAATCAGGAGACATCTCATCCAAAAGAGTTCTCTCATTCTGCCTCACCCACCGCACCGTTCTGTGCTCAAAAGGGGAGGCATTCGGAAAAGCGCCATGCTGCCCCAGGGGCATCTCCCAAGAGAGCGACCCCCACGCCGGGCAAGCCTTCAAAGAGGAAGGCAAACGAAGATACAGTCGAGCCTTCATCGAAGAGGTACAGATTTGCAAATATGCCCCTTGGCAGTCGCATCCGACCGTGAAATTTTTGTTTGTCCTGTATCAGGAAAAGAGTGTGCCGGACTATGTCCGGGGTCCGGCCAGTCATACTCCCCACAGCCGGATTTCGGATCCTACCGTAAGGACGGGGGCCGATACGGGGGTGATGCCGGATTGTCCTCCAGTCGAGGATTCAGATGATGTATTCGTCACCAACTCGGAAGTGGAGAGCGCCGTAAATCATCGGTGCCGAAGGGCCGTTTTACGAGACCCCAGCTTTTCAGAAGAGGCGTTTAATGCCTTCAGCTCAGCTGATGCATACATCCGAGCTGCTCGAGATGGGCTTACCAGAGGCACCAATCAACATTTAAAAGACATGCATGTAAATTTACTTTGTCCGAATATGATAACCATATGCCAGTAGCCCCCGAGACTTAAAGCAGTTGGTACAACTGATTTGAGGATCGTTGTATAACCAGGTTCTTACGGAGAAGAATGACCTGCTAACCCAAGAGCTAGAAAAGTGTCGGACACAGCTAACTGCTGTTACCGCCGAACTGGAGGAATCCAAGAAGGCATCACCTGGTAATGTTCCCCTCCATCGAGAAAACATGATTATATACCGGCGATGCTGACACTGTTGCTCATCTTATGACAGGATCGTCAGATCAACTGAAGGAGCAACTGAAAGCCGCCCAAACGGAAGAACAAGAAGCAAAAAGTCTTCTGGCCGCGGGCAAACGTGTGCTGACACGAGCCAGAAATGAGAAAAACAAGTTGCAGGATGCCCACACCCAGTTGGGCGAAGAACTGAAAGATGTACGGGCCCAGCTGGCTGATTTCGTGAAGGAAAATAAGAGGCTGTGCGGCGGTATATTCGGTATGTGGTTACACTTACCTCCATGTAGTTCAGAGATGAAAGGGACTAACAGAATTATATCCATAGGTATGCTGACTGGCCATCCGAAAGAGGAAATGTCTGGAATCTCGGGCGATCTGCTGCAAGAGCTATCGCAGATGCACGAGCATGCTCAGCAGGCGATGCGAAGTGTTGCCAAGGCCTTATGGCCATCCGCCTCCCCTCCAGGAAGGATGGAGGAGCTTATAGAGCTATTCATGGGAGCGCGGCGACGCTTCCGATTATGAAAGATATCAGCCTGCCGGGAAGGTGCGCGAGAAGCCTGGGCCATGGTAAAAACACGGTATACCAAGCTTGATCCAAATCATATGGCCCGGGTCGGACCTCTAGGGTCAGATGGGAAAGAGATTCCCGTAAATTTGGTGTATGACCAAGTAGAAGTAGCCGCCAGGTATTCCCAGCAGGATTGTAAGTTAGACAACCTGTTAGACGGTATAGAGGAGGAAATTTATGAGTCCAAGTGACTATGTACTTTCCTTGACATATTTGTCCCTAGCCGGATTGTAAAAACAATTGTCATGGCAGACCTTTTCGCTTCGACCTCTGGGCCCGAAGGTGCAGAGTGTTTCCAAATACCCGAGCGGCAAAATATACCGGGGCACGCGTGGAAACCAGGCGTAGGGGTCATAGTTGCTTGAACAGACATTGTATCTGGCTAGCTACGTTATATTACATTGTGATTGTAAGAAACATCTTCCAGAGAGAATAGTTCCGTTAAGGGTTCCTTTCCCTGGGTGTACATGCGTTAATATGCATGTCCGAACTGTGATTGAAAAAATCACAGTATGCGCAATATCTGGGGGTTCGTATTTTAATGGCTGTAAAAACATCTTCAGTTCGCCGACCGAATATTCCCTTAAGAACGCTAGCTTTAGGCTTCACCCAGTCTGAGGTACACATCCGGATGACCCGGCAGTAACAATCGCAGAGGTGCTCCCTTTATGCCCTAGCCGAACTAACGCGAACGTAGGGCATAAGCACAGGAGCCAGGCAACCCAGCTTGGCCAAAACTTAATCATATCGATGCATATAATGGCGAAGAAAAGGTACATATGGGGGAAAACATGCATATGTGATGAGCTTGATGCTCGGAAAATAATAATAATAAGCTTCTGTCCAAGAAGCCCCCAGGTATAATTGGCGTACATATTTGAGGATGTGTATGTCACAAGTGCACAGTTTAACCGCACAAAAAGCTTTAAGGCTAAAAAAAGAAAAAAGCAAAAAGAGAGGAAAAAGTAATGGAAACAATGGGGAGAAGGAGACGAACAAAGAGTTCGGTGCTTAGGCATAGAATCTTTGGAGTCTAGCCGCGTTCCAGGGGTTCAGCTCTAGGCGATTGTCTGACGCATCACGCAGGCGGTACGCTCCTCCGGTGAGAACTTCGTCGATCATGAAGGGACCCTCCCACTTGGCCTTGAGCTTGTCCTTTTTCTTCTCCGGTAGGCGTAGAACCAGTTCGCCAACATTATAAGTCTTGGCCCGCACTTCTCTGCTTTGATACCTGTGAGCCTGCTGTTTATAAAATGTGGAACGGGCTTTTGTGACATCTCGCTCCTCCTCCAGGGCATCTAAGCTGTCCTGCCGGTCAAGTTCGGCTTCTCTCTCTTCGTACATGCGTACTCAAGGTGAGTCATGAATAATATCGCAGGGTAACACAGCCTCTGCGCCGTACACCATGAAGAAAGGTGTATATCCGGTAGTGCGATTGGGCGTGGTCTGCAACCTCCAGAGTACAGAGTCGAGCTCCTCAACCCAGTGCTTGTCTGATTCTTTCAAAGACCGCACTAGTCTAGGCTTGACCGCTCATAATAAGACCATTGGCTCGTTCGACTTGACCGTTTGTTTGTGGATGATAGACAGAGGCGTAATCGAGCTTGATGCCCAGATTAGCGCACCAGATTTTCACCTAATCGGCTGTGAAATTGGAGCCGTTATCGGTGATGATGTTGTGTGGAACACCATAACGGTGTACAACACCGGATATGAATTCTATCACCGGCTCGGACTCGGCCATTTTAACTGGTTTGGCCTCTATCCACTTAGTGAATTTATCCACCATGACCAGCAGATACTTTTTCTTATGGCTTCCTCCTTTAAGGGGTCCAACCATATCCAGTCCCCAGACCGCAAAAGGCCAAGTGATGGGGATTGTTTGTAGGGCAGTGGGGGGCATATGGCTTTGGTTGGCGAAAAGTTGGCATCCGACGCAATGTTGGACAAGGTCCTGTACATCTGCTCGGGCCGTCGGCCAATAAAACCTTGTACGGAAGGCCTTGCTAACAATGGCCTGAGTTGCGACATGGTGCCCACCGAGACCGGCATGAATTTCAGCCAGGAGTTGCCGCCCCTCTTCCTCGGAGATACATCTTTGAAGGACTCCGGTAGCGCTTTTCTTGTAGAGCTCTTCGTCGTGAACCTTGTAGGCCTTCGAACGCCGGACAATGCGGCGGGCCTCATTCTGATCCTCGGGGAGTACTTTCCTATTAAGGTAGGCCAAGAAGGGTTCGGTCCATGGGGCAATGACTGCCATAATGAGATGGGCCGACGGTGTTATTTCAGTGGCTGAGCCCCCGGTGATATCTGTCGTATCTCGGGTTCCGGCAAAACCCTTATGGTTCGAACTCTGGGGTGCGCGCGAAGATCTCTCCCTCACAAGTTACGCCCTCACACGCTTCGCGATCTCTAGGCTAGCTCGACGAACTTGCAACACAAGGGACACAAGATTTATACTGGTTCGGGCCACCGTTGTGGTGTAATACCCTACTCCAGTGTGGTGGTGGTGGATTACCTCTTGGGCTGAGGATGAACAGTACAATGGAAGAACAGCCTCCAGAGGAGAGGTGCTCTTGTGCTTGGTGAACTTGAGGGTGTGAGGGGATTGCTCCCTTTCCGTCTCTCTCCCTCTGTGGTGGCTAGTCCTATTTATAGAGGCCCCAGTCCTCTTCCCAAATATTGAGCGGAAGGGATCCCACAACGGCCAATTTGAAAGGGGACATCTAGTACAGCTTATCCTGACAAAAGTAGTCTTCTCCTGCCAAAGGCTCTTGTGGTGACGCCGCCTTGGGCTCCACGGTGACCTCCGTCCTGCCGTCCTGCTGGTCTTGGTCTCATTGCACCGATAGAGAAACCTTTGCTTGACGCCTCGGTACTCCTCGCCTGCGCTTGCCTCCTTAGCACCAAAGAGGAAATAAGGACACTGAGCGTGCTGGCGCCCGCCTGGTCTCGATCATCATGGCTTACGTCATGAGAACCTCGCGAGGTTTTCCTTGCCTTGATCTCTCCGCCCCTCGCGAGCCAGCCTGGTGAGGCCGCTCCCGAGGAGGTCTTGTGTCGTCCGCCTCGCGAGGCTTGGCCCCTCGCGAGGGTCTTGAAAGCTCGTTGGTGAAGATGGGCCGTACGGGCCCGCTCGCAGAGCCACGCCGTGGGCCGCAGGCAGGCATGTCTGGGGACCCCCGTTCCCAGAACGCCGACAGTAGCCCCCGGGCCCAAGGCGCGCTCGGACTTGGCTTCGAGGCGAAGCCAATGGACAAGTGCGGAGCGCCGCGGGCCCCAATAGCCTGCGGCCTTGGTCGACGTGTGGTGGCTAATTGGACGTGGGCGTCTCCACTTCCCCATGCTGCCTTGATACCCGCCTGGCTAGGCGGCCACCGCAGTCTACACGGTTTCCTTCCCCTTGTTTCTACGCACTCCCCCAATTCTTCGCTTCCCCGAAGCTCACCTCCTTCGACCAATTCGATATGAGCCCATCTCTCCCATCGCCATGGCGCCGGATCAGATGGAGAAAGGGAAGGAGCCCCTGTCCTCCGCCGAACTACATCCGGCCATTGAGCCCGCCGTTGGCAGGTCGCTGGTGCTCAACCAAGAAGCCATGGACAAGGTGCATCCCATGCTCGCCTCCAGCTTCAGTGAGTGGGGGAAAACGGTGGCCTAGCCTGCATCTCGAGCTAGCGTCAGTAGGACGGCCACCGAGGTCCCATTCAACATCAACGCCCTTTGGGCCGGCCTGGTTCCTCCTTTTTCCGCCTTTCTTCAACGCAGTGCTTGCCCATTACCAGATCCACATGCTGCACCTCGATCCTCAATCCGTGACCCTTCTCACCGTCTTCGCCTTTGTTTCCGAGGCCATGGTGGGCACCGCTCCTTCCGTGGCACTTCTCCACCACTTCTTCTCGTTGCACCTGACTGATCCCCGACAGACCTCGGGATGCCTGAGCTTCCAAGCCGTGGCGGCAATGGCCGGCATGGGGATTGACTTTGAGCTTCCGCCATCCACAAGAGAATTTCAGACGCGATGGGTATTCGTTTGATGTCGGAGTGCGTAGCCCCCTGCTCTCTTCTCTATCGGCGCCCGCCATTCCCAACTCCAGTTGGTGCCACCAGAGGCTCGCTGATCCTTGCCTTGCCCCCGTCCGGCTCAGGTTGAAGAGGCTGAAGGACCGTGGCGTGACTGCACCCATGGTGGTGCGGGAGTTCGTCCGGCGCCGAGTCGCGCCACTTCAGCGACACTCTCGACCGATGTGGGCCTTGCTTAGCAGCAACGACCGCATGAGACTTCAGGAATCTGGGCTCCCCCTTGGGGCGCGACGAACGGTGCTCGAGGTCCTGACAGGAGTCCCGTTGCCTGACGACTTTACATGGAAGAGTTGTCTTCTGTACCACTGCTTGAACAAGGTGCAATTCGTGGATCACATGCCCTCCTTCGATGAGTGGGGGCTGCGCCCAATCGGCCTCGTGGGGCCCCGTGAGAACCCCATCATCGTGGTCCTTCTCCTTGCCACCAGCCCCGACCTTGCCCCAAGAGTGGACGCTGGGGGGCAAGTACTGTCGGAGGCCGGGGGCGCTGGTGCAGATGCATCGATGCCGCCTGAGGCTTCCGAGGCGTCATCCTCGGGAACCCGTGATTCCCATGCTGAGGCGGCGGCTGAAGGGGCGACGCAGCCCGCTGCACATGAGGTCGGAGCTCCCGAGGCATCAGCAGGTCGTTGTGAGGCGAAGCCCGACAGTTCTCCCCAGCTTGGCGCTCCTGAGGCCTCCTGGGGCGCTTCCCCAGTTGCGCCTCGGGATGGTCACCACGTACAACGCTTCGGCCGGCTCCGTGTGGATTTTGAGGAGCTCCGCAAGAGGAAGGGATCCCCGAGTTGTAGTGGCAGTGTCTTCGGGCCGTTGAAGCGGAGTAAGTATATCGCCATCGATGAGTAAGTACCTTATCCCTGTGATTCTTTGAGTGCTGCTTCTCTTCCCGACGATGGCTTTTCAGGACCCCCTCCGCCAGGGCCGCTAAATCTCCTGAGAAGCGGCCTCCTCTCGCCCCGCCTCCCCTGCTGGACTCGAGCGCTGCGAGCCCGCCAACGGGGTGCCTTGAGCTCATGCCTTCGTCACCTCCTCTTGTGGGCCTTGCTTGGAACACGGCTAGTGTGCCAAGGGCCCCTCCCCTGGTCTTGGACGGTGGTTGGCTGGCTTCGATCCTGGGGTCCTCTTCAGGCGGCGGATCTTTGCTCGTCTGGGCCATTCGCGCGGCTGGGCCATCAGCCAGGCAGGCGCCAGCCCCTAGCCCCCTGATGCTAGGGGCGTGCCGCTTCGGGCCCCGTCCGCGTCCCCCGCGGCGGAGGACGGAGTCAGTGGCATGCTCAAGTCTGCGCAAGAGAAGAGCGTCGTCCGCCACGAGCTCTTTCAGGAGGCGATGGGCGTGATGAACCGGCTTGGTGAAGAGCTCGTGGAGGTGGACACGCGCCTCGTGGCCGAGGGTCTTCGGCTGGCGGAGGACCAGCATAAGCTAAAGGTGGCTATCAACCTCGGGCGCCACCAGCGCGAGCTCGATAATGCGAAGGCTGAGGCCTGCTTCCGAGCTCATGAAGAGGCCCGAGAAGCTGATCGCCGTCGCGAGGCTGCGGAGAAGCACGCGTGGGAGCTCCAAGCCTGGAGCGCCTCCTTGGAGCGGTAGGTGGAGGGGCGCAGGGCTGCCCTTGCTTCACTGAGGGGGACGCCCGCCGAAGAAGAAGAGATCCGGAAGCGTGAGGAGGCGTTGGCGCTGGAAGCCGTGGAGCGTAGCCTCGAGCTCGAGCGACTGGAGACGAGGGAGCGTCAAGTTGCTCAAGCGGAAGATGTCGTTGGCGCACGCGAGGCCTGGGCTCAGGAGGAGGTCGATCGCCGGGTGGCCGAGGCTCGCGCGGATCTTGAGGGTAGGCACGACCTGAAGCTGAAGCTTGCGGAAGCTGAGGCCGCGGGTAGGACTGCTGCCCTTAGGCCCAGGTTAGCTGAGGTGGAGCAGTGCGAGGAGGCCACCACAGCTGCCCTGGTCTCGGTGCAGGCGGAACTGGACTCTGCCCGCGCCGAGCTGCTCTCTCGGGATGATGTATTACGGAACGAGTAAAGAGACTTGCCGGTAATGAGATTGAACTAGGTATTGAGATACCGACGATCGAATCTCGGGCAAGTAACATACCGATGACAAAGGGAACAACGTATGTTGTTATGCGGTTTGACCGATAAAGATCTTCGTAGAATATGTGGGAGCCAATATGAGCATCCAGGTTCCGCTATTAGTTATTGACCGGAGACGTGTCTCAGTCATGTCTACATAGTTCTCGAACCCGTAGGGTCCGCACGCTTAAAGTTCGATGACAGTTATATTATGAGTTTATGTGTTTTGATGTACCGAAGGTTGTTCGGAGTCCCGGATGTGATCACAGACATGACGAGGAGTCTCGAAATGGTCGAGACGTAAAGATCGATATATTGGACGACTATATTTGGATATCGGAATGGTTCCGGGTGAGATCGGGATAATACCGGAGCTCCGGGAGGTTATCGGAACCCCCCCAGGAGGTATATGGGCCTTAATGGGCTTTAGTGGAAAGGAGGGGAAAGTAGCAAGGGAGGGGGCGCCCCCCCAATCCGAATTGGGAGGGGGGCCGGCCCCCCTTTCCTTCCTCCCTCCTTCCTCTTCCTTCCCTCTCCCTCTCCAAATAGGAAAGGGAGGAGTCCTACTTCTGGTGGGAGTAGGACTCCCCCTTGGGCGCGTCTCCTCCCCTTGGCCGGCCCTCTCCTCCCCCCTTTATATACGGAGGAGAGGGGCACCCCATAGATACAACAATTGATCTCTTGGATCTTTTAGTCGTGTGCGGTGCCCCCCTCCACCATATTCCACCTCGATCATACCGTAGCGGTGCTTAGGTGAAGCCCTGCGTCGGTAGCATCATCATCACCGTCACCACGCCGTCGTGCTGGCGGAACTCTCCCGTGAAGCTCTGCTGGATCGGAGTTCGTGGGACGTCATCGAGCTAAACGTGTGCTGAACTCGGAGGTGCCGTACGTTCGGTACTTGGATCGGTCGGATCGTGAAGACGTACGACTACATCAACCGCGTTGTGCTAACGCTTCCGCTTTCGGTCTATGAGGGTACGTGGACAACACTCTCCCCTCTCGTTGCTATGCATCACCATGATCTTGCGTGTGCGTAGGAAATATTTGAAATTACTACGTTCCCCAACAGTGGCATCCGAGCCAGGTTTTATGCGTTGATGTTATATGCACGAGTAGAACACAAGTGAGTTGTGGGTGATACAAGTCATACTTCTTACCAGCATGTCACACTTCGGTTCGGCGGTATTGTTGGACGAAGCGGCCCGGACCGACATTACGCGTACGCTTACGCGAGACTGGTTCTACCGACGTGCTTTGCACATAGGTGGCTGGCGGGTGTCAGTTTCTCCAACTTTAGTTGAACCGAGTGTGGCTACGCCCGGTCCTTGAGAAGGTTAAAACAGCACTAACTTGACGAACTATCGTTGTGGTTTTGATGCGTAGGTAAGAACGGTTCTTGCTCAGCCCGTAGCAGCCACGTAAAACTTGCAACAACAAAGTAGAGGACGTCTAACTTGTTTTTGCAGGGCATGTTGTGATGTGATATGGTCAAGGCATGATGCTATATTTTATTGTATGAGATGATCATGTTTTGTAACTGAGTTATCGGCAACTGGCAGGAGCCATATGGTTGTCGCTTTATTGTATGCAATGCAATCGCCCTGTAATTGCTTTACTTTATCACTAAGCGGTAGCGATAGTCGTAGAAGCAATAGTTGGCGAGACGACAACGATGCTACGATGGAGATCAAGGTGTCGCGCTGGTGACGATGGTGATCATGACGGTGCTTCGGAGATGGAGATCACAAGCACAAGATGATGATGGCCATATCATATCACTTATATTGATTGCATGTGATGTTTATCTTTTATGCATCTTATCTTGCTTTGATTGACGGTAGCATTATAAGATGATCTCTCACTAAATTTCAAGATAAAAGTGTTCTCCCTGAGTATGCACCGTTGCCAAAGTTCGTCGTGCCCAGACACCACGTGATGATCGGGTGTGATAAGCTCTACGTCCATCTACAACGGGTGCAAGCCAGTTTTGCACATGCAGAATACTCAGGTTAAACTTGACGAGCCTAGCATATGCAGATATGGCCTCGGAACACTGAGACCGAAAGGTCGAGCGTGAATCATATAGTAGATATGATCAACATAGTGATGTTCACCATTGAAAACTACTCCATTTCACGTGATGATCGGTTATGGTTTAGTTGATTTGGATCACGTGATCACTTAGATGATTAGAGGGATGTCTATCTAAGTGGGAGTTCTTAAGTAATATGATTAATTGAACTTAAATTTATCATGAACTTAGTACCTGATAGTATTTTGCATGTCTATGTTTGTTGTAGATAGATGGCTCGTGCTGTTGTTCCGTTGAATTTTAATGCATTCCTTGAGAAAGCAAAGTTGAAAGATGATGGTAGCAATTACACGGACTGGGTCCGTAACTTGAGGATTATCCTCATTGCTGCACAGAAGAATTACGTCCTGGAAGCACCGCTAGGTGCCAAACCTGCTGCAGGAGCAACACCAGATGTTATGAACGTCTGGCAGAGCAAAGCTGATGACTACTCGATAGTTCAGTGTGCCATGCTTTACGGCTTAGAACCGGGACTTCAACGACGTTTTGAACGTCATGGAGCATATGAGATGTTCCAGGAGTTGAAGTTAATATTTCAAGCAAATGCCCGGATTGAGAGATATGAAGTCTCCAATAAGTTCTACAGCTGCAAGATGGAGGAGAATAGTTCTGTCAGTGAGCATATACTCAGAATGTCTGGGTATAACAATCACTTGATTCAACTGGGAGTTAATCTTCCGGATGATAGCGTCATTGACAGAATTCTTCAATCACTGCCACCAAGCTACAAGAGCTTCGTGATGAACTATAACATGCAAGGGATGGATAAGACGATTCCCGAGCTCTTCGCAATGCTAAAGGCTGCGGAGGTAGAAATCAAGAAGGAGCATCAAGTGTTGATGGTCAATAAGACCACCAGTTTCAAGAAAAAGGGCAAAGGGAAGAAGAAGGGGAACTTCAAGAAGAACAGCAAACAAGTTGCTGCTCAAGAGAAGAAACCCAAGTCTGGACCTAAGCCTGAGACTGAGTGCTTCTACTGCAAGCAGACTGGTCACTGGAAGCGGAACTGCCCCAAGTATTTGGCGGATAAGAAGGATGGCAAGGTGAACAAAGGTATATGTGATATACATGTTATTGATGTGTACCTTACCAGAGCTCGCAGTAGCACCTGGGTATTTGATACTGGTTCTGTTGCTAATATTTGCAACTCGAAACAGGGACTACGGATTAAGCGGACACTGGCTAAGGACGAGGTGACGATGCGCGTGGGAAACGGTTCCAAAGTCGATGTGATCGCCGTCGGCATGCTACCTCTACATCTACCTCCGGGATTAGTATTAGACCTAAATAATTGTTATTTGGTGCCAGCGTTGAGCATGGACATTATATCTGGATCTTGTTTGATGCGAGACGGTTATTCATTTAAATCAGAGAATAATGGTTGTTCTATTTATATGAGTAATATCTTTTATGGTCATGCACCCTTGAAGAGTGGTCTATTTTTGATGAATCTCGATAGTAGTGATACACATATTCATAATGTTGAAGCCAAAAGATGCAGAGTTGATAATGATAGTGCAACTTATTTGTGGCACTGCCGTTTGGGTCATATTGGTGTAAAGCGCATGAAGAAACTCCATACTGATGGACTTTTGGAATCACTTGATTATGAATCACTTGGTACTTGCGAACCATGCCTCATGGGCAAGATGACTAAAACGCCGTTCTCCGGAACTATGGAGCGAGCAACTGATTTGTTGGAGATCATACATACTGATGTATGTGGTCCAATGAATGTTGAGGCTCGCGGCGGGTATCGTTATTTTCTCACCTTCATAGATGATTTAAGCATATATGGGTATATCTACTTAATGAAACATAAGTCTGAAACATTTGAAAAGTTCAAAGAATTTCAGAGTGAAGTTGAAAATCATCGTAACAAGAAAATATCTGCGATCTGATCGTGGAGGAGAATATTTGAGTTACGAGTTTGGTCTACATTTGAAACAATGCGGAATAGTTTCGCAACTCACGCCACCCGGAACACCACAGCGTAATGGTGTGTCCGAACGTCGTAATCGTACTTTACTAGATATGGTGCGATCTATGATGTCTCTTACTGATTTACCGCTATCATTTTGGGGTTATGCTTTAGAGACGGCCGCATTCACGTTAAAAAGGGCACCATCAAAATCCGTTGAGACGATGCCTTATGAACTGTGGTTTGGCAAGAAACCAAAGTTGTCGTTTCTTAAAGTTTGGGGCTGCGATGCTTATGTGAAAAAGGTTCAACCTGATAAGCTCGAACCCAAATCGGAGAAATGTGTCTTCATAGGATACCCAAAGGAAACTGTTGGGTACACCTTCTATCACAGAACCGAAGGCAAGACATTCGTTGCAAAGAATGGATCCTTTCTAGAGAAGGAGTTTCTCTCGAAAGAAGTGAGTGGGAGGAAAGTAGAACTTGATGAGGTAACAGTACCTTCTCCCTTATTGGAAAATAGTTCATCACAGAAACCGGTTCCTGTGAAGTTTACACCAATTAGTGAGGAAGTTAATGATGATGATCATGAAACTTCAGATCAAGTTGTTACTGAACCTCGTAGGTCAACCAGAGTAAGATCCGCACCAGAGTGGTACGGTAATCCTGTTCTGGAGGTTATGTTACTAGACCATGACGAACCTACGAACTATGAAGAAGCGATGGTGAGCCCAGATTCCGCAAAATGGCTTTAGGCCATGAAATCTGAGATGGGATCCATGTATGAGAACAAAGTATGGACTTTGGTTGACTTGCCCGATGATCGGCAAGCCATCGAGAATAAATGGATCTTCAAGAAGAAGACTGACGCTGACGGTAATGTTACTATCTATAAAGCTCGACTTGTTGCAAAAGGTTTTCGACAAGTTCAAGGGATTGACTACGATGAGACCTTCTCACCCGTAGCGATGCTTAAGTCTGTCCGAATCATGTTAGCAATTGCCGCATTTTATGATTATGAAATTTGGCAAATGGATGTCAAAACTGCATTCCTGAATGGATTTCTGGAAGAAGAGTTGTATATGATGCAACCGGAAGGTTTTGTCGATCCAAAGGGAGCTAACAAAATGTGCAAGCTCCAGCGATCCATTTATGGACTGGTGCAAGCCTCTCGGAGTTGGAATAAACGTTTTGATAGTGTGATCAAAGCATATGGTTTTATACAGACTTTTGGAGAAGCCTGTATTTACAAGAAAGTGAGTGGGAGCTCTGTAGCATTTCTGATATTATATGTGGATGACATATTGTTGATTGGAAATGATATAGAATTTCTGGATAGCATAAAAGGATATTTGAATAAGAGTTTTTCAATGAAGGACCTCGGTGAAGCTGCTTATATATTGGGCATCAAGATCTATAGAGATAGATCAAGACGCTTAATTGGACTTTCACAAAGCACATACCTTGACAAAGTTTTGAAGAAGTTCAAAATGGATCAAGCAAAGAAAGGGTTCTTGCCTGTGTTACAAGGTGTGAAGTTGAGTAAGACTCAATGCCCGACCACTGCAGAAGATAGAGAGAAAATGAAAGATGTTCCCTATGCTTCAGCCATAGGCTCTATCATGTATGCAATGTTGTGTACCAGACCTGATGTGTGCCTTGCTATTAGTTTAGCAGGGAGGTACCAAAGTAATCCAGGAGTGGATCACTGGACAGCGGTCAAGAACATCCTGAAATACCTGAAAGGACTAAGGATATGTTTCTCGTTTATGGAGGTGACAAAGAGCTCGTCGTAAAAGGTTACGTCGATGCAAGCTTTGACACTGATCCGGACGATTCTAAATCGCAAACCGGATACGTGTTTTTATTGAACGGTGGAGCTGTCAGTTGGTGCAGTTCTAAACAAAGCGTCGTAGCGGGATCTACATGTGAAGCGGAGTACATAGCTGCTTCGGAAGCAGCAAATGAAGGAGTCTGGATGAAGGAGTTCATATCCGATCTAGGTGTCATACCTAGTGCATCGGGTCCAATGAAAATCTTTTGTGACAATACTGGTGCAATTGCCTTGGCAAAGGAATCCAGATTTCACAAGAGAACCAAGCACATCAAGAGACGCTTCAACTCCATCCGGGATCAAGTCCAGGTGGGAGACATAGAGATTTGCAAGATACATACGGATCTGAATGTTGCAGACCCGTTGACTAAGCCTCTTCCACGAGCAAAACATGATCAGCACCAAGGCTCCATGGGTGTTAGAATCATTACTGTGTAATCTAGATTATTGACTCTAGTGCAAGTGGGAGACTGAAGGAAATATGCCCTAGAGGCAATAATAAAGTTATTATTTATTTCCTTATATCATGATAAATGTTTATTATTCATGCTAGAATTGTATTAACCGGAAACATGATACATGTGTGAATACATAGACAAACAGAGTGTCACTAGTATGCCTCTACTTGACTAGCTCGTTGATCAAAGATGGTTATGTTTCCTAGCCATAGACAAAGAGTTGTCATTTGATCAACGGGATCACATCATTAGGAGAATGATGTGATTGACTTGACCCATTCCGTTAGCTTAGCACTTGATCGTTTAGTATGTTGCTATTGCTTTCTTCATGACTTATACATGTTCCTATGACTATGAGATTATGCAACTCCCGTTTACCGGAGGAACACTTTGTGTGCTACCAAACGTCACAATGTAACTGGGTGATTATAAAGGTGCTCTACAGGTGTCTCCGAAGGTACTTGTTGGGTTGGCGTATTTCGAGATTAGGATTTGTCACTCCGATTGTCGGAGAGGTATCTCTGGGCCCAGTCGATAATGCACATCACTTAAGCCTTGCAAGCGTTGCAACTAATGAGTTAGTTGCGGGATGATGTATTACGGAACGAGTAAAGAGACTTGCCGGTAACGAGATTGAACTAGGTATTGAGATACCGACGATCGAATCTCGGGCAAGTAACATACCAATGACAAAGGGAACAACGTATGTTGTTATGCGGTTTGACCGATAAAGATCTTCGTAGAATATGTGGGAGCCAATATGAGCATCCAGATTCCGCTATTGGTTATTGACCGGAGACGTGTCTCGGTCATGTCTACATAGTTCTCGAACCCGTAGGGTCCGCACGCTTAAAGTTCGATGACGGTTATATTATGAGTTTATGTGTTTTGATGTACCGAAGGTTGTTCGGAGTCCCGGATGTGATCACGGACATGACGAGGAGTCTCGAAATGGTCGAGACGTAAAGATCGATATATTGGACGACTATATTTGGATACCGGAATGGTTTCGGGTGAGATCGGGATAATACCGGAGCTCCGGGAGGTTATCGGAACCCCCGCGGGAGGTATATGGGCCTTAATGGGCTTTAGTGGAAAGGAGGGGAAAGGAGCAAGGGAGGCCCCCCCAATCCGAATTGGGAGGGGGCCGGCCCCCCTTTCCTTCCTCCCTCCTTCCTCTTCCTTCCCTCTCCCTCTCCAAATAGGAAAGGGAGGAGTCCTACTCCCGGTGGGAGTAGGACTCCCCCCTTGGGCGCGCCTCCTCCCCTTGGCCGGCCCTCTCCTTCCCCCTTTATATACGGAGGAGAGGGGCACCCCATAGATACAACAATTGATCTCTTGGATCTTTTAGCCATGTGCGGTGCCCCCCTCCACCATATTCCACCTCGATCATACCGTAGCGGTGCTTAGGCGAAGCCCTGCGTCGGTAGCATCATCATCACCGTCACCACGTCGTCGTGCTGAAGGAACTCTCCCGTGAAGCTCTGCTGGATCGGAGTTCGTGGGACGTCATCGAGCTGAACGTGTGCTGAACTCGGAGGTGCCGTACGTTCGGTACTTGGATCGGTCGGATCGTGAAGACGTACGACTACATCAACCGCGTTGTGCTAACGCTTCCGCTTTCGGTCTACGAGGGTACGTGGACAACACTCTCCCCTCTCGTTGCTATGCATCACCATGATCTTGCGTGTGCGTAGGAAAATTTTGAAATTACTACATTCCCCAACAACGTGGTGGGTGGAGGACAATGTGGACGCGCTGGTTAGGGCCTTCGCTTCCGTGGACGAAGCGGTGGTGGGCGCGGTGGATGAAGGCGATGTGGGTGATGATGGTTAGGGTGGTGCCGGTGAAGGTGATGGTGAGGCTGGCGACGATGACAGCGGCGCGCCTGAGGGCGACCCAGGGGACGCGGCGAGTGATTTGTCCGACTCATCCCGTGTTCCCCTGCTGTTTATCCTACACACAAAGCTCGGGCGCGGCCCTAGAGGTTGTAAGAGCATTTTGGGAGGGGAAGCCCCTCATGTAAACAGATTATTATCCCTATTTTGAGCCAAGCTGATCACGTGCCTTCGTATGCTCATGAGTCCCGTGGCGAGCTTCTTGTTGTTACTTACCTTGACCTGGGCGAGCCCCGCACCGGCTCGGGAGGTTGCGTGTTCCGGGAAGCTCCTGAGAAGCCTGTCGACACGCCCGAGGGGGCCGCGTGATGGGCTGGCGCCGGCCGTGGAGTGTCATGCGCGTGGGAGTGTGTGAGCCGTGCCTAGCCCCGCTCGCGAGGAGCTCGTGAGGGGGAAGCGTCAGGCGCGAACTCCAGATTAAGTCAAGAACCAGATAGCAAGAAATCGCTTGAATCGAGAAAAGATACCCCCCCGAACGCACCAATGAAAATTCAACTTCAACTTAAATCCAAATCCAGAAGGCAAGGCTACAGAAAAGAGATCCAAAGCAAATGGCCGCGTCCGGCGCCTAGTCTAGTCTTCTTGTCCATGAGTCTTCTCACCAGCGCGGAGCTAAGTGCTGCCACTAGGACGTGGGAGGGAGCCCCCGAGGTCCGAGGGCGGCACTCCTGAGGCTCCGGGGCGTGTATAGCCCCACCCATTATTACGTGAGAGTGTCACGAGCGGAGACTTTCACACGCGTGAGCCTTACTTCATATTCCCAGACAAGGGCCCCGCCTTGCGCCACCCTCTACCACCGTTGGGACGACCGGAAACCAGGACGACACCAAAGGGGAGAGAGGGGACGCCAGCGGCGCCCTTGGCGACCAAGGGACCTCTGTCGGCGGAAGGCTCGCCGCGCCTCCCCGACAGAGGGCCTACCTCCGGGCGACGCCTTGTTCCGAGCAACGCGGAGAGGGGCCTTGCTCCTGGTGCCCCCGCGTAGCCCCCAATGGGTCTCTCCTGGTGAGGCGGATATCGGTGTGCCGGAACCACCGCCTGGTGTTGTGACCTGATTCACTTGCGACTCATGGTTAGCGTAAGCCTGCCCCTCAGAGATTAGTGGTACCCTGTATCTGTTGTCGATGGCGCGGTTGGTGGGGCTCTCTGGCGGCTCCTGGAAGGCCTCAACTCCTAACGCCTCCTCCTCCCATCCTGGTCCAAAGAACGAGCCTGAGTCGTCCTCCGGCGTGTACTCCTGGTCCATCATGCGGGGCACGTAGGCGTCCGAGGCTGCTGCCCCGAAGACCTCGCTGAAGTGCCCCACGCTCCATGTCGTCTGACCCGTCACGCTGTCCTGAGGGTGGTAGGGCGGTGCTCCGATGGGGCCGTGTGCGGCAACGCTCGTGCCCGCACTCATCTGGGGTGATGCGGGTGCGACGGGGCGCGCTCCGCCGGGGATCGCGTTGATGCCGACAAGGCCCCCGGGCGCACTCGGGAGCACGCAGGCGCGGCGAGGCCCGCCGTGGGATCCGGCCGCCGCCTGAGGCGTGAGCTGGTAGCAGAAGGGCGACGCTCCCATGGCCGCGCGCGTCCAATAGCTTGGTGACATGTTCCAAGAGCGCATCCCGGCCGCACTCCATCAATCGGCACCGCAGCAACTCCCGCGCCACCGTGAGTGCAGCCCGCATGTTCACCTGCTCCCGCCGGGTGTGTGGCGCCGTTGCCGCGGCGTGGCTTGCGGCCCTTGCAGCGGCTCGCGCCTGTCGTGGAGTAAGAGTGGACAGCGCATGGCCGCGCCGCCTGCGCCCAACAGCATTAGGTGGCGCTCGTGCCGCGTGGAGCGTGGGGTTGAGGTCTTCTTGGGCAGGCAACGCCACCCGGGCTGGCCAGGCTGCCCAGCGGCCGGCGTCGGTCCTTGGGTCGCCGGACATCGGCACCACGGAACGTTGGTGGGTCAACTAGCGGGGAGGAGGCTCCGGCGCACCCCTACCTGGCACGCCAAATGTTGGATCTTGGGTTCCGGCAAAACCCTTAAGGTTCGAACTCTGGGGTGCGCGCGAAGATCTCTCCCTCAGAAGTTACGCCCTCACACGCTTCGCGATCTCTAGGCTAGCTCGACGAACTTGCTGTTGGGAATCGTAGCATAATTTTAAAATTTTCCTACGTTCACCAAGATGCATCTATGGAGTATACTAGCAACGAGGAGAAGGGAGTGCATCTACATACCCTTGTAGATCGCGAGCGGAAGCGTTCCAATGAACGTGGATGACGGAGTCATACTCGCCGTGATCCAAATCACCGATGACCGAGTGCCGAACGGACGACACCTCCACGTTCAACACACGTACGGTGCAGCGACGTCTCCTCCTTCTTGATCCAGCAAGGGGGAAGGAGAGGTTGATGGAGATCCAGCAGCACGACGGCGTGGTGGTGGATGTAGCGGGTCTCCTGCAGGGCTTCGCCGAGCTTCTGCGAGAGAGAGAGAGGTGTTGCAGGGGAGGAGGGAGGCGCCCAAGGCTGTTGTGTGCTGCCCTCCCTCCCCCCTTTATATAGGCCCCCTGGGGGGGGGGCGCCGGCCCTGGAGATCAGATCCAAAGGGGGGGCGGCGGCCAAGTGGGGGGGAAGGGGTGCCTTGCCCCCATAGGCAAGGGGAAACTCCCCCCTAGGGTTCCCAACCCTAGGCGCATGGGGGGAGGCCCAAGGGGGTCTCCCCAGCCCACTATGGGCTGGTTCCCTTCCACTTTCAGCCCACGGGGCCCTCCGGGATAGGTGGCCCCACCCGGTGGACCCCCGGGACCCTTCCGGTGGTCCCGGTACAATACCGGTAACCCCCGAAACTTTCCCGGTGGCCGAAACTTGACTTCCTATATATAATTCTTCACCTCCGGACCATTCCGGAACCTCTCGTGATGTCCGGGATCTCATCTGGGACTCCGAACAACTTTCGGGTTTCCGCATACATATATCTCTACAACCCTAGCGTCACCGAACCTTAAGTGTGTAGACCCTACGGGTTCGGGAGACATGCAGACATGACCGAGACGCCTCTCCGGTCAATAACCAACAGCGGGATCTGGATACCCATGTTGGCTCCCACATGTTCCACGATGATCTCATCGGATGAACCACGGTGTCGAGGATTCAATCAATCCGTATGCAATTCCCTTTGTCAATCGGTATGTTACTTGCCCGAGATTCGATCGTCGGTATCCCAATACCTTGTTCAATCTCGTTACCGGCAAGTCTCTTTACTCGTACTGCAATGCATGATCCTGTGACTAACGCCTTAGTCACATTGAGCTCATTATGATGATGCATTACCGAGTGGGCCCAGAGATACCTCTCCGTCACACGGGGTGACAAATCCCAGTCTCGATCCGTGCCAACCCCACAGACACTTTCGGAGATACCCGTAGTGCACCTTTATAGTCACCCAGTTACGTTGTGACGTTTGGCACACCCAAAGAACTCCTACGGTATCCGGGGGTTGCACGATCTCATGGTCTAAGGTAAAGATACTTGACATTGGAAAAGCTCTAGCAAACGAAACTACACGATCTTTTATGCTATGCTTAGGATTGGGTCTTGTCCATCACATCATTCTCCTAATGATGTGATCCCGTTATCAACGACATCCAATGTCCATGGTCAGGAAACCATAACCATCTATTGATCAACGAGCTAGCCAACTAGAGGCTTACTAGGGACATGGTGTTGTCTATGTATCCACACATGTATCTGAGTTTCCTATCAATACAATTCTAGCATGGATAATAAACGATTATCATGAATAAGGAAATATAATAATAACCAATTTATTATTGCCTCTAGGGCATATTTCCAACAGTCTCCCACTTGCACTAGAGTCAATAATCTAGTTCACATCACCATGTGATTAACACTCACTGGTCACATCACCATGTGACCAACATCTAAAGAGTTTACTAGAGTCAACAATCTAGTTCACATCACTATGTGATTAACACTCAATGTGTTCTGGTTTGATCATGTTATGCTTGTGAGAGAGGTTATTAGTCAACGGGTCTGAACCTTTCAGAACCGTGTGCTTTACGAATGTCTATGTCATCTTGTGGATGCTACCACGCGCTATTTGGAGCCATTTCAAATAATTGCTCTACTATACGAATCCGGTTTACTACTCAGAGTCATCCGGATTAGTGTCAAAGTTCGCATCGACGTAACCCTTTACGACGAACTCCTTTCCACCTCCATAATCGAGAAAATTCCTTAATCCACTAGGTACTAAGGATAAGTTCGACCGCTGTCATGAGATCCTTTCCCGGATCACCATTGTACCCTCTTGACCAACTTATGGCAAGGCACACTACATGTGCGGTACACAGCATAGCATACTATAGAGCCTACGTCTAAAGCATAGGGGACGACCTTCGTCCTTTCTCTATCTTCTGCTGTGGTCAGGTCTTGAGTCTCACTCAATACTCACACCTTGTAACACAGCCAAGAACTCCTTCTTTGCTGATCTATTTTGAACTCTTTCAAAATCATGTCAAGGTGTGCTGTCTTTTGAAAGTATCATCGGGCGTCTTGATCTATCTCTATAGATATTGATGCCCAATATGTAAGTAGCTTTTATCCAGGTCTTCCTTTGAAAAACTCCTTTCAAACAACCCTTTATGCTTTCCAGAAATTTTACATCATTTCGGATCAACAATATGTCATTCACATATACTTATCAGAAATGTTGTAGCGTTCCCACTCACTTTATTGTAAATACAAGTTTCTAACAAACTTTGTATAAACCCAAAAACTTTGATCACTCCATCAAAGTGTATATTCTGACTCCGAGATGCTTGCTCTAATCCATGGAAGGATCGCTGGAGCTAGCATACCTTTTAGCATCCTTAGGATCGACAAAACTTTCTGATTGTATCACATACAACCTTTCCTTGCGAAAACTGGTAAGGAAACTTGTTTTGACATCCATCTGCCAGATTTCACAAATGCAGCTAATGCTAACATGATTCCGACGGACTTAAGCACCGCTACGAATGAGAAAATCTCATCGTAGTCAACTCCTTGAACTTGTGGAAATACTCTTTGCCACAAGTCGAGCTTCATAGACGGTAACATTACCGTCCATGTCCGTCTTCTTCTTAAAGATCCATTTACCTCAACAGCCTTACGACCATCAAGTAGTACTCTCAAAGTCTATACTTTGTTTTCATACATGGATCCTCTCAGATTTTATGGCTTCTAACCATTTGTCGGAATATGGGCCCACCATCGCTTCTCCATAGCTCGTAGGTTCAATATTGTCCAACAACATGATATCTCAGACAGGATCACGTACCACTCTGAAGTAGCACGCATCCTCGTCGTCCTACGAGGTTTGGTGGTGACTTGATCCGAAGTTTCATGATCACTATCATAAGCTTCCACTTCAATTGGTATAGGTGCCACAGGAACAACTTCCTGTGCCCTGCTACACACTAGTTGAAGTGACGGTTCAATAACCTTATCAAGTCTCCACCATCCTCCCACTCAATTCTTTCGAGAGAAACTTTTCCTCGAGAAAGGACTCGTTTCTAGAAGCAATTACTTTTGCTTCCAGATCTGAAATAGGAGGTATACCCAACTATTTTTGGGTATTCTATGAAGATGCATTTATCCGCTTTGGGTTCGAGCTTATCAGCCTGAAACTTTTTCACATAAGCATCGCAGCCCCAAACTTTTAAGAAACGACAACTTGGGTTTCTATAAACGGTGTCGTCTCAACAGATTTGCGTGGTGCCCCTTTTAAAGTGAATGCGGTTGTTTCTAATGCCTAACCCATAAACGATAGTGGTAATTTGATAAGAAACATCATGGTATGCACCATATCCAATAGGGTGCAGCTATGATGTCCGGACACACCATCACACTATGGTGTTCCAGGCGATATTAATTGTGAAACACTTTCCACAATGTCTTAATTGTGTGCCAAACTCGTAACTCAGATACTCATCTCTATGATCATATCACAGAAATTTTATCCTCTTGTCACGACGATCTTCAACTTCACTCTGAAATTACTTGAACCTTTCAATAATTCAGACTTGTGTTTCATCAAGTAAATACACTCAGCATCTACTCAAATCATCTGTGAAGTAAGAACATAACGATATCCACTGCATGCCTCAGCACTCATTGGGCTGCATACATCAAAATGTATTACTTCCAATAAGTTGCTCTCTTGTTCCATCTTATTGAAAACGAGGACTTTCAGTCATCTTGTCCATGTGGTATGATTTGCATGTCTCAAGTGATTCAAAATCAAGTGAGTCCAAACGATCCATCTGCATGGAGTTTCTTCATGCATATATACCAATAGACATGGTTCGCATGTCTCAATCTTTTCAAAAACGACTGAGTCCAAAGATCCATCTACATGGAGCTTCTTCATGCGTTCTATACCAATATGACTCAAATGGCAGTGCCACAAGTATGCGGTACTATCATTACTATCTTATATCTTTTGGCATGAACATGTGTATCACTACGATCGAGATTCATTTTAGGTGCAAGACCATTGAAGGTATTATTCAAATAAACAGAGTAACCATTATTCTCCTTAAATGAATAACCGTATTGCGATAAACATAATCCAATCATGCTCAACGCAAACACCAAATCTTCATAGTAGAGGGAGCATGCGATGCTTGATCACATCAACCTTGGAAACACCTCCAACACATATCGTCATCTCACCTTTAGCTAGTCTCCATTTATTCCGCAGCTTTTATTTCGAGTTACTAACACTTAGCAACCGAACCAGTATCTAATACCCTGGTGCTGCTAGGAGTACTAGTAAAGTACACATTCATGTAACGTATATCCAATATACTTCTGTCGACCTTGCCTTCCTTCTCATCTACCAAATATCTAGGGTAGTACTGCTTCAGTGACCGTTCCTCTCATTACAGAAGCACTTAGTCTCGGGTTTGGGTTCAACCTTGGGATTATTCACTAGAGCAGCAAACGACTTGCTGTTTCATGAAGTATCCCTTTTTCCCTTGCCCTTCTTAAACTAGTGGTTTTACTAACCATCAACAATTGATGCTCCTTCTTGATTTCTACTCTCGCGGTGTCAAACATCGCGAATAGCTCAAGGATCATCATAATTATCCTTGATATGTTATAGTTCATCACGAAGCTCTACTAGCTTGGTGGCAGTGACTATGGAGAACTATCACTATCTCATCTGGGAGATTAACTCCCACTCGATTCAAGCGATTGTGGCACTCAGACAATCTGAGCATACGCTCAACGATTGAGCTTTTCTCCCTTAGTTTGCAGGCTTAAGAAACTTGTCAGAGGTCTCATACCTCTTGACGTGGGCACTAGTCTGAAATCCCAATTTCAGTGTTCGGAACATCTCACATGTTCTGCGACGTTTCAAAAAACGTCTTTGGTGCCACAATTCTAAACTGCACTGAACTATCACGTAGTCATCAAAACGTGTATGTCAGATGTTTCGTAACATCTACAGACGACGCTGAGGTTCAGCACACCGAGCGGTGCATTAAGGACATAAGCCTTCTGTGCAGCAATGAGGACAATCCTCAGTTTACGGACCCAGTCCGCATAATTGCTACTACCAACTTTCAACTAAATTTTCTCTAGGAACATATCTTAACCAGTAGAACTAAAGCGCAAGCTATGACATAATTTGCAAATACCTTTTTGACTATGTTCATGATAATGAAGTTCATCTGATTATGAACTCCCACTCAGATAGACATCCCTCTAGTCATCTAAGTGAAACATGATCCGAGTTTAACTAGGCCGTGTCCGATCATCACGTGAGATGGACTAGTCAAGATCGGTGAACATCTCCATGTTGATCGTATCTTCTATACGACTCATGCTCGACCTTTCGGTCCTCCGTGTTCCGAGGCCATGTCTGTACATGCTAGGCTCGTCAAGTCAACCTAAGTGTATTGCGTGTGTTCCGAGGCCATGTCTGTACATGCTAGGCTCGTCAACACCCGTTGTATTCGAACGTTAGAATCTATCACACCCGATCATCACGTGGTGCTTCGAAACAACGAACCTTCGCAACGGTGCACAGTTAGGGTGAACACTTTCTTGAAATTATTATAAGGGATCATCTTACTTACTACCGTCGTACTAAGCAAATAAGATGCAAAAACATGATAAACATCACATGCAATCAAATAGTGACATGATATGGCCAATATCATTATGCTCCTTTGATCTCCATCTTCGGGGCACCATGATCATCTTTGTCACCGGCATGACACCATGATCTCCATCATCATGATCTCCATCATTGTGTCTTCATGAATTCGTCACGCCAACGATTACTTCTACTTCTATGGCTAACTCGTTTAGCAACAAAGTAAAGTAATTTACATGGCGTTATTCAATGACACGCAGGTCATGCAAAATAATAAAGACAACTCCTATGGCTCCTGCCGGTTGTCGTACTCATCGACATGCAAGTCGTGATTCCTATTACAAGAATATGATCAATCTCATACATCACATATATCATTCATCACATCTTCTGGCCATATCATTATCACATAGCACTTGCTGCAAAAACAAGTTAGACGTCCTCTAATTGTTGTTGCAAGTTTTTACGTGGTTTGTAGGTTTCTAGCAAGAACGTTTCTTACCTACGTATGACCACAACGTGATTTGCCAATTTCTATTTACCCTTCATAAGGACCCTTTTCATCGAATCCGTTCCGACTAAAGTAGGAGAGACAGACACCCGCTAGCCACCTTATGCAACTTGTGCATGTCAGTCGGTGGAACCTATCTCACGTAAGAGTACGTGTAAGGTCGGTCTGGGCCGCTTCATCCTACAATGCCGTCGAAACAAGAAACGACTAGTAGCGGCAAGAAGAATTGGCAATCTCAACGCCCACAACTGCTTTGTGTTCTACTCGTGCATAGTAACTACGCATAGACCTGGCTCTGATACCACTGTTGGGAATCGTAGCATAATTTTAAAATTTTCCTACGTTCACCAAGATGCATCTATGGAGTATACTAGCAACAAGGGGAAGGGAGTGCATCTACATACCCTTGTAGATCGCGAGCGGAAGCGTTCCAATGAACGTGGATGACGGAGTCATACTCGCCGTGATCCAAATCACCGATGACCGAGTGCCGAACGGACGGCACCTCCGCGTTCAACACACGTACGGTGCAGCGATGTCTCCTCCTTCTTGATCCAGCAAGGGGGAAGGAGAGGTTGATGGAGATCCAGCAGCACGACGGCGTGGTGGTGGATGTAGCGGGTCTCCTGCAGGGCTTCGCCGAGCTTCTGCGAGAGAGAGAGAGGTGTTGCAGGGGAGGAGGGAGGCGCCCAAGGCTGTTGTGTGCTGCCCTCCCTCCCCCCCTTTATATAGGCCCCCTGGGGGGGCGCCGGCCCTGGAGATCAGATCCAAAGGGGGGCGGCGGCCAAGTGGGGGGGAAGGGGTGCCTTGCCCCCCAAGGCAAGGGGAAACTCCCCCCTAGGGTTCCCAACCCTAGGCGCATGGGGGGAGGCCCAAGGGGGGTGCCCCAGCCCACTATGGGCTGGTTCCCTTCCACTTTCAGCCCACGGGGCCCTCCGGGATAGGTGGCCCCACCCGGTGGACCCCCGGGACCCTTCCGGTGGTCCCGGTACAATACCGGTAACCCCCGAAACTTTCCCGGTGGCCGAAACTTGACTTCCTATATATAATTCTTCACCTCCGGACCATTCCGGAACCTCTCGTGACGTCCGGGATCTCATCCGGGACTCGGAACAACTTTCGGGTTTCCGCATACATATATCTCTACAACCCTAGCGTCACCGAACCTTAAGTGTGTAGACCCTACGGGTTCGGGAGACATGCAGACATGACCGAGACGCCTCTCCGGTCAATAACCAACAGCGGGATCTGGATACCCATGTTGGCTCCCACATGTTCCACGATGATCTCATCGAATGAACCACGGTGTCGAGGATTCAATCAATCCGTATGCAATTCCCTTTGTCAATCGGTATGTTACTTGCCCGAGATTCGATCGTCGGTATCCCAATACCTTGTTCAATCTCGTTACCGGCAAGTCTCTTTACTCGTACTGCAATGCATGATCCTGTGACTAACGCCTTAGTCACATTGAGCTCATTATGATGATGCATTACCGAGTGGGCCCAGAGATACCTCTCCGTCACACGGAGTGACAAATCCCAGTCTCGATCCGTGCCAACCCCACAGACACTTTCGGAGATACCCGTAGTGCACCTTTATAGTCACCCAGTTACGTTGTGACGTTTGGCACACCCAAAGCACTCCTACGGTATCCGGGGGTTGCACGATCTCATGGTCTAAGGAAAAGATACTTGACATTGGAAAAGCTCTAGCAAACGAAACTACACGATCTTTTATGCTATGCTTAGGATTGGGTCTTGTCCATCACATCATTCTCCTAATGATGTGATCCCGTTATCAACGACATCCAATGTCCATGGTCAGGAAACCGTAACCATCTATTGATCAACGAGCTAGCCAACTAGAGGCTTACTAGGGACATGGTGTTGTCTATGTATCCACACATGTATCTGAGTTTCCTATCAATACAATTCTAGCATGGATAATAAACGATTATCATGAATAAGGAAATATAATAATAACCAATTTATTATTGCCTCTAGGGCACATTTCCAACACTTGCAACACAAGGGACACAAGATTTATACTGGTTCGGGCCATCGTTGTGGTGTAATACCCTACTCCAGTGTGGTGGTGGTGGATTGCCTCTTGGGCTGAGGATGAACAGTACAATGGGAAGAACAGCCTCCAGAGGAGAGGTGCTCTTGTGCTTGGTGAACTTGAGGGTGTGAGGGGATTGCTCCCTTTTCGTCTCTCTCCCTCTGTGGTGGCTAGTCCTATTTATAGAGGCCCCGGTCCTCTTCCCAAATATTGAGCGGAAGGGATCCCACAACCGCCAATTTGAAAGAGGACAGCTAGCATAGCTTATCCTGACAAAAGTAGTCTTCGCTTGCCAAAGGCTTTTGTGGTGACGCCGCCTTGGGCTCCACGGTGACCTCCGTCCTGCCGTCCTGCTGGTCTTGGTCTCGTTGCACCGATAGAGAAACCTTTGCTTGACGCCTCGGTACTCCTCGCCTGTGCTTGCCTCCTTAGCACCAAAGAGGAAATAAGGACACTGAGCGTGCTGGCGCCCGCCTGGTCTCGATCGTCATGGCTTACGTCACGAGAACCTCGCGAGGTTTTCCTTGCCTTGATCTCTCCGCCCCTCTTGAGCCAGCCTGGTAGCCCGCTCCCGAGGAGGTCTTGTGTCGTCCGCCTCGCGAGGCTTGGCCCCTCGCAAGGGTCTTGAAAGCTCGTTGGTGAAGATGGGCCGTATGGGCCTGCTCGCAGAGCCACGCCGTGGGCCGCAGGCAGGCAAGTCTGGGGACCCCCGTTCCCAGAACGCCGACAGTAGCCCCCGGGCCCAAGGCGCGCTCGGACTTGGCTTCGAGGCGAAGCCAATGGACAAGTGCGGAGCGCCGCGGGCCCCAATAGCATGCGGCCTTGGTCGACGCGTGGTGGCTAATTGGACATGGGCGTCTCCACTTCCCCATGCTGCCTTGATACCCGCCTGGCTAGGCGGCCACCGCAGTCTACACGGTTTCCTTCCCCTTGTTTCTACGCACTCCCCCAATTCTTCCGCTTCCCCGAAGCTCACCTCCTTCCCCCAATTCGATATGAGCCCATCTCTCCCATTGCCATGGCGCCGGATCATATGGAGAAAGGGAAGGAGCCCCTGTCCTCCGCCGACTTACATCCGGCCATTGAGCCCGCCGTTGGCAGGTCGCTGGTGCTCAACCAAGAAGCCATGGACAAGGTGCGTCCCATGCTCGCCTCCAGCTTCAATGAGTGGGGGAAAACGGTGGCCTGGCCTGCATCTCGAGCTCGCGTCGATAGGACGGCCACCGAGGTCCCATTCTTCATCGACGCCCTCTGGGCCGGCCTGGTTCCTCCTTTTTCCGCCTTTCTTCAACGCAGTGCTTGCCCATTACCAGATCCACATGCTGCACCTCAATGCTCAATCCGTGACCCTTCTCGTCGTCTTTGCCTTTGTTTGCGAGGCCTTTGTGGGCACCGCTCCTTCCGTGGCACTTCTCCACCACTTCTTCTCGTTGCACCTGACTGATCCCCGACAGACCTCGGGATTCCTGAGCTTCCAAGCCGTGGCGGCAACGGCCGGCACGGGGATTGACTTTGAGCTTCCGCCATCCACAAGAGAGTTTCGGATGCGGTGGGTATTCATTTGATGTCGGAGTGCGTAGCCCCCTGCTCTCTTCTCTATCGGCGCCCGCCATTCCCAACTCCGGTTGGTGCCACCAGAGGCTCGCTGATCCTTGCCTTGCCTCTGTCTGGCTCAGGTTGAAGAGGCTGAAGGACCGCGGCGTGACTGCACCCATGGCGGTGTGGGAGTTCGTCCGGCGCCGAGTCGCGCCACTTCAGCGACACTCTCGACCGATGTGGGCCTTGCTTAGCAGCAACGATCGCATGAGACTTCAGGAATCCGGGCTCCCCCTTGGGGCGCGACGAACGGTGCTTGAGGTCCTGACAGGAGTCTCGTGGCCTGACGACTTTACAGGGAAGAGTTGTCTTCTGTACCACTGCTTGAACAAGGTGCAATTCGTGGAGCACATGCCCTCCTTCGATGAGTGGGGGCTGCGCCCAATCGGCCTCGTGGGGCCCCGTGAGAACCCCATCATCGTGGTCCTTCTCCTTGCCACCAGCCCCGACCTTGCCCCAAGAGTGGACGCTGGGGGGCAAGTACTGTCGGAGGCCGGGGGCGCTGGTGCAGATGCGTCGATGCCGCCTGAGGCTTCCGAGGCGTCATCCTCGGGAACCCGTGATTCCCACGCTGAGGCGGCAGCTGAAGGGGCGACGCAGCCCGCTGCTCATGAGGTCGCAGCTCCCGAGGCATCAGCAGGTCGTTGCGAGGCGGAGCCCGACAGTTCTCCCCAGCTTGGCGCTCCCGAGGCCTCCTGGGGCGCTTCCCCAGTTGCGCCTCGGGATGGTCACCACGTACAACGCTTCGGCCGGCTCCGTGTGGATTTTGAGGAGCTCCGCAAGAGGAAGGGATCCCCGAGTTGTAGCGGCAGCATCTTCGGGCCGTTGAAGCGGAGGAAGTATATCGCCATCGATGAGTAAGTATCTTATCCCTGTGATTCTTTGAGTGCTGCTTCTCTTCCCGACGATGGCTTTTCAGGACCCCCTCCGCCAGGGCCGCTGAATCTCCTGAGAAGCGGCCTCCTCTCGCCCCGCCTCCCCTGCTGGACTCGAGCGCTGCGAGCCCGCCAGCGGGGTGCCTTGAGCTCATGCCTTCGTCGCCTTCTCTTGGGGGCCTTGCTTGGAACACGGCTAGTGTGCCAAGCGCCCCTCCCCTGGTCTTGGACGGGGGTTGGCTGGCTTCGATCCTGGGGTACTCTTCAGGCGGCGGATCTTCGCTCGTCTGGGCCATTCACGCGGCTGGGCCATCAGCCAGACAGGCGCCAGCCCCCAGCCCCCTGATGCTAGGGGGCATGCCGCTTCGGGCCCCGTCCGCGTCCCCCGCGGCGGAGGACGGAGTCAGCGGCATGCTCAAGCCTGTGCAAGAGAAGAGCGTCGTCCGCCACGAGCTCTTTCAGGAGGCGATGGGCGCGATGAACCGGCTTGGTGAAGAGCTCGTGGAGGTGGACACGCGCCTCGTGGCCGAGGGTCTTCAGCTGGCGGAGGAGCAGCATAAGCTGAAGGTGGCTATCAACCTCGGGCGCCACCAGCGCGAGCTCGATAATGCGAAGGCTGAGGCCTCTCTCGTAGCCTCGCGTGAGGCCTGCTTCCGAGCTCAAGAAGAGGCCCGAGAAGCTGATCGCCGTCGCGACGCTGCGGAGAAGCACGCGTGGGAGCTCCAAGCCTGGAGCGCCTCCTTGGAGCGGCAGGTGGAGGGGCGCAGGGCTGCCCTTGCTTCACTGAGGGGACGCCCGCCGAAGAAGAAGAGATCCGGAAGCGTGAGGGGGCGTTGGCGCTGGAAGCCGTGGAGCGTAGCCTCGAGCTCGAGCGACTGGAGACGAGGGAGCGTCAAGTTGCTCAAGCGGAAGATGTCATTGGTGCACGCGAGGCCTGGGCTCAGGAGGAGGTCGATCGCCGGGTGGCCGAGGCTCGCGCGGATCTTGAGGGTAGGCACGACCTGAAGCTGAAGCTTGCGGAAGCTGAGGCCGCGGGTAGGACTGCTGCCCTTAGGCCCAGGTTAGCTGAGGTGGAGCAGTGCGAGGAGGCCACCGCAGCTGCCCTGGTCTCGGTGCAGGCGGAACTGGACGCCGCCTTGGGATCCACGGTGACCTCAGTCCTGCCGTCCTGCTGGTCTTGGTCTCGTTGCACCAATAGGGAAACCTTTGCTTGACGCCTTGGTACTCCTCGCCTGCGCTTGCCTCCTTAGCACCAAAGAGCAAATAAGGACACTGAGCGTGATGGCGCCCGCCTGGTCTCGATCATCATGGCTTACGTCACGAGAACATCGCGAGGTTTGCCTTGCCTTGATCTCTCCGCCCCTCGCGAGCCAGCCTGGTGAGGCCGCCCCCGAGGAGGTCTTGTGTCGTCTGCCTCGCGAGGCTT
Source organism: Triticum aestivum (assembly GCF_018294505.1). Taxonomy (NCBI): domain Eukaryota; kingdom Viridiplantae; phylum Streptophyta; class Magnoliopsida; order Poales; family Poaceae; genus Triticum; species Triticum aestivum. The sequence goes on along the minus strand of NC_057808.1, from coordinate 492,763,323 downwards.
GGCCCCTCGCGAGGGTCTTGAAAGCTTGTTGGTGAAGATGGGCCATACGGGCCCGCTCGCAAAGCCACGCCGTGGGCCGCAGGCAGGCAAGTCTGGGGACCCCCGTACCCAAAACACCGACAATATCGATGTATTCGGACTCTGGGGTTGTGTTCAGATTCGGAATGGTGTTGCCGCTCTCCCCTTGCCACACCACGGATGGCTTAAAAAGACTTTCCAGAAAGATGTTAGGTGGGACGGGGTCGCGCTTGGCACCGATGCGAGCAAGGATGTCCGCCGCTTAATTACTTTCGCGGGCCACGTGATGAAACTCGAGCCCCTCGAACCGAGCCGATATTTTTAGAACAACATTACGATAAGCCGCCATCTTCGGATCTTTGGCATTGAAGTCTCCATTTATTTGAGATATTGCGAGGTTTGAGTCCCCACGCACTTCCAGACGTTGTATGACCATGGAGACAGTCATCCGAAGACCATGCAATAAGGCCTCGTATTCGGCTGCGTTATTGGAGTCTGTGTATAATATTCGGAGTACGTACTAGACGACGTCTCCAGTGGGGGACGTTAAAACGACGCTCGCTCCTAGTCCTGGCAGCATTTTGGAACCATCAAAATACATAACCCAGTTGGAATATGTGTCGTACTCTTTAGGGAGTTCGGCCTCTGTCCATTCGGCGATGAAGTCAGCCAGTACTTGGGATTTAATGGCTCGACGCGGTTTGTATGTTATATCAAATGGAAGGAGCTCAATGGCCCATTTGGCAATCCGGCCTGTAGCATCGCGGTTGTTTATTATGTCATTGAGTGGTACTTCAAAAGCCACCGTGATCAAACACTCCAGGAAGTAGTGTCGTAGCTTCCGGGATGCCATGAAGACCGCATATGCTATCTTTTGATAATGAGGGTACCGGGATTTGCATGGTGTGAGGACAGTGGATACATAATATACTGGCTTCTGAAGCGGGATTTTGTGTCCGTCATGTTCTCGTTCAACGATGAGCACGACGCTCACCACCTGGTGTGTTGCCGATATGTATAATAGCATGGGTTCGCCGACGTTCGGCACGGCCAGGATTGGGTTGCTCGCTAGAAGGGCTTTTATTTCTTCCAGTACGGCGATTGCCGCATCCGTCCACTTGAAGTGATCGGTGCGCCATAGAAGGCAATAGAGTGGCAATGCCTTTTCTCCCAATCTGGAGATAAAGCGGATTAAAGCTGCCATGCAACCGGCGAGTTTTTGGACCTGTTTAAGGTCCGTTGGCATAGCCAATTGTGACAAAGCTCGGATTTTGGCTGGATTTGCTTCAATTCCTTTATTGGAAACGATGAAGCCCAGCAGTTTTCCAGCGGGGACGTCGAAAACACACTTTTCTGGATTGAGCTTAATGTCATATGCACGCAGGTTGTCGAATGTGAGACGTAAATCGTCTATGAGTGTTTCGACGTGCCTAGTTTTGATGACGACGTCGTCCACATATGCTTCAACTGTCTTGCCGATCTGTTTCTCCAGGCATGTTTGAATCATGCATTGGTAAGTGGCGCCGGCATTTTTGAGCCCGAAGGGCATGGTGTTGAAGCAGAATGGCCCATATGGGGTAATGAATGCTGTTGCGGCTTGATCGGACTCCTTCATTTTAATTTGATGGTATCCGGAATATGCGTCGAGGAAGCATAGTGAGTCATGTCCTACGGTAGCATCAATGATCTGGTCGATGCGGGGGAGGGGGAAGGGATCCTTGGGGCAAGCCTTGTTGAGGTCTTTGAAATCGACGCACAGGCGCCAGGATTTGTCCTTCTTTGGCACCATCACCAGGTTTGCCAGCCAGTCCGGGTGTTTTATTTCTCTAATGAATCCGGCCTCGATTAGCTTGGCTAGCTCCTCCCCATGGCTTGACGTTTGGGTTTGGAAAAGCGCCGCAGTGTTTGTTTGACCGGTTTATATCCCTTCAATATACTGAGGCTGCGTTTAGCCAACTTGCGTGGGATTCCTGGCATATCAGAAGGGTGCCAGGCGAATATATCCCAGTTCTCGCGCAGGAACTCTCGTAGCGCGGCGTCAACCGTTGGGTCTAGTTGTGCTCCAATAGACGCTGTCTTCTTGGGGTCCGATGGATGGACTTGGAATTTGACTATTTCTTCTACCGGTTTGAAGGAGGTGGATTTGGGTCGTTTGTCTAGGATCACATCGTCCCTGTCCACCGTGGAGCACAGCGCGGTTAGCTCTTCGGCCGCGAGGGCTTCAGATAATGCCTCAAGGGCCAGGGATGCGGTTTTATTTTCGGCGCGGAGTGCTATCTCCGGATCACTGGCGAGAGTGATTATGCCGTTGGGCCCGGGCATCTTAAGCTTCATGTACCTGTAATGAGGTATAGCTTGGAAGCGTGTAAATGCCTCTCGCCCCAAGAGGGCGTGATATCCGCTGTTGAAAGGGGCCACTTGGAAGGATATCTCTTCGGACCGATAATTCTCCGGCGTGCCGAATACCACATCAAGTGTGATTTTTCCCGCGCACCACGTCTCCCGACTAGGAATGATTCCTCAGAAGGTTGTGCTGCTTTGCTCGATGCGGCTCCTGTCTACTTCCATTTTATGGAGTGTGTCCTCATAGATGAGGTTTAGTCCGCTGCCGCCGTCCATGAGAACCTTGGTGAGCCGAAAGCCGTCCACGATTGGACTGAGGACCAAGGCGGCTGGTGCTCGGACAGTCCTGTATTTTGGTTTGTCACCAGCATTAAAAGTTATGGCCGTGTCGTTCCAAGGGTTTATTGCTGCGATTTGGCAGACTTCGACGAGTTTGCGGAGTGCCCTTTTGCGCCTATTGTTTGAAGCAAATGTCTCGAAGACCGTCAATACTTTGAGGTTGTCGTCTTCTGGGGGGTGTTGTTCTGGGGTATTCTTGGTGAGGATACACTACAAAAAAATACAATTCCGTGATGATACGTGTTTGTCACAGTAGGTCACGTTTTCTGTCATGCATGTACATCCATGACAAATTTATGACAGAATCAAGATAGTCATACCTGTGCTGTCGTAGAAGTCTTCCATGACATTACCAAAATTATCATCACGGAAGTGTCCACTTCCATGACGATAAATCGCGCGTCACAGAAGTGCTTTCGTCAAGGGTGACCGACACGTGACATCCACCGTAACGGAACGCCGTTAAGCTATCGGTCCGGTTTTGGATCCGATAATCCGTTAACAGCCCGGACCAATGGGGATTTTCCATGTGTAAAATCATCATTGGCCGGAGGAAACACGTGTTGCCTCACCGTTGGGACATATGTCATCCACTCATTGGACAGGAGGCGCCTATAATAGGTCGACACGTGGCACGGCCCAACAGTGGCCCATTCCGGTGAAAAAGGCCGGCCCAGTAAAAAATAGCAGGCCGGCCCATATAAGGCCTACTTGTGTCAGGTCCATTTAAGCCCACGGCCCATACGAGATGTGCCAATTCGGCCCGTCAACGGCCTATTAAAGATTTGACACCATTGCAGCCCATCGTCAGTTCGACCCGTTAACAACCCGCTATATATTTGGGCTCAATATCGGCCCGATGAGATCTCGGCCTGTTAACAGCCCATTCAGTGGATGGGCCAATTTTCATGATGTACATCTTTCGGCCTTTTAGCGACCCATTTAAATGTTGGGCTAATTTCTGGCCTGGTGTGTCTTTCAGCCTGTTGACGGCCCATAAATCAGTTGGGCCATTTGTAGTCGGACCTGAGTTTCGGCCTTTTAGCGACCCATTTAAGTGTTGGGCCAATTTCCGGCCCGACGTGTCTTTCAGCCTGGTGACGGCCCATATATCTGTTGGGCCATTTTGTAGTCGGACTTGAGTTTTGGCCTTTTAGCGACCCATTTAAGTGTTGGGCCAATTCCCGGCCCTATGTGCCTTTCAACCTGTTAACGGACCATAAATGAGTTGGGCCATTTGTAGTCGGACCTGAGTTTTGGCCTTTTAACGGTCCATGCCCTTCATGGTCCAATACCAGCCTGGTTTCTCTTTCAGCATGCTAAAGGCACACAACACAGTTGGGCCATTTACAATACGACCTGACTTTCGGCCTCTTAGTGGCCCATGCTCTTCATGGTCCTGTACAAGCCCGCTGTCTCTTTCGGCCTCCTAAAGGCCCACAGTATAGTTGGGCCATATGTAGCCCGAACTTAGTAACGGCCCGGCGTTTGCAGAGGAGTGGAAGGAAGTGCTGCATTCAAACATGGAGAGCATGTTCTCGAAACTAAGGAGCCGAGAGTACAATTCGGCTACGTTGATCAGTTCGGTGCGATCCTTGCAGTGCAGATGGAAGAGACAAACGATATGTAGTAGAAGTCAAGTCACGCAAGGATGTAGGACACCATGTCTTCGTCATCCAGAGGTTTTCTTGCGAAAACCATCTCATTGCCAAGCGCCTTCACGGGCCTGATGTATGCGTTGATGGTTGCGGTCCCCTTCTTGGTGGTGGAGAGGGAAATCCACGTGTTCACGACACGTGCTCCCGTCTGGGAGGAGAACATCTCCCCGATCGCAGTACATGATGCGGCTGTCGTGGTGCAATGGGCAACCTGAATCATCACATGAGGTGATATGGAATTGAAGATAAAATTCAATGCATGGGAGTCTTGTGTGCCTGTGCGGTCTTGTATGTCGGGTTTGGCACATCAGTAGGCTTGCCGTTCTTGTCGGCGAGCTTAGGTTCAGGAAACTAGTGCCCGGGGTCGAGATACGCAATGAGCTGGGCGCCTCGGATGATGGATATGGCCTGCGCACGCCACACTAGACAATTCCTGCAATGAAGCTTGTCAGTGATGGGGATGAGCGATGGTGCGATAGCGGAAGAGTTGGAGCTGGAGCTAGCCATGGACACTAGTGCAGAACCGGGCTTTAGCGCCGGTTCGTAAGGGCCTTTAGTGCCGGTTCTGCAACCGGCACTAAAGAGTGGAGACTAAAGGCCCCCCCTTTACTACCGGTTCGGCACGAACCGACGCTAAAGTGCCACCACGTGGCACGAGCCAGGCCCGGGTGCTGGTAGACCATTAGTACCGGTTGGTAGCACCAACCGGAACTAAATGTTTGGGGGGGGTTTGGTTTTAATTTTTATTTTTCCATTAATTTTGTGTTTTCCATTTAATTCTTTTTTGTTTGCTGGTATTTTACGATACTACATATTGTACACGTTATGCATGTATATAAATAGATTTTCTCGTAGAACCGATCATATATATATATATATAATCGAATGTCTCACAACCATCATTAATTATTCACACATACACATGTATATATATATAATTTCTCCTACATGTTGCCTTGGTGCCTTCGGAGCACGATGACAAGTGGTTCATGGGGGCGGTAGCGGGTAATAGTATTCTCCTTTGGGATCTATGACCTGGTCGAGCGAAAATCCCGCTATTTCCTCTTGAAGTGCTCGTATGCGCTCTGTTGATAGGAGCTGGTCCCGCACCTCTTTGAACTGTTAAGAAGGAGATCAATATGCATGTGTATTAGTTGTGTGACTAGATATCGACAATCATGTAAGATTTGTGAATAGTGTTCTGGCAAACGTACCCAGTCCTGTCTATCAGATCTGCTCCTTTCGGATGCCATCATGCGAATGTTCTCGCAAACGTAGTATGCACACACTTCAGTCCCCGGCGCCTGCTTCAGGGCCTTTACGAGAATAGAATTTAATCAGATAATTATTAATCAAGCATGTTAATTAATTAATGGTATTGAAACAAGAATTAAAGAGATGGTAGCTAGCTAGCTAGTACTACTTAATTACTTACCTTGGGTCGATACCAACATAGCTTTTGTCGCCATTTTCCTGGAGTCACCTTGATGTACTTTGCCCAAGCCCTGCCCGCCGGCAAAGAAAATTAATAAAGGGGTTATTAAAAATAGTTCATATCAGGAAATGAAGAACTAAATAGGCCGAGATATAGTTAATAATGATTGAAATAACCTGTCGACTATCCCCTTCACGATGCTGTAGTCACTATCTTTTTTAAGTAGTGAGTCCAGTACTTCAACTTTTCCTTCGTCAACTTTAATGTCTAACAAGATCCAGTGGAAGCTGCATGCGCATACGTTTGCATGTATAAATTAAGCGGGCATGTGCATAACACTAATCAACTATAACCCTAAACCCTATACACTTATTAACATCTAGCTAGTAAGCAAAAACAGAATTTGTAGTACAAGACAGTGTGACTCACTCGAAGTTGTAAGGAAGTAGTATATCTTCATTGCTATTGAGGCGCTTCAAGAACTCTACCATGTTTTTCTCTACATCTTGTCTACACCATTCCAATTTCCATGTGTATTCATTAACGGTATTTGGGTCAATGAACCCAATGCCATAGCGTCCAGCTTTTTTCATTTCATACATCTTCATCCTGCATAATACCACAGAAAAGAATATATAGTGAGGATATATAATTACAGGTAATTAATGATCAATCAATGAGCACTAGAGCTAGCTTGAGACTTAAATTACAGAAAGAAATCACTTACAGACAATAGCAACTGACGATAGATTTGTCGAGTGCATCTTGATTGAATAACTGAAATAGTTCTGAATACTCAACGGACAGAGCTTTCTTATTGAAGTAATGATCTTCCTCGACTTGCACCATGAGGGACTCTCGATTGGAAATCTTGGTAATTTTCATGTACCAATCATGCAATTCATACATTCTCGTTGGGAGGTTCTTGACCTCCTCGGGCTCGACCAAAGGTTGGCCCCGGACATATTTCCGTTTTATTTCCTCCTCTCTAAGCGGAGACATGGGCTCGATATCGAGGAGTTGTCCAACAGTGATGTTGAGCATTTCAGCCTGCATTATATGCTCCTCGGTTATTACCACATCGCCCAGCTCGGGAACGTAAACGGTTTGCCCACAATAATATTGGGCGCGCGTACTCTCATGTGTTGTTGGCACAACAAGCGGGGGGGGGGGTCGATTGCGCCGCCTGTTCTCCCAGCTGGGGAACGGTTTTCCCGCATTTTTTGACAGCTGCTTGTTGGCTCGAGCTCGAGCTCGCTTCTTTCTGTAGTCGTGCTCGATGTGCCTTCCTGATTTGGCGCTCATAGTCTGAGTCAACAGGCTTGGGAGCTGGTGGTCTAGCCATACGAATGAAGTGGTCAATCTTTTCCTCAGGCACTTTCTCCCTCGGCGGCGTTGCCGGTTTCGGTCGAAAATGAGCGTCCACTTCGGCCCGCACTATTGCATCGTTTTGCTCCTCGGTCATGTCGTAAGGCCTCTGAGGAAGAGGAGCGAGGCTGCTTGGACCATATTTATATCGCTTGTCTCCGCCTGTACTTTCTGTACTACCTCGACTCGTACCGCTACGCACCATAGCTGCGGCGTGTCTCTTCTGCGATTGCTTAGGCGGCGGAGACGGCTGACGTGGCTTAGTTGGAGCAGGAGGAGTGGCCTGACGCTGTGCCGGACTTGAAGCAGGAGGTGTGGCCTGACACGGTGTCGGACTTGAAGCAGGAGGTGTGGCCTGACGCTGTGCCGGACTTGAAGCAGGAGGTGTGGCCTGACACGGTGTCAGACTTGAAACAGGAGGAGTGGCCTGACGCTGTGCCGGACTTGAAGCAGGAGTCTGCTCACGCGTTCGTGGACTTGGAGGAGCGGGAGTCTGCTGACACGGTGGCGGACTTCGAGGAGGAGTCGGCAGACGCGGTGTCGGTGGACTTCGAAAGATGATGCAATCCTTTCTCCATAGGATGATACGATGTATGGCCTCTCCCAGTGTGTGCTCGTCGTCACCTCCAGGAATGTCAAGATCTAGCCCCGAATATGGGTCCACCACCTCATCAACCAAGACACGAGCATAGCCCTCTGGAATCGGGGCGCAATGGAAGGTTGCTTCGGGGGTAATTGTAAAAGCAACGGCGTCCGCCACCTTCATGGATATGTTCTTCATTTTGAAGTGTAGCTCACAGTTAGTGTTCTCTATGATGTCATCCACAGGGTATGTATCCAGCAGTGCGTCGCCCGGGGCGGAACCAACGCTGCTTCTCGGCATGGATGGGACGGTGCTATCCAATGCTGGATGATCATCCGCTTGCTGCTGCCGCTGCTGAGACCCCCTTTCCTGGCTAAGTGAGTCGATCTGCTGCTGCTGCTGGAATTTGAGTGCCAAGTCCGCGTGCCTTGCTTCTAGGCCTTGAAGGCGTTCCGCGTCCTGCTTCCTCTGCTCCTCCTCCAGCTTCCTCTTCTTCTCCTCCTCCATCTTCTTTCTTGCACGGGTCCTGTAGTCGTCGTTCCATTCCGAAAAGCCCTCATACCAGGGAATAACGCCCTTGCCTCGTGTTCTTCCCGGGTGTTCAGGATTTCCCAGGGCGCGCGTAAGCTCGTCGTTCTCTCTGTTGGGCGTGAACACCCCCTTTCGAGCATCTTCTATTGCGTCAAGTAACTTTTGTTCTGCTCCTTTTAGACTTGCCTTCTTCGAAACCAGGCCTGTCTTCGGGTCCAACGCCCCCCATGCGCATAGAACCAAGTTCTGCACCTGGGGGGCCAGCTCCTAGTAACCGGAGTGACCCCTGCATCCTCCATCTCTTGCTCAGACTTATCCCACTTAGGCATTGCCACCGCGTAGCCACCTGGACCCAGCCTATGGAACTGCGTCTTTTTTGCGGCATTGGCCTTGTTTTTTCTCGACCGTTCCTTAGATAATTCTGATTCCTTGAATTTCACGAAAGCGGGCCAGTGTTCTCTTTGCTTCTCCAGTGTTCCCTTGAATTCTGGAGTCTTCCTTTCTGCAGCGAGGTAGTTGGCCCATACAGTTTTCTTGTGGGTGTTGAATGCAATTGCCATCTTCTTAAGAGCAGCGTCCTTGACTTTCTGCACATCTGCATCAGTGAAATAATCTGGTAGGGTGAAATGTTCCATCAGAGATTCCCAAAGCTTTTGTTTTGCTCTGTCGTCGACCCAAGTAACATCTGGGCGTTTAGTTTTTGGCTCTTTCCATTCTTGAATGGAGATCGGGAGTTGGTCCTTCACAAGAACTCCGCACTGACGAACGAACTTGTTCGCAATGTTCTTAGGCGTGAGGGGTTCGCCACTAGCTTTGATGGAATCGATGTTGTACTTTACACCCTCCTTCAACTTTTTGCCCGGGCCGCGCTTTGTCCTGCTGTCTGTAGAAGCAGATTTGCTCGATCCGGAGGGCTGAAAGAAGAAAGATCGATTCGTTAATATATCTTCAAATAAAAAAACATGTGATGATCACTAGATGCCTGCTTATATAAATATACCTCGCCGGTAGTCTTTGTTATTTCAAGATCAACATTGTATTCGTCATCATAATCATTGTCTGCGTCATCATAATCATAATCATAGTTCATGACTTCATCAGCTCGGTCGTCGAGATCGAATATCTTATCATCACCCTCCCCGGTATTGTTCAGATATTGGGAGCCGTCATTTGCTTCATTCAGATCATCTGGCCTGCTAGGGCTGCGTATGATCTCGAACAGGGCCTCTTCTCCCTCTCTGCCGGTATTGTCCGCCATAGCTTTTATTTAACTAATACAGAAGAAATATAAAACAATTTAGTATTCAAATTACAATGCATGGATGCAATCAATAAGGAAAAACTGAATCATATAGTACATAATATGCATCGTCTCGAATAATATATAATCTCGAATACATCGTCTCGAATAATATATAATCTCGAATACATCACTGGCTAGGTAGCTAATAAAGATCGAATACTATAGAAGAATCTAGGCCACTCGCGGTTCCTGGGGCGCGGGCGGTGGACACCCAAAGACAAGGAACCATCACAGGATCATATCTCCGGTCATCTGCCCAAAGAACCTGCCAGGTATTGGAGAACCTGACGTCCATAGCAGCCATGTAGCGATGGACGTGCTCGTCCTCCTCCCTGACACGACGACGCACCACCTCCGGCGGGGCCGACTCCCTCTGCACCGAATGTGGCCCACGCGAACGCCACCAAAGGAGATCAGGGTCGACGACGGGACCCGAGGCCGGGTTCCTCACCAAGCGGCGCGCCCCTCCAGGTAGCACCTCCCAGTGCCAGCCCGGCGGAGCCCAATCCCGGACATGGGTCAGCCGGACGTCGTCGCGAATGGGTCGACGGCGAGGATGCGGGCCGGGCATCGTCGAGAACAAATACTATATGCCCGCAAAAAGTAACATTTTTTAAATGATTGGATTGTGATAACTAAAGTTCTATATGCAAATTCTAACAATTTGACATTAATCTAATTCATCTAACTAAAACTAATTCTAAAATTTCTAACATTTCTATATATATAACTAACATTTCTATAACATTTCTAATATTTCTATAACTAAAAAAAAGAAAATTGCTAACATTTCTATAAATATTTCTATAACTTAAAAACAGAAAATTTATAACATTTCTATATAACTAACATTTCTAATATTTCTATAACTAAAAAACAGAAAAATTTCTAACATTTCTATAACTAAAAAACAGAAAAAAAATTCTAACATTTCTATAATATTTCTATAACTAAAAAACAGAAAAATTTCTAACATTTCTATAAATATTTGTGTGTGGACATGGCGGCCGGGGCAGGCGCTCACCGGCGAGGCGAGGCGACGGGGACGGCGACGGGCGGCGATGACGTGGATGGCGACGATGGGGACGGGGACGGGGCGGCGACGACGGGGACGGGGACGGCCGGGGCGGCGACGACGGGACGGGGCGGCGACGGGGGCGTCGACGAGGGGTGGCGACGGGGGGCGGCGGGCGACGGGGTAGAGGAGAAGAAGCAGATGAAAACTGATGAAATTTGTAAGTCCTGCTTATATAGGATGGGCCTTTAGTACCGGTTGGAGCCACCAACCGGTACTAAAGGTCACATTTGGCCAGCCCAAGCGGCGGGAAGCGCACACCTTTAGTACCGGGTGGTGGCACCAACCGGTACTAAAGACCCCCCTTTAGTACCGGTTGGAGCCACGACCCGGTACTAAAGGGGTGCGGTGGCGCAGGTGCGGTGCGGGCAGGTTTAGTCCCACCTCGCTAGCCGAAGGGCGCCCGCACCTGCTTATAAGCCCCGTCGCGGCAGCTGTCTCGAGCTCCTCTCTATTGCAGGCCTTCTGGGCCTACCTGTTTGTGCTGCCCTGTGGGCCTATTGGGCCTTTGCGGGCCTGCATCCTGGCCCAACAACAGGTTGGGTTTCTAGTCGTATGCAGGCCGCTTTGGCCCAGTAGGCGGGCTTTTTTATTTTCTTATTTTTTTGCTTTCTTTATTTTGTTTTATTTATTTTTGAGTTGTTTTTTGCTGTATTTAGAGTTTCTTTGTGAATATTTTTGCTTTAGGTACAAAAAATTACAAACTTTCTATTAGTGCCGGTAGTTTACAAATTTGAATAGTTTACATTTTGAATTATTTGAAATTTGTGTGAATCACTAGTTTGTGAATAACTTAACTTTGAAAATAGATTTTTCAGTGATTCTTTTTTCTTATGTTTAATATTAGTGTGTTTTATCATTATATTCAATTTGGTAATGCTTAGGTTATTTAAAAAATGAAATGCCTTTGTAACGGATGAGTTTTCGTCCGAAACCCTGATACTTCGAAAGAGATTGTCCATTTTGTACACGAAGTGCATCCAGTTTTTGCGGTAACCCTCTCTACTTTTTTGCACATGCTATGTGGGTGAAATTATGATACCATGCCAACTTTCAACCTTTTCTGAGTTCATTTGAAATGCTTTTCAATTTCAGGGTCATTTAGCTGAAAAAATCAGTAAATGCATGAAAGAATTTGTTTGCACATAAAATTTCTTCGCGTTTCAAATGCCAAAACACATAACTACCCTAACTATTACAGAGATTCCCTCCTGGGTGTGAAACACAGAAGAAAGTGATGATAGTGAAGCCGATCACTTCCCAGATCTTTGGGTGTGAAACTTTTTCTTCGCGTGTGTCCCTTTGCGCCGTAGCCATGGAAAATCTTCATCATTTAACTGGATGCTCGGGTCAATATTCACTGTGAATGGAGCAATTTCATCAAACTTTTCATAATCTTCTGACATGTCTGTCTTGTCATCCACTCCCACGATGTTTCTCTTCCCAGAAAGAACTATGTGGCGCTTTGGCTCATCGTATGATGCATTCGCTTCCTTATCTTTTCTTTTTCTCGGCTTGGTAGACATATCCTTCACATAGAAAACCTGTGCCACATCATTAGCTAGGACGAATGGTTCGTCTGCATACGCAAGATTGTTGAGATCCACTGTTGTCATTCCATACTGCGGGTCTTCCGTTACCCCATATCGTGTCATATTGACCCATTTGCACCGAAACAAAGGGACCTTCAAACCACGTCCATAGTCAAGTTCCCATATCTCCTCTATGTAACCATAATATGTTTCCTTTCCCGTCTTGGTTGTTGCATCAAAGCGGACACCACTGTTTTGGTTGGTGCTCTTCTTATCTTGGGCGATCGTGTAAAATGTATTACCATTTATCTCGTACCCTTTGAAAGTCATTATATTCGAAGATGGTAACTGGGACAGCGAGTACAGGTCATCTTCAATAGAGGCGTCATGCATGGTACGTGTCTGCAACCAGCCGGCGAAACTCCTGGTTTGTTCACGTGTAATCCAGTCATCAGACCGCTCCGGGTGTTTGGAGCGTAGAAAATTCTTGTGTTCGTCCATATACGGAGCCACCAAGGCGGAATTCTGTATAACTGTGTAGTGTGCTTCAGTGAGAGAATGTCCGTCCATACATATTTTTTGATTCCCTCCTAGCGTGCCTTTTCCATCCAGTCTGCCCTTATGCCGCGATTCAGGAACACCAATCGGCTTAAGGTCAGGAATAAAGTCAATACAAAACTCAATGACCTCCTCATTTTCATGGCCCTTGGAGATGCTTCCTTCTGGCCTAGCACGGTTATGAACATATTTCTTTAAGACTCCCATGAACCTCTCAAAGGGGAACATATTGTGTAGAAATACAGGACCCAAAACGTTAATCTCTTCGCATAGGTGAACTAGGACGTGCGTCATGATGTTGAAGAAGGATGGTGGGAACACCAACTCGAAACTGACAAGACATTGCACCAAATCATTCTCTAACCTTGGTATGATTTCTGGATCGATTACCTTCTGAGAGATTGCATTGAGGAATGCACATAGCTTCACAATGGCTAATCGAACGTTATCCGGTAGAAGCCCCCTCAATGCAACCGGAAGCAGTTGCGTCATAATCACGTGGCAGTCATGAGACTTTAGGTTCTGGAACTTTTTCTCTGCCATGTTTATTATTCCCTTTATATTCGACGAGAAGCCAGACGGTACCTTAATACTGAGCAGGCATTCAAAGAAGATTTCCTTCTCTTCTTTGGTAAGAGCGTAGCTGGCATGACCCTGATGTATGCCGTCTTTTCCATGCATACGTTGCTGGTCCTCCCGTGCCTCAGGTGTATCTTTTGTCTTCCCATACACGCCCAAGAAGCCAAGCAGGGTCACGCAAAGATTCTTCGTCACGTGCATCACGTCGATTGCAGAGCGGACCTCTAGATCTTTCCAATAGGGCAGGTCCCAAAATATAGATTTCTTCTTCCACATGGGTGCGCGTCCGTCAGCGTCATTCGGAACAGGTTGTCCGCCAGGACCCTTTCCAAAGACTACCTTCAAATCCTTGACCATATCATGTACATCAGCACCAGTACGGTGGCGAGGCTTCGTCCGGTGATCCGCCTCACCTTTGAAATGCTTGCCTTTCTTTCTTACGGGATGCCTGCTCGGAAGAAATCGACGATGTCCCAGGTACACATTCTTCCTACAATTGTCCAAATATATACTGTCGGTATCATCCAAACAGTGCGTGCATGCGCGGTATCCCTTGTTTGTCTGTCCTGAAAGGTTACTGAGAGCAGGCCAATCATTGATGGTCACGAACAGCAAGGCCTTTAGGTCAAATTCTTCCCCCATGTGCTCATCCCACGCACGTACACCTGTTCCATTCCACAACTGTAAGAGTTCTTCAACTAATGGCCTTAGGTACACATCAATGTCGTTGCCGGGTTGCTTAGGGCCTTGGATGAGCACTGGCATCATAATGAACTTCCGCTTCATGCACAACCAAGGAGGAAGGTTATACAAACATAGAGTCACAGGCCAGGTGCTATGGTTGCTGCTCTGCTCCCCAAAAGGATTAATGCCATCTGCGCTTAGACCAAACCATACGTTCCTTGCGTCATCTGCAAACTCCTTCCCGTACTTTCTCTCAATTTTTCTCCACTGCGACCCGTCAGCGGGTACTCTCAACTTTCCGTCTTTCTTACGGTCTTCTCTGTGCCATCGCATCGCCTTGGCATGCTCTTTGTTTTGGAACAAACGTTTCAACCGTGGTATTATAGGAGCATACCACATCACCTTGGCAGGAATCTTCTTCCTGGGGCGCTCGCCCTCGACATCACCAGGGTCATCGCGCCTGATCTTATAGCGCAATGCACCGCATACCGGGCAAGCGTTCAAATCCTCGTACTCACCGCGGTAGAGGATGCAGTCATTAGGGCATGCATGTATCTTCTGCACCTCTAACCCTAGAGGGCAGACAGCCTTCTTTGCTTCGTACGTACTCTCGGGCAATTCGTTGTCCTTTGGAAGCATATTCTTTATCATTACCAGCAACTTTCCAAATCCCTTGTCAGATACACCATTCTCTGCCTTCCATTGCAGCAATTCCAGTGTGGTGCCCAACTTTTTCTTGTCAGCTTCGCAATTCGGGTACAACAATTTCTTGTGATCCTCTAACATGCGCTGCAACTTCTTCTTCTCCAAATCACTTGCGCAGTTTCTCTTTGCATCGGCAATGGCCCGACCTAGATCATCAGCGGGCTCATCTAATGCCTCTTCTTCAGCTTCTTCCCGCATTGCCAGCTCAGCTTCTTCCCCCATTGTTGTATCATCGTATTCAGGGAACCCATGGCCAGGATAGCTGTCGTCGTCCTCTTCTTCTTCATTGTCTTCCATCATAACCCCTCTTTCTCCGTGCTTGGTCCAAACATTATAGTGGGGCATGAAACCGGACTTAAACAGGTGGACGTGAATGGTTCTTGACGTAGAGTAATTGTGATCATTCTTACAGACTAAACATGGACAAGGCATAAAACCATCCGCCCGCTTGTTTGCCTCAGCCGCATGCAGAAAAGTTTGCACGCCATTAATGAACTCGGGAGAGCATCGGTCATCGTACATCCATTGTCGGCTCATCTTCATTACACAACACCGAATAGACCAAATTAATACAAGTTCATACATAAAGTTCATACAAGACTTAAATTCAACAAACAAATAACTCTCTAACTAAAGAATTTAAATGCAACAACAAATGCGATCAAGATCGCAACTAAGATAACAATTGATCCAACAGCATAATGATACCAAGCCTCACTATCAATGGCATATTTTCTAATCTTTCTAATCTTCAAGCGCATTTTCTCCATCTTGATCTTGTGATCATCGACGACATCGGCAACATGCAACTCCAATTCCATCTTCTCCCCCTCAATTCTTTTCAATTTTTCTTTCAAATACTCGTTTTCTCTTTCAACTAAATTTAACCTCTCGACAATAGGGTCGGTTGGAATTTCCGGTTCACAAACCTCCTAGACAAAAATATCTATGTCAACTTGATGGGCATTATTTTTCATAAACACGAAATGCAACAACTAGTTTTAAAAGAGAATATACCACATCCGAATCATAACAAGGACGAGGGCCGACGGGGACGGATATCAAAACCATGGCACTATGTATAACAAACAACGTACGGGTAAGATAATTATACGAGTAACTATATATCCAAATCACACAAACATCAATTTGGTAATGTAAAACATTCATGAACAAGAGGCTCACCACAAGGTGGTGCCGGCGACGGAACGGTGCGGGCGATCGACTGTGGTTACGACGGAGATTTAGAAGGCACTAAGTAAACCACACCTACATATGCAAACTAGGTGTTAGTTTTGACCACAAATTGCATATAAATCAAATACTAGCACATATATTTTCTACCAAATTACTAAACTCATAAATTAATCACTATACAAAGCATTGCAAGAGCTAATCTAGCAATGAGAGATGAAAGGACAAAGTTGCTAACCTTTGTGATCATTTGAATGGATGGGGGCCTTCAAATCTTTACAAATTTTGGGCAAAATGTGTGATGAGCTCGAGAGGAAGAGGGGAAGAACAGGGAGGAAAGGGGAAAGGGGAAGAACAGAGCGAGCTCGGGTGGACGAAGGGTTTATGTAGGACGACCTTTAGCACCGGTTCGTGCCATGAACCGGTACTAAAGGTGCTGGAGGGGCCCCGGACTGACAACATCCTGCCACCACTCACTTTAGTACCGGTCCGTGGCACGAACCGGTGCTAAAGGTCGGCCACGAACCGGTACTAATGAAAGCGGCTGGCTAGCCGTTGGAACCGGCACTAATGCACACATTAGTGTCGGCTCAAAAGCAAACCGGCACTAATGTGCTTGACATTTGACCCTTTTTCTACTAGTGGGAGAAGAGGATGTGCGAGAGGAACTAGCTCTAATACTATAAAAGACGGCGTGAAGTCTATGCCTTGGCAGGGACACCGTTGCGTGTTTATATACGTAATAGAATACAAGATACTCCCTCTGTAAACTAACTAGTGATCTAAACGCTCTTATATTAGTTTACAGAGGGAGTACATCAGTAGTTTAGGTTGTTACATGATTGATCCTCACGCTATGATCTATACATAGGAAGATAAGGGCATATGTACAGTGGTTGATAAGATAGCCGTATCTTAAGGTCTGCATGTGATTTGGAGACGATAATAAAAACATGTCTATAATGGGTTATCTTTTAGCATTATTTACAATAACTAGCTATTTCTAAAAACATGGTGAGACATATTATGCTAAGAGATAAACTCTTAAATAAGGGAAGACAAGCCTTTTCTTATAAATTCTCTCTCCTCCACCTCAGCATTTATCCTACATGGCACTCGTAAGATAACACCATTTGAAGACTGGCGTTTTGGCACACGGGAGCGCGCGCTCCTAGTTTTTAAAATGTGTTTTAAACGTATTTTGAAATGTCAAAAGATCCAAAAAAATTGGCGCGTACATCTCGATATTGTACATGTTCACAAAGTTGTTTCGCGAAAAACCGACAGGTTATGTGTCGCGTGTGAAAAAGACAAAATCCGTTGTTAAAAAGTGCTTTTTACAAGACATCTTTTTGTCTTTTCACACAAGCCATAAAAAATGGTTTTCTTCAAAACTTGACGTGCACACATATAATATGTAGATGTATGCGTTAAATTTTTGTTTGGTATTTTTTTCACACTTTGAAATATTTTTTCCGGTGGCAACAGCGTGCTCCCATGTGCAAAAGCGAATTTTTTGCATTGTACATGCCGTAAGGATCAATTTTTTTTTTACACCGAGATAAGGATCAATCCTAACTATCTAACCATCAGATTACAACACGCATGCGCTCACCCTTATACACAACATACGGTTTGGTGTATATAAACCATATATTGTGCACAATGCTTTCTAACACAACTGAACCACGTACTGGAACTTGCTGCGAGAGGGTAGGTGACGTGCGTTGGTGTCAACAGAGAATTCTTTGATCTTGAATGTAATTTTACTTCGTGGCTAGTATTTCATTGCGCAAAGGCTAACTGTTTTTTTTTCAGTTTTGCCAGGTCGATGTGTACGTGGCTTGTATTACGATCCTTATGATATAAATGAGACACGTATTACCATGCAAGAAAAAAAACGGAGACAAAAATGTACATGCAATTGCGAATTCAGGCGTGAGCGTACTTGGTGTTTTTTGACCGTCTTTGTTTTACTACGACGTCACTGGTAAGAGTAGACCGGCTGGTAAAAAAATCACTGGCTGTACGTAGCTGGATTCCTGGACCACTAACAGTAACAGTACCACGAGCCTACGGTATTAAAACAGAGCAGAAAGTCGTCTCCATTTAAATCATCTACCGTAAGCAGCGTATCCGGCTCTTCAACGTTGTACTATCACAGACCATAACACCACAGATGCCCGAATCCTGATACAGTAGTACCTCCTCTATACTCTACCATTTTTCTGCCGTGTTTCATCCATACGTTTGAAATGAAATCAGCTGGCATTTTCTTCTCTGATTCTCTCCAGCAGCCGATAAAAACTGAACACAATGCAGTACTAGTACCTACGATTCAACGAGCTCCCAGGTCCTCAGCAGATCGGTGCACAAAGATAAGTTAAAATTCACGTGGACGGTCATTGTTTTGTTCGGATCAAGGCAGAAGTCGCGTGCCCTGGAATCGAAGGTGCCTGTCATTTTGCTCTATATCTTGTCTCGTAGAACATGAAGCCGCATATGGGTGTCCGTGTCACTCCAAAGCACAATGAAAACTACGGGTTTTTGCATGATTGACCCTGCAAACCTGGGGGGAAGGGGGCTGCATGTACCTTGCTTAGAGTCCAAGATTATATTAAAGATTCAGTTTGGGGGGTTGCCGGAATTGTAAATTGATCAACTTGCTGGAGGAGTTTGAAATTGAATACCGAACTATCGCTGTTCGAAGTTCTAGTAGCTGACACTGGAAGTCAAGAATATCGAATCCGCCGAAAGCGCTGATTCTGAACTTGTGTGCTGCATTTACGAATCAGAGTATGACAATGAGAGCATGCATTTACATTTCGAGCCGAAACCCACCATCTGATTCAGTATATTCAAACAACCTACTCTACATTGTGACATTGATCGTTTGCCGAACAGAGATCTACAATTCTACTACACCCAGCTTGCTAATGTCAAGTAATCATCCTTCTTTGAGCACATGTTCTGAACTTCTGATCGGCGAATTCTCAACTAATTGTATCAGGACAGAATGCCAGGCAGACTTGCATTTCCATCAGAAGAAGTGAACTAATCTTAAACCAAATTTATACCCAGACCAACAAAAGAAGCTTCTAATTCCTAACCTGACCATTTTTTTTCCACCGATACCAGTTTTCCAAATTAAGAAAAAAAGGGTAAGAACATTAAAACCAAGCAAGAACCTCGGTGTGGTGTCAGGATGACAGCCTCGTCATGGCCAGCGGCGTGACCTCGGCGAGCGGCGTGGGCAAGGGGCTGGGCAGCGGCGAGGTCCGGCAGACGGGGCAGGTCGGGTGCTTCCGGAGCCAGGGGTCGACGCACTCCCGGTGGAACAGGTGGCCGCAGTCCGGCAGCATCCGGAGCACGTCGCCGTCGCCGTAGTTGTCGAGGCACACAGAGCAGCAGGTGCAGGTGGTGCCCAGCTTCCTGTTCTTGTTCCTCCGCGCCTCGCCGTAAACCACCTCCGGGTACCCCTTGAGCGTGGCCTCGTCGATGCCGAGCTCCACGTCGACGTCGTCGCCGGCTCCCCCGCCGCCATCGTTGTCGCCGCCGCCCTCGCGGCGCCGCGCGCGCCGCCTTCGCCGCGCCGTCCCTTCCGCGTCGGCGGCGGCCTCCGGGCCGGGCGGGGGCGCGCGGGTGCAGAAGTAGGAGGCGAGCGTGATGGTGGTGATGAGGAGGAGGATGCCGACGGAGACGCCGACACCGTAGCCGAAGCCGCCGATGCGGTCGGAGCTGAACATGCCGACGGAGGTGCCGTCGCCCGGGGTGAACCGGCCGGGCGCCGGCGGGGCACCGGCGTTCATCCCGACGTCGCGTTCGTCGCTGCCGGACCGAAGCGAGCGGAGGTTAGCTAGCTAGGACCTAGGAGAGGTGAAGGTTACGAGTCGTTGGTGGAATGGTGGTGGTGGAGAGGGGAGAGCGATTCTTGATCGTCTGGTGGGGTTTTTGTTTGGGCTCGAAGGGAAGGAGATCGGATCCAGCGGACGGAGGTTGCTGCGAGGGGGACGTCAACGCTTTGCATGTTGCGGGGAGCGAGACGGGGAGACGACTAGCGGAGTGAATACCATGTACGGGTACGGGTAGTGCGGGAGAGCTGTATTAAAATTGGATGCGGCCGGGCAATGGCATGGATCGAGGTCAATGCTGCGTTGGGCGATTTTTAAAATGCTCGTTTGGTTTGGTTTTGATTTGGTGCCCTCTTTCCTGCATGTTTTTGCTGTTGATTTCTGCTTGCTTGTCAGTTCCGCTATGGTCAATGCAGATCATGGTTCATGGGCTGACTTTTGCGGCTTCTTCGGTTGTCTTTCTATCCAATTTTGTTTTGCAACTTGTGTGAACCTACACTGAGCATATTTTTATATTGCAAATAGGCGTCTGTCCATTACCAAGTCGCATGTTATTCATTTTTCTGAAGTAGGACGTTTATGATCGTGGGAGTGGGGAAAAACATGCATGTAGAAAATGTATAACATGGCAGTGTCAAACGCTTACAGAAAACTGGAAACACATAATAAATGTTTAATAAGATGGTAGCTGTCGGAAATGCCTAATGGAGCTCGAGCTCCATGGAACCCTTTATTCGAAAAGTTCAAAAATCAAAATTTTATGTTTCATGGCGGAATACAAGCATACACACGGATCTATACTACTTCTCTGCAAAGTTTCATGGCGGAATACAAGCATACACACGGATCTATACTACTTTTCCGCAAAGTTTCATGGCGGAATACATTTATATGCGAGCTACACAAAAAATGACAAAATCACATATTTCTAGCACATGTACTGTTCACTATAAAAGTACATGATTTTTTTGTACAGCCCACATCAAAACGTATTTCGCGATGAAATTGTACACACATCTAGTATACATATATAAGTACTTGTGTATTTTTTTTAAACTAAAAAGGTAAAAAATTAAATGTTTGAAAATTCCGGACTCCATGGAGCCCGAGAGCAAAAGTTCCACTCTCGGTAGTTGTTGGTTTTATAATATGTAATAACACATAAAAAAATCAGACGAGATGACTAAGTCTATAGCATAGATTTCATAGATACAATAGACTTATATACGATTGGGCTCGGTGATTTTATTTTTCTTCAAGATTGCATGCATCATTAGATCATTGCGGAAAACATAAATTTCTATGGGTTCCAAGTCAATAGACTAGACAAGCTTTGTAGGGAAATTTTCTAAATGGTAGAGTCCTCTAATTTTGTTTTATAAAAACCATTTAAATCAAATAAGAAGCCTTGGCAATGGTCCCGTTGTCTTAAACCTTCTTTGATTAAATGAATGATGCATGGATGCATCCTAGGATGTAGACGTTGAAATTTCTTCCAAAGAGATATCCCCTCTTTTCGTCTAGAGATGTTTCTCCACTGATGAAGGTAAAATCACATGAAAATACATTATGCACTAGTTAGTAAAATGTATGCACTGATTAAGATATCTTTTTTAGAAACACCATAGATATAGATGCTCATATACACGTATAAACGCTCATCCCTATGAACACAGACACACCCTAGCCCCCTTCTAAAGACTGAACCAAGTACATGTGGGATCGACATGCACCGGCGAAGCGGGGCGGCGAGGGGCATCAGACCAAGATATTTGCTTAACCTGTCTCATTGCACAAAACATATTTCAGTGAACAAGATTTTGTGCATTAAAATACATTAGTAGTAAGTACATAGGCGGGATAAGCGATGACCCTTTGTATGAAACAACTGTTATCTTTCTAGTCACATAACCAACGAGTTCTTATCACCACTGGTTGAGCATCTCACGGAACATTTGGCACGCATTAAAACCATGAATATCATATAAATCCCTATAAGTACCTAAACCCTCGGCCTTCCATTAGGACCTTAAGGTCCATAGTAGTGGCTAGATGGTTCTCTCACTTTTTGGATCGTCAATACCATGTTCCCGTGAGCCTTGTCACAAGATCGGGATCAATTCAATGTAATCAGTGGTGTGTTTGTTGGGACATGATGAATGATCACTTTATGATCATATTGTTCATTGAAATCGATTAAATTTTTTGAGATTTTCTTGTTGTATAATTAAATAGATTTGCATGCTCTTCGATCTAATCTATTTTCTTTGGTTAAGTTCGAAGAGTTTTTTTTTCAGAAAGAGTGGTGCTTTGTAGTGGGTTCAATCCTGCGGTGATCTAACTCGGTATAATAAGGGCCAGGACACCTATACACAAATATTAAAGTGACTAAAGTAGCCTCAACCTCATGCGTTTCAAGTGTTAAGTGTGAGTGTTTTCCTTGATTGACACGTCTCTCTAGTTTTTCTATGGTTCACTCTCTGTTTTGTGGTGAGTTTTCATGGACCTGTGTGAGTGGTTCATTGTCTTTCTGTTAAGGACCAGCCCATCGTTTCCTTGTATGCTGCGGATTTCTTTAACACTGTATGGACACAGACACTCATATATACGCACATACACTCACCCCTATAAACGCATTCACGTATACCATATATCTATGAACACCTTCAAGAACTAAGCCGACACATCATCTTAAGATTGACAAAGTAGTCACAGACACCTTCGTAGTCGACGGGAGCATCTACTCCCACTAAACGCACATCGGCAGAAGGCCTGAAACAAATCCAAGAAAATCCGGGCACCACTGTCAAGTTTAGGACTTGAACCCTGCTGGGCTAGGGATACCCATTGTCCTTCTAACCATCCAACCACATGTTGGTTCACGTAAATGTTGTGTATTTGGGTTTCATGTTGCGGTTTGGTTTCTCGGCACATCTCTCATAGGTCTGATAGTGGGAATAGTGACCTATTACACATATATTTGTGGTTTACTGATCCAGGTTTTTCTCATCGCTTAATGGAAGAGTCACAAGGTCGCCATCCTGCTTATCTCCCAAAATCTCTCTCTCACTCACTCACTCACACTCTCTCTCTCCATGTTCTCCCGTTTCTCTCTCTCTCTCTCAACAACCACCAACACAACAGGCCGAGGCAGTAGAAGCGTCCAGCGACGCATCTCCCCTGACATGTCCCAGCAACACGCAGCCACATCTTCACCCAACGGCCATAGCACCTGGTTGTGGCCAGCAAGCTGCACCGTCCTGAACCACAAACTTCAAGTGGCATTGGACGAACTAATATCCCTGGTGCGTCCCGGTCTTTCTCCTCTGTGTTCTATCGCGTCTCCCTCGGTTGGCCGGGCTCCGTCCTCCCGTCGAACAAATCTTCATGACAGGCGAACTGCGGACTCTTTCCCCGTTGGCCGATACTTCCAACTCACCGCGTCATCCTCAGTTGGCGGGCATCTTTTATGTCGGCGCTGCTCCTCACGCTACTCGGCTTGATATCCAGGTGAGAGAACACGACATTGGCATTCGTGAATGAAATGCCATGGCCGAGGTTGTTAGCGCGCGGCATCAGAGGTCATGGAAGGAAGCAATCAGCGTTGTGTGTTATTCGGCTAGGAACGTAAATTAATTCTTTGAGGTGCCTATGTCGTTCTTCCGATTCATTTTTGTATGCCCCAGGTGCTTGATTGCTTGTATCTACATTGGTTTTTCCCTTAAAAAGGAAAGGGTGACGTAGCACAGCACCGGTAAGTATTTCCTTCAGTAAACCAAGGTTATCAATCCAACGCGTAAGAGGGGTTGTCAATCCCTCCACGGTAAAAACATATATTAAATTGTATGAGATTTGATAAATAGATCTGACTAAAACACAAAATAAAATAAGTAAAGAAAAAATGCAGCAAGGTAGTTTTGGGTTTTTGGAATAATAGATCTGGAAACAATATAATAGAAAATAGACCCGGGGGCCGTAGATTTCACTAGTGGCTTTTCTCGAGAACATAGTATACAGTGGGTAACAAATTACTGTTGGACAATCATAACCCACAAGTATAGGGGATCAATTGTAGCCTCTTTCGATAAGTAAGAGTGTTGAACCCAACGAGGAGCTAAAGGTAGAACAAATATTCCCTCAAGTTCTATCGACCACCGATACAACTCTACGCACGCTTAACGTTCATTTTACCTAAAACAAGTATGAAGCTAGAAGCACTTTGTCAGTGTTGTTGGATAGGTTTGCAAGATAATAAAGAGCACGTAAATAAAATCTAGAGGCTGTTTAGATAAATACACAATAAAGTTAGTATAGCGAGTGTGGAAAAGTGGCGGTAGGAGTTGTGAAATTGTCCCTAAGCAATTGACTTCCTTACTAGACCGATAACAAGTTTTATGTGGGAGAGGCCACTGCTAGCATGTCATCCCTGACTTGGAATTCTATGCACTTATGATTGAAACTATTAGCAAGCATCCACAACTACTAACGTTCATTAAGGTAAAACCCAACCATAGCATTAAGATATGTTGGTCCCCCTTCAATCCCGTATGCATCAATTTCTATGCTAGGTTGAAGCTTATGTCACTCTTGCCCTCCAATACATAGTCCTATCAACATACAACTAACCCTATGGTGTGATCCACGCGCGCGCTCATATGATGGGCACCAAAGGACAGCAACATAACCACAAGCAAATTAAACCAATCATAGCAATTCACCAATTACCGATAGGACAACGAAAATCTACTCAGACATCATAGGATGGCAACACATTATTGGATAATAATATGAAGCATAAAGCACCATGTTCAAGTAGAGGGTACAGTGGGTTGCGGGAGAGTGGACCGCTGTAGATAGATGGGGGAAGGTGATGAAGATGTTGGTGAAGATGACGGAGGTGTTGGTGTAGATTGCAGTGACGATGATGGCCCCGGCGGTGTTCCGGCGCCACCGGGAGAGAGGGGGAGAGAGCCCCCCTTCTTCTTCTTCTTCCTTGACCTTCTCCCTAGATGGGAGAAGGGTTTCCCCTCTGGTCCATGGCCTCCATGGCGGCGGAGGGGCGAGAGCCCCTCCGAGATTGGATATGTCTCTCTGACTCTCTCTATTTCTGCGTTCCCGATTCTGGCCTTTCACCGTTTCTTATATTCCCGGATATCCGTAACTCCGATTGGGCTAAAATTTGGACACGATTTTTATCCGGATATTGGCTTTCTTGCGGCGAAAGAAGGGCACCAACCGCCTTACGGGGTGGCCACGAGGGTCAGGGGCGCGCCCCTGCCTCATGGCCCCCTCGGGCATCGTCTCGCGTTGATTCTTCTTCCCAAAAATCACATATATTCCAAAAAAATCTTTGTCAGTTTTTATCCCGTTTGGACTCCGTTTGATAAGGATTTTCTGCGAAACAAAAAACATGCAACAAACCGGAACTGGCACTGGGCACTGAATCAATATGTTAGTCCCAAAAATAGTATAAAAAGTTGCCAAAAGTATATGACAGTTGTATAATATTGGCATGGAACAATAAAAAATTATAGATACGACGGAGACGTATCAGCATCCCCAAGCTTAATTCATGCTCGTCCTCGAGTAGGTAAATGATAAAAAGATAATTTTGATGTGGAATGCTACCTAGCATAATCTTGATCATGTAATCTAATCATGGCATGAATGTTAAGACACGAGTAATTCAAAGCAATAGTCTATCATTTGACATTAAGACAATAATACTTCGAGCATACTAATAAAGCAATCATGTCTTTTCAAAATAACATGGCCAAAGAAAGTTATCCCTACAAAATCATATAGTCTGGCTATGCTCCATCTTCACCACACAAAATATTCAAATCATGCACAACCCCGATGACAAGCCAAGCAATTGTTTCATACTTTTGACGTTCTCAAACATTTTCAACTTTCACGCAATACATGAGCATGAGCCATGGACATAGCACTATAGGTGGAATAGAATATGATGGTGGAGGTTGAGTGGAGAAGACAAAAAGGGTGGATGTCAATGTGAGGAGTAGGGATTGACATGCAACGGATGCACTAGAGCTATAAGTGTATAAAAGCTCAAACTGAAACTAAGTGGGTGTGCATCCAACTTGCTTGCTCATGAAGACCTAGGGCATTTGAGGAAGCCCATCGTTGGAATATACAAGCCAAGTTCTATAATGAAAATTCCCACTAGTATATGAAAATGATAACTCAAGAGACTCTCTATATGAAGAACACGGTGCTACTCTGAAGCACAAGTGTGGTAAAAGGATAGTAACATTGTCCCTTCTCTCTTTTCTCTCATTTTTTTGTGTTCTTTTTTTTTGGTGGGCTTCTTTGGCCCCCTTTTTTATTTTGACTTCTTTGGCCTCTTTTTTAATAAAAAACCTCACATGGGACAATGTTCTAATAATGATAATCATCACACTTTTATTTACTTACAACTCAATATTACAACTCGATACTACAATAAAAAAGATATGACTCTATATGAATGCCTCCGGTGGTGTACCGGGATGTGCAATGATCTAGCGTAGCAATGACATCAAAAAATGGACAATCCATGAAAACAGCATGCTAGCTATCTTACGATCATGCAAAGCAATATGACAATAAATGCTCAAGTCATGTATATGATGATGATGGAAGTTGCATGGCAATATATCTCGGAATGGCTATGGAAATGCCATGATAGGTAGGTATGGTGGCTGTTTTGAGGAAGATATAACGAGGCTTATGTGTGATAGAGCGTATCGTATCACAGGGTTTGGATGCACCGGCGAAGTTTGCACCAACTCTCGAGGTGAGAAAGGGCAATGCACGGTGACGGTGTCCTGGACTAGGGGGTACTCACCACGTCATCTCCCGATCAGTTGGATTGGGACGAGGACCCCGGGGCCGAATACTTATGGGCCAGTTCGGACTGCCGATGACATGTACAAGGAAGATTCCACAAGACTTGGTGATCAAGACAAGGACTCCTCTCCACCGGCGTATTCGGCTAAGACTCCTGTAACCCCAGGCCTCTGGTGCATTATATAAGCCGAGGCCAGGCTAGTCGATACGGGGATGATATATTCTAGATCATTATAACATTACTCATCATACCTCTAGGGCTTAGACCACAACATATGATCTTGAGGTAGATCAACTCTTGTAACACTCATATTCATCAAGATCAATCAAGCAGGAAGTAGGGTATTACCTCCATAGAGAGGGCCCGAACCTGGGTAAACATCGTGTCCCCCGCCTCCTGTTACCATTAGCCTTAGACGCACAGTTCGGGACCCCCTACCCGAGATCCGCCGGTTTTGACACCGACATTGGTGCTTTCATTGAGAGTTCCACTGTGTGTTCGGCGAAAGATCGATGGCTTGCCTGCAGATCAACTGCGACTTCGGCATCGTCGTCACCAGCTCGACTGGTCACCTTGGTTCGACCAAGAACTGCGCCCCGTGTTCGGATCACCATGTTCGGACGAGGGCCTTCATCAAACATCAACTCCGATCTCTATCAAGATCATGGAGAAATCATCCATGGAGCTCGGGGGCTCAACGTCAACATTGCCCTCGAGCGACCGTGCTGTTTTTATGGACAGTGAACTCGTATCTGCCGCCACCGCCTCCTCGGGTATCGCTTTGACGATTGCTTCGGTGGGATTGTGCGGAATTGAGTCTACAACAACCATGCAAAATTTCATCGAGTTTCGATGGAGGAATCTCTGGCAATCTATGATATACCGGAGCCGTTTCGAATCTGGACGGGAATCTGGACGAGTTTGGAGCGTGGCGTCCAGCATCTAGCTCGGACGTCCTTTGGAAGATCCAACCGTTGATCGGCTGCGGAATTCCTATATCTACCACCCCTCAAAATTTCAGCTCGATCCGACCATTCAAACTCCGGGAAACCTCCGATGAGCGCAACGATTTTTGGATCCGTTTTCTGCGCGAATACGAATCCGGCCCGAGTTCATGTTTCTTCATGAACGGGATATCGGACACCCCTTTTGAAGGAATTTTTTTCTAGGGTATTGCGCGTTGTTTTTAAACACGTACCCATAAAATTTTAAGCCTCCTCCGAGGTAATCTTCACCATCACGCTGGTGTCAAACCAGTCCGGCAGTATTGCTCCACGGCTGCCGACCTGCACTAGACACGTCGCCGCTTTATTGAGCCGAGCTCAACTCCTTCGATCATCATCTCGGCAGGCCGAACAAGAGTTCGGCATCGCGAAGGATAAATCATCATCAACATCGCTGCCCCACGGATTACACGGAGCGGGCACACAGACATCGCCACGCGGTAGCTTTATCAAGCTAGCGTCGATCGCGTCACAAGTCTTGACCTGCGTCGGCATCACCATGCTGCTTCTTCTTCAAATCATCATCAAACACACCGACCTGTTTCGACACATCGGCTGACATGTAGACTCCGGCATCTCTTCGCCGAGCTGCTCCAACACCTCGGCTAGACCGGGGGCTTCATCATCTCTCCATCAACCTACTCCGGTGACTTTGGCGTCACCAGCCGACCAGCTTCGTCACGATTAGCTGGACCGAGGGCTTTGTCTCGGTAAGCCAACCTTTGCCAGCATCGCCATGCCGGCGCTTTATCACCCATCAGGCAATGGGTGTGCGGATCGAGTCCCAATTTTGGGAGTCACCTTTCTTCGGATTGCTATAATAAATAAACCAGGTGCGATTTATCCCAGTAATTTTTGCTTGTTTGGGTCTATTCTCCCCAAAGAATTATTACTCTGGTTTGTTCCATCATCTCTATGCAGGCCTGTCAAATGGCGGCCGCATTATCGACGGTCACACGGTGGTACGGTCAGTTTCCATATATAGTCCGGCAAACGCCGAATCCGGAACTCGGACCGGCATGTGAATTCGGGCTTTTGCCACGCCTTCATCGCGTCACGCCGACGCTCTGCATCAACATTGACTTTGGCGCCAGGCCACATCTCTTTAAATAAATTATTTTTACGAAAAGCAATTATGCAAGGATTATATATATATATATATATATTATTCTTTTTGGACCGCACTATTTTATGCGTGTAGGTGATCGACTTCACTGCGTTACGCGGTCGCTTCGGCAAGCCAACGCCGCTGTCTCAAATTGGCATAAATCGGCTTGCGTGATCACCTTGTTTGTCGTGTTGCCATACCGACGTGTTCGGTTGCCTCGGGGACTTCGGCATCGCCGAGAGAGCTCTACCTCACCGAGTGTTCGGCGCACAGGCCATACTTCTTTTATTACTGACTTTGCATAAATTATTTATTATGCAACAATTTTATTCATCATTATTACCATTATCTCCGGTTTGCACTATTTTTTGTGCACAGGTAAATGAATCGAGTTGGGCAGTGCTGTCTCCTCGGCTGGACGGGAGGCTTCGTCAACACTTCATTAACCCGCACCGGGGGCTTCGGCGTCACTCTGCCGGCCCGCTTTGGCCGTGCTATGCCACCACTTCGGAGTGCCGAGCTCTTCGCTCCGCCACCTTGGGACCGGCTTGGGGGATGGAACCTTGTCCTGCATCAAGCTTGGACCGCGTCATCAATGCCGAACACATTAACAAGCTAAGTCGCTTTCATGCTCAAAAAACTTTCGGTTTTAATTTTTTTTCGGTTCGACCAAGCGTCATACTTCCTTGTCAAAACTTTGTTTGTGACGCACAAATTCAAATACCCTGTTTACTTGGGGGCTTCCTTCATGAAGCTTTTCCTCTTGCATATGATTATACTTGTACGGCTTCGTTCCTTGTTCGTGTATTACGCCACAATATGCACCATATTGACTTAAGTGTTCCGCAAGCTGGGTTGCCTGGCTCCTGTGCTTACCCCTACGTTCCCGATTGTTCGGCTAGGGAGTAAAGGGAGCACCTCTGCGATTGTCACGACCGGGTCATCCGAGCTCTGACCTCAGACTGGGTGAAGCCGAAAGCTAGCGCTCTTATTGTTTTCAATCATGGTCGGCACACAACGGAACTCATGAGTACAAAAAATCTATTGCACAAGTCTCATAGTAATAATGAGCACCGAAGAAAGGTATCGGTGGGGGTACTATTTTCTTCGAAGATGCTTCTTACACTTCGTCTGTAATATAGCATAAGTTCCCTGAGCGCGCTTTGTCTGTTACAGCCTTATGGCCTGGTTGCCTGGTTATCGGAAACACTGCCGATATACTCGACAGGTGGAGTACATAACACTCTTCGGCCCTTGACCGAAGAGGGAGAAGCCGACGGTCGGTTAAGACGCGTTTAAAGTTCGGGCGAACACAGATATGATATAAGTACTTCGGTACATACAATCATTATACATAAAATAAACATATATCACCAGTATTTGTATTCAGTATACAAGCGCTGCCTTCTGTAATTATCGTTATAAAGCCATAAATATGCATCAATTTGACTTAAGATTTTGGCCAAGCTGGGTTGCCTGGCTCCTGTGCTTACCCCTACGTTCCCGATTGTTCGGCTAGGTGGTAAAGGGAGCACCTCTGCGATTGTTACTACCGGGTCATCCGAGTAAGTACCTCAGACTGGGTGAAGCCGAAAGCTAGCAATCTTAAAGGATCACATTGGTCGGCAACGACGGAAGTGAAAATTTTGGTTTATTAATACCATAGAGTTCGGGAACTTTCCCTGAACTAAATCCTCAATATTTTCCTCCCGCATTGATCAGAGGTGAGGTTTCATGATCATGGTCGGCATGATAACCCAAAGAAAGGAACCGATAGCGGGACTATTTTCTTTGGAAGATGTTTCTTACGTTAAAAAGTAATATATCATATCTCTCTGCGTACCTTTGTTTATAAAACCGTATGGCCGGATTGCCTTGTTTTCCATAAATCTTCGCCCTTATCACGGCTATATAAAGTAGGAAAACACTCCTCGGCTACTGACCGAAGAGGTTGAAGCCGATGGTCGGTCAACAAATTTTTGTACAATGCGAATCTGAGCATTAATGATGTAAAGTACTTGGGTACATAGAATCATTACACATAAATTTTGAGCAAAAATCAATTTTTTCTCAGCCAATCTTTTAAAGAGTCAATGACACAGTCTCTTTGAGACGCCCGAGCAGCTGACATAACGCTCTCATAGTTCCTTATTGGCATTAATTTCCTTTCTTTTGAGTCCCTTGAGGCCTACCTTGGCGAGCTCAGCTTTCGTTAGCTCTAACTCCTTTATGAGATCTTTATTCTCTTTCCGAGAAGTTTGTGTTACACATAAGCAATTTCTTTTCAAATGGATATCGGTCCTTAATTCGGCCACCCATGCCCACAATAAGGCTCGGGGGTTGCTGGGCTTCGTGCTCATTATTTATAAATATTAAAAGGGCACATCGATCCCCTGATCTGGTGTTGCCACCCGACCAGTGTCTCGGGGGCTACTGCATTGCCTATTTCAATGCAGAAAATTCCAACTGCCAAGTGTTCGGCTTGACCGAACTATGGGCAAACGTGTCTTCGGATAACAATAAGTACCATTTGGACCTATCCGGCGTCAAGCTAAATATATTACGGCAACTTTTCAAGACCCTCTTTCAAGGGCCCGTTCGCCGATCACTATTATCTCTAATATATTACACTGCGTTTCTATTCCTACGTGTGCTACCGAGCTAGGAGTTGATCCTTAGGCCGATTTCGCGCATCGACCTGAGTCTCAGGGGCTACTAGGATCAGCGGTTTCATGTTTTCCTTAAGGTGCATCTCGGGTTTTAGACCGACACACAACTTGAGGGCTACTAGTTATACATGTTGACAACGAATAAATTTACACGCATCGGAAATAAAATCCGTAAACAATCAGCCCAAGCCCGAGGTGGTGCACCACCTTGGAGGTAGTCCGGCATAAAGCTCGGATTTGAATGGCTGGATCCATAGAGGGCATTTCCGGCATTAAGCTCGGCTAAACTCCTTCAAACCGTTTTTGAACCGGGGTGTTCTATGACACCTTGGATATAGTCTGACGTTGGAGCTCAGATACGGTCCGGCGTTGGAGCTTGGACATAGTCCGGCGTGGGGGCTTGGATACAATCCGGCATTGGAGCTCGGAAGTGGTCCAGCGTGTGTGCTCGGCTACGAAAGATACCTCGAATACAGTCCGGCGTTGAAGCTCGGATGTGAGAAGACACCGCCGCACGGGAAACACTTCAAACCCGAGGTGTGGCATAAAATATAAAAAGGCATTGATAAAGGCCGAGAACTTAAAAGGGCTCCTTGGATACCCAACGTGTAAACTTTCCGGATTCACTTCGGCGATCCTCATGATCAAAGATGAGAGGATTTGTTGAACCAGTTTTCAAGACCGACGATCGAAGATGAAGAACAATTCGGAAGAATCGAGGAGCATCCCCAACTTGAAGACCGGTTCAGGGGGCTACTGGCGGTGTCCTGGACTAGGGGGTACTCACCACGTCGTCTCCCGATCAGTTGGATTGGGCCGAGGACCCCGGGGCCGAATACTTATGGGCCAGTTCAGACTGCCGATGACATGTACAAGGAAGATTCCACAAGACTTGGTGATCAAGACAAGGACTCCTCTCCACCGGCGTATTTGGCTAGGACTCCTGTAACCCTAGGCCTTTGGTGCATTATATAAGACGAGGCCAGGCTAGTCGATACGGGGATGATATATGCTAGATCATTATGACATTACTCATCATACCTCTAGGGCTTAGACCACAACATATGATCTCGACGTAGATCAACTCTTGTAACACTCATATTCATCAAGATCAATCAAGCAGGAAGTAGGGTATTACCTCCATAGAGAGGGCCCGAACCTGGGTAAACATCGTGTCCCCCGCCTCCTGTTACCATCGATCCTAGACGCACAATTCGGGACCCCCTACCCGAGATCCGCCGATTTTTACACCGACACACGGTACCGAAGAGGCTAGCAATGATGGAAGGGTGAGAGTGCGTATAATCCATGGACTCAACATTAGTCATAAAGAACTCACATACTTATTACAAAAATCTATTAGTCATCGAAACAAATTACTACGCGCATGCTCCTAGGGGGATAGATTGGTAGGAAAATACCATCGCTCGTCCCCGACCACCAATCATAAGGAAGACAATCAGTAAATACCTCATGCTCCAACTTCATTACATAACGGTTCACCATACGTGCATGCTACGGGAATCACAAACTTCAACACAAGTATTTCTACAATCCACAACTACCCACTAGCATGACTCTAATATCACCATCTTTATATCGCAAAACTATTGCAAGGAATCAAACATATCATATTCGGTGATCTACAAGTTTTATGTAGGATTTTATGACTAACCATGTGAATGACCAATTCCTGTCATCTCTCTAAATAGATATAAGTGAAGCAAGAGAGTTTAATTCTTTCTACAAACGCTCTAACAAATATAAGTGAAGCAAAAGAGCATTCTACAAATGGCGGTTTTCTATGTGAAGAGAAACAGGCAATCCAAACTTCAAATGATATAAGTGAAGCACATGAAGCATTCTATAAAGCCATACTCTAAAAAATATAAGTGAAGTGCAATGAGCATTCTATAAATCAACTAAGGACTATCTCATACCAGCATGGTGCATAAAAGAAAAGTGAAAACTAAATGCAAAAGACGCTCCAAGATTTGCATATATCACATGAACGAAACGAATCCAAAAATATACCGATACTTGTTAAGAAGGATGGGATGCCTTCCGGAGCCTCCCCAAGCTTAGAAGCTTGAGTCTCCTTGAGTATTTACTTGGGGTGCCTTGGCCATCCCCAAGCTTGAGCTCTTGCCTCTCCTCCTTATCCTCATATCGAGACATCCTCGATCTTCGAACACTTCATCCACACAAAACTCAACAGAAAGTTCGGTAAGATCCGTTAGTACAATAAAGCAAATCACTACTCTAAGTACTGTTGTAAACCAATTCATATTTTGTTTTTGCATTGTAGCTACTGCAATATAACTTTTCCATGGCTTAATCCACTGATAGAAATCGATAGTTTCATCAAAACAAGCAAACTATGCATCAAAAAACAGAATCTGTCTTAAACAGGACAGTCTGTAGTAATCTGAACATTCACCATACTTCTGGTACTCCAAAAATTCTTCCAAAATAAGGAAAAATAAAAAATTTGTATACAAAGATAGTGAAAATTGTTTCAGAACCGTTTGACGTTCCAATAAAAAATATAAAATCGCGCACTACAGCCAAAATTTCTGTCTTGCACCGCACAAACCAACAAGCAATGTAAACATCCTAAAGGAAAATCTTAGCACATTATTTTTATTTTTAAACTTTATAAAAGCACATTATAGAAATAAATGACTCTCTAAAACTTCCGGGTTGTCTCCCTGACAGCGCTTTCTTTAAAGCCATTAAGCTAGGCATAAAGTGCTCAAGTAATGGATCCACCCGGATCCCAAGGTATATCAAAGCCAATTTTAATCAACAATGATTTGTGATTTAGTAGTGAGCACAAAGTAACATATATCATGCAACAACGAATTATAAATCTCTTCCTATGCATCGGCATGTCATAAAAGAACAATTCAAGCACACATAGTAAAGGCCAGTGCGTAGTATAAGCAGTTTCTTGCAATTTTATCATATTGGAAACATGAAGATGCGGAGATGTAGTTCCTCTCTCATAATAATTGCAAGTAGGAGTAGAAAGCACATGCATATTATATCTATCAAAATCATCATGTGTAGTAGTGAAACGCAACCCATCAATATAATCCTTAATAAGGGCAAACTTCTCCGATATAGTGTAGTCGGGAGAATTCAAAAAGATAATAGGACTATCATGCGTGGGTGCAATAGCAACAATTTCATGTTTAACCTAAGGAACTATAGAAAGTTCATCTCCATAATCATAATTCATATTGGCATCTTGGCCACAAGCATAGCAAGCATCATCAAAAAAGGATATTTCAAAAGAATCAACAAGATCATAACAATCATCATAGCAATCATCCTTCGGTAAGCACGAAGGGAAATTAAACAATATATGAGTTGGAGAGTTACTCTCATTAGAAGGTGGGCACGGGTAGCTAATCCGCTCTTCCTCCTTTTGTTCTTCGCTCTCCTCATCATCTTTTTCATCCAATGAGCCCACAGTTTCATCAATTCCTTCTTCCATAGACTCTTGCAAAATATTAGTCTCTTCTTGGACAGCGGAGACTTTCTCAATAAATTCATCAATATCATAATTGTATTTATAATTCTCATAGCAATATTTAAGGATAGCTAAATTTTCAGGTCTATAAACTGAATCATCAAAATCTTCAAACTTTAAACAAAGATTCAATTTCACATGCACCCTTAAAAGCAACGAATTCTTCTATTTGTTCCACATCATAGTAATCATATATACCATTAGCATAAGAAGCCAAGGTTTTATTATCATTAAATCTGCATGAAAAGGGAAGGTGTGGAGCCTTCATCCTAGAGCAACAAGTATAATCATATCTCAAGCATAGTTGCCGAGCATACCAATGCAACATATGAATTTGATCCCATAATAGTTTCCCTTTTTGAGTCAAGAGATAATCCCTAAAGTATTCACGTTGATCCAACGTGTCTCCCATTATATAATTGAATGGGGTTTTCTGAGGATTATTAAAGTAGTGCATAATATCTTTCACATAATGAGCATCGAGGGTTTTAGGAGGTTCCCCATCTCCATGAGTGGCAAGTAAACCTAATTTTTTTGGTATTTCGTGTTCCATATCCATAACTAAAGATAGAGAACAACTTAGAACAGAAAATAAAAACTACTTAGTGATAAAGCAAACAAGCACACACGAGAATATTCACCCCACGCTATAACCCCCGGCAACGGCGCCAGAAAAAGGTCTTGATAACCCACAAGTATAGGGGATCAATTGTAGCCTCTTTCGATAAGTAAGAGTGTCGAACCCAACGAGGAGCTAAAGGTAGATCAAATATTCCCTCAAGTTCTATCGACCACCGATACAACTCTATGCACGCTTAACGTTCGCTTTACCTAAAACAAGTATGAAACTAGAAGTACTTTGTAGGTGTTGTTGGATAGGTTTGCAAGATAATAAAGAGCACGTAAATAAAATCTAGGGGCTGTTTAGATAAAGACACAATAAAGTTAGTATAGCGAGTGTGGAAAAGTGGTGGTAGGAGTTGCGAAATTGTCCCTAAGCAATTGACTACTTTACTAGACCGATAGCAAGTTTTATGTGGGAGAGGCCACTGCTAGCATGTCATCCCTGACTTGGAATTCTATGCACTTATGATTGGAACTATTAGCAAGCATCCGCAACTACTAACGTTCATTAAGGTAAAACCCAACCATAGCATTAAGATATATTGGTCCCCCTTCAATCCCGTATGCATCAATTTCTATGCTAGGTTGAAGCTTCTGTCACTCTTGCCCTCCAATACATAGTCCTATCAACATACAACTAACCCTATGGTGTGATCCACGCGCGCGCTCATATGATGGGCACCAAAGGACATCAACATAACCACAAGCAAATTAAACCAATCATAGCAATTCACCAATTACCGATAGGACAACGAAGATCTACTCAGACATCATAGGATGGCAACACATCATTGGATAATAATATGAAGCATAAAGCACCATGTTCAAGTAGAGGGTACAGCGGGTTGCGGGAGAGTGGACCCCTGTAGATAGATGGGGGATGGTGATGAAGATGTTGGTGAAGATGACGAAGGTGTTGGTGTAGATTGCGCTGACGATGATGGCCCCGACGGCGTTCCGGCGCCACCGGGAGAGAGGGGGAGAGAGCCCCCCTTCTTCTTCTTCTTCTTCCTTGACCTTCTCCCTAGATGGGAGAAGGGTTTCCCCTCTGGTCCATGGCCTCCATGGCGGCGGAGGGGCGAGAGCCCCTCCGAGATTGGATCTGTCTCTCTATGTTTCTGCGTTCCCGATTCTGGCCTTTCACCGTTTCTTATATTCCCGGAGATCCGTAACTCCGACTGGGCTGAAATTTGGACACGATTTTTATCCGGATATTGGCTTTCTTGCGGCGAAAGAAGGGCACCAACCGCCTTACGGGGTGGCCACGAGGGTCAGGGGCGTGCCCCTGCCTCGTGGCCCCCTCGGGTATCGTCTCGCGTTGATTCTTCTTCCCAAAAATCACATATATTCCAAAAAAAAATCTCCGTCAGTTTTATCCCGTTTGGACTCCGTTTGATATGGATTTTCTGCGAAACAAAAAATATGCAACAAACAGGAACTGGCACTGGGCACTGAATCAATATGTTAGTCCCAAAAATAGTATAAAAAGTTGCCAAAAGTATATGAAAGTTATATAATATTGGCATGGAACAATAAAAAATTATAGATACGACGGAGACGTATCAGGCAATTGATAGAAGAGCAAATAATTATGACGATATCCAAGGCAATGATCATGTATAAAGGCATCACGTCCAAGATTAGTAGACCGACTCCTGCCTGCATCTACTACTATTAGTCCACACATCGACCGCTATCCAGCATGCATCTACTTTATTAAGTTCATGGAGAAACGGAGTAATGCAATAAGAACGATGACATGATGTAGACAAGATCTATTCGTGTAGGAATAGACCCTATCTTTTATCCTTAATAGCAACGATCATGCGTGCCTCGCTACCCCTTCTGTCACTGGGTGAGAACACCGCAAGATCGAACCCATCACAAAGCACCTTTTTTCATTGCAAGAAAAATCAATCTAGTTGGCCAAACCAAACCAAAGTTTCAGAGAAGAAATACGAGGCTACAATAATCATGCATATAAGAGATCAAAGAAGACTCAAATAATATTCATGGATATAGATCTGATCATGAACTCACAATTCATCGGATCCCAACAA
Organism: Triticum aestivum; assembly: GCF_018294505.1. Taxonomy (NCBI): domain Eukaryota; kingdom Viridiplantae; phylum Streptophyta; class Magnoliopsida; order Poales; family Poaceae; genus Triticum; species Triticum aestivum. Next base: position 492,725,711 of record NC_057808.1, on the reverse strand, counting down.
ACACACCGCAAAAAGTCATTACATCAAATAGATCTCCAAGAACATCGAGGAGAACATTGTATTGAGAATCAAACAGAGAGAAGAAGCCATCTAGCTACTGCCTACTGATCCGTAGGTCTTTGGTGAACTACTCACGCATCATCGGAGGAGCATCGATGAGGATCATGAACCCCTCCGCGATCGTGTTCCCCTTCGACAAGGTGCAGTAATAGGGCTCTAGATTGGATCTCGTGGTTCTGGAACTTGCGACGGCTGGAATTGTTTTTCATCGACTCCCCTAGGGTTTCTGGAATATTTGGGTATTTATAGAGCTGAGAGACGGTGGAGAGGACTCCCGTGGGCCCCACCATCCACCTAGGCGTGCTAGGGGCCTCTAGCGCGCCCTGGTGGGTTCTGGGTATGGACATCCTTGGCTTTGTTTACTCCAAGCTATTTACATATGCATAATTATTGCGGTCTATTTTCTTCACCAGTTATTCATTGATCCACGATTTTACTTTCTTCTATACGTTCATATTGTATTTGTGATTCCTATAATTTGTCCATTCTTGGTTTTCTTAGGAGGTTCTATAGTTGCTAGCAGTCTACTTTTGCTTAAGAAAAATTCATTGTTGATGCAGGTGTGGCCTCACTCCCCGCCCCAGTTTTGTGCTTGGTGATGTTTTACCTCTCCTTTTCCTATCTCATGTTCTTCTTAGTTTTTTTGTACAATGGGGGCTAAATGGTAGTTTGATTGTGTAAAAATGTATGTGAGTTCCTTAACAAAAGCATTGGCATTTGAAATATATGGAACTATTATTTTATTTGGCTATAAGACATTTTAAATGGACCATGACACTCCTAAATTTGTGTTTATGAAGATTGACATCAAAGTTTCTCCAATATCTGTATGTGAGTTCCTTCGAAAAAGCATTGGCGTTTGGAATATATGGAACTATTATTTTATTTGGCTATAAGACATTTTAGATGGACTATGACACTCCTAAATTTCTGTGTATGATGATTGAATGTGTGGATTGACATTAATGTTTCTCCAGTATCTCTTGCTAATGAAACTATTCCCATGCATGTAGAACTATACCTGGTCATGCTATGTACATAAACAAGTAAAAACAAAGATCAGTGACCAAAATCAACTATCAAATTGGTATATGATTGACTGTAATTGACAAATCTATCTATAAATAGAGGTACAAGTGGATAAGATCTAAAACATACACCTCTAGCTCTCTTTCACTTCACATAACAAGCAAGCCAACAAGCACACTACCAAACTCCCAATCGCATAACCAAACATCTTCCTATCCGAACTCCTCCCCGGTAGCAATGTTGTCTAGGTCCTTGCATAATTAGCCATGACACCACGCTCTTTCATGTGAAAAAAAACTTCCTTGCATGTTGCTATGATCTCCCAAGCTTCTACAAATAAGAAAGTACAAGGACCTGAACTCGCTAAATACAAAAATAATTTCACGGCATCAGCAGGCTTTCAAACGCATTGTTCGGTTTCCCGCATTTAAAAAACAACATTAGCGCGTGCGCACAGGCTTTCTGATGTGCCTGCTAGTATTGTATTGTTACCACTAAGGATAAAATAATGTGGTTTTCTCATATTGATTGACTTCCTGTCTACATTATATCATCTTGCTTATTGTGATACTCTGTTTCTTGCAAACTTAATACCTTGAGACGCATGCTAGATAGCAGTTTTGGGGTGAAGTATTAGTAGTAGATGCAGTTGGATTAACGATCTACTTATCACGAAGGTAATGCCTATATGACATTATGCCATGAGTGATCAGAGTGATGAATATTGCAATTCGATCAATTGCTAAACTGTAATTTGTTTACCATGCCATTCGCCTGCTTTCGAGAGCGATGCCACTAGTGAACCTATGCCCCATGGGTCTATTCTCCATTACTAAATTTTGTTGGGAAACATAGTAGAAAACAAAAAAAAGCATCCTACAATCAAATCAAGAACACTATGAAGATTCATATAGAGGTTTAGGTCAGATCGTTACCAACTCCGAGTTTCAACTGAGGAAGAAGAGTCGGCGTAGATCGTACTGAAGTCCCTTGAACCATTCATGAACGATCCCTCGAATGAAAGACCGAAAGCATGACCTCTCTACATTTTGCAAGCGTACGGTCTTCATGATCCGACAACCTTTTGCCGTCCAAAGCTAATCTACATTGGAGAATTAGAGGGAGAAGATTAGAATCACACTGGACTTCTGATTATGAGGACTAGAGAGGATTAGACCTAGCTCTAATTGGATCAACTAGAACTAGAGAACTAGAGGAGCCTCCAAAACTTGTGTCTACAAGGCCCAGATCCTCAGGTATATATAGGTTGGAGGAGAGAGGAGGGGGTGTCACAAGGGGAGAAGGTTTCCCTTCTCACTTGGGCCAGCCGGGAGGGCCGCCCTTAGGGCGCCTCCATCTAATGGGCCTCATAGGCCCATTAACTTTTCCCCTATAGGCCTTTTTAGTATTTTTCCTGGCCCGATATTTAAATAATTATAAAAGCTTATTAATCATTATTAGAGCCTTTTATGCTTAATTTAAGATCTCCAAAAACATTTTCCACCTATATATTTATTTACGGCATTACCCGGTAAACCCCAAAACCCTTCCAGTAACCCCAAAACTATTTATAATATTAATGAAACCATTTTATAAATATTTTCTCATAAATCTTTCTACACCAACACATAGTAGATTGTCATTCCCTCAAGCTTGTGACCCTGTAGGTTTGGTAAAACATAGACATGAACAAAAAACCCCTTTTGTTCAATGATCGATAATGTAACCGTGGACATCCATATCAATCCCATACACGAATGACATTCGAGTGAACATTTGGTTATCATATGCTATTCCTTTTGCTTGGCAATACTTTAAAAAACAAATGTGAGATGTATCGGTATCCTCTTGAGTCACTCTCATGCTCACTATACCGGTCTCCTTGTTACCGGTTTTGGTCTACTTTCTTATTGACATGTTCCGGCATCCCTGTGACCTAGTCACCTATGTCTGGCCAGATGACGATGGATGCCGTCACACCGAGAGGGCCCTAAGAATATCTCTCCATTTTCGTCGGAGGAGCAAATTCCACTCTTGAGCTATCTAGACCCTTGTCAGACTTTCCGATGAACCTGTAAGTTATCCTTATGATCATCGTGTTCAGATGATGTTTGAGCAACCCCAAAGTCCATCGTACGGTAAGAAGTGACTACGATATTCTCATGGTCTAAGGAACTAAAGTGTGTGTTAACGCTCTGTGTTATAATGATTGACTTGTGACAAAAACATCTCAAAGTATAACAAACAAGTTGGGTCAATTCAATATGACCGTTCTTCCAACGTCATATTCTCAAAATTGTTTCGGAACTATCGTTACATTTAACGATATCCCAAGATCCGAAAAAATATGATAAAAACAATACTTGAGTTAGTCTTAGAGGCGAGACTAGAAATCAGGATTTACCGTTTATCATTCCGCACGTGCATGTGTGTGTTGTGTGTGTAGTTGTTTCTCACGTTGCTAGCTTGGGAGATTCATACTGGATTGATAACCATGGTTCTCTAACTGAGGGAAATACTTGCTACTTTTCTGTTTCACCCTTTCTCTTGGGGTAATTCCAACAAAGCCCACGGGATTGGCAAGTTCCCATGGGCATTTGGTGAGGAGCCTCCAACTGGAGCTCGACACAAATGACATCCTCCATATCTCTGAAGTACCTGTGAGCTGGTTGACCATTGTGTACCCTATGGCCTCAAAGATCAGATAGCCAGATCAACAATCTTTCACACTGATTCTGACTTGTACCCGACATCCAATGATCCATCTATAATGAAATCTATGTTCTCGCTCTCAATTTATGGTTTAGCCAGTATATATTGTACAATTTCATTCATTTGTTAATTTGAAATGCACAAAGCTAGGGTATACTAGTATCAAACTTAGTAAAAAAATCTATCCAGAAGATGAACTTACCCATGTGACTATGTTAGGGGTGAGCCAACCATGGATTACCTCGCGGCCCGAGATCAACTCAAGTAAAATAACAAAAAAGATGTACATGTCACTCTTCTCACTTGGCTGCCCAGACATATGGTACCTACCATCAAAACTACAAATGATGTGCATATATGTTTAAGAATTCAATTTTCAAACCAACCAAATGAACCTAAAATGTATGAAGCTCATGAGAAAGAGAGAAGGGGCCTTACTCTGGAAGTCTGGATCGACATATCTGAATGTCCCATGAGCTCCTCTTGACTGTTGAGGTCCATAAACTATTGGTAGCTGACATCTATAAATTTTGCTCACATATGTATGCTTGTTAAGTAGGATGTTAGTGCTCTTTAGATCTCGATGAATGGTTGGGGTGCATCCTATATGAGATACTCTATATATGAAACTAAAAATGTCTGAGAGAATAATAATTATGTAATACATGTGATTAAATGCGGGATTAACATGTCGTGGAGGAGGGGGGGCTTTGCCCCCACACCTCAATATGTCGCGCAAGTCAACCAAGTGCATCATACCAAGATATTTGCTTAACCTATCTGCATTGCACAGAATATATTTTAGTGGACAAGATTTTCTGCACTAAAGTCTATTAGTAGTAGGTACATAGGCGAGATAAATGATGATCCTTTGTATGTATCTCCTTTTCGTTATAGTCGCATAAGCAACGAGTTCCTATCACTGCTAGTTGAGCATCTCACGGAACACTTGGCACACATTCAAACCATGAATATCATATAGGTCGACAATTCCCATGGGCATTTGGCGAGGAGCCTCCAACTAGAGCTCGACATGAACTTCGTCTTCGATATCTTGGAACTTCCTCTGATACGGACGGCCGCTGTGTACCCTGTTGACTCACACACCTGATAGCCAGATCAACAATCATTGACTCTGACTTGCACCTGACATCCAATGATCCATCTATAATGAAATCTATGTTCTCGCTCTCGATTTATGGTTTAGCCAGTATATATTGTACAATTTCATTCATTTGTTAATTTGAAATGCACAAAGCTAGGATATACTAGTATCAAACTTAGTAAAAAAATCTATCCAGAAGATGAACTTACCCATGTGACTATGTTAGGGGTGAGCCAACCATGGATTACCTCGCGGCCCGAGATCAACTCAAGTAGAATAACAAAAAAGATGTACATGTCACTCTTCTCACTTGGCTGCCCAGACATATGGTACCTACCATCAAAACTACAAATGATGTGCATATATGTTTAAGAATTCAATTTTCAAACCAACCAAATGAACCTAAAATGTATGAAGCTCACGAGAAAGAGAGAAGGGGCCTTACTCTGGAAGTCTGGATCGACATATCTGAATGTCCCATGAGCTCCTCTTGACTGTTGAGGTCCATAAACTATTGGTAGCTGACATCTATAAATTTTGCTCACATATGTATGCTTGTTAAGTAGGATGTTAGTGCTCTTTAGATCTCGATGAATGGTTGGGGTGCATCCTATATGAGATACTCTATATATGAAACTAAAAATGTCTGAGAGAATAATAATTATGTAATACATGTGATTAAATGCGGGATTAACATGTCGTGGCGGAGGGGGGGGCTTTGCCCCCACACCTCAATATGTCGCGCAAGTCAACCAAGTGCATCATACCAAGATATTTGCTTAACCTATCTGCATTGCACAGAATATATTTTAGTGGACAAGATTTTCTGCACTAAAGTCTATTAGTAGTAGGTACATAGGCGAGATAAATGATGATCCTTTGTATGTATCTCCTTTTCTTTATAGTCGCATAAGCAACGAGTTCCTATCACTGCTAGTTGAGCATCTCACGGAACACTTGGCACACATTCAAACCATGAATATCATATAGGTCGACAATTCCCATGGGCATTTGGCGAGGAGCCTCCAACTAGAGCTCGACATGAACTTCGTCTTCGATATCTTGGAACTTCCTCTGATACGGACGGCCGCTGTGTACCCTGTTGACTCACACACCTGATAGCCAGATCAACAATCATTGACTCTGACTTGCACCTGACATCCAATGATCCATCGATGATGACATCCGTGTTATCGCTCTCGATTTTTGGTTTAGCCAATATATATTGTATAAGTTCTTTCATTTGTTAATGTCAAATGCATAGATCCAAGATATACTAGTATCAGACTTACGAAAAATATCTATCCACAAGATAGACTTACCCATGTGATTATGTTAGGAGTGAGCCCACCATGGATTACCTCGCAGCCTGAGATTGGCTCAAGTAGAATAACAACCAAGCTGTAGATATCACTCATCTCACTTAACTGCACAGACATATAGTACATACTCATCAAAACTATAAACATGCTGCATATAAGTTTAAGAACTCGATTTCCAAAATAACCAAATTAACCTACAATGTATGAAGCTCACGAGAAAGAGAGAAGGCACCTTACCCTGGAAGTCTGGATCCACATATTTGAATGTCCCATGAGCCCCCCTTGACTCTTGAGGGCCATCAACCGTTGGTGGCAAAAATCTACAAATTTTCCTCCCATGTTATTGTCAAGCAGGATGTTATGGCTCTTCAGATCTCGATGTACATCTTGTATGGACATACTCTATATTTGAAATTCAAAATGTCTGAGAAAATTTGTAATACCTTTAGTTAAATGCGGGATCAACATGCAGTGAATGAGGGGGGGGGTTGCCCCCACCCCCAACATCTTGCGCAAGTCAAGCAAATGCATCATATCAGAGATATGCTCAACCTATTGCACATAATATATTCTAGTGGACAAGATTCTCCGCACTAAAATGTATTAGTAGTAGGTACATAGGCGGGATAAATGCTGATCCTTTGTGTGAGTCTTTTTTCTTTCTAGTCGCATAAGCAACGGTTCTTATCACTTCTAGCTGAGCATCTCACGGAACACTTGGTACAGATTCAAACCATGAATATCATATGAGTCGACAGCTCCCATGAGCATTTTTTGGGGAGCCTCCAATTGGAGCTCGACACGAACCACGTCCTCTATATCTTTGGTGTGTACAGCCGTTGTGTACCATGTGTCCTCACACATCGGATAGCCAAATGAACAGTCTTCAACTCTGACTTGTACCTAACATCCAATGATCCATCGATGATGACATCCACTTTCTCGCCCTCGATTTGTGGTTTAGCCAGTATATATCATATAAGTCATTCATTTGTTAATGTCAAATGCAAAGAGCCAGGATATAATTGTGTCAAACATAGGAAAAAACACATATCCATAAAACGCACTTACCCATGTGACTTTGTTAGGTGTCATCCCACCATGAATTACCTCGCGGCCCGAGATCAGCTCAAGTAGAATAACACCAAAGCTATGTATGTAAATCTTCTCACTTAGCTGCCCAGACGGCCAGACATATGGTACCTACTCATCAAAACAACAAACGGTGTGCATATAAATTTAAGAATTCAATTTCCAAAGCAACCAAATGAACCTACAATGTATGAAGCTCACGCAACAAGAGAGAATAGACCTTACTCTGGATCCACATATCTGAATGTCACACGAGCTCCCCTTGACTCTAGAGGGACATTAACCATTGACTTCGATAGGCCGAAATCTACAGGTTTGCTCCCATGTTGTTGTCAAACAGGATTCTACTACTCCCTCCGTCCCAAATTAAGTGACTCAAACCTGTACTAATTTTGTACTAAAGTTAGTACAAACTTGAGTCACTTATTTTGGGACGAAGGGAGTACTATTTTGATCTCGCTGGACAATGGTTAGGATACATTCTGTATGGAGATACTCTATACTTGAAATTCAAAATGTTCAAGAAAACAAAAGAAATTTTGTAAATACTTTGATTACATGTAGCAAAACAATTAGACAAAACCTTATGTTCTTTTCAAGTAGGATGTGAGTTGTTTTCCCTCTGGAGACACGAGCGACTAGAAAACCTTGCCGCTGCCGCCAGGAGAGCCAAACCTTCCGGCGCCGTCCTCCGGCGGCTCCCCTCCGCCGACGACCTCTCAGTCGTCGGTGGTGAGGAGGGTCGTCGGATCCCACGCGTGCAGATTGTTTAGCTTTAGGTTTAGGCCCTAGTAGCTTAGTTGTTTGGTTGTTCATCGTCTTGGCTTCGGCGGCGGCAATGGAGACATTGAATAAATAAGTTTCAGATCCTTCCCCCGATGAGGTGATTGGTCCTATGGTTGGGGGTGAATTTGGAAACCAGTTTGTTCAAGCAAGGATGGCATGGTGGTGGCATCCTCGTGGTGGACCTGTGTCCTCGTCCTTCGCGGTTGCGACGACGTTTGCTCCAGAGCCGGCGCGGAGCTTGAGTGGTAGTCCAGGAGCCAATGCAGATTGTGGTATGCATCGGCGGCATCTGGAAGATGGTGGATAGTGTGTTGGGTTCGAGTTTGTGGATAGTAGATGTAGTTTTCTCCTCCGACGTCTTAGTCGTGTGGGGGTGCCAGATCTAGAGTTCGATGGCGTGTCCGGGGTGTTTCATCGGTCTGATTCGTTCAACGGTAATGGTTTTGCCTTTGGTGAGCCACCATGGAGGTCCGCAAAGCTATATATCAGGGATAGGGCCACTTCAAACTCGGGTGTGAAGGTGATTCGTCGTTGTTTTCTTTGGTGGTTGTTGTGGTGGTGCCAGAGGCAAGTGACGGGCATTGGTGTCAAGCTGAGAGGATTCTTCGGTCTTGATTGTAATTTCATTTCTTGGCTGGTGTTCCTTTGCGCTTTGCTGTCTTTTCAGTTTTGCCCGATCAGTGTGTACGTTGCTTGTACTATGATCCTTCTGATATAAATGAGACACGTATTATCATGCAAAAAAAAGTAGGAGATGAATTAGGTGATGCCTTACATTGCAAGGTTCATTGCTGACTTAGCACCACAAGAATTGTTTTTTTTTCTCTGCGCTCGATATAGGCGACGGTGCCGACAGATTGGGCTCCTTCCAGCTTTGTCGGCTAGCCTTTGGATTCTCTTCCCTCACGTCTGCTGCTCTGGCTGCGGATCGCATGGAGATGCATCCTAATGCCTTGGCTCCGGGAAAGTTGTTTAGATTAGGGTTTCTTCTTACATGGGCGGCGTTTAGGCAGATGCCGAGATGGCGGGAAGGTGCATCTCTGTTGGCCATAGTGATCGTTCGATAGCCCAATGAGTTTGATGTAATTTTAGTTATGTTAAGATGCTTTGTACTTCTGATAAACATTTTCTTTATAGTTTCGGACCCTTTGCAAAGCTGAACGGTAGCATCTGAAGTGCACTTCAAGTTTAGTGACATGGTACATGTCTCGCTTACGTTTTCAGCACCGACGTTTGCACATATATCACTTGTTTTACTGTATTATTTTTATCTTAAATTACTTGTTTTAGATTTGTCCAGATACAGATGTATCTACACACTAAGACAAGTAATTCTGGCCGAGGAAGTACTTCCCATGTTTGCTCCCAATTGTTTTTAGTTGGCGTTTTAGCAGTGGGCGCTTGCCCCGCTCGGCATGGAGTAATGTACTGCACTGCAGTAGTACGAAGCTCTACGTATGATTTGTTTAACTCCACCCCATGTGATCCACTCCGCACTCCTCAATTGTTCACACCGAGTTTAAATTCGTGATCCGTCAGAGTGCGGTACACGCACACACGGCTCCATTCAAGCTGAGGTAATCCCGGGAGTACACAACCACCCCTGGAATTTCATACTCTCCGTTTTAAAATATAGTACTTCCTCTATTCCCGTGCTTCAATTTTGATTATAAATTTAACCAACGAGACCGGCTGCGGCGGGAGCAAAATTATACCAGTGAATTCGTATTCAAAAAAAGTTTTCAATTATATAATTATTTCTCCCGCAGCAGTCGGTCTCGTTGCTAAATTTATGATCAAAGTTGGACCTCGGAAAGCGCGGATGCACTATATCTTGAAATGAAGGGAGTACTTGATTAACTGTGGCTGCCAGCGCAAAAAGAAGTTAACTATGGCCGCTTGTGCAAAGGACAGAAAAGAGAAAACTACCCCACAAAATATGAAAAGGGACGGAAAACTACAGCAACGCAACGCGACATGGAGTGGAAGACATCCAAAAGGGTTTTGCTTCACCTCCACGCGGAAGGTAAAGGCCAGAGAGAAATAGACCGGTTTCACCCTTTCGTTGCACTCGTCTGACCCACACCGATTAGCACCTCGCAGCCGATTGTCATCTGCTCTCCGGAGAGCAGATACGTTCTCCGCTTCTTTCCATTATTATTTGTCTGCTGGTGCGAGCTCAGAATCCACAGCACTGGCTGATGAGGCTCCAAGGTCAACTGCCTCTAACAAAAATGGCTTGGAGGTCAACTGGCAGAGGCAAGTAGACGGTAGAGTATCGTTTACCTAGTTGAGGTGTACTACTGATTAATATAATTTTTTTCGCTAGTAGAGCGGGCATGAATATCCAGCTGGAATAAATAAGAAGGCATTTTGATTACTTGAGTGGCCTGCTTGCCTGCCGGTAGTGATGCCTTCACCAAATGCTCCCCTTCTGACTAACACCCGAATCAAGCAAAGCACAGGTTCAGGGCAAGCACTCCCCTTCCTGCCGTTGTTTTCAGTATTTCTCACACCCCACAGCGACAGGTGACGTGCTTATTTATTTATCTCGTTTGAAGTTTGGGCGACAAGCTCGGCGCTACTGCGATATGCAGGGCGTCACTGGCCACAGGCGCTGAGCAAGAACATGTGCCTTTCGGCACGGCAGCTCAGGCAACTCCACAATGGATCATCAAAATCGTCTCCAAAATCTGGATCGGAACAGTTCGGACATTTTGTCAACAAAATTGTTCAGACCACTTTAGAAGTTCAAGATCCATTGTCTCAGTTTGTTTCTTGTTATGGAGTCAAAGGACGGGGACCTATGATGTACAATGACCGGTTATAGGTGGCCCTTCCAGTGATGTCAGCCATGTCTGGTTTTGTTCTTCAGAATTCTTCGCACAGCCAGAGCTACGCTGTCTGACCGTAGGCGGCTGAGTTGTGGCGCAAATTTTCTTGCAGCATCCGCTACGGTATGGGGTATGGGTTGAGTCGATAATCACCGGCAAACAGCCAGGGCTACGCTGTTTGACCGTAGGTTTTGCAGCTTCCACGCATCCGCTAAGTTGTTTGCTCAGGTGTTGTCTCGCCGAGGCTCTCTTTGAAGCTGTGTGCGTGCAGGTGGTTTCTTCTATGAGGTTGTGATGGTTTTTGTCCGGTTCTTCATAATTAATTAAGCAATTTTGTTTTCGCTCAGTTTTTTCTAATTAACTGAGCAACTCCTTTTCTTCTCAATGAATGCAGAATAACTGTCATATGTTTATCACGTCCTGTCTAGCCTCGACGCCCTTGTGCGGTGTACCACACGAAGGGCACCCTTCATACCGATGAATTGTTGTTGAACATCGACGGGCATAGAAACTAAGATCAACAAATTCGATCTCAACTTGAGATTGAGATGAAGACGTCCGACGACATGCCATCGTCGTGAATCCGGAGGAATAGGCAAGTCTACTAGACGTGATGTAAACCGGATCCGTTTAATCCCAAGTCCCATGAAACAAACATGCTGTCAGCTCTGCCCATTAGAGTAGCCAACTACATGGCAACTCTGCTCATCAGCAGCCAACTACTCCGGCAAAAATGCCACGGCAAGCAAAACAAGGAAGGCAAATAATTTTCCTGGACGACCCGGTATTGTTCAGTGAAGTAGTTACATCATATACTAGCACCAAAAGGGTAAGAACCATAACATGGAAAACTTGAGAACAACAGAAACGAATTCATCTGCTGACTGACGATCACAACATCCTGCCTGCCTACTGCTGGGCGCACTGCACCCGCTGGCCGCCGCCACCGGGCATGTCCTCGTCCTCGTCGTAGGCCTCCTGTGCCTGCTGCTGCTGTCGCCTCCGCATCTCCTCCTCGATGTCAATGTCGTAGGCCATCGTCTCCTCGCACTCGTCCAGCTCCATGTCCGTGTACTGCGACGCCGGCTTGGGCGGCAGGACAGTCTCGAGCGCCTTGCACTGGTCCAGGCTCAGCGAGTCGGGAAAATCAACCGTGAAGTGGATGTACAGCTTGCCCTTCATGAACGGCCTCTGGTACATGGGCATGCCCTCGTCGTTGATCGCCTTGAACGAATCTGCAGAAACATTTAGATAGATGATGAGCATCAGTTGAATATCTATATCTGAACCAAATCAGATGATCATTCCAGGTTCATCAACACTTACCAGGCTTGACGACTTCGCCAGGGTTGGACTTGATGAGCAGCTGCCTGCCGTCCAAATGAGCCAGGACATACTGGAAGCCACACAGTGCCTCGGTCAGGGTCAGGGTGTGCTCGTAGAAGAGGTCATCGCCCTTCCGCTTGAATTTGGGGTGCTCCTTCTGCTGGAGGACGAAGATTATGTCTCCAGTAACAGTATCAGGCTGCATGACACAAGCAAACAGATCAGACAAGGTAAAAGGCACAACACATACAGGAAAACATAGTGCTCCTACTGAAGTGCGACCCATACCGCTTCATCCGCCTCGCCGGGGAAGGTGATCTTCTGCCCATGCTGCATTCCCTTCTCGACCACCACCTCCAGGACTTTCTTCTCGTGCACCACCTTCTCGCCTTTGCACTGCCCACAGCGATCCTTGTCGCTGATGGTCTCCCCACTTCCCCTGCACTCATTGCAAGGCTGCTGCATTTGCTGAATCATTCCTGGTCCCAGCTGCCTTATCTGCACCTTGTAACCAGCACCTTGGCAGCCGGCACACTTCATCGAAGCCCCGGACTTTGACCCCTTGCTGCAGACAAATGAAGTACGGTTAAAATTCAGAACTTGCAGCACCCGCTAAATGCAAGGTTGCACACGCAAGGGACAAAACAACTTACCCATTGCACTTCGAGCAGAGCACATTGCGGGCAAGAGAGAGCTTCTTTGATGTTCCGTTGTACAGTTCCTCAAGGCTAACCTTCAGAGGATGAACCACATCCTCACCCCTGCGCTGCCGCCTGCCCCTACTGCTCCCGCCACCTGTAAAACACAATGCCATGGTTAAGTCAGATCAAAATACAGGCAGACCACAATGGCAAACCAAGTGGTTCAGTTCACATATGACTTACCTCCGAAGGGGTTGCCGCCACCACCAAAGAATGACTGGAAGATGTCAAAAGGATCATGCATTCCTCCACCTCCCATTCCCTCCTTGAGGGCATCCTCACCATACTGGTCATAGATCTCTCGCTTCTCAGGATCACTCAGAACCTCATAAGCCTGAGCTAGCTCCTTGAACTGCAATATGACAAACCGTTAGTTAGCCAGCTCAACCAGAAAACAATGTCTTCTGCAAACAGATTAACCGGCCACAGCATCAGGACCCACTACCCAGCGCAAAGCTTGACCCACCCAAGCACCAGTGCTCAGCTTTAGTTTAGCTAGGTTGATACATGGCAATAGGAATTAAACTATTGAATTGCGTTAAGACTGATAGGCAATTTAACACAGACATGGATTACTCATACATCATCATCAATTCAACAAAACATACCTGCATATGCTACAAGCTTGTCATGAATTGCTCAATTAATATCTAAAATCATCGGTTATGCTAATTTTAAGTATGTGAACAATTACAAACACACATGTATGACAGTACACGGACGATTTCAAGGATTCCATGCCGAATGTTAAATCAACTAAATGTTTCGTTCTAAAGCCGCCCGCAATCATCACGCGTAATTCTTCCCCCGCCCAAACCTATCTATAAAACACGCATCCACGAATTCCACCGCCTAAGCCCGTCGAATTCTACACCCCACGGCCCGTGCCAGATCCGCCTGCCGTACCAAATCTACCAGCCTAGCAATCCCCGTCGAGAACAGATCGGCAGGGAACGGAGAAGAAGAGATCGGGCGCTCACCTTCTCTGGGTCGCCTCCCTTGTCGGGGTGGTTCTTGATGGCGGCCTTGCGGTAGGCCTTCTTGAGGTCGTCCTGGGACGCGTCCTTGGGCACGCCCAGGATCTCGTAGTAGCGCGTGCTGTCGCTCTTCTTCGGCGGCCCGCGCCCGAACATCTCGCCGAAAACTCCAAGCTCCGCGGAGAAGACGACGAAGACGAAACCCTAGCTGGTTGATCCGGTGGAAGCGAGGTCGCCGGTCGGGATCGGTTTGTGAGGAGAGGTGGGGGAGGGGGGGCGGTCGTAGTTATAGCGGAGCGCGGGACGGGTGGTCGGGAGTGAACGCTCTCGAAGATGCGGGAGGGCAGGGGAGAGGCGGGCGCGGGCCGTCGGATCCGGATCGGGCGGTGGCGGGGGCCGAGGGCCGGGCTTCCAGATGCTTCCGGGGTGTTCTGGCGAAAGGGGGAGGAGGGTTCGGCGCAGAGGGAAGCGCGTGGTTGGGTTTGACTCCGGTAAGAGGACCGACCTGGCGACCTGGGTGCTGTAGCCTATTTGACGCCCAATTACCGGTGCTTTTACTAACCGGCGCACACCAGCTTTCGTATTGGGCTCGGCCCAATTACCTATTTTTTTGTGATATGGTTGAACACCAGGTTTCGTATAGTCCATCTCATTCAAAATCAATTAATTTATAAAAATGTTAATGTATTTTAAGATTCATGGATATTGTGCATTGTAAAGCATAAAGTAAAAAACAAATGATGACAATTCATTTAGAAAAAAATTGGACAATTGTGATATGGAATATTCTAGAACAAAGGAGAAGTGCTTGTGTTTTGAGGTGTGTGCATTATACTTAAGTTCAACCATGGAGTCTTCTAGATTGTACATGTGACAGAATCTGGTAGTGTATATGATACCCAACGGCCAGTAGTGCTTGAATTTGCCATCTCTGCACCGTCCGATTGGCTTCATCCAATGACCAACTTTTAAAATTATTCGCACACCATATAAGGGTATAGATATAGATATGGTCAAACCATAATAAGAGCATCTACATCCGGGCTTGCCAAATCCGCAACTCTATACGTCCGCGGACGCGCCCGGACACGCCCGCGGGCGCATCCGGACGGGCCCTCAGATTTCCCTCCCGGCATCCACATGTCCGACGTGCATGGACCCGGACTCTCAAATCCATGCACGTCGATCATAAAAGATAATGTCATGCGTAAATAACAAATATTGGTACGGAGCATAGATAGTGTTGACAAAAAAGTCATTTCAAGTGCACAACTCAAGCATTAGCTCCTTGGTATTCATTATGGGTCCACATGTGCTCCACAAGATCATTGAGTAGCTGCGTATGCAGCTGATGATCTCGAAGATTCTGATGCATTTGCAGAAAGTTCATAAGCTGAGCCGCATCTTGATCTTCTGGGATTTCAACTACTTCTCTAGGTGCTTCAAAATCACTCGTTTGGGCTACACCATCACCCTCATCCTCGACAATCATATTGTGCAGAATAACACAACATCTCGTCAGCTGCCACAAAGTTCCTGATTCCCACATCATTGCAGCACTCCGCACAATTCCCCAACGAGGTTGAAGCACACCAAATGCCCTCTCCGCATCCCTCCTAGCCGCTTCCCGCATTGTTGGAAAGTGGCTCTGTTTATTGCCATGTCGTTCGGGTATGGTCTTCACAAACGCCGCCCACTAAGGATAGATACCATCGGCAAGATAGTATCCCATGTTGTAGTCTCGGTCGATGACGATGTAGTTGCACGGCGGTGATTCCCCGTTGCAAAGCCTCCTGAACACCAAAGATCATTGAAGCACGTTGATGTCGTTGTGAGAACCCGACATTCCAAAGAAAACATGCCAAATCCATAAGTTAAGTGATGCCACCGCTTCTAGTATGATGGTGGCCTCTCTAGTGTGACCTTGATACATTCCCCGCAAACCTTTAGGGCAGTTCTTCCATTGTCAATGCATGCAATCAATTGATCAGAGCATTCCTGGAAACCCCCTTGCCTCTCTAATAGCCAACAACTTCTTCATGTCCTACGCATTTGGTTCTCTGAGATACTCAGGTCCAAACACCTCCACCACGACGCGGGCAAACTTGAAAGTAGTCTTCAAGCACGTGCTCTCCCCCATCCTGACCATCTTACCAACGGCATTTGCAGCAGTACCAAGTGCAAGCATCCTCAGAGCAGCCATGCACTTCTGCTTGGAAGAGAAAGAGAGTTGTTCGCAACAATACCTTGTGAGCTTGAAGTAGTCGTCGTGTGCCTCCACTCCCTGCACAATGCGCAAAAACACTAGTTTCCGCATACGAAAACGACGATGAAACCATGGATCATCCAGGAAAGTAGGATTGGGAGCAAAGTAGTCCCTGTGCAGTAGCTTTGCTCCAGACACCCTATGCCGGTTGATCACTCTTCTCCCTTTGATTGAGCCCTTAAAGTTGAGAATAATGCTCCACTTGCTGGTCCATTTCCTCTTGCATGCTCATGAGCATGATCATGTCCACTTCTTCGTCCGAATCCGAGGAATCGAAGAACTCATCTTGAATCATTTGATCAAGCTCCGTCGGTCCATACTCCTCATTCGACGAAGCATCAGAATCCATTGTTTTCCCCTAATGAAATCATAAAAAATCCGGTCGGGCAATGTGTCGAACACATCAAGCGCAAGGCGGAGCCAGACAATTGTCGGACATACCGAAGTGGCGTCCGGGTTGGCGGCGACGTCCCCCTCAGCGAGGATGGGAGAGAGGACTGCTCTGCCGGAGCTAGCGGCGCAGAGGCTAGGAATGGCTGCGGAGCGCGCTGCGGCGGAGCTGCGAGATGGATGGCGCAGAGGAGGAAGAACAGGAGATATCAAATGGATCCGGCAGGTCTTGGGGGTGGATTTGGTGCAATTTCCGATGGGTTCGGGTTATCAGGTCTAACATGGCGGGCGTGCCCGGCTGCCCTCATATCCGCCCCATATTTGGGCTGGATATGAGGGGTGCCGGTCAGCCCAGGCGTTTGGGGCCCGTTTAAGGAGCCCGCTTGGGTCAAAAAATCATGACCGGTCAGTGACCGGTCGGCCCGCCCGGGCGTATGAGGCGGGTTTGAGGCGCCCGGCTGTAGATGCTCTAAGATATAAGAAACATCTATATTTAAGTTAGAGTTCGTCAACACCGGCGCCTTCAAAATGAATAAGAGCATCGCCAATGCAAACCCTCAAATCGTTTGCAAACGTCCGGACTGAGCTGTCCGGACACAATTTACCATCCAACGTCGTCCCGCATCGTTCTGTGGACTAGTCCGCGCGACTGTTCTCTTGCAAACCAGAAGAAAACTAGGGGGCTTTGCGGGGGTCCAAACCTGCACATATAGGACTCAGACACCCCAGGACCACTCAAAACCACACACGGACCCTATGCCTTCATCCCTTTCCCCTTTCTCTGCATCCTTGGCCGATGCCGCCTTTGTACCACCCCGGCAGCCTATCAAAGCCCTTGACTAACCTCCACGACCTCTGCCGTTTTTCCTACGTCGTCGCTCATCCGCTCGTCGAGCAGGTACTATCCACCACCGTGGATGCTATCCGTGAGGGCCACCACGCCTGACAAATATTTGGTGAAATGTTCGTGCCGAAAAAATGTCTCCCTTCTTTGAAGCAATAGATTCGGGCGTGGAGTATATCTAGGAGCACTATGTTGAGTCGGGCAAAGACTCGTTCGACAAGGATGATTATGAGGATGAAACTGCGATGATGCAGGCAGTCCTTGCAGATGTTGAGCATGCGGTAGAGAATGTTTTCAATTTTAAGGGATCAATCAAGGGTCGTTAAGTGATGAATCGTAACAGGAGACGGGGGCATTTGACGCTTATGGACGACTATTTTGCCCCCGATGCCCTACTTGCAGATGATTTTCGCTGGCGTTTTCGGATGTGAAAACTTGTTTGATCGCCTCTACAATGGTGTCCGGGCGCGTACGATGACTATTTCATCTTGAAGAAGGATATCGTGGGAAGAATTGGATTCTCTAGCTACCAGAAGTGCGCGACTATGGCACAATCACAGATCCGTGGGACGAGTATACCTCCTCATCAAAACCTTCCAGAAGGATGAGGCGTTCCGCTGCGCCGTAACTTGAGACAAAGCCTTTCATTGTAAATACTTATTACGCAATAATCCGATCCAGACTCCCTCTTCCTAAGAAGCAAGCCTATAAAGTCACTTACTAAGCAAACATTTATTCTTAATATGAAGATCCACAATGCGTATACCTTTCTGGTCCTTAGGCCGGCACAAGATATCGCACCTCTCAAGATGATACTTAGCCATATTTTTGACAGAAAAATTAAGAGAGATAAAAATCAAGTATTTTCTGCACCCCAAGTGGCATTTCAAAGAACGAGAGCATAAACATAGGCAAACTTGTAAGCCTCAATTCATGAGAATCAGTCGTCCACCCTACGACATTACCTTTCCTTTACAACAACTAAGCTTATTTTCAAATATGTCCTCAATAAGTTTCCATTTTTTTATTAGCTAGGGGTTGTTTGGTTTGAGACTAAGTTTGCCTAAGGTTGCCACACCTAAGGTTAGGCAACTTTGACCAATTTGGGTGGGTGTTTGGTTCAAGCCACACCTTAGGCAAGTCACAATAGGGTCCCACATCACATACACTCAAAAAGTATGGCAAGATTCCCTTAGGCTTGCCAACTTGTGGCTCTCATTTTGAAGAACTAACCTTAGGCAAGTGTGGCAACATTGTATGGCAAAGTGTGGCATGGTTAGGCCTAGAACCAAACAGCCCCCTAGTTTGCGATGATTAGTTGGTATCCCGAGATAACTAAACGGGAGCTTAGCAATCTCACAACAAAACAACTACTCCCTCCGTCACGGTTTAGAAGGCGCGCTTGGAAATTCTTTGGGACCTAGGTGGTTATCTATTGGTTGTGAGATGGGCTAAAAAATAGCATTCACACTACGCATGCATATAGAAGTAGTATATCGGAGTACTAATTAGCTACTAGAAATAGATGCAATGCGCCCTAAACCTTGTCTATTGTGGAAACGCACGCAAATTTAACTGTGCCTTCTAAACTGTGACGGAGGGGAGTACTTATAATTATTCTCCTCTTCTTTGCCGCGTCCAAAACAAAATCGTTCGCTCTTGTGAAAATTGATTTTAACCCATGACAATAGCTCAAAAGGAGTGAATTGCAAAAAACCACCACATTTGAAGTTGAAGCATCCAATTGCCACCACATTTCTAGCGCGTCCCAAAAATCCACCACTTTACTTGTAAATTTTCTCAATAAAAACAAATGACCGGTTTGCTGCAGTTAACACGATTTCTGACAGGGCTGGCCCACCCGTCAGGTGCCACGTGGGCGAGGCCAGACAGTGAGTGGGTTGACGGCCGTCAGGGCACGCGCGTGGTCAAAGCGCTCGCGGCTCTGACTGCTTGGCTCATTCTCCCCTCTTTCCCCCGTCTCTCTCTCTGTCTTGCGATGGCGGCGGCGGCTAAACCTAGCGGCGGCGGCGAGTCAGCAGGCGGCGGAGGGACTGGAGGCGATGGTGATGGGTTCTCGGAGGTGGACAACTGGTTCGGCGGCAGTAGCTTGCCGACGCAGCGGGCTCCTTCACCGGAGCGATCCCCTTCGCCCCCCTCGCCGCGGAGTGGGACATTGAGCACCGTGCGGCGGCGGCCCTAGCACGCAAGATCAGGGCTTCAGGCGTGGGAGAAGGCCATCAGTGGGCTTCAGGGTTCGGCGGCGTGTGGTAAGATTTCTTCCCCCTCCACCCCTCTCTTCATTGGATTCACTGGAAATTTTAGGGTTGTTAGATTGCATATAAACCTATCATGTTACAGTAGGGTTGTTAATGGGCTGTTAAATTTTAGGAAATTTTAGGGTTGTTAGATTTTAGGAGATTTTAGGGCAGTTTGATTTTAGGGCTTTGTTTACTGAAGATTATTGTTTGTTTACTCAAGTGTTGTAGCTGATATAGTTAATATCTTTTCTGTATAACATGTTACAGTAGGAAATATAGCTCTGGGTTTATGGTTTTATGCATGAATGCTTTGTTTACTCCTTATTGACAGTGAAGATAGTGCTAATATCTTGTCTGAACAACATGTTACATTATTAAAATAGAATCAATCAAGCACTAATTCTCCTCAATTTTCTGTAGTCTGGATGATGAGATATGGGAAATAAGGTACCATTTTCAAGGGAGAGACAACTTGGAGAGGACCATTTCTCTGTCAGAAATTACTTATATTAACATGTTAGCACTGCTAGAGACTGAAGAGGGATATACTTGTTGGAAATATGCCCTAGAGGCAATAATAAATGGTTATTATTATATTTCTGTGTTCATGATAATAGTCTATTATTCATGCTATAATTGTATTGTCCGGAAATCGTAATACATGTGTGAATACATAGACCACAACCTGTCCCTAGTAAGCCTCTAGTTGACTAGCTCGTTGATCAACAGATAGTCATGGTTTCCTGACTATGGACATAGGATGTCATTGATAACGGGATCACATCATTAGGAGAATGATGTGATGGACAAGACCCAACTTAAGCATAGCATAAAAGATCGTGTAGTTTCGTTTGCTAGAGCTTTTCCAATGTCAAGTATCTTTTCCTTAGACCATGAGATCGTGCAACTCCAGGATACCGTAGGAGTGCTTTGGGTGTGCCAAACGTCACAACGTAACTGGGTGACTATAAAGGTGCATTACGGGTATCTCCGAAAGTGTCTGTTGGGTTGGCACGGATCGAGACTCGGATTTGTCACTCCGTGTAAACGGAGAGGTATCTCTGGGCCCACTCGGTAATGCATCATCATAATGAGCTCAATGTGACTAAGGCGTTAGTCACGGGATCATGCATTGCGGTACGAGTAAAGAGACTTGCCGGTAACGAGATTGAACTAGGTATTGGGACACCGACGATCGAATCTCGGGCAAGTAACATACCGATTGACAAAGGGAATTGCATACGGATTGATTGAATCCTCGACACCGTGGTTCACCCGATGATATCATCGTGGAACATGTGGCAGCCAACATGGGTATCCAGATCCCGCTGTTGGTTATTGACCGGAGAGGCGTCTCGGTCATGTCTGCATGTCTCCCGAACCCGTAGGGTCTACACACTTAAGGTCCGGTGACGCTAGGGTTGTAGAGATATATGTATGCGGAAACCCGAAAGTTGTTCGGAGTCCCGGATGAGATCCCGGACGTCACGAGAGGTTCCGGAATGGTCCGGAGGTGAAGAATTATATATAGGAAGTCTAGTTTTGGCCACCGGGAAAGTTTCGGGGGTTATCGGTATTGTACCGGGACCACCGGAAGGGTCCCGGGGGTCCACCGGGTGGGGCCACCTGTCCCGGAGGGCCCCGTGGGCTGAAAGTGGAGGGGAACCAGCCCCTAATGGGCTGGGGCGCCACTTTGGGCCTCCCCCCATGCGCCTAGGGTTGGGAACCCTAGGGGGGAGTTTCCCCTTGCCTTGGGGGGCAAGGCAACCCCTTCCCCCTTGGCCGCCGCCCCCCCCCCTTGGAGATCCCATCTCCAAGGGCTGCGCACCCCCCTTGGGGGCCTATATAAAGGGGGGGAGGGAGGGCAGCACACTACAGCCTTTGGCGCCTCCCTCCTCCCCTGCAACACCTCTCTCTCTCGCGCAGAAGCTCGACGAAGCCCTGCCAGAGAGCCGCTACATCCACCACCACGCCGTCGTGCTGTTGGATCTCCATCAACCTCTCCTCCCCCCTTGCTGGATCAAGAAAGGAGGAGACGTCGCTGCACCGTACGTGTGTTGAACGCGGAGGTGCCGTCCGTTCGGCACTCGGTCATCGGTGATTTGGATCACGGCGAGTACGACTCCGTCATCCACGTTCATTGGAACGCTTCCGCTCGCGATCTACAAGGGTATGTAGATCCACTCCTTTCCCCTCGTTGCTAGTAGACTCCATAGATGCATCTTGGTGAGCGTAGGAAAATTTTAAATTATGCTACGATTCCCAACAGTGGTATCAGAGCCAGGCCTATGCGTAGTTACTATGCACGAGTAGAACACAAAGAAGTTGTGGGCGTTGATGTTGCCAATTCTTCTTGCCGCTACTAGTCGTTTCTTGTTTCGGCGGCATTGTAGGATGAAGCGGCCCGGACCGACCTTACACGTACGCTTACGTGAGACAGGTTCCACCGACTGACATGCACTAGTTGCATAAGGTGGCTAGCGGGTGTCTGTCTCTCCTACTTTAGTCGGAACGGATTCGATGAAAAGGGTCCTTATGAAGGGTAAATAGAAATTGGCAAATCACGTTGTGGTCATACGTAGGTAAGAAATCGTTCTTGCTAGAAACCTACAAACCACGTAAAAACTTGCAACAACAATTAGAGGACGTCTAACTTGTTTTTGCAGCAAGTGATATATGTGATATGATATGGCCAGAAGATGTGATGAATGATATATGTGATGTATGAGATTGATCATATTCTTGTAATAGGAATCACGACTTGCATGTCGATGAGTATGACAACCGGCAGGAGCCATAGGAGTTGTCTTTATTATTTTGCATGACCTGCGTGTCATTGAATAACGCCATGTAATTTACTTTACTTTGTTGCTAAACGGTTAGCCATAGAAGTAGAAGTAATCGTTGGCGTGACAACTTCATGAAGACACAATGATGGAGATCATGATGATGGAGATCATGGTGTCATGCCGGTGACGAAGATGATCATGGTGCCCCGAAGATGGAGATCAAAGGAGCATGATGATATTGGCCATATCATGTCACTATTTGATTGCATGTGATGTTTATCATGTTTTTGCATCTTATTTGCTTAGTACGACGGTAGCAAGTAGGATGATCCCTTATAATAATTTCAAGAAAGTGTTCACCCTAACTGTGCACCGTTGCGAAGGTTCGTCGTTTCGAAGCACCACGTGATGATCGGGTGTGATAGATTCTTACGTTCGCATACAACGGGTGTTGACGAGCCTAGCATGTACAGACATGGCCTCGGAACACACGCAATACACTTAGGTTGACTTGACGAGCCTAGCATGTACAGACATGGCCTCGGAACACGGAGGACCGAAAGGTCGAGCATGAGTCGTATAGAAGATACGATCAACATGGAGATGTTCACCGATCTTGACTAGTCCGTCTCACGTGATGATCGGACACGGCCTAGTTGAGTTCGGATCATGTTTCACTTAGATAACTAAGGGATGTCTATCTGAGTGGGAGTTCATTAAATAATTTGATTATATGAACTTAATTATCATGAACTTAGTCTAAAAATCTTTACACTATGTATTGTAGATCAAATGGCCCACGTTGTCCTCAATTTCAACGCGTTCCTAGAGAAAACCAAGCTGAAAGATGATGGCAGCAACTATACGGACTGGGTCCGGAACCTGAGGCTCATCCTCATAGTTGCCAAGAAAGATTATGTCTTAGAAGCACCGCTAGGTGAAGCACCAATCCCTGAGAACCAAGACGTTATGAACGCTTGGCAGCAGCGTGCTGATGATTACTCCCTCGTTCAGTGCGGCATGCTTTACAGCTTAGAACCGGGTCTCCAAAAGCGTTTTGAGAAACATGGAGCATACGAGATGTTCGAGGAGCTGAAACTGGTTTTTCAAGCTCATGCCCGGGTCGAGAGATATGATGTCTCCGACAAGTTCTTCAGCTGTAAAATGGAGGAGAACAGTTCTGTTAGTGAGCACATACTCAGAATGTCTGGGTTGCACAACCGCTTGTCTCAGCTGGGAGTTAATCTCCCGGATGACGCGGTCATTGACAGAATCCTCCAGTCGCTTCCACCAAGCTACAAGAGCTTTGTGATGAACTACAATATGCAGGGGATGGAAAAGACCATTCCCGAGGTATATTCAATGCTAAAATCAGCGGAAGGGGAGATCAAAAAGGAACATCAAGTGTTGATGGTGAATAAAACCACTAAGTTCAAGAAGGGCAAGGGTAAGAAGAACTTCAAGAAGGACGGCAAGGGAATTGCCGCGCCCGGTAAGCCAGTTACCGGGAAGAAGTCAAAGAATGGACCCAAGCCCGAGACTGAGTGCTTTTATTGCAAGGGAAGTGGTCACTGGAAGCGGAACTGCCCCAAATATTTAGCGGACAAGAAGAAGGCCGGCAACACCCAAGGTATATGTGATATACAAGTAATTGATGTGTACCTTACCAGTACTCGTAGTAGCTCCTGGGTATTTGATACCGGTGCGGTTGCTCATATTTGTAACTCAAATCAGGAACTACGGAATAAACGGAGACTGGCAAAAGACGAGGTGACGATGCGCGTCGGGAATGGTTCCAAGGTCGATGTGATCGCCGTCGGCACGCTACCTCTGCATCTACCCACGGGATTAGTTATAAACCTCAATAATTGTTATTTAGTGCCAGCTTTGAGCATGAACATTGTATCTGGATCTCGTTTAATTCGAGATGGCTACTCATTTAAATCTGAGAATAATGGTTGTTCTATTTATTTGAGAGATATGTTTTATGGTCATGCCCCGCTGGTCAATGGTTTATTTTTGATGAATCTCGAACGTGATGTTACACATGTTCATAGTGTGAATACCAAAAGATGTAAAGTTGATAACGATAGTCCCACATACTTGTGGCACTGCCGCCTTGGTCACATTGGTGTCAAGCGCATGAAGAAGCTCCATGCAGATGGACTTTTGGAGTCTCTTGATTACGAATCATTTGACACGTGCGAACCATGCCTCATGGGTAAGATGACCAAGACTCCGTTCTCCGGAACAATGGAGCGAGCAACCAACTTATTGGAAATCATACATACCGATGTGTGCGGTCCAATGAGTGTTGAGGCTCGCGGAGGATATCGTTATGTTCTCACTCTCACTGATGATTTAAGTAGATATGGGTATGTCTACCTAATGAAACACAAGTCTGAAACCTTTGAAAAGTTCAAGGAATTTCAGAGTGAGGTTGAGAATCAACGTGACAGGAAAATAAAATTCTTACGATCAGATCGTGGTGGAGAATATTTAAGTCACGAATTTGGTACACACTTAAGGAAATGTGGAATAGTTTCACAACTCACGCCGCCTGGAACACCTCAGAGAAATGGTGTGTCCGAACGTCGTAATCGCACTCTATTGGATATGGTGCGATCTATGATGTCTCTTACCGATTTACCGCTCTCATTTTGGGGTTATGCTTTAGAGACTGCCGCATTCACTTTAAATAGGGCACCGTCTAAATCCGTTGAGACGACACCGTATGAATTATGGTTTGGGAAGAAACCTAAGCTGTCGTTTCTAAAAGTTTGGGGATGCGATGCTTATGTCAAGAAACTTCAACCTGAAAAGCTCGAACCCAAATCGGAAAAATGCGTCTTCATAGGATACCCTAAGGAAACTATTGGGTATACCTTCTACCTCAGATCCGAAGGCAAGATCTTCGTTGCCAAGAACGGGTCCTTTCTAGAGAAGGAGTTTCTCTCGAAAGAATTGAGTGGGAGGAAAGTGGAACTTGATGAGGTGATAGTCACCCCTTCCGAACCGGAAAGTAGCGCAGCGCGGGAAAATGTTCCTGTGGTGCCTACACCGACTGGGGAGGAAGTTAATGATGATGATCATGAAGCTTCAGGATCAAGTTGCCACTGAACTTCGTAGGTCCACAAGGACACGTTCCGCACCAGAGTGGTACGGCAACCCTGTCCTGGAAATCATGTTGTTAGACAACGGTGAACCTTCGAACTATGAAGAAGCGATGGCGGGCCCGGATTCCAACAAATGGCTAGAAGCCATGAAATCCGAGATAGAATCCATGTATGAAAACAAAGTATGGACTTTGACTGACTTGCCCGATGAGCGGCGAGCCATAGAAAACAAATGGATCTTTAAGAAGAAGACGGACGCAGATGGTAATGTGACCATCTACAAAGCTCGACTTGTCGCTAAGGGTTATCGACAAGTTCAAGGGGTTGACTACGATGAGACTTTCTCACCCGTAGCGAAGCTGAAGTCCGTCCGAATCATGTTAGCAATTGCCGCATACTATGATTATGAGACATGGCAGATGGACGTCAAAACGGCATTCCTTAACGGCTTCCTTAAGGAAGAGTTGTATATGATGCAGCCGGAAGGTTTTGTCGATCCTAAGAATGCTAACAAAGTATACAAGCTCCAGCGCTCAATGTATGGGCTGGTGCAAGCATCTCGGAGTTGGAACATTCGCTTTGATGAGATGATCAAAGCGTTTGGGTTTACACAGACTTATGGAGAAGCCTGTGTTTACAAGAAAGTGAGTGGGAGCTCTGTAGCATTTCTCATATTATATGTGGATGACATATTATTGATGGGAAATGATATAGAATTCTTGGAAAGTATAAAGGCCTATTTGAATAAATGTTTTTCAATGAAGGACCTTGGAGAAGCTGCTTATATATTAGGCATCAAGATCTATAGAGATAGATCAAGACGCCTCATTGGTCTTTCACAGAGTACATACCTTGACAAGATATTGAAGAAGTTCAGTATGGATCAGTCCAAGAAGGGGTTCTTGCCTGTATTGCAAGGTGTGCAATTGAGCACGGCTCAATGCCCGACCACGGCAGAAGATATAGAAGAGATGAGTGTCATCCCCTATGCCTCGGCCATAGGGTCTATTATGTATGCCATGCTGTGTACCAGACCTGATGTAAACCTTGCCGTAAGTTTGGTAGGAAGGTACCAAAGTAATCCCGGCAAGGAACACTGGACAGCGGTCAAGAATATCCTGAAGTACCTGAAGAGGACTAAGGATATGTTTCTCGTCTACGGAGGTGACGAAGAGCTCGTCGTAAAGGGTTACGTCGACGCTAGCTTCGACACAGATCCGGATGACTCGAAGTCACAAACCGGATACGTGTATATTTTGAATAGAGGAGCAGTAAGCTGGTGCAGTTGCAAGCAAAGCGTCGTGGCGGGATCTACATGTGAAGCGGAATACATGGCAGCCTCGGAGGCAGCACAGGAAGCAGTCTGGATGAAGGAGTTCATTACCGACCTAGGGGTGATTCCCAATGCGTCGGGCCCAATGACTCTCTTCTGTGACAACACTGGAGCTATTGCCCTTGCGAAGGAGCCCAGGTTTCACAGGAAGACCAGGCATATCAAGCGTCGCTTCAACTCCATTCGTGAAAGTGTTCAAAATGGAGACATAGATATTTGTAAAGTACACACGGACCTGAATGTAGCAGATCCGTTGACTAAACCTCTCCCTAGGGCAAAACATGATCAACACCAGGACGCAATGGGTGTTTGATTCATCACAATGTAACTAGATTATTGACTCTAGTGCAAGTGGGAGACTGTTGGAAATATGCCCTAGAGGCAATAATAAATGGTTATTATTATATTTCTGTGTTCATGATAATAGTCTATTATTCATGCTATAATTGTATTGTCCGGAAATCGTAATACATGTGTGAATACATAGACCACAACCTGTCCCTAGTAAGCCTCTAGTTGACTAGCTCGTTGATCAACAGATAGTCATGGTTTCCTGACTATGGACATAGGATGTCATTGATAACGGGATCACATCATTAGGAGAATGATGTGATGGACAAGACCCAACTTAAGCATAGCATAAAAGATCGTGTAGTTTCGTTTGCTAGAGCTTTTCCAATGTCAAGTATCTTTTCCTTAGACCATGAGATCGTGCAACTCCAGGATACCGTAGGAGTGCTTTGGGTGTGCCAAACGTCACAACGTAACTGGGTGACTATAAAGGTGCATTACGGGTATCTCCGAAAGTGTCTGTTGGGTTGGCACGGATCGAGATTGGGATTTGTCACTCCGTGTAAACGGAGAGGTATCTCTGGGCCCACTCGGTAATGCATCATCATAATGAGCTCAATGTGACTAAGGCGTTAGTCACGGGATCATGCATTGCGGTACGAGTAAAGAGACTTGCCGGTAACGAGATTGAACTAGGTATTGGGACACCGACGATCGAATCTCGGGCAAGTAACATACCGATTGACAAAGGGAATTGCATACGGATTGATTGAATCCTCGACACCGTGGTTCACCCGATGATATCATCGTGGAACATGTGGGAGCCAACATGGGTATCCAGATCCCGCTGTTGGTTATTGACCGGAGAGGCGTCTCGGTCATGTCTGCATGTCTCCCGAACCCGTAGGGTCTACACACTTAAGGTCCGGTGACGCTAGGGTTGTAGAGATATATGTATGTGGAAACCCGAAAGTTGTTCGGAGTCCCAGATGAGATCCCGGACGTCACGAGAGGTTCCGGAATGGTCCGGAGGTGAAGAATTATATATAGGAAGTCCAGTTTTGGCCACCGGGAAAGTTTCGGGGGTTATCGGTATTGTACCGGGACCACCGGGTGGGGCCACCTGTCCCGGAGGGCCCCGTGGGCTGAAAGTGGAGGGGAACCAGCCCCTAATGGGCTGGGGCGCCACTTTGGGCCTCCCCCCATGCGCCTAGGGTTGGGAACCCTAGGGGGGGAGTTTCCCCTTGCCTTGGGGGGCAAGGCAACCCCTTCCCCCTTGGCCGCCGCCCCCCCCTTGGAGATCCCATCTCCAAGGGCTGCGCACCCCCCTTGGGGGCCTATATAAAGGGGGGGGGAGGGAGGGCAGCACACTACAGCCTTTGGCGCCTCCCTCCTCCCCTGCAACACCTCTCTCTCTCGCGCAGAAGCTCGACGAAGCCCTGCCAGAGAGCCGCTACATCCACCACCACGCCGTCGTGCTGTTGGATCTCCATCAACCTCTCCTCCCCCCTTGCTGGATCAATAAAGGAGGAGACGTCGCTGCACCGTACGTGTGTTGAACGCGGAGGTGCCGTCCGTTCGGCACTCGGTCATCGGTGATTTGGATCACGGCGAGTACGACTCCGTCATCCACGTTCATTGGAACGCTTCCGCTCGCGATCTACAAGGGTATGTAGATCCACTCCTTTCCCCTCGTTGCTAGTAGACTCCATAGATGCATCTTGGTGAGCGTAGGAAAATTTTAAATTATGCTACGATTCCCAACAATACTGAAGCTGACTACATGTTCTATATGAAAGAAGAAGGAAAGGGGGCAGCAAGAATGCAGGTTATTGACAGTGAAGATAGTGTGGAAGAGATGCTAGACCATTATGCTGAGCAGAAGGTGCTCAACATAACTGTAATTAAGGCTAATGAGCCTAATCCAGGAGAGTTTAACAGGTCAAATATTGTGGAGGAACAAGTGCCTATAAGTAATGTGGGGGATTCCAACATTATTTCTATAGATGAGGCAGGAGTATTGTTCCCTATTGCTGTTGAAGACACAGTTGAAGATCTCTATGTTGTGCCTATTGCTGTTGTAGAGCCAGGTGAAGAGTCTGCATATATTAACACACAACAGAGCATGAATTTGAAGAAAGCAAAGGGCAAAGAGAAATTACAGGAAGATGTTGGCCCCTCTGATGATGAAGTGTTTGTTGATTTGAACTGGTGTGAGGAGGAAGATGAAATCATTGAGAAGGAAGATGAAATCATTGAGGAGGAAGATGAAATCATTAAGGAGGAAGAGCATGACATAGGTAATGAGGAGGAAGATGAAATCATTGAGAAGCTGAAGCAGAAAAGGAAATAGAGAGAGGATCCTATGCATCACTTTGAAGGAGACACAGAAGTGGAAGAGATGTGTCCAGAGGCAGAGGACTCAGACACAGAACCTGAGACACCTCTTCCTCAAACATTCAAGAAAGTAGGCAAAGCAGGCCCCACTACAAGATCACACCATGAAGCTGACATTGAGGTAATTCCTGATTTCATTCCATCTGATGATTCTGCTTGTTTCCCTGGGGACTATGGCATTAGTGATTCAGATGATGAGTCAGGTCTACCACTGCCTTGTGGAAGGAAGAGTCAAGCCAAGAGGGCCAGGACTAGGATCTGGTATGATGAGAGCAAGCCAGATGCTCATGACCAACTTTGCTTGAGTATGTGCTTAACTGATGTGTATCAGTTTAGAAGAGCACTTAGGAATTTTCATATCAGAATCCTTAGAAATTTCCAGTACCATAGGAACTGCAAGGATAGGATCGTTGTGCATTGCACAGAAAGGGACAATGGGTGTCCTTTTTTCATGACTGCATTCACAATTGCTCATGAGAAGACATTCTGCATCAAGTAGATGAAGTTGTTGCACACTTGTGGTGCACATGGAGAAAAAACCAAAGTGACAGTTGACTGGATGGCCAGAACATGTGAGCAGCAACTGAGAGATAATCCAAGGGCTGGTGTTGATGCAATTTTAAAAAGAACAAAGACTAAGTATGGGCTGGAAGTGCCAAAGACCAAGGCCTACAGGGCAAGGTCATTGGCCATTGAAGTGGTGGAAGGTGACATGAAGGGACAATACACAAGGTTTAGGGATTATCTTCAAGCTGTGCTTGATACCAACCCTGGGAGCAGATGCATTGTGACTACCAGAGAGCTTGAGCTCCATCCTAGCCCAAATCCTAGGTTCCACTACATGTTCTACTGTCTGAATGCTTCAAAAGAAGGTTTCTTGAACGGGTGTAGGCCCTTTATAGGTATTATATGCATTCTAAATTACTCCAATTCATTGCCCATATCTTGTACTTCATAATGCACTCATTTCACTACCCAATGCTTTAATACAGGTTTAGATGGTTGCTTTATCAAGCTTTCTACTTGGCAACAGATACTTGCTGCCACTGGTAGGGATGGGAATAACAACATATTCCCTATTGCAATTGGTATTGTTGATAAGGAGGACAAGGAAAGTTGGACTTGGTTTCTTAGCCAATTAAGAGCTTGCATTAGAGAGGGGAACAAGTGGGGCACATACACAATCATCTCTGATAGACAGAAGGTATATTTTTCATTTCACAATTGAATGAGCAATTTCTAGAAATAATAATTTGTTATACTTGTTGCCATTATGAAGTTATATGATCAATACTTTCTGCCATTATGAAGTAATATGATTAATAATTTGGAGTTGGCTTGGGTTAAAATTCAGTTTAGTTAAAATTCAGAGCTATACCTTCAGTTTAGTTAAAATTTAGAGCCAATTAAGGAGGACAAGGAAAGTTGGACTTGGTTTCTTAGCCAATTAAAAGCCTACCTAACACCATTAATCTACTTCCTACCTACCAGCCACCATTTCTACTATATAAGGCACCCCCCAATTGCCACACACTACATTCAAACCCAAACACAATCACTTCTCCTCCCCCCAGCTGATAGAGCAAACCCTAGGAGAGATGGATCTTGGAGAGGTCGTCGATGAAGAAGAACAGGTGCCCAGGGCCAGGCGCAGAGAGGCAAGAAGGAGGGAGAGAAGGCAACTAGCTCAGCGGATCCTTGCAGCACGCAACCGCAAGGACATGGAGCAGTTCCTGGAGGCATTCCCAGTTGACTCCAACCCTACTGATGATGATATCATCTACTGGGCAAGGAGGAGGGCCAATTTCCATCCTTTTCAGGTTACTAGGATGAGGTGGAGTAGGATTCAGTACCCAGATGAATGATATGTTAAATTTCACTGCTCCTAGATCTACCTTGCTATCTATCTATGTATCAAATCAGTTGATGAGTGCAATGTAACAAATCCTAGATGGTGAGTGCACTATGCATATTTTTGGATTATTAGGATTCTGTACCCTAAAGGCTAAATGCATATCTTTGTGCTTTATGTGATCAACAATTTACCTTATGTAAGCATTTGCCCAATTTGGCCATGCCCAGTTGGTCTTGACCATTCACCATTTAGTCCAAAGAAGCAGATTAATAATTGCAGATTCATAATATCATAGCTCTTACCATAGAAAGCTAACAACATTACATAACTGGGGTAGTTTTGCAGCTAGTCATTACATACATTACATAACTTAACTGGAGGTAGTTCTGCAGATAATCATTACAGTCATTACATAACTAGGGGATTCCCAAAATATACAACCCCAAGGCCAGCTATATTGTTCCAAGGCCACATATTAGCTTAACATAACTGAGGTGACGAACATCATTGTTCACTCATCAAGGATTGACTTGATCTTGGCAAGCTTGTCCTTGTTGCCATGACCAGCTTTCATAAGATCACCCACCAGAAACTCCAGCTTCTTCTTCTCCTCTATCAGCCAGTCCCTCTCTTTCTTCATCTCATCCCTCTCCTTCCTTGTGTTCCTAATGATCTCCCCCTGAGACCTAAGAATGCACTTCATCTCCTTCAGCTCCTGAGCTAGCTTCTCCATCTCCTTCATCTTACCAAAGTCAGCACTCTCCTTCTCCTTGCTGATAGCTAGCTTCTCCATGTCCTTGTCCACATCCATCTGCTTCTGCTTGAACTCTTCATCACTCATGACCCTGTTGTTCTGATCTGCCCAATCAAACATCTTGGTGACATCCTCAACCAGCTGACTGTACTGATCCCCAAGTGTATCCAACTGCTTGTTCACCTTGTCCAACTCTTTCTTATACTTCTCATGGTCAATCATTCTGCCATGATTCTCCTCATGAAACATCTCCCATATCTTCTCCAAACATCTTTGCAGAATAGAAGGCCATGGGGCATCAACCCACTGAGAAACTCCACAGTCAATACCATCCTGCATCAAGTATTAGAAAATAAATATGCTAACTTCAAAAAGAAAATAGATGAGATATCCAGTGATTCAGTCATACTTGCAGATACAACAGACATTCAGGAAACTTCAAGTTCAAGCTAAGCTTATATGACAAGAGCAATACTACCATTGACTGAATTGCAAAATCACTGTCCTAAACATGTTTCATTTACTTAATTTACTGACAGAAATTGATGCTTGCAAAATCACTGTTAAAAACATGTTTCATCAACTGCAGACAGTCCAAATTGACTGAATTTACTGAATTTACTGCAGACTAACTACCACTAACACAATTAACTGAATTTACTGACAGCAACTGCAGACAGTCCAAATTTACTGCATACTAACTACCAAATTTACTGCAGACAGTGCAAATTTACTGCAGACTAACTAACATTTGATTCTTGCAACAGCAGACAGTCCAAATTAACTGAATTTACTGACAGCAATTCTAACAATCTGCAGACTAACTACCACTAACACAAACCCTAGTTGGATAACACTGACCTGAGGAACAGCACATCCATAGAACCTCCTCCCAGTGTCCTTTCCTTCAAATGCAACATATTTCATGCATGGGGCCAAGTGCAGTCTACATGTGATGCTTGCATCTGCAGCTCTACCACAGAAGGATGCATCTATAGTGGTGCCAGGGTTCGCCTGCATTGTAGCACACTAGTGAACCGCAGAAAAGATAGCAACTGCTCCAAACATGGTCTCAAATCGAAGAACACTTGAACACTAACCCTAACCCTAGGTGCAAAGCAGATATCTTACCCAGTGCTGCTCCAGATCCATGCCGACCAGCTCCTCCTCCTCGCTGCTCTCCTCTCCATCCTTCCACGACGGCATCTTCTACGGCGGGGAGGGAACCGTGCCTCCGGCGGCGGCAACAGGGGACAGAGCAGAGGAGTGAGAGTGGGAGAGTGAGCGAGTGGAGTGGAGTGTGAGCGGCGGGGAGTGGGGGCTCTGTTTTGTACCGACAGCCCAAATGGCCGTCAACCCACTCGCCGTCTGGCCTCGCCCACGTGGCACCTGACGGGTGGGCCAGCCCTGTCAGAAATCGTGTTAACTGCGGCAAACCGGTCATTTGTTTTTATTGAGAAAATTTACAAGTAAAGTGGTGGATTTTTGGGACGCGCTAGAAATGTGGTGGCAATTGGATGCTTCAACTTCAAATGTGGTGGTTTTTTGCAATTCACTCCTCAAAAAGACACAACACCAATTTCATATCTACAGCATTGTCCATTTCATGCTCCACTAAAAGAAGTATTATGTGAAAAGTTTTGCTTGCCCCAGTGTTATCTTACCAAAATCAGTCATATCAATTTGACCGCCGCACTTAGTAATTTACTCGATCTTCTACAAACCCGTCGGCTAAACCCACAAAAAATGTTAATACACATATTCATATAATCTTTTGATGATTTGACGTTTTTTGTTCTCTAACAAATCAAATGGGTCAAGTAGTCATTGATAGAACAGAATGCAGTGCTTTGTGGCGATTGTAGTGGGGGGCAATACACCATCTTTTAGCAAGAGATGTGCTTAATTAGCTGCACGCTTGGCTGCAAATTACTCGTGAATGTAGGGGGGACCAATACGATACACTCATCTTTTAGCTCCACACAAGATTAGTGGAGGTGCATGTTCATGATGGTGGGTACGTCACAGAATTTAGTCCCTCCACTAGCTAGCTACTAGGAGTAGTATTTAAAGTGAGCTAGGGAGTCCTAGGCAGCCAAAGAGCTGAGTGCTTGCTGCGCGCCCTCCATAAGCTAGCTTAACTTCTTGCACCGGCCGCCCGCCATGGCCAAGCTCGCCGCGCAACTGAAGAGCAAGTTCTTCGGCCTCGTCGGCCGCTTCACCGTCTGCGGCCGCGCCGGGCACAAGGACGCAGTCGGTAAGTATATATAGCATGCAGTACATACACCAAAACTAGAATTCCTTCTCCCCTAGGCGATGAAGGTCTCAATCTTGTGTCGTCTTTCTGCAGCTGCTGGTGAGCCCAAGGCAGCAGCATCTCAGGTATATATGCTCATCAAGTCATGATGACAAACCCTAATTTTCCATTTTTGCGGGGAAAGGAACTCTAATTTTCTCTCCTGCATGCACGCGAGCTTAATTTATAATGGGTTTTGCTAGTGATCGATCGAAGGTTGATTTGAGCTGGCAAAACCTAATCAGTTTTCAATCTGTGGATGGGTGAACTAATGTTTGGTTGTTGCACGATTACCTGCAGCATGTTGAGATCAGGTCAAGAGGAGGTTCACCAGGCAAGTCGGCAGGGTCCGTGCCTCGTAGCCACTAAGCGTCGTCTAATCAACTGCTCGGCCGATGGACCTTTGGGTTATTTGGATCCTAAGTAATTCACGAATCAATCACGAAGCAGTCTCCAGATTGAAGCTCCCTATATTTTCTGCATTTCTTCCTTGGTACTATCATGTCACGTAAATCAATCGCCTAAGCATAGCTTTTGGTCTTACGACTTTGCTACTTGTCGGTGTATTTTCGCGTATGTGTTAGGTTGGCTGCGTGCATCCTTATTATGCAAAGGCCGGATGTGTACTCATTGTCCTATGTATCTTCTTGATGCTTCATTTTGAGTCAATAAAAATCACCCTTCGTCGATTTTTTTTT
This sequence comes from Triticum aestivum, assembly GCF_018294505.1. Classification (NCBI taxonomy): domain Eukaryota; kingdom Viridiplantae; phylum Streptophyta; class Magnoliopsida; order Poales; family Poaceae; genus Triticum; species Triticum aestivum. Next base: position 492,690,477 of record NC_057808.1, on the reverse strand, counting down.
CATTTCCACACATAATTTATCTCGGTATACGTGCTCATATGCTCCCTAATTTCCATAGATTGCTAGCATGCTCATATGAGGTAATTTCCATAGATTGCTAACTATCTCGACATTCTGAGTTTACCGTGTTTATGTTGCAAATGAACATGTACCCACTTGATGATGATGTTCTCGTTTGTAATAATTTTATTAATCAGTGGCTTAGCCATGATTTTTAAATCAATCAGGGTGGTCTGCTTGATAATTACTTTTCGAAAGATACAACAAGCCAACAAATCAGTATAGGATATATCAATGAATAACATAGTTCCATTAATCAATCTCAGTTGCAGCAACCCACATGGCCACAATGATCAACTTTTATTTTTTAGAACAAGATGCAAGCTGCATCTGGCTTTATAAATTAAAAAAGCCCACAAATTAGGCAAAGTGACATAGGTTCGGTAACTCAAACAAGTAAAACAAGGTTAAAACGCTGGGGTACATGGCCGAAGGCGCATAACAGAGCATGCATGCTGGAGAGAACAAAAGGAGACTGCTACCCTAGGCAGCAACCGAAGGGAGCTACCCTAGGCAACAACCGGAGGGGAGCGTGTGATGTTGTCGATATGTCGAAGCTTGTCCATCGCCTGCTGCATAGCATCAATATCTCGACACTTACCCAATGGAGTCTGATGCTGAAGGAATAGGAGGCATTTGAACATGCAGCCAGCTAAAGATTCAATAGTAGATCTGTTTCTAATGTGCCGTAGAGCCCATAGCAGCGTCCCAACGCAACGCCAAAGGACTCTCTTGTCCGCATCGCTCTGAGATGAAAGAATAGTTAGCAATCCTTCACTCCATGCCCAAGGAGGTACTCTAAACCATATCAGTGGCAGCTCTCACTTCACTCCACGCGAAGCGAGCTAAGCGGCAGCAAAAAAAAGACGTGATTCACATCCTCCGGAACAGCACAGACCATGTGATTTCCATTCCAAGGGTCGTTAGGCTTGGCGACATTGGTAGATGTAGGTAAGCGGTTTCTAAACATTTCCAAAGGAAATTCTTCACCTTTAGAGGCAAGCAAGCCTTCCATAGCCCCCTAGCTAGCAACAAGCCTTTCGTAAGCTTCTCGTACATCGATTTTACAAAGAATTGCCGCGAGGCAGTGAGATGCCACGAAACCATGTTTGTCCCTGAGGAAAGAGAGATACTACCGAGCCTACGGCAAAGCGAAGCCCAACTAGTCGCTTCGTCAAGAGAGAGCGCACGACAGAGCTAGATCAACAGATGGGAGATGCTAAGAGCCTCCGCTATCATGAAATCGGGATCAAATGGAATGAAATATAAATCCTGGCAAGACATCCACAATGGATCTTGTTGTAGCCATAAATCAAACCCCAAAACAAATGGATTTGCCGTTATGAACCTCAAACTTTGCCCTCGAGGCAAAAGTAGGCTTGACCACTTGGGTCCCATTCCAAAACACGGAGCCACATACACGTTGGATTTGAAAAAAGATCCCATTAGGGAAATATTTGGCTTTCAAAAGGTCCGTCCATAGATCTTGAGCATAACCCATATCCACTCGGAGACGAGGGCCATGTTCATAAGCTTAGATTTAATGACCCCAATGCATCCATGCTTCTTTAGTCTTCAAAGCTTAGGTTTTGAAGGACCAACACGCCAATGATTAGTCGGGCACCACCACGACCATCTTCTATGCTTCCTTCGCCGATGAGCAAAGGGAAAGCAAATCTGGAGCCACCACTCCTAATCCACCTCACAAGCTTCACGATGGTGCTGGAGGAAGCACCATCACGACGAAGGACAAGACGAAGGAAAAGAACCCACCACACCATCACCACCATAGCCCCATCGACGCAGTCCAGGGCAGCCACTGAGATTCGCCATCGTCGCCACGTCCAGAAAGGTCCCAGAGCCACCAGCTAATCGACATGGCTTTCCTATGGCGGATCCCCCAGTCAAGGTTCATGTTCTCCCCGGTCTCTCAACTTGCATTGCTCCAGTATCATTCCACTTCTTGTAAAGCATTTGGTCTTGTTTATGCACCTGTTGACTGTGTGTGTTCCCGTATAAGTTCGTGGGAATTAGGCATGCACGCAGGTGTTATAGGCAGCTTGTAAAGTCTTGATATTGTGATACCCTCAACAATACTCCACTTCTGCTCGTGTCTCTCTTTTTGATGGTAATGATGTTTGCTGGTTGGGGTGTCCCTTGTCATTGGCACCCAATTTTCTCCTTTGCTATTTGTATGGTTTTCGGCTGGGTTTTCCTCGTGAACGTGGTCCATTTAAGTGGGGGAACTCCCTCCTGATTTTTGAAAGAAAAAAATCATGTCCTACTATATTGACATTCAAAAGTCACAAAAGGCGCGGAGCTAATCCACTCTTTCTTTAGAGCATCTCCAACAGCCGCGCTTCGCGCCGCGCGCTAAAAACTAGTTTACCGCGCGCCGTTCGCCTGGTTTTGCGCAGCCGCCAGCGCTGGCTCCAACAGCGGCGCTAAAATGCAGTGCGCGCCGCTCCAGCAGCGTGCAAAAAAATGCACAGCGCGCGACTCGCACAAACAACATATACATCTCAGATAGAAGCAAAAATGATCAAACTAAACAAAAATAAATCAACAATAAATAGTTCAATTTCGTTATTACAACCCAAACAAATAGTTTATCGTCCAGTACAACAAATAGTGCAATAAACACAACAAATAGCTCATGAACAATACAATGTCGAACGCAGAAATCATGCTCTTTGTCGTCCATGCCATGCCCACCCACTAGTAGAAAAAGGGCCATTTGTCCCGATTCATAAGGCCCATCTGCCCCGGTTGGGGAACCGGGACTAAAGGGTCGTTACTAATGCCTGGGCCTTTAGTCCCGGTTCTTATACTAACCGGGACAGATGGGCCTCCACGTGGCCGGTGCTGCGAGCCCAGGCAGGAGGCCCTTTAGTCACGGTTGGTGGCACCAACCGAGACCAATAAGCATCCACGCGTCAGCTGTTCAGTGGCTAGGGTTTTTGTTTTTTTTTCTGAAAGGGGGGTGGATTTGGGGGTTTTGTATGGTTAATTAAGGTGTTTCATATATTGTGTTAGGTAGCTAATTAATTAATAGAGAGAAGTGTCATCTCTTATCTCCGTGCTTGGTCGACGCTACGTAATATACATAGAGAGGTCCTCGACACGCTAGCTAGTAAGAAAATAAAGGAAACCATTAAGTACAGAAGTTCGTCATGCATACCGAGAGAAGTGATCGACCTCTCCTTCTCCGAGAGATTGGTCGAACAACAAGTTTTCGTATTATCTATCCGACGCTACCGGCTACATACATATACAATATGTAAGATCTCTTACAATCCCCTAGCATTTGAACTCAACTTTCACATGGTATTCTCCGGCTTTATTGATGACGTGGTCAAGAAACACTACAAGAAATATGTCAACTAGTGACCTTCTGTCAGTGACCCTGGAAGAATTGGTCATAGATCTATGACCATTTAAGACCAATTGGTCAAAAGCTGTTCGGGGGCTCCAAACCCTAAACCATTGTGACCATTTTGGTCAGAAAGATCATAATTTCCTTACACGAAATGGTCATAAAGCAAACAGCGCTAGTCCGCTGCCTTATTTCTAGTTGTTAACGACCAATATAGATGGTCATAGCCTTGTAAATTATGGTGGGTTGCGATGACTAGGCGCCATCTCATCAGTTTTGCCTATGTGTCATGTCCATGTGTTAATTTTTTCCCTAGGTTGTGAAGAACCCTATATTTCTGTTATTCCAAAAATTTCCACAAAATTCTCATAAATTGTTTGGATCATATATTCATCAAATATGTCAAAAACCTTCCTTGCCTAGTTCAAAAATAATTCAACAATATTCATTTTCCTATTCTGTTCAGAGCAGCACTTTGTGAAGGAAGTACCACTTTGGCTTGTCCAAATAGTATCCATTTTCTATAGTGCTTTCCTATGCCCAAATAACCATCCTCCACCAAATGCCAGCTCAATCCATTCATTATTTTGAGCCCAGCTTCAACATTCGTATTTATGTCCAGTGTGGTACTTTGCAAAGCAAGTACCACCTAGGCTCCTCCTTTTGAGCTGAAAATTTGTGAAGACGGTCTTCTTATAACTGATCATCCTCAGCCAAAACTCACACCCATTAGCCATGTACATTTCCCGTACCGCTAATCAAACACTTGGCTGCTAATTCATGTTTGAGCATCGATCGGTCTCCTCGTGAGAATCTTATGTTGTAATTTTCTTCCTAGCACCTACCTGGAGAGTGCCCAACCCACTAGACATGCCTAGGCCGCCCAGAACACATGGTAACGCCACGGTCACGCGGCGGGCATGCGAGTTTACGCGCTCTAGAGTTGGGGCCCTCGGCCACCGCCCAAACCTCGACGTATCGCCACAAAACCATGTATTTATGATTAAATAGGTACTTATGTCACTAGAAATGATTTTTGGAAAAATAAATAGCAAACTATGAGGCAGCTGCAGTTCAAATTTGACCCGCTTCCTCCTGAATCGGCGGAAATTTGTCTTTTTCACGAGAGGTGGATCAAAACTTTTTACACCCAACCATTTTGTCAATTGTGCATTAAATATGTCCTAATATTTTAGAAAATTGTTTTGGTCCAATTTTGTAACAATTATTTGGGAGTTCCTTCACAAAAAAACCTCCTTTTGGGCACTCGAAAAATGGAAAATGTTTTTTTCGTCCAAAGAAAATGAAAACTTCCTTAGGCAACATTGTTTGCCATTCCAATATGCACCCTTGTGCATAATATGAGATCATTTGAACAAACGGTGCCATGAATGTGGCCATAAGATTGACCATTTGGCTCGAAAGCCATTGATCTCCACACGTGATAGCTCGTTTCTGAGAACCCTTTTTTTAAAATAATTGCCGTATTACAAGTTTGTTATTTTTCCTGTGAACTTGGCCACATATAATGACACAATGCGAAGGTTTCCCAATTTTTTGATTTTTTTGAATTTTTTATGCCCGTTTCAAAATGTGGTCAAAACGGCGGGAATGACTATTCCTAGCTAGTGGTTGAAATTCTCTGATTAAATAGATACTTATGTACCTAGAAATGATTTTTGGAAAAAATAAAGAGCAAACTATGAGGCAGCCATAGTTCAAATTTGACCCGCTTCCTACTGAATCGGCGGAAATTTGTCTTTTTCACCAGAGGTGGATCAAAACTTTTTACACCCAACCATTTTGTCAATTGTGCATTAAATATGTCCTAGTATTTTAGAAAATTGATTTGGTCCAATTTTGACACAATTATTTGGGAGGTCCTTCACAAAAAACCTCCTTTTGGGCACTCGAAAAATGGAAAATGGTTTTTTCGTCCAAATAAAATGAAAACTTCCTTGGGCAACATTGTTTGCCATTCCAATATGCACCCTTGTGCACGATATGAGATCATTTGAACAAAGTATGCCATGAATGTGGCCATAAGATTGATCATTTGGCTTGAAAACCATTGATCTCCACACGTGATAGCTCGTTTCTGAGAACACTTTTTTAAAATAATTGCCGTATTACAAGTTTGTTATTTTTCCTGTGAACTTGGCCACATATAATGACACAATGCGAAGGTTTCCCAATTTTTTGATTTTTTTGAATTTTTTATGCCCGTTTCAAAATGCGGTCAAAACGGCGGGAATGACTATTCCTAGCTAGTGGTTGAAATTCTCTGATTAAATAGATACTTATGTACCTAGAAATGATTTTTGGAAAAAATAAAGAGCAAACTATGAGGCAGCCACAGTTCAAATTTGACCCGCTTCCTACTGAATCGGCGGAAATTTGTCTTTTTCACCAGAGGTGGATCAAAACTTTTTACACCCAACCACTTGGTCAATTGTGAATTAAATATGGTCTAGTATTTTAGAAAAATGATTTGGTCCAATTTTGCAACAATTATTTGGTAGGTTCTTCACAAAAAAACCTCATTCCGGTCACTCGGAAAATGGAAAATTGATTTTTCGTCCAAAGAAAATGAAAATTCCCTTAGGCAACATTGTTTGGAATTCCAAGATGCACCATTGTGCACAATATGAGATCATTTTAACAAACTATGCCATGAATGTGGCCATAAGATTGATCATCTCGCTTGAAAGCCATGAATCTTCACGCATGATAGCTCATTTATGAGAACACTTTTTTAAAATAATTGCCGTTTTACAAGTTTATTATTTTTCCTGGAAACTTGGTCACATATGATGACACAATGCGAAGGTTTTCCAATTTTTTGATTTTTTTTTTAATTTTTTATGCCTGTTTCAAAATGCGGTCAAAACGGCAGGCTTGACCGTTCCTAGCTAGTTGTTGAATCTTGGAAACCTTTTGATGTTTCTCTTATTAAATAGATAGTTATGTACCGCTTCCAGCTGAACCGACGGAAATTTGTCTTTTTCACGAGAGGTGGATCAAAACTTTTGACACCCAACCATTTGGTCAATTGTATATTAAATATGGACTAGTATTTTAGAAAATTGATGGAGTCCAATTTTGCAACAAATATTTGGTAGGTTCTTCACAAAAAAAACCATTTTTGCCACCCGGAAAATGATTAAAAATAGCTAGAAAGATCAGAAATGCATACAAATTGGTCCTTATCCATAAGATGTGGTCTAGCTCTAGTAAAAAATTGTGTGATGCCCTTCTAGAAAATATTTTTGATAGTTGCTTCACAAAATCCCTTTATTTTCAATACTTTTAAATCACTGATTTTTTCCGAACCAATCAGAACTCGTCCCATGGATCGATGACATGGCACCCGTCCATCCATCCATCCATCCATCTCTCCATCCCACATCCGTCCATCCATCTATGTACAGAAAAAATAAATAAAAAAGAGATACCCCCACCCGCAGCCCAAACCCAAGCTCAAATCCCATCGCACCCCTCCTCCCTCGCCGCCGCACCCAAACCCTAACTCCACTCCCCTCTCTTCCCCGATTCAGATGCACTCCTCGCAGCCGCCACCTACCTCCCGCCCCGATTCAGCCGATCTCGCCGCCAGTGCCCGCGCGCCACCACCCGCTCCTCCTCGCCTTCCAGATCGCGCCGCCACCTCCCTCCCCATCCCCTCCTGGATCTCTCCCTCGGTGAGCCACCGGCGAGCCCCTCTGCTGCCCGCGCATGCAGAACCTCGCCTCCTGCTGCTCTCCATCGACCCCTTCCGCGTGCTCGCCGTCATCGCCTCCCTTCGCCGCATCGACCCCAAGGTAACCAACCTCCTCGCCTGCTAGTTCGCGGTTTGTCCGTCGTATCCGTCTTCTGCGGCGATGCACTGATCGATGGTTCTGGTCGTTGCCTCTAGGTGCTGGCGCAGGCGACCAGGAAGCTGTTCCAGGGTGAGCCGATGAAGAGGCGGAAGGGAATTTGGATCGATATCAACAACTACGAGGAGAGCGAGAGGGGCATCGTGGTGGCCAGCAAAGGGAGCACCATCACGGGAGCTGCGTCCTCCCGGTCCACGGCCACGTCGGGGAGATGCCGCCGACCTCCGCTGGCGAGCGACGGCTATGAGAGTCTGGTGCGGAGGGCGGACTCGATCATGAAGTCGCTCTCGTGGTCCAAGGCGGCGCCGGTCACGGAGACGGCCATCCGCGCCCCCGTCGGCGACAACGCTGTAACTAGCAAGGCTCTGCGCTGGTGAGTAGGACACTTCCGCTAATCCAACTATCATCTCTGAAGATGTTCTGAAATTTGTTGGCTGACTCTCTGTTTGGAATTCGCAGGTTGCTGAAGCAGAAGAGAGGGTTGCGTCGTGCGGGCACTGGTGGCCGCCCGGATCCGTATGTGTACATGGTACGTGAAATCTGTGCCACACAGTTTGCATTTGGATGATGATTTGATTTCTAAAAGTAGCTGAATGTAAACTATGACTGAATCAGTAGAACTGAGAGTCAGTGTCCAACTTCTAGATGGAGTTAGGGAGTTGTTACTTATTGGAGTAGTAATTTCCAGTTATTCAGTAGAGAGTAAGTAGAATCTGAAAGCAATTGTTAAATCTGATTAATTTATCCTAGTTCCACTCACAGCCTCAGTTCTATAATTCTGGAAGCCAGTTGAATCCTGAACACTGCACATTTCAAAAAATGCCTCCAAACCACATAATTTCATTCCTTGATACAGAAAGTACAGCAAGTTCTGATATACATCGATCATGCTTTCCTCGTACCAATAAAGCATGTCCATAACTTTGGATTATAGCAAAAAAATTGCTAAAAGAACAAACGCCCAGTCAAAGCTCTGAATGATTAGGTACTGTAAATTGGATCTCCTGCATAACTGCACTTTGCCATTTGTTTTAGGCACTTCTTGTTCCGCCAATCCACGAGCAGGGAGCAGAAGGCGCAGCCAGCGACCAGCGAGCCCATGGGTGGCGCAAGTGGCAACGTAGAGCGTCCGGAGACTGCCAGTGATGAGCGGCGACGGCAACCTCGAGACCAGCAAGTAGGCAATGGCGACCTCATTGTGAAGTGGCTGAATCGACTTGAGGCGGTTTCTTTGAAATTCTTGGAAATGCTTTGGTAGTTTCTTTCGGCGAGAAACTGTTTCATACTGAAGTTTACTGGTAGGTACATGTGTGGTTTGCTACTATTGTTTCGTTTGGGTTGGGTTGGTTCCAGCAGGGAGATGTGCACGCACACTGGCAGCATGAGCTAGCAGCCATGATTGCCAGCCAGCCACCACCACGTAAATGTAATGCTTCTCCAACCGAGCAATGTCGAACTTAGCTAGCTGGGTGGCCCTGACCTACCATACCTGCACTGCATGCACAGTAGAGAAGAGGAGCTAAAAAATACTATCTCGTAGCTAGAGAGAGTTGTCCAATGAGAAAATTAGGGCATCCAATCATCCCAATGAGAGAGCAGAACTGAAGTTTTCTCTAATTTAGATTTCTCAAATCTCTCTCTGAACTTCTCTAATCAATTTAGCTGTTGTGTTTTATAAATGGAAAGTGAAAAACCTTGATAAGTAAAACCCAGGTGCATGATTTTATAGTTGATCTGATTTGCTTTTAAACTGTACCTGTGTACTAAACCCAGGTTTCAGTTGGCCTTGTATTTATATTTTCGTCTTGTTTGTCGTTCTACTTCTCACTACAGTTAGCTCTAACAACCCAGTTCAGTATTTCAATTACGGAGTGGCCTGTCCTATGCTGTGTCCTGCCACTCAAACGTATTTTGGGGGCATGATCAATCATTTTATCATGATTGAAAGAATAGCCCATAATTTGCTTCTACTTTTAAGCTAAAAAATGTTTGTGCAGTAAACATTATATGCAAGATTGTCACTGCCATGCATGCACATTATACATTTTTTATCTGGTTGATGTTAATCAATACCGATCTAGGTGACTGGTCAATCAGCATTTGCTGGAATCATGCACCGTGCTGGTGTTAGTCACAATGATCAGCTTCAATAGCATGACCAGTACCTGAACATGATGCATATTATTAACAAAAATGGTAATGCATTTTGCTAGTCTGTTGCGAATGCTAATAGACCATGATAACTTGTATATTGGACATGTCCCCTCTCTCTGTTTGACTCGCTCAATCTCTCTCTATCTTTCTGCAGGCGCCGCCGGATTCGAGGGTGGAGCCCGAGCCTCCACTGGAGCATGGATCAGACGTGCAGGAGGTGGAGCTCCGCATGGATCAAGACGTGGTCGTCGTGGGGGCCTGGATCATCAAGTACGCAAGCGGCGTCGGGGGCGGTGCAATGCCAGCTGCTGGACATACTTCACCCTGGGTTGGTGCTGATGCACAAGGTTAGGAGGCGTTCTGGCCTGATTGATCTGTTCTGGAGCGTTGCGCTTAGGCGGCTTGGCTTAGATGGTTGCGATGCGATGCTCATTTTGGGGTGTTTTGCAGGTGAATTTCGATGCCAAGACGGAGTACGACATGATCCAGAACTACAGGATTCTCCTGGATGTGTTCAACAAGTTGCAGATAGGCAAGGTATGGGTGGTGATTCTCCTGGCTTAGGTCTCTACCCGTGGATTTATCCGTGATTGTGTCTTGCATTTTGTCATCTGGGAAAGCAAATGTGATCTGTCTGTACAGTAGTTCGGTTTATATATGCGGTGTGTGGGGATTCAATCTAGAACAGTTGTGTGTGATTGATGTCAGCATGTGGTATAGCCACAAGGTGATTTGATAACTGACTAAATTTGTTGTGCAGTATTGAAGTTATGCTCATTGCTGTGTACAGTACTAAACTTGTACAATTCTTGTCTTGTTTCCACACAACATTAAGATTAGAGTCGTGCTTTCTGAATGTTGAGCCGATTTTTATGGCCTGTGTGCTAGCAAACTGAGCTAAGGGTGCTTCATCTTTGTCCTTCAGCTTCTATTCTTATGACAATTAAATAGAGGATCTATTTTGCTCCCTGCTCTGATTGGTTTCAACCGATATTTATCTCATCCAGCACTCTGAGTATCAATGTGTTGTTTTAATCCTGATGATGACGTGGTAGTATGAAGTGGACACCATATTCCTGTTTAAATGCACAAGGAATAATTTGTTTCATCATGTCCTGGTTTATCCATGCCAGATTTGTTGCTTCCGGAACTCTTGGTCCTTCATATCTAAAGTTTACATGTACTATAGAAGCTCTACTTTATGCTAATACCTGCTTGTGTAACATTTTGCATGGTATACTTCTAAATGGACAAGTACATGCGGCGTCCATCATCAACGATGATGCGGACTGATGTTCAACTGCAGAACCATCCATCATATCAACACAAAGTCAGGTATGTTCTTGTCTTGTTGAACAGATAAGGGCATGATGCTTGATGGCCTTATGCTTGATGCATGTATCATTTGACACACACATTAGTAAATCTGAATTAATTTTGACATAGTTGCTTATTGATTGAATATGAGTATTGTTCCTTATACTCAAATGGAACTTTGATCTGCTATAACTTTGAATGATTGTTTTTAAACCTTGTCGTGTATGTGAAACATTCAATGCTTATTTCTTGCTAAGTTTGTCATATGTGCCAATTCAATTCCCAGTTTTGACGAATATGCCTATTTCAGATAAGTAGAATGATCTTGTTAAAATAATAATAAGTAGAATGATAAAATACTTGTGTGTCTTTAGTTTTTATTAAAAGTATTCGCGTAATATTTCTTCTATCAGTGACATACTTCTTGTTCTCTTTTGAATGTCCAGATGTTTTGCAAAAGGAAGAAGCAGTACTTGAAGAAGCAGATTACAATGTTTTCTCGTCGTGAAGCACTAGATAGACTTGTTCTATTTATTTTTCCTATTCTGGAGTATTCCAGCACCTGAATGCTTGACTACAACATGTCGTAGGTTGCTTGGATCTGTATAATATACATATGTGATGGAAATTTGTAGAATGTGTGTTCTGAGATATTTCCGTAATATTCAGCTAATTCGTGGTAACTTGATTCATATTGTTATTCAAACTGGTTCGAAAATGTTCGTTAAATGGGCTGCAGTTGGACCTTAAAGAGGCCAAGGATCAAATTATATTGGACAAATATTTTGGGTAAAAAAGTAAAACGAAAATAGATGAATGTGGAAAGGCCAAGGCCTAGGAAAGAAAAACCTGGAAAACATTGGGCTGGACTCATTTGAAAAAAAAGATAAAAAGGCTGCAATGTTGGGCTTGGCCCATGAAGTCTGACCAAAAATTGACAAGAAAAAAATATAGAAAGGCTGAATTGTTGGGCTCGGCCCATGTAAAACACCTAATCGGACCGGGCTGAATCTTGTCAACGACCTTTTCAATTGGTCGCAATTTTGCCACGTCGGATCCGACGTGGCCTCGGCAGACAGCCAGTGACCAAAACAAAAGGTCATGGGTTCAACGACCTTCTTTGAGAAGGTCGTTAATTTCAGTTTACGACCGCCAGCTTTTGACCTTCTGTTTTTGGTCACAAAAAGGTCGCAAATGAAAAAGTATGACCTTTCAGCGGCCAGTAGTGAGGGTCACAAGTTGACATATTTCTTGTAGTGAAAGAATCCCGCCAATTCCTCTTGAACTTCTTTCATGCGATCTTGTGGTAGGAGTTCATTCCGCATCTGCCACGTCTAATTTGAAAAAGGGGGTTAATACATATATATGAATGAAACTCAGCAGAAATGATGGTGTAATAAAATGGAATTGTGAATATTATTGCTTACACACTTCATATTGTCTTTTAGAGTAGCCCCGCTTATTTTTCAAAGTCGCGTTGTAGATGAACTCGCACACGTAGTATCCAGAGTAATCATTCCCTTGTTCCTGCCACAAGCATTTTTACGAGAAATAGAGGTCAATCAAACTGATAATGAAGCATTATAAATGGCATTGATGAAAGTAGCTAGAATCAACGGGAGATGCGCGCAACTATCTAGCTAGTAGTACTTACTTTCGGGTATCTATATAGCAGCTCCTTCGGCAGTCCCGGAGCTTCTACGGTGAACTGTTTCCAAACCCTGCAAGACAAAGAAAATAATTATTACTTGAGATATTAGGAAATGAACAAAAAGTTGCCGATATGGTGCGATAATGATCGATTGAACTTACTTGTTGAGAATTTTAGTCATGTCCGCATAGGTCTCGGGATCTTTTCGTCTCGAGTCTAAGCCGGTTACTAGTCCCCGCTCAAGCTTAATCTCCACGAGAATATAGTGGAAACTGCGCACGCATGCATAACTCATCAATTACATTACTATAACCTCGCTCGAGTAATAAGGGAAACCGAACATGCACACGACAGTAACACTCACTTCAAGTTGTAAGGAAAGAGTATTAAATCTTTGTTTTGATTTATTAACAATGATTTGAGCAAGTTGGCCTCGGCCTCTTCGGCGTTCTTTGTAACCTGAAATTCATCTATGAGATTTGTGTTAATGAACCCAATATCATACATTTCTGCTTTTCTGCACTCGACGATCTTCAATCTGCATAATATAGTGAGGATAATTATAAATACATGCAATGAAAGAGCTGAGCTATATATAGAGACTTAATGACACAAGTAGTACTTACAGACAGTAGCAAGTGACCGTTAATTTATCGAGGGCTTTTGATTGCAGAACTGGAAGAACTCCTCAAATGGAACATGCAACAAATCAGTTCCAACGAGGTCGTGCTCCTCTTTAATTCTCAGATACAAAGTATTTGTCCCCCCAGACTCTCTGCAGGTTTTCATGTACCAATTATGGAATCTTCGCATCATCGTTGTTAGAGATTTTTCATCTTTGACGAGAGGCTTCCCGTACTCGTATCTGTGTTCGTCCACCTCCAAGAAATCATAATGTACATCGTCGGGCAGGTAATCTCCAAGATTGCTATAACCGGGCACCATCCCCGGAGCATTAGCGACGATGTCGCTAGACACATTGAGCGGGGGGAACGATTGGTTCGCTTGTTCGCCGAGTTGGGCAATTTTTTCCCAGCTGCTCGTCGTTCTTTTAACCTTTGATCACTGACAGTACTTCCCGACCGCTCCGCTTCAATATATGTCTTTAAAGTAATGCGCTCATAGTTGGTTTTCGGCGGAGACTTTGGTGGTTTCCTTAGGGCATCGATAGTGCGCTTTGCTTTTACCGGATCTACCTTCTCCTCCGGAGGTGGATGTCTCTTTGCTTTCAACCCTTCAAAGAAGTCCTTCACTTCGGTCCGCACGATCTTCGCGTTTTCCTCCGCGGTCCTCTCGTACGGTAACTTCTCTAGAGGCTTGAGAGGTGGACCGTATCTGTATTGCCTCCCGCCTCTGGCTGTACTGCTAGATGCGGAGCAGACGGAGCGGCTGCGGCTGTCTTCTTTCGTGCTTGCTTACGAGGCGGAGGAGAAGGACTACGATGCACCGGAGCAGCCGGGGCGGCGGCGGGTCTCTTCCGCCCTTGCTGGCGAGGCGGAGAAGGAGGAGGCTGGTGGCTGCTCGGGCGCGCCGGCGCAGGCGGAGAAGGAGGCGGAGTGCCGCCACGCGCCGGAGAAGGAGGCTGAGTGCCCTGATCGTCACTCGTCGGAGGAGGAGGCGGTGGAGGAGGTGGAGTGCCCTGACTCGCCGGAGGAGGAGGAGGAGGCGGAGGCATCCAGTTCGGAAGGTTGATGAGCTCCTTCTGCCATAGGCATGGAGTCTTCAGACAAGAACCCAGCCGAGTCTCCCCTTCACCCGTAGGGTAGTCAAGCTGGAGGTCCTCAAATCCTTCTGTGATTTCATCCACCATCACCCTAGCATATCCTTCTGGAATCGGCCGGCAGTGAAAAGTTGCGCCAGGTTCAGGAGGTGCAACAGAGCCAACAGCCGCCTTGACTTTCAATTCCATCCACCGCGTCATAAGGTGGCAATGCTGAGACTCCATGATAGCATCTACGGGGTAGCTAGCAGGAGCCGTGAAGACAGGCTCCTGAAGCAGCTCCGTGGAAGCCCCTGCTTCTCCGCTGAGATGGCGGGGTAGCTTCGGGTGTAGCTTCGGCAGGTCGCGTGCTGCGAACTGCCTCTCGTTCCTCTAGCGCTTGTACCCTTGCGGGCAGTGACTGTAGTTGGGTCAACTCCTTTTTCATCTTCCTCTCCCGGCGTTTGTAAAGGCCTGCGTCGGGAAATCCAGCCTTCCACGAAAGGGAGCCTGGCGTGCCTCGTGTCCGTCCGGGGTGCTCAGGATTCCCGAGGGCCTCTGTGAGCTCGTCATTCTCTCTGTCCGGAACGAACGTCCCTTGCTGCGCCTTTTCGATATACTCCTGAAGCTTCTCGATGGGTGTGTTCAGCTGCTCGTCGGTTCAAACGCACTTCCCTATTACAGGGTCCAATTTCCCCCCAACCCCGAAGAACCAAGTCCTGCAACGGTCTGGCCAGCATCGCGTCTCTGGTTCGATCCCTTTATCAATGAGGTCATTCTCAGCCTTGTCCCACAACGGCCGGGCTTTCAGGTAGCCACCTGACCCCGTGCGATGGTGATGCTTCTTCTTTGCAGCATTTTTCTTGTTTGTCGCTGACACCTTCGCTGCTCTCTCAGATTTATTTTTGGTGACAAATTCGGGCCACTGATCTTTGATCTTCTCAAATCGGCCGATGAATTCAGGAGTCTTGTCTCGGTCGACAAACGATGATTTCAGCTCATTCTTCCACCTCCTGAATAGCTCAACCATCTTCTTAAGAGCATAAGCCTTGATCATTGGCTTTTTAACTGGATTCTCCGGATCCTCCTCTGGCGGGAAGGTGAAATTTTCCTGCAGCGCGGTCCAAAGATCAGCTTTCTGCCTATCGTTGACATAAGACACCTGCGAGTCTTTTTCCTTAGGCTTCACCATTGCTCGACGCTGATCGGGATCATGTCCCTCACTAGAACCCCATACTGATCATTAAATTTTTGCTTGGTCCGGAGGGGTTCAATCGGTTGGCCAGCGCGATCAATTTCGATGATCGTGTACCTTTCATCCGCGCGCAACTTTCTCTTCGGGCCTCTTCTCGTTACTGAAGTGTTGCTCGATTTGGAGGGATAGAAAAGAAGAAAAGGAAGAGAGTTAATATGTGTACATACCAAAAACAATTAATGCATCAATTAGCTATAGTCAGCACATGCTTAATTAATTAATATATATACTTGGCCGGACTCCGTTCGGTCACCGGAGCCTGCTTCTTCATCATGTCCTTCCCCCTCCATTCGGTCACCGGAGCCGTCATCACGGTGTCCTTCGTCCTCCATTGTTTGATCATCGTCGTAGCCTGCTTCTTCATCCTGTCTTTCAAGACCATCGGTGCATGTGTCGTTGAGAAACGACAAGACGGCATCACTTCCGTGTGCGATTATCTCCCCCAACACCACTTCTTTTGCTTCGTCTCGGGGGTGCGGATCCATAGTTTCTGCAAATATTTACAACATGGCAATTATTATTCAAACATGACAGATGGATATATTAGTGGGAAATGTTGAACTAGCTAGCTAAGCAAGATAAGGAATCATATTAGTGGCATGGCCTCGACGCTTCTCTAGGGTTTGGGGTGGCCTCGGCAACGCTTCAAGGGTTTGGGGTGGCCTCAACAACGCTTCAAGGGGTTCGGGGTGGCCTCGACGACAACGCTATTTTTAACTTGGTAAATTTGGGTGGCCTCGAGAGAGTTTGCCGGGTAGGGGCGTGACGGGAGGGGGTAGGAGACCGACATCCTTTTTTTCTAGGGTTTGGGTGTCCTCGAGAGTTTTAGTCGAGCGAGAGGGCCGGGGGAGCTCCTGTTGTATAAGTTATCACGGTCGAGAGGGGGTTATATCAACAACGACCTACCCGATAAAAAATAAGAAAAGGAAGAAGAAGAAAAAAAGAAGAAAAAAAGGAGAAGAAGAAAAAATAGATTTTCTATTTTTTTCTTCTTCTCCTCTATTCCTTTCTTCCTCTCCTCTTTTTTTCCTTTTTTTCCTCTTCTTATTTATTTCTCCTCTTCTTCATCTTTTTCTTTTCCTTCTTCCTAAACTAAACATAAACTAAAATAATCCTAAAACTAAACGAAACAAAAAAAATCCTATGAACAAAATTACAATAAAAAATCCTATGAACAAAATTACAATAAAAATTCTATGAACAAAAAAAACAATAAAAATTCTATGAACAAAATAAAAATTCTTTGCATATGAACATACAAACATTTGCATATTCTACAATATCATCATCATATTCTACAATAATATCACCAAAAATCCTAACTTTTGCATATGAACAGGGGGGCTGCTTCGTCGTCAGCGTCGGGGCGGGAGGCGGCGTTGGGGCGGGCGCGCGGCGGCGTTGGGGCGCGGGGAGGAAGGGGGAGAGGAGGGAGAACGGCGCGGTGAGGCTCACACTGCAGGCGAGCGGCGGCGAGGTCGGGGTAGGGTGCGGCGAGGCCAGGGCAGGGCGACGGCGACGACGGAGACGGCGGCGAGGTCGGGGCAGGGGGCGGCGAGGCCGGGGCAGGGCGACGGCGACGAGGTCGGGGCAGGGGCGACGGCGACGAGGTCGGGGCAGGGTGCGGCGAGGCCGGGGCAGGGGCGACGGTGACGACGGAGACGGCAGCGAGGTCGGGGCAGGGGCGGCAGCCTGGCGGCGTCGATGTCGTCGGCGTCGTCAGGGCGGCAACTGCGAGATGAGAAGTGAAATTTTCACAAGTCCTGCTTATATACCAAGAGCATTGGTCCCGGTTCATGGCACCAACCGAGACCAATGCACTCCTTTAGTCCCGGTTGGTGCCACCAACCGTGACCAAAGGTCAGTTTTCGGCAGGCCAAAGGGCGGGAAGCGGCGGCCTTTGGTACCGGTTGGTGGCACCAACCGGGACTAAAGGGGTGCATTGGTACCGGTTCGTGCCACGAACCGGTACCAATGCACCCCTTTAGTCCCGGTTGGTGCTACCAACCGGGACCAGAGGTCCCGTGCTGCTGCGCCCGCGTCAAAAGTTTAGTCCCACCTCGCTAGTTGAGAGGGGCGCGCAGTGGTTTATAAGCCCCACTGTCGCACCCCTCTCGAGCTCCTCTCCATTGCAGGCTTACGGGCCTAAATGTCACTGCTATGCCTGATGGGCCTACTGGGCCTTCTGCGGGCCTGAATCCTGGCCCATCGATGGGTTTCTAGTCGTATTCAGGCCGTGGCGGCCCAGTAGGTGGCATATTTTTTATTTTTTGACTTTTTTTGTTTTCTTTTTTGCTTTATTTATTTTGTTTTGTTTCTACTTATAACAAAAAACTTATTTATTTTATTTTATTTTGTTTTGTTTCTAATTACTTATTTATTTTATTTTATGATAATTCTTTTTGCTATTAAAGTTTCTAACAAAAAAGTTCTTTATGAAAGTTCTTTTTGCTTTTCATGATTTTGAACAGAAAATACTTTGATAATTTTAGTTGCATCAATTTTATATAATTTTAGTTTCAATAATACTAGAGGTTGCTTATAATGTTTTGAACAGAAAATACTTTGTTAATTTTAGTTTCATAAATGTTATTAAAGTTTATTTTATTTTGTTTCTACTTATATATTTTATTAAAGTTTATATTAATTTGTTTCTAATTACTTATTTATTTTATTTGTTATTTTTCATGCATTTACTGATTATTTTGACCTATAAGACCCTCAAATTGAAAAACAGTACAAATGAACTCTGAAAAGGTTGAAAGTTGGCATGGTATCATCATTTCACCCACATAGCATGTGCAAGAAAGTAGAGAGGCTTACGGCAAAAACTGGATGCACTTCGTGTACAAAACGGACAATCTGTTTCGAAGTATCAGGGTTTCATACGGAAACTCGTCTGTTACAAAGGGATTTCATTTTTTTGAACTTATTTGAACTCCATAGTTTTTCTGTGTTCAAAATGCACCATTCAAAGCCACATCATCAATTTTCAACCCTTTCTGACTTCATTTGTTATTTTCATGTATTTACTGATTATTTTCAGCTGGATAGAGATAAGTGACCAAATTAATAGTAGTTCATCATCACATTAAAACCAAAGTACATACATAGTTTAAATTGAACAACATATAGCTCTCCAGAGCATCTAGTTAAACCATACATTGAAACTATGTAAAACCTTTCAATGCAACAACAAATGCGATCATAATCACAACTAAGGTAACAATTGATCCAACGGCATAATGATATCAAGCCTCGGTATGAATATTTTCTAATCTTTCTAATCTTCAACCGCATTGCATCCATCTTGTTCTTGTGATCATCGACGACATCCGCAACATGCAACTCCAATATCATCTTCTCCTCCTCAATTTTTTTATTTTTTCCTTCAAGTAATTGTTTTCCTCTTCGACTAATTTTAACCTCTCGACAATAGGGTCGGTTGGAATTTCCGGTTCAACCACCTCCTACATAAAAATAATCCATGTCACGTTGGTCGGCATAATTGTCATAAACAATAATGAACCAAATAGTTATAAAAAGATAATATATACCACATCCGAATCATAGACAGGACGAGGGTCGACGGGGGCGGATACCAGAACCATCGCACTATATAATAACAAGGAATAATAAAAGTAAGAAAATTAGACAAGTATCCATCTCAAGTAAGAATTTTTTTCCTTTCAGAAAGAAGATAAGAACAAGAGACTCACCACGGTGGTGCCGGCGACGAGATCGGCGCGGGCGAACGACGGCGGTGAAGACGGGGACGGGACGTGACGGACCGCTAAACCTAGAAAAATCTCGGGGAAAATGAAGCTCCGAGGTCGAGTTTCGAGAGAAGAAATATTAACTAGTGTGGCTCGAACATTTCATCGAACACCTCATGTGCATAGGAGGTGAGCTAGAGCACCCAAATGCCCTCCCCTCGCCGGCCAGCAAAAAACAGAGCACGGTGGAGTGCTCTGCTCGCTGGCGATGGGCTATATATAGGCAAATCATTTGTCCCGGTTCGTGGCTGGAACCGGGACCAATGGTTATGTGCCAGGAGCGAGGCCCATTGCTCCCGGTTCGTTCCTAGAACCGGGACAAATGGGTCCAGACGAACCGGGACCAAAGCCCGCGAGGCCCCGGGCGGCCTCCTGGGCTCACAAACCGGGACGAATGCACCCATTGGTTCCGGTTCGTATAAGAACCGGGACTAATGGGTTGGCCAGGCCCGAACGAAAGCCCCTTTTTCTACTAGTGACCACTCCTCAATGAGATCGTTCTGAAGATCATTGTGCGCTGCGGGACGCCGGATGGCATGATAGGAGGCAACAAAACGGGCCACCCTTTCAGCCCTCCGTCGCACTCGCACGGGATGTCCCAAGAGCTCATACTGTGAGTAGTCTAAATCTTGGCCACGCTCATTCTCGATGATCATGTTGTACATGATCACACAAGCGTGCATGATGTACCAAAGCATTTTTTGATCTCAAAATCTAGCCGGTCCTCTCACAATAGCAAATTGGGCTTGCAAAATCCCAAAAGCTCTCTCCACATCTTTTCTAGCCGCCGCCTGAGCATTGTGGAAATCAAGATTTTTCTTACCTTCCGGTTTTTTCAACGGCTTCATGAAGGTTTGCCACTTTGGATAGATGCCATCCGCTAGATAATGGCCATAGTTGTATATACGGCAATTTGCTACAAACTGCACCAGTGGCAACTCACCATTTGCAATCTTATTCATCAGTGGTGACCGGTTGACAACATTGATGTCATTCAAAGATCCAGGCATTCCAAAGAATGCATGCCAAATCCAAGTCTCTTGATCGGCCACCGCTTCAAGGATTATAGTGGAACCCTTTTTTTGGTCGTGGAATTGCCCATGCCATGCCTTTGGACAATTCTTCCAACTTCAATGCATGCAATCTATTGAGCCAAGCATGCCAGAAAAGTCGTGAGCTTTGTTCATCGCCAATAGCCTTGCGGCGTCTTCAGCATTGGGAGATCTCAAATACTCCTCGCCAAACACTTGCACAATTCCGACTGCGAAGCGCTTGACACACATGGTGGCTTGACTCTCACCCATAGCCAAGTGATCATCAACTAGATCAGCCGGGATACCGTATGCCAACATACGCAAAGCGGCTGTCACCTTCTGAAAGGTGCTATGCCGAGCTCTCCGGCGGCATTCCTCCTTTGCTGAAAAAACCGGTCATGGCTCGCTAGTTTCTCTGCAATGCGCCTGAACAAGTCGGTGCTCATCCTAAACCGGCGACGAAAATACGACTCCGGGTATGTGGGATTCTCCATGGAATAGTGCCTCATCAATCTGTTATGGGCATCGATCCTATCTCTCCAAATTTTCTTCCGACCCATAACCGAACCACCGTGCTTCGATTTTTTATTGATATGCATAGCTAGGATCATTGCAAGATCCTCCTCCTCTTCCATATCAAATTCTTCTTCGGAAGAATCATACGACGAACTCATCTACAATGTTTAATACTATGCTATAAAAACTACAATCAACATGCACCAAATTCATGAAGTTTGAGCAATACATACCTTGTAGGCGTTTTGTCGAACACCTTGCGGGCGCCGAGCGGCAGCGAGCGCTCGGGCGCTATTCGTCGGAGGACGGACGTGCGCGAGGGGCGGCGGGACTACAGGGGGGGCGGAGAAGCCGCCGCGGCGCGGGGATAGGCCGGGGAAGCGCCAGAACGGTCGCCGGGTGGCGCGGGCGGCGGCGGCGGCGCGGCTGGATGGGGGGTGGGAGTTGCGAGCGAGCGCGCGGGAGCGGGCGCAGCAAATAAGCGACACGCGATTGAGTTTCGACCCGCGCGCTGAACTACATATGCCGCGCGCTGTTTTTGCGCGCCCGCTGGAGCAACTATACCGGTTGCGCGCGCGCTAAAACGGGCAATTTTGCGGTGCGGCGCTAGTTTGGCGCGGCCGTTGGAGATTCTCTTACGCTCACACTTTTCCAATCGACTCATCTTGTGTCTGTATCACTTGGTTTTTGAAGCATGTGCTGTGAATCAATGTCCTCGAGATGATAAAACGACGCACATGAAAATTGAAGGTGAGTATGAGCGTTGCGCTTGTACTCTTATTTTTCTTGTGCCGAACTTTGAATGGGAGGAAGCATATCTCGTTTTCCTCGTGGTGAGCATCCAATTCTAAAACGGGAAGAAGAACAGCCCATTTCCCTTGAGAAAACGTCATCGACGAACCGTGTCAGCGGTCAACCAGCATTCCATCTCCCCAATCACCCATCACCCTGCTATGGCGCTAGTACGAATTTGAACTCGGCACCCTCCAAACTCCAAACTCCAATCTCTCAAAGTGAAAAGTTATTCAAGGATAATAATCTTAAAGCGTTACGTACCTAGAGCCAGGGCTCCGCCTCCTCCAAGAAAGAAAGTTAGGGTTCGTGCCTCTCGCCGGCGCCGGCGCAGGTCCGCCTCATCTCCGGTGGCCCTAGGGCCATGGAGGCACGGTGGATCCTGGCAAGGGCGAGCGGGAGGGCTCCGTTTTTAGTTGTTTTTTTCAATCTTGTTAGGGTTTGTGTTCTACTCAGGAAGGCGAGACGGCGGCGGCTCCCTGAAGATGGAATAAAGGTCTCCCCGCCTAGCCCCCGTTCCGGCGGTGCGTCTAGCATCGTTGGTGGGCGTGTGGAGGTGTGTCTCTGGCAGATCTATCTTTGGTGGATTTACTCGGATCTCGTCGTTGTTCGTCTATGTTCATGTGTCTTCGGTTTGGATCCTTCCGATCTACGTTATTTTTCATCGGCGGCGGTTGCTGTTCTGGGGTGCTGGTCCTATGGGGCCTTAGCACGGCGACTTCCCGACTGTCTACTACAACAAGTTGTGCCCGGCTTCGGCGATGGAGGGGCGATGGAGGGGCTCGCTTCGGTGCTTGTAGTCGTCGCTAGGTGGTCTACGAATCTGTATGTAATTTTTATTTTTGTTATTCGTTGTACTGCCATGATTGAAGATGAATATATTGGAAGTTTTTCCGGAAAAAAAAAATCTT
Source organism: Triticum aestivum (assembly GCF_018294505.1). Taxonomy (NCBI): domain Eukaryota; kingdom Viridiplantae; phylum Streptophyta; class Magnoliopsida; order Poales; family Poaceae; genus Triticum; species Triticum aestivum. The sequence goes on along the minus strand of NC_057808.1, from coordinate 492,668,058 downwards.
AAAGCTCACACTTCCATTTTCTTTCTTTTCTGCACCGAAGGGGAGGCACAGAACAGTTGATGGCTAGACCTGTGGTAGGCTAGGACAGGTAACATGGCACTCAATCACATAGCTGTGCAACATCCAGGGAAACTACACAAGGCATCCATGTCCTTTTCTTTCCTGGTGGTTTACTGCTAACTGTAGCAGTCTGGTCTGGGAATGGCAGCAGTAGTACGTTAATCACGTGACCTGTTAGCGAGTCCCCAGGAGTTTAGCATGGTCGTCCGCAATTAGTTCACTTTTCTTTTATTGCGGCGTTTTCTTTTTAAATTTCATCGGTGCGTTTTGTCATGGGTGTCACGTCAGTTTTGGGTGCAGGCACGCAACGCACGCGGATCTCCTGTTCTCTTGCCGACTAAACCCATCGGCTCTCTGCCTGTCATCTGACCCTGGACTGGCTCTACGTTATTGCAATTTTGGAGTTTACCGCTCATATACAGTCTGGTCCTTGCGATATCAAGTCAAATAATTCAAAAGCTCCTCTCCTCTCCTCTGCTTTTCCCGTTTTTTCTACCCGTTATGCAAAGCCCACAAATGAAAACATTTTGCACTTCCATCGTCTATGCCACACGCATTCATATGGATATCTTATTTATTCATTAGCTTTTCAGCAAAACTGAGTTGAAAAAGACCCCTGATAAGTATATTGTGTTAAAAGAAAAGGAGAGCATAGGAGGTGGAGGCCAAATAAGTAGTACTATGTCTTTGGAGACAACATTTCTTTTTGTGGGGAATGCCTTTCGAGACATTATCATGAAAGGTTGAAAAATGAATGTGCACACTGTACGTTATAACTGCGGTGGGCCTACACCGGGAAGCAAAGGTAGCAACTGAGAGTTTAAATCCGTTTGTTGTGGTAATAGTTTTTTTCCTTCATCATAGTCAATCAGCTTTACAAAAAGGACGATAAGCATAACGGAATCCACTGTAATACTCCCTCCGTCCCATAATATAAGAGCGTTTGACACTATTATGGGACGGAGGGAGTACATAGTAACGAGAAGCTACAAAAGGTGAGTACCGTCTCTCTTGAAGCCACATGTTATCACCAGACAGTTCGAAAACCAGGGAGCCCAGTGATGGAAGCACCACTGTTCTTCACCCTGAAGTCTGAAGAGTGCACCACGTTGCTAAAATGTAAGCCAGACCGCTGCAAAAAATTCTAAAAATATCACACCATGTAATACTGCGTTTTTTTAGTAAAAAAAGGGGGCAAAAGGCTTGCCGCACTCGTTAACTTAGGGGGGGGGGGTGTTTATGATACATAACAACGACTTCATGGCATCTATAACATTGACCCGTTCCTCCCGCATCCATTCATGTAAAAGGGGGCCAGTCCGTGGACACGGATGTGGGAGTCGACCATCGCTATCCACATGCAATTCAAACAGAGTTTCAACAGACTGGATAAAATTCATGCAAACCAGCTGATTTTACCAAACCTATCCTACGCGGCGGCCGTCGTCCACTTCCTTTGTATTACGCATCGACGAGTGCGTCCTCCATCTGTTGCCTCCATGAGCGGCCGTAGGGTTCAAGACCCGTGAAGTGAAGGTGCGGTCTCCGGCGAGGAAGAGTAGAGCATCGAAGGCGGACCGGCCCACTTGGGGAACAATGCCCTGCCGCCCCCCATGCCCTACTCATTCTCAGAGGAGTCTGTGCCCTTTCCGTCCCAGTGGTCGTGAGATCCACGATGGAAATGGAGGGGCAGGCGCTCTCGCCGTCCCACCGGCGCGCCTGAAAAGTTCGTTGGCAGCGTTCTGGTCCGCGATCGCCTGCGCAGCCAGCGCGCCTCCGCGTCTACATCCGGCTGCGCCGCTTGTGGGGCGAGAGCGACAGCATGAGCGCGGGCGGCCTCGTCGAGCGGCTTCTGCTGAGCGACAAAGTTGGGGTTCGCCGCGGTCACGGCTTCCTTGCTAGTGCGCTCTCGCCGTCCCACCGGCGCGCCTGAAAGTTCGTTGGCAGCGTTCTGGTCCGCGATCGCCTGCGCAGCCAGCGCGCCTCCGCGTCTACATCCGGCTGCGCCGCTTGTGGGGCGAGAGCGGCAGCATGAGCGCGGGCGGCCTCGTCGAGCGCTTTCTGCTGAGCGACAAAGTTGCGGTTCGCCGCGGTCACGGCTTCCTTGCTAGTGCGCTCTCCGTAGATTTGGTCCTCCGCCAGTCGGAACAGGTTGTACTGTTGGTCATCATGAGCCCGCCGGAACGCCGACATATATAGGAGCCACCGCAGGCTGCTCCTCCGTAATGGTCGAGGTGTAGTGTGCTTGCGCCTGCTCCACGGTGATGCCGGCATCCACAGGCACGTGTTTTGGCGCGGTGTCTCGGAGCCCGTGTCCATCGTAGGGTCGTCATTGTCGGAGACCTCGAGCGAGCTAGCCAGCATGCCGGCCTCGATCTTCCTAGCACGGCGGCTCTGCCAAGCGGCCACAAGGGCAACAACCTCGTGCTTCTGCTCTGTCGGCAGACTCTTTCCAAAGCTTTCCCACTCACGGTCATGGCGGATGTAGTGCAAGAGAGGACAATGTGGAGCGGATGTGTTGTGAGCCGGGTGTGGCCACCCTTAAATAGCGGTTTTCGGTGAGGCAAAGCGTCTGGGTCCGTCAATGCGCGTGTGTCGGAGTTGGTTGCTCGGTCGACGAGCATGTTTAATGGCGGCAGACGGAGGGACGTGCATTGAGCGGGTGTAGTAGATATCTGTCTCGTCTTCTCCAGTAAACGTCTCTCCAACATTGAACAGGCGTGGAGACGGGGGACGCGGTGCGGGCTGCGCCCTTAGCCGACGAGTCGCTTCAATGCCGGCGTGAGTGAGCGGTCACGTCCGTTCTGGACCGACGTCAATGTGGAGCGGCCGCTCTAGAGCGACGTGAATGCAGGCATCTGGCTTCGGACGGGAAAGCTCGCGGGCGCGGGAGGTTTTTTTGGTGTGCCAAGTTAGTCAGGAGCGAGCGTGGTAGCGGTCCGGACACCCGCAAAGCCCTCCCCCTCCTCTAGTGTGTCTCTAGTTTGCGGGAAAAAGCACGTCCGGAGCGGGCGTGGCAGCGGTCCGGACGCCCGCAAACCCCCCTCCCCCCTCCAGTGTGTCAAAAGCACGTTCGGAGCGGCCTGCGCATCGATGCAGGATCGTGTTAGATGGCAAAACACATCTGGACCGCATGGTCCAAACTGTTGCGGGCGGTTTGAGGGTTGGCGTTGGAGATGTCTCACAACATAGCCCGTCAGGAAAGAAGTGGATTGCTCTCTCGGCATGATGATGCTCAAGTGCCTAGCCCCCTCGATGACCCAAAGTTTGGCCTCGCCCTGAATAAGCTTGAGTAGACAGCAGGGCGGCATTGATTTCTTCCTAAAATCTCTAGCGTTTCTCTCATTCCAGATAACCCAACACACAAGTATTGTGATGAAAGCTATGACCTTCCAGTTTGCAGTATTGGGTTTCGACTTGTTAATCCACCGACTCTATTTTTGACATTGCCCTCCGTCATCATCAGTTTATCTCTAGAGCCCCTAAACCCAACCATTCGTTGACCATTCGCCAAATGTGCAACGTGAACCAACATTTAAAGAAGAGATGGGAGGATGCAATCATAATGTCAAAAATCCTTCCATCTCTTCCCATCCTCTCATCTCTTCTTGGGAGGGGGTATATGATTAGCATGGAGTGTTTGATGCCATATGAAAAACAACAAAATCCTAAAAACAGATTTGATTGAATGATAGACTTCCAATGAAATGTAATACATATGGCTTCATCCTGTAGGATGAATCAAACAATCAACTTAGGGAAAATTTCTAATTATTCTAGTCTACAAAAATCCTATAGACTTCCTCTAAACCAAAGGAGCCCTGAACGGGTAGCAAAGGTAGTAGCAGGCGACTGTTTAAATTGACCTTGGTCGGTTGGTACTAATGATGCAGGCCATTGTTGTACCGCCCAATGATAAAGCCTTTTTCTTCATAGTCAATCAGCTTTACAGTAGGAGTAAATCAAGAAAATAAATATATGCAACGGAATCCAGTGTACTACGCATCGAGAGGCTACAGCGAGTGTGAGTACTAGCGGTTCTCAAAAGCTACACGTCTCATAAAAACTCACAGTCCTGACAAAGCAAATGCCGCCCCACACGCACTGTTGCGCTCCTACCAAAGTCCTTCGGCGTTTATCACTTTGAGGATCTCGTGTCAGCTTTCGCGCGCTGACGCATCCAAGATTTCGCTGGGTTGAAATACAGACGCGGTTTCTTCAGTGTATGTAACCAATGCCATGGCTATAGTAGTGAAATACAGATGGCAATGGCAGTGAAGATAAGCTATAGTAGTGATGCGTATCTCAAAGAATATATGTTTAGATTAAAGAGGAATCACGCCGACCCTGAAATCTTAGTGCCACAAACACAAGGCACGTGATCAATCAGTCCACAGTCTCAAACAAAGCCACTGACCAAATCCAACAAAATCCGCAGCAGAGGGTGACAAAAACACCACAGCTTTCACCCTGGGGAGCGCACGCCGTTGCTAAACTATAACTCTAAACCCAGCAGCAGCAGCAGCATCACCTTGTCCTAAAGCTAATCAAAGAATCTTTGCCTGCGAGACGCAGGCAGAAAAGAATGAGAGGCGGTGAAAATCTCAGACTCAGAAACGAGCAACAAGAAAGGGCTTTTGATCCCGACAAGCGGGTGCAGAAAGCAAAACCTGAGAATGAGAAAAGCGCCGCGCTTTTCTTTCTTTGTTTGTTTATTTGCCGTAGCGGGCAACAGGGTAATTTTCTTGTCTATATAATTCTCGCCCTCCTCCTCCCTGCGGCTGCCACACAGGCAGGCAGCCGAGCCGAGCGAGCAATAATTCGCACCGGCACACAGGAGCGGCAGTAATGGCCGCGTGGTGCCGGTGCCAGTAGCAGGCAGGCAGGCAGGGGAGTAGCGCCACTGCACTGGGCACTGCTGACGCTTCGAGCCCACGCTCTTCCCTCCACCCTTGCCCCTCCCTCCCGAAACTCCCTCCCTCCCTTGGCCTCCTCAGGCCTCCCAATCTCGCAGAGCGGCGGCCGTCATTGGCCGGCGGCGGTGCGCGGCCCCGGTTGTTTCCTCCGGCGTCAGGTGCCCGTGATCTGGTAACTCACTTTCCGCCGCGGTTTTGTTTTCTCTTGTCCCTTATGTGAGATTGCGCAGTTTGCGGCTTTGCGCTCGTGCTGACGGAAGAAAATTCTGCGACTGGAGGTTGTTGCAGAGGCGGCGAGGTGAGGTGACGCGGCGGCGCGATGAGGTGGCTCAAGTCGTTGGTTGGGCTGAGGAAGGTGGAGAGGCAGCAGCAGCGCCGCAAGGAGGATGGCGACGCCGGCCCAACAGTACGCGCCACTACTTCTACCTACATGCGATTCCGCCTCTCGTTTGGCTCTCACCTCTGGGTTCCTTAATTCCTCTGGGATACCTACTTATTCTGCTTGGATGTGGAGTGGAAGGATCGTAACAATATTTTGCCCAGTGCTTTTTTATCATACAGTAGGAATTCATTCTTATCATACACTAAATCTAATCTAGGGTATCAGTTGGTACTTCTGTATGCATTGCTTTTGCAAGTTGTAGTTGTTGGCTTGTTGCAGATCTGGGTTATATTATTTGAGTCATCCTTTGGCTCTGCACCACTGACAAGATTGAATTTTGAGGACTGAAGTTAGTCCCCCCCCCAAACAAAAACTCAACTGATCCTTTTCGAAAAAAAGCACAATAACTATAAATCTACCGTCCCTGATGATAAACACATGAGGAGACCATGTTTCTTCTTCCCATTTTTTTTTTGGAATAGAGTGCTGCCACATGTTCCTTTGATGATGTGCTTCCTTGTTTGCTTACACATTGTGAACTGGGGAAATTGCAGAAAACAGATGCCGTCGATCAGTTCCACTTCCAGGATCAGCACTCCCAGGATCACGCTAGCCTTGTCGGACCAGAAGAGTTCCCTGATGAAAATGGTCCGTCAGAAGATGAGTGCGATACACCTTCATGCTCAGGACCTGGTTTCAGTATGCTTAGTGTGCCACTGCCTCAAACAGAAGAGGAGCTCAAAGAGATCTGGGCTGCCACAATTATTCAGACTGCATATAGAGCCCTACTGGTATTCACCTTTTTCTCTGTCGATTAGCAGTTAACTTCTTGCTTGCTCTGTACAGTGGGAATAATTACACATGTTTCCTAACTTGTATATTGATAAGATGCAAGGGGTCTGAAAATTTCAGTGGTTACTTTTTTTGTAGAGAAATTGGATCATGTGCTACGTTTTAATTAGTCTTGCTTGATTGCCGATGTGCGGTTTACTAGTAAATTACTAAAGCTCCAGTCTCCAAAATATGGAGCTCCTTTGTCCAAGCAAATCTGCACCTGCAGGGCTGCATTTGCATGCATAGGGTGTTGAAATATATTGCCCACCTCCCTCCATCAGTTCGGACTTTTGGATGAGTTGGCTGGAGCATGAATTCAATATGGTATCCAAGCCAAGAGGTCTTGAGGTTTTAATTAGTCTTAAGGACTAATATAGCCTAGACGTGAGGGGGAGTGTTGAAATATATTGCCCACCTCCCTCCATCAATTCGGACTTTTGGATGAGTTGGCTGGAGCATGAATTCAATATAGGGCAATATTAGGAGGCTTGCTATCCATTGTATATTTAAAACAGGACTTTGTGCAGTCAGTAGGGTGTGCTGCACTTGTCTTACCTCACAAATTTCACTTGGTTTTGAATTCCAACAACTATAACATACAGAGTGATTAGCATTATGTGATGACTATGCAGTTTCAGTAGAAGTAAGAAAAGCTACAGCTCGATCATCCTGATACTGCAATACATGGTAGAAGTAAAATCTATAATTCGTGGAAATGTTATGTATAGGTCTATGTTCATCACCATCAGTACTGTGCAACAATGTTTGATGGACTGTATGTTCATACGGCTGGTTGTCGAAGTATTAGTGCAAAGCATTGTATCGTACCAACAAGTTTCTCTCGGAAACAAAGAAATGTTAGAATGGAATCGAGGAATCTGCCAAGATTGCTCTAAATGTCTATTTTCTTATAAGGTACTAGTACTACACTAAGTTTAGCTTCATTCCTCTTCAGGCTAGGAGAGCCCGCCGAGCTTTAAAAGGACTGGTTAGGCTTCAAGCCCTTGTAAGGGGTCATATAGTGAGAAAGCAAGCTGCTATAACACTTCGGTGTATGCAAGCTTTGGTCAGGGTACAAGCCCGTGTTAGAGCAAGGCGGGTTCGTGTGGCCTTGGAAAATCAGATGGATGAGCAACAAAATAATGTAGAAGAGCAAACGGACGAGGCACATGTTCGAGAAGTTGAGGTAAGGCACACACTATTTTGCAAAAATTGTGGTTATAATTTGTAAGACATCCTGTTATATTATTATTTTTGTTATGCTGCTTGCCTTATTTGTTGACATCCTTTCATAAGGTTCCTGTTAGAGTTACATTTTTTATCAGGAAATAAATGGTAGTGCAGTGCAGTTATTTGGCCTGAGTTGTTAACTTCCATTACCACCTTACTTAAAATGCAGGATGGGTGGTGCGATAGTATAGGGTCTGTGGAAGACATCCAAGCAAAATTGTTGAAGAGGCAGGAAGCAGCAGCCAAGCGTGAGAGAGCCATGGCCTATGCCCTTTCTCACCAGGTAACTTTATCATACGTTTTGCCCGAGGACATTACTCAATGGTGGTAACAACACGATGCTTGAACCGTGGATTAGTGAATGCTATATAGTGGAACAAACATATTGCCCTGAACCTAAGTATAGCTTCTGGATGTCTAAGGTCATTTGGGAAGCCTCATGCTCGCTGTTTTTGTATGATTGGCTGCACCGCACTCTACTATGTTTGCTGTTGCTGCACTCCAACTTCCAAGTGTTGCTTTCATGAATAACATCGAAGTTAACCTTCCCTCCAAGCTAGCTACATAATTTTGTTCTTCATGTTTTCCTTGCTATTCTGCTATTGATTAGCCTTTATCTGTAATTGTACTGCATAGCTAATATGAGGCCACTACTTGAAAAGAAAAAGGGAAAGCGTCAGTGCTTCCTTTAGTGTTCCATCTGAAGTTCCTTCTCTCCTTTTTCTTAAAAAAATCTTAAGTTTCTTCTCTCCTTTTGCAGTGGCAAGCAGGTTCAAGGCAACAGGCAGCCATTACAGCTTCTGAACTAGACAGGAACAGCTGGAGCTGGAATTGGCTGGAGAGATGGATGGCCGTCCGCCCGTGGGAGAGTCGGTTCCTTGGCATGTACGCAGCAGATGGAATTGCCATTGATACCGGAGCGCACAATGCTGAGGGAAATGCAACCAAGGCTCCATACAGGAAACCTGTGAAAAAGCAGGTTTCAGCTCTTCATTCAAGTGTGTTGATCCAGAAGGCCCGCCCCTCGAACTCGGAGGGTGGTGGCTCCTTGTCGAACCCGTCTGCCGGTTCGGCGTCAGCTAAACCGAAACGGAAGCTGCCACCAAAGGAAGGTTCTGATGAAGTCTCGTCTCGTCTTTCGGGACTTGGTGCCCGGAGCAGTAGTAATCCTAAGGAGAGGCCTGGGCAGTTACAACCTCGGGCCAACAAGAGGTTCTCCTTGCCTGGCACTGGTAAGTTCAAACCTTGCATCTGTTACATCTAGTGATGCAAAGATTTCCTGCTGGTTTTCAGTAACTTTTCTTCTTCGGAAAAGGCATCATTTTTTTGATAAATGTCCTTGTCTAGCATAAGTTCTTCTCATGTGCGCGCGCTATAACTACTCATCAGTTCAGAAGTAATCTCCATACTACAAGCTGTTTGTTTCCTTTTTCCCCACAAAAAAACAAAAGCTGTTTGTTTCCTGCTCCAACTTGTGCCTCGGTTTATACGGTTGCTTAAAGCTTCCAGATAGACTCACTTGCTACTGAAAAGATGCAGGCACAGAAGTTGGCAAACGGCAAGTGAATAAACCTGCGGTGAACCGATCCCCCAAGGCTACCGAAGACTCCCCAGCGCTGGAAGGGAAGCATCGCCGTGCCGGTTCCGTTGGTCTGCTGCTCAAGAGAGTTGAGCTGCAGGCTTGACAAGCCATCTGAAGCCCCATCTACCGTCGTCAAGGTTCGAAGTCAGCATGCTGCGCTCTGATACATGGGCGGCCTTAGATTCTGGAAGGTCCATTGGAGCAATGTGCATTTATTTCTTAGCCATATTATAGGTATGCAGTCAAAATGCTCATCTCAGGAGATGAGATCTAGCTAGTGCTTGGATATGTATGTGCTGGTCAGCTGGTGCCTCTAGTCCTGGAGGTTACCATAGCTTGTACTGTTGTATTTGTAGCTAAGAGCAAGTATGGGCTCACATTTTCTGGAACTATTTTTTGTACAATAAAAAACAATTCTGAAACTTTATGTTTTTATCAAGGGTAACCCCGTGCTTTTCACTGGTGTGTGCTCTGTAGTCTCTACCTTGCTGAGCTGCTGGGCCATGGTGCCTGAAGTAGTAGTTTTTTTTTTAGAAGAATCTGAAGTAGTAGTTGAGTTGCTTGTTAAATCTCGGGCCTATCAGACCAAATGGGCTTCGGCCCAGCAAGAAAGCCAGCTCATTCTACCTTTTATTCCTTGCCCCGACGCGACGCGTTTCGTTTGGTTCCGTTTGCTTGGCGTGAACCGTAGCGGAACCGTCATCCATCGACGACTTCCGTCGCGCCCGAGGCACCCACAGCGAGGCGCCCGAAACAATTGTCTGTCTCCATGGCGGCAACGACGACGGCGACGTCGAGGCGGGCGCCGGCCGTCCTCCTCCTCCTCCTCCTCGCGGCGGCGTCCGCGGCTTCGGCCAGGGGCGACGGCAACGGCGTGTACGAGCCGTGCGCGGACGCGACGGTGAGCCGCGGCGACGGGTTCACCTTCGGGGTGGCCTTCGCGGGCCGCGACGCCTTCTTCTCCGGCGGCGTGCAGCTCTCGCCCTGCGACAGCCGCCTCAACCTTGCCGGCGCCGGCCCGCAGCTCGCGCTCTTCCGCCCCACCGTCGACGAGATTTCGCTCCTCACCGTCAACGCTTCCGACCCCAAAGCCCTGGTGAGTCGAGTCGTCCTCCGCCGAGCTGCACCTCCTCAAGCCTTTCCTCCGAATTTTGTTGTTCGATCGAAGCTTTTTGCGCGAGGAATATGCTCCGTATGACGAACCCTAATTGATTTCCCATTTGCACCCCAGGGGAACCAATTGTTTGGCACAAAGAATTGTCTTCTAGCTAGCTCCTTTTTTACTTCTTCTATAAATAGTAAATAAATCATAGTGCTTTGCAAGCAAGAATTTGGGATGGCCATCAATCATGCGGTACGCCCTCCTTGCCTTTTGTCAATTAGTGTGTGAGGGATGAAGAAATTCAAATCGTTTGGGACACCTCACAAATCCATTGATGATCGCCTCTTGATTGGGGAGGTTTAAGCCAAACAAACGGAGAGCTGGAGACTGCCCCACAGGCAACACGTCCAGACAACCGACAGCTACGTTTTTGGGCTCATTGGAGGAGGGTAGATCCGTTAATGGCGCTCTCAACATGCCTCCGTGTTCTCTGTGGCCCAACCTAAGTGCTAGGTTGGAGTATTACTTGGTCGGTGCAATCTCGTCTGAGGATTTATTGAATGTGCTGTCCCCTCACTCTGGGGAAATTTCCCCTTCAACTAATTGATTGGGCTCAGCCGTTTGTTTTTAAGATAGTATCATGATGACCGATTATTATGATGAGGACGCTCATTTATTTCTCATCTAGTACCTGATTCATTGACTGGCATTCTGTTTTTTCTTGCAAATATGGGTTAATAAGACTGCTGCATAAGAACGATTTCAGTAATACTGAAAACTTCAGCACACTGTAATTTTTTCCGAGACAACCTGGAGTAGATACGGCCTGCTGAGAAGAACTGCACAATAGCTTGCATCGTTCTATCATGATACAATTGTTACTTTCTTGTAGTAGATAAGATAGGTGTACTCATCAAATGTCTTGTTGGACAGTGTTCTGACATAAAAGATGATGGGTTCATCATTAGTCCTAACATGCCGTTCTTTCGCTCTGTTCCAGACATCTGCTGGTGGGTACATGGTGGCCTTTGCCGGGAGGAAATTCGCGGCAAGGTCGCCGCCCGTGTTCGTCGGCAACAGCTCGTACACAGTCACCGGCTTCACCCTGGTGCGCCCATAAACCCATAGGCTGGAGGATACTACTCTAGATCTTACGCCCACAAAGCTCATCACTGACTCCCTCTGTCTCCCAGGTGTTCGAGTTCCACAAGGGCACGCTCCAGAACCTCTTCTGGAAGGCGGACGGCTGCTCGTCGTGCTCCGGGCAAGCCAACTTTGGGTGCGTCGAAAACAGCTGCGCGATCAAGACGTCGAGCTGCAAGGGCAGCGGCGGCGGGCAGGTGGACTGCAGCCCCGGGATCCAGCTCGCCTTCTCCGGCACCGACAAGCACGAGGCAGTGCTCAACTCGTGGTACGAGGTGTCCAAGCTGAAGCAGTACTCCCTCTTCGGGCTCTTCTCCAACCTCAAGGACTCACTTGCGGGGCAGTTCAGCAACTTCTTCTAGCATGTCGTGCGTGCTCGGTCACGGTCAGTCCCCCCGGCCGTCTTCCTCCTCCTCGTGCAGCTTCATATTGCGTCGTCGCCCGTGTACTGTTTGTTGTCCCGTGCCGTGTAACGTTTGTGACCAACTGCTTTGTGTATCGATTATCAGCTGCTACGTACACTCGTTAACTGTTAGGTATAGAGACAATGTAAGTTACGTACGAAACTAGTGTATTTTTGTAATGTATAATGGAATTTGTGTAGTTTTGTGGTGGTATGGACGAGAAAGTAGTTTGAAACTAGCGCATTGTTTGACTGTTTATGCAACTATTGGTGAAATGTTTTCATGTCGGATGAGCTAAAATTTGTTACTTTCGGCTGTTGTACATGTATAAAAGCTTCGTGACTGCCTTGCGCGAGTTGGGAGTGTTTTGGGGAGGGTGGAGGCCGCTCTCGCCAAACTAGAGGTGGTGTTGGATATGTCTTCGCTGCCTGAGCTTCAGATTAGGGTTGTGCTTGATTTGTCCCTGTTGCCCGAGATCCAGGTTGGTTCTGCCGATGAGGAAGCATGCATGTATGGAGATCTCTCCCCTTGTGATACATCGTGTCTGTTGCCGTTGCCTGTCGTGTCGATTGCTTCTGAGAGTGAAGCTGTTGTCGAGGTCATGGCTTCGGTGCTGCAGATTATGCCTGAGCTGCAAAAGATTTATGGGGAGCCTACTTCGCCTATTTCGATGGTGCTTCCTAAGGAGATGGAGTCACTTGTAAGGTATTTGGTGATGCCCACTTCGACTTCACCATCGTCGTTGGAGCCCATTCAGCCGCTCGACTTTGTGGACCGTGGATGTTTGGATGCTGCTACTGCTCTCTCACCTGAGGCCGTTGGCCAGGTGGCGTCTGCGGGTGCCGACGATGATGAGGTAGGTGCTTTGGCATCTAATTCTGAGGCGCCAAAACCCATCCGGCCGCCCATTTTTGACCGTGATGCTATGTTGGCACGTATTGACGAGGTGGTCTTTGTGAAAAAGCTTGGCCGCTTGCTCCCCTCCTTGGATGTAGCTTGTCCTGGGTCGGGCAAGGCGATTGCTTGCCTCCTAGCGGTGAAGGGTTCTACGTGCAAAATAAAGAAGGTGAAGAAGGCTCTCAGGGCCATAGGCAAGAAGAGTGGCGCCATTGGTAAGGCGTCAACATTTGCTTAATGGAGGATGCTCAGTCCTGCCGTCCTCCATCGCCGTCTGGCTCATCTCCGAGGATTTCGTGGCGCCTGATGTATTCAACCGTGGCTTCGTTGAGGGTTTCTTTGAGGGTCTGTGGTTGTTACATGTTATGTATGTTTGTCGGGTTGACTATGGGGTCATGGAGTTTGTTTCTTAGCGAGTAGTCCGCATGTGGTCTATATGTATCGGTTTTCGCTCGGTTTTTTGTTAATTAACTGGGCAATTCTCTTCTTCTTAATTAATCGATGAGGCAAATCTTTTGCCTCCATTTCAAAATAAATAAATAAAAGGAGAGCATTTGTTTGTGGCGCGCGTCCTTGTGATCCGAGCAGCACCGGCACGTACGGTGGACTGAGTCGAGAATGACGAGCGCTTGCAGCTTGCTCTCTTCATAGAAGCGACCTGAGATCAGATCTGACCCACCCACGTTGCTCCCGTGGGCGACAGGGAGGGTGCTCCTGCAGCCGACGACAACACCCTCCTCCCTCGCCGCCGTCAGAGGACGAGGCCGGTGACGGCAGGGCATTTCGCCTTCTCGCGCTGGGACTCCGCCATGGGACGGAGCGGCTGGGCGGGGCACCGTGATGACGAGGGTCGTGGTGGTGCAGCGGCGGATCCTCACGACGGCTTTGAGGTGGCGGATCGTGCAGGCGAGGGGGTGGCGGTGGATCGGGATCCGCCCAGATCTGAAGTCAGTCTTCAGCCGGCGGCGCCGGCTGTAGGCATCGTGGGACGGTGTGCTCCGCCGTGGCGGCGATGGCGTCGGCATGGTGGAGGCAGCGAAATGGTGGCGGTCCTAGTTCTCTTATCGCATCACTGCAACGATCTGCATGATTGGTTCTCCTCGGTCTGGCTGTCGACGTGTTCCGAAGGTCTGTTGTTTGTTGACACCATGGGGCATGTCGGTATCGATTTCCATGGCATAAGCAGCGGTGGAGAAAGTCATGGTGGCTGAGATCGGAGGATCGATAAGGCGGAGGGGGCCTTGAAGGCGATGGAGTCAGCTAGGTGTTTGATAATTTTCAGAAGCAGCAGTGGCTAGTGGGGGTGGTAGCATTAGAGGATTTCATTTTTTGTGCTGCTGCTTAGGTACCGGGTCGTGACTTTCAGGGTCAAAACCTAAGGTCTGATCTTCATTGGTTGTGCCTGGCAAATCCCTTGCTGCAGATATCGTTTTGAAAGCTCGGACTTTCTCCAGGGCGAAAACCTAAGATCTTGAATCGGGCGCGACGACGCTTGTGCACTGTTTTCTTCTTAAAGACGTCGTTTTTGGAGCCTTTTATGTTTTTTGGGCTTTGTCTTTGGTGGTTGTTTATGTGCTGTTGCTGAGAGCAGTCGATCACTGTGGTGGCGCCTTTGTTTTTTTCTTTCTTTTTTATTTTCTTTTTGGGCTGTGACATTTCTGGATGTCTTTGTGACATTTTGGTGGTGCAGAGCCTGAGTACAATTGATATCTTTACGATATTAATATAGTGAAATCTCTATATACTTATTTTGGATCACATACGGATGTATATAGATGCATTTTAGAGTATAATTTACTCATTTTGCTTCGTGTGTAGTTTATAGTGAAATCTCTATAAAAACAACTTATAGTACTAGTTGGGAACCGGAAGGAGTGTTTTATTTTTTTCAAAAAAGAAGCTTGCTCTGTTGCTCAGTGCTCACGAAACAGAACATACGGTTGGCCGGCCAGTGGCGCGAGGGACCGAACCAGCGAACGAACATACCTAATTACATACTGTATCCCGGCAAGTAAGCGTTTTCTCCTCTTCTTGTACGCTTGACACAGCGCTTTCGTGCGATCAGCAGACCGAGCACCTCCATGCAAAAAAGAACGAAAAGAAAAGAAAGAAAAACAGACCGAGCACCGAGCACATGTGGAGTATGCATGTCGCTAACTTTCCATTTCATTTCTTATAATGCGTGACTCAGCCCATTTGGACAAGAGAGAGACAAGAAAAGTGTTATGGTCAAGCTGGACACGTGCTCCTCTGCTTGCTCCGGCGATTGATCGGGTCAAACACGACCAACCGTATGGCTACGACGGATGATGTTGATGATGGTCTTCAGGAGACGGCCACGGAATTCACCGCCGACCAATCCAATCAAATCCAATCCGAGCAGTTCACGTAGAATTTGCCGCCACATCCTGCGATTTTTTACTGATACTGGAGCACTTAATTTTACCCGCGGCGAGCTGGTTTGTCCGGCGCGGTGCGCTGCGGAAATGGAATCCGTTGCACATGCCTGCCTGGTGAACTTTGTACAGCCAGCTAAGCTGCGCGCCGCACTGACGCGGTTTAGGTTCGAGATTTCCAGTTTCCAACAGGGATAACCGACGCACGCCACCGCGTGATCCAAGGACCGAACCTGGACGCCAAGCCATCGGATCGGATCGGGTGTATTACTATTGGATCCACTTGCCGCAGGGAGAAGGGTCTGGGTCGCCGTCCCCTTCCTCCCACCTTCCCCGAGCCTCGCACGGGACGAGACGGCAGACCCCTTCAACCCCCAACCCCGCGTCCCCGCCCCGATCAATACCGGTTAAGTAACTAACCCCTTCTTCCTCCCTTGTCCACTCCGCTTCTCCCCGTCCAAGAAACCGCGCCAGGACCTCCACCCATCCAGGAGAATCAAGAAGCCGGCGTACAGACCGATCCATCGACCCTTGCCTGAGCCGCCGGCAGCAGCAGCCATGAACAACCTCTTCTCCAGCTCGTGGAAGCGCGCGGGCGCGGGGGGCGACGGCGGGGACCTCGAGTCCGGCGGCGGCGGCGGCGGCGTGGAGATGACGGCGCCGCCGGGCGCCGCGGCGGGGGCGAGCCTGGACCGCTTCTTCGAGGACGTGGAGTCCATCAAGGACGACCTGCGGGAGCTGGAGCGGATCCAGCGCTCCCTCCACGACGGCAACGAGTCGGGCAAGTCGCTCCACGACGCCTCCGCCGTGCGCGCGCTCCGCTCCCGCATGGACGCCGACGTCGCCGCCGCCATCAAGAAGGCCAAGGTCGTCAAGCTCCGCCTCGAGTCGCTCGACCGGGCCAACGCCGCCAACCGCTCCGTGGCCGGGTGCGGGCCGGGCTCCTCCACGGACCGCACCCGCACCTCCGTCGTGGCCGGCCTGCGCAAGAAACTGCGGGACGCCATGGAGTCCTTCTCCTCCCTCCGCTCCCGCATCACCTCCGAGTACCGGGACACGGTGGCGCGGCGCTACTTCACGGTGACGGGGTCGCAGCCCGACGAGGCGACGCTGGACACGCTGGCGGAGACGGGCGAGGGGGAGCGGTTCCTGCAGCGGGCCATCGCGGAGCAGCAGGGCCGCGGGGAGGTGCTGGGCGTGGTGGCGGAGATCCAGGAGCGGCACGGCGCCGTGGCGGACCTGGAGCGGAGCCTGCTGGAGCTGCAGCAGGTGTTCAACGACATGGCCGTGCTGGTGGCGGCGCAGGGGGAGCAGCTGGACGACATCGAGGGCCACGTCGGGCGGGCGCGCTCGTTCGTCGACCGCGGGCGCGAGCAGCTCCAGGTCGCCCGCAAGCACCAGAAGAGCTCCCGCAAGTGGACCTGCATCGGCATCGGCATCCTGCTCGTCGTTATACTTATCATCGTCATCCCCATCGTGCTCAAGAACACCAACAAGAGCAACAACAACAACGGCCAGCAGTAGGCTGTGGATCTGCCCGTGATGATGATCCTAGCGATTGTTTTTTGTGAATTTTTGGCGATTGTAATTACCCCATCCGTGTGGTTCGTTGAGCCCTCGATTATGTTATATGATTATACTTTTCGGCGATTTAGTAGTGGTAATTATGCGGTTGATTAAGTTTGGGTTGGAGTGTGGAGCCAAGCTTGTGTGACAGGTGAGCCAACTTTGACTTGGTCGGAGTCCATGTGCCGGCGCGGCTGACCGGCGACGCAATCAAGAGAGAAAAAGAGAAGATTCAGGCTCCAGATGCGAGGCAGCGCTCGTTTGTTGGAGTAATCTACGGCAGGTCGTCCAAATCTCGAGCTGCCTGCGTGCTCGTCAACCATGGACATGGTGGTGCTAGTAGGAAAATTAAAAATATTCGTTGCTTGCAAGCTTCTCGAAAGGCAGACCTTCCGTGTCATTTCGAGGCAGGCTGGACTCCGACAAGATTGTGATGCAGTAATATAATTCTGCTCATTGGAATCAAGATTAGCTGAACCACCTCCCACTGGAATTGCACAACAAGTCCGGTACATGGCGCAGTCCGTTCTAAAGAAGGGAACACATAAGGCCCCGCTTGGATTACCGTTTTCGCTCGTATTCGGCTGTATCGGTCGTCTTGTTTCTAGGCGAAAAATCACCCTTGACCGGCAATTTACGCGTGTTTTTTCTCGAAAAGGCGAGCTCCCCGACCTTTGCATCAGAATGATGCATACGGCCATACTTATTAATAAGCAAATAGGTTCAACACAAGTCATCATGTCTCAAAACAAAAGAACGAAAAATGCTCACAAAGAGCACAAAAAGAAAGGTAAAGCCACAACCGCTTGGCATAAAAAGACAGGAAAACTAATTGCCTATCCTATTACATAACCGTCATCCAAACCGGTTGAAAATAGCCCGAGCTACCATCTCCCATTGGACAGATTCAGTAACCATACGCTCCCTGGACTCCGTCGGAGTGAGTAGCGACCACATACGGATCAACGCAGTGGCTCGGAAAATAACCTGCAAAAAATGAATGTTTGTTGTTCTGTTAAAGACCAAATCATTTCTGCAGTTCCAGACTGCCCATAATAAAGCACATACTCCTACACGAATGTGTCCCACGGTTTCGGAATCTATCCCGTCAAGCCACGTCCCAAATAACGTGCTGATAGTATTCGGCGGAGTAATATTAAAGGCAATGTGAACCGTTCGCCATAATTTTTTTGCCAAAGGGCAGTCAAGAAAGAGGTGTTTGATGGATTCATCCCGATCACAAAAACTACATCTTGTAGATCCTGTCCAGTTGCGTTTTGCCAAGTTGTCCTTTGTTAAAATGACTTGTTTATGGACAAACCACATAAACACTTTAATTTTCAAAGGTACTTTGACTTTCTAAACATGTTTCGAACTAGGAATATAGCCAGAGTTGATAACATCCAGATACATGGATTTAACCGTAAACTCTCCATTCCTAGTTAGCTTCTAGCACAACTGATCGGGCCGTTGAGAAAGCTGAACATCCATCAGTCTTCTCACGAGATGGAGCCAGGCTTCCCAATGGTTTCCGGCTAGCGTCCTCCTGAAGTGAATATTGAGAGGAGTGGACTGAAGTACTGTTGCAACGTAAGCATCTCTTCGTTGAACAATGCTATAAAGTGAAGGATATTGAAGCGCGAGGGGAGTTTCCCCTAGCCATGTATCCTCCCAGAATCTCGTAGTGGCACCGTTTCCAACTATAAACTTTTTTGTCGGATCACGGGTTCCGGCAAAACCCTCAAGGTTCGAACACTGGGGTGCGCACGAAGATCTCCCCCAACCGATCCACGTCCTAGCTTCGCTAAGATCTCAAGGGCTAACTCGACGAACTCGCAACACAAGGGACACAAGATTTATACTGGTTCGGGCCACCGTTGTGGTGTAATACCCTACTTCAGTGTGGTGGTGGTGGATTGCCTCTTGGGCTGAGGATGAACAGTACAAGGGGAAGAGCAACCTTCTGAGGCGAGGTGTTCTTGTGCTTGGTGAACTTGTGTGGTTGAGGATGATCTGAGTGATCCGTCCCCGTCTATGGTGGTGGCTAGTCCTATTTATAGAGGCCCTGGTCCTTTCCCCAAATATTGAGCAGGAAGGGAGCTAACAACAGCCAATTTGAAAGGGGACAACTAGTACAGCTTATCCTGAAAAAAGCAGTCTTCGCCTGCAAAAGGCTCTGGTGGTGACGCCGCCTTGGGCTCCATGGTGACCTCCGTCTTGCCGTCCTGCTAGTCTTAGTCTCGTTGCACTGATATGGAAACCTTTGCTTGACGCCTCGGTAGTCCGCGCCTGCGCTTGCCTCCTTAGCACCAAAGAGGAAACAAGTACACTGTGCGCACTGGCGCCCGCCTGGTCTCGATCGTCATGGCTCACGTCACGAGAACCTCGCGAGGTTTGCCTTGCCTTGATCTCTCCGCCCCTCACGAGCCAACCTGGTGAGGCCGCTCCCGAAGGGGTCTAGCGCCGCCCGCCTCGCGAGGGTCTTGAGTGCTTGTTGGTGAAGATGGGCCGTACGGGCCCGCTCGCAGAGCCATGCCATGGGCCGCAGGCAGGCAAGTCTGGGGACCCCCGTTCTCAGAACGCCGACAGTAGCCCCCGGGCCCAAGGCGCGCTCGGGCTTGGCTTCGAGGCGAAGCCAAAGGTCAAGTGCGGAGCGCCGCGGGCCCCAATAGCCTGCGGCCTTGGTCGACGAGTGGTGGTTGATTGGACGTGGTCGTCTCCGCTTCCCCACGCTGCCTCAGCAACTACCCGACTTGATAAGTCCCTGCGACATGCAAGGAAAAACCATCATTACCTGTGATCGTGGGGGCGCTGGTTGGCCTTCTCCTGCTATAAATGGGGAGGGGGGCAGAGCCCCCGTCGGCCATCTCCTCCCCTCCGCTTGCTTCTTTCCCCTTACTCCATTGCTAGCGGCGACACCAATGGCGCCGTCGAAGAGGTTCTCTGCCGCGGAGAAGGGGAAGGCCCCTCGCGAGGGCCCGGCTCTCCGCCGCCCAAGCGTGGACGCGGCCGTCCCCACAAGAACACTACGACCCCCGCCGCGGCCCCCCGTTCCTGGGGGTCGCTCCGGTCGCGGCAGCCCTGTCGATGAAGGGAGACGTGCCGTGGTTACACGGCCGGGGCCGCGCTTCCACTCGGCTGGTCGGAGAACCCGGCCGGCAACTGGCTTCAGCTCCCGCGCTTCTTCGTCGACGAGCTGCCAGCCTCTGGTCCAGGCGGGTTCTGGCTGCAGGCGGACGGTTGCTACAGCAGGGCTTCTTGGGTCGCGGTCGAGGTCTCCGCCGCGGGCAACATAGCTCTGGCCCGCGGTTGGCAGACGTTCGCCCGCGCGCGCGGCCTGGGCAGGCGGTGCACCCTCCATTTCAAGTACGACGGTGATGCGACCCTCTATGTGAGGGTGTTTGGGGAAGATGGTCGCCACGCCGAGTGCTGCCCCGAGGTGAACGACGGCGAGGAGGTGCTTGGCCTTGGCGACGGCCGCGACGAGGACGAGGGCGAACCCGCCCTTGGTGCCGACCGCGTCTCGTCCAGCTACGGCGGCTCTTCCGCCGGCGACAGCTCCAGCAGTGGTGGCTACGACCAGCCGCCGCGCCCGCTTCGAAGGCGGTAGCAGATCGTTTCGTCGCCGCGCCTCCGTGAAGCGTGAGGAGGGGTCTGGCTGAGCTCAGGGCGGCACCAGGTGTTGGGGATCGTAGCAGAATTTTAAAATTTTCCTACGCTCACCAAGATCCATCTATGGAGTATACTAGCAACGAGGGGAAAGGAGTGTATCTACATACCCTTGTAGATCGCGAGCGGAAACGTTCCAATGAACGAGGTTGATGGAGTCGTACTCGCCGTGATCCAAATCACCGATGACCGAGTGCCGAACGGACGGCACCTCTGCGTTCAACACACGTACGAAGCAGCGACGTCTCCTCCTTCTTGATCCAGCAAGGGGGAAGGAGAGGTTGATGGAGATCCAGCAGCACGACGGCGTGGTGGTGGATGTAGCGGGGTCTCGGCAGGGCTAAGCCGAGCTTCTGCGAGAGGGAGAGGTGTTGCAGGGGAGGAGGGAGGCGCCCAAGGCTGTAGTGCTGCTGCCCTCCCTCCCCCTTTATATAGGCCCCCTGGGAGGGGGGGGCGCCGGCCAGGAACCCATCTGGATGGGGGGGGGGGCGGCCAGGGGGGAGACTTGCCCCCCAAGGCAAGTGGGGCGCCCCCCACCCTAGGGTTTCCAACCCTAGGCGCAGGGGGAGGCCCATGGGGGGCACCCCAGCCCACTAAGGGCTGGTTCCCTTCCCACTTCAGCCCATGGGGCCCTCCGGGATAGGTGTCCCCACCCGGTGGACCCCCGGGACCCTTCCGGTGGTCCTGGTACAATACCGGTGACCCCCGAAACTTTCCCGGTGGCCGAAACTTGACTTCCTATATATAATTCTTCACCTCCGGACCATTCCGGAACTCCTCGTGATGTCCGGGATCTCATCCGGGACTCCGAACAACTTTCGGGTTTCCGCATACTCATATCTCTACAACCCTAGCGTCGCCGAACCTTAAGTGTGTAGACCCTACGGGTTCGGGAGACATGCAGACATGACCGAGACGCCTCTCCGGTCAATAACCAACAACTGGATATGGATACCCATGTTGGCTCCCACATGTTCCACGATGATCTCATCGGATGAACCACGATGTCGAGGATTCAATCAATCCCGTATGCAATTCCCTTTGTCAATCGGTATGTTACTTGCCCGAGATTCGATCGTCGGTATCCCAATACCTTGTTCAATCTCGTTACCGGCAAGTCTCTTTACTCGTACCGTAATGCATGATCCCGTGACTAACTCCTTAGCCACATTGAGCTCATTATGATGATGCATTACCGAGTGGGCCCAGAGATACCTCTCCGTCATACGGAGTGACAAATCCCAGTCTCGATCCGTGCCAACCCAACAGACACTTTCGTAGATACCCGTAGTGTACCTTTATAGTCACCCAGTTACGTTGTGACGTTTGGCACACCCAAAGTACTCCTACGGTATCTGGGAGTTGCACGATCTCATGGTCTAAGGAGAAGATACTTGACATTGGAAAAGCTCTAGCAAACAAACTACACGATCTTTGAGCTATGCTTAGGATTGGGTCTTGTCCATCACATCATTCTCCTAATGATGTGATCCCGTTATCAATGACATCCAATGTCCATAGTCAGGAAACCATGACTATCAGTTGATCAACGAGCTAGTCAACTAGAGGCTTACTAGGGACACGTTGTGGTCTATGTATTCACACATGTATTACGATTTCCGGATAACACAATTATAGCATGAACAATAGACAATTACCATGAACAAAGAAATATAATAATAACCATTTATTATTGCCTCTAGGGCATATTTCCAACAGTCTCCCACTTGCACTAGAGTTAATAATCTAGTTACATTGTGATGAATCGAACACCCATTGCGTCCTGGTGTTGATCATGTTTTGCTCTAGGGAGAGGTTTAGTCAACGGATCTGCTACATTCAGGTCCGTATGTACTTTACAAATATCTATGTCTCCATTTTGAACACTTTCTCGAATGGAGTTGAAGCGACGCTTGATATGCCTGGTCTTCCTGTGAAACCTGGGCTCCTTCGCAAGGGCAATAGCTCCAGTGTTGTCACAGAAGAGAGTCATCGGGCCCGACGCATTGGGAATCACCCCTAGGTCGGTAATGAACTCCTTCATCCAGAATGCTTCCTGTGCTGCCTCCGAGGCTGCCATGTACTCCGCTTCACATGTAGATCCCGCCACGACGCTTTGCTTGCAACTGCACCAGCTTACTGCTCCTCCATTCAAAATATACACGTATCCGGTTTGTGACTTCGAGTCATCCAGATCTGTGTTGAAGCTAGCGTCGACGTAAACCTTTACGACGAGCTCTTCGTCACCTCCATAAACGAGAAACATCTCCTTAGTCCTCTTCAGGTACTTCAGGATATTCTTGACCGCTGTCCAGTGTTCCATGCCGAGATTACTTTGGTACCTTCCTACCAAACTTACGGCAAGGTTTACATCAGGTCTGGTACACAACATGGCATACATAATAGACCCTATGGCCGAGGCATAGGGTATGACACTCATCTTTTCTCTATCTTCTGCCGTGGTCGGGCATTGAGCCGTGCTCAATTTCACACCTTGCAATACAGGCAAGAACCCCTTCTTGGACTGATCCATATTGAACTTCTTCAATATCTTGTCAAGGTACGTACTCTGTGAAAGACCAATGAGGCGTCTTGATCTATCTCTATAGATCTTGATGCCTAATATATAAGCAGCTTCTCCAAGGTCCTTCATTGAAAAACACTTATTCAAATAGGCCTTTATACTTTCCAAGAAATCTATATCATTTCCCATCAATAGTATGTCATCCACATATAATATGAGAAATGCTACAGAGCTCCCACTCACTTTCTTGTAAACACAGGCTTCTCCATAAGTCTGTGTAAACCCAAACGCTTTGATCATCTCATCAAAGCGAATGTTCCAACTCCGAGATGCTTGCACCAGCCCATAGATTGATCGCTGGAGCTTGCATACTTTGTTAGCATTCTTAGGATCGACAAAACCTTCCGGCTGCATCATATACAATTCTTCCTTAAGGAAGCCGTTAAGGAATGCCGTTTTGACGTCCATCTGCCATATCTCATAATCATAGTATGCGGCAATTGCTAACATGATTCGGACGGACTTCAGCTTCGCTACGGGTGAGAAAGTCTCATCGTAGTCAACCCCTTGAACTTGTCGATAACCCTTAGCGACAAGTTGAGCCTTATAGATGGTCACATTACCATCCGCGTCTGTCTTCTTCTTAAAGATCCATTTATTTTCTATGGCTCGCCGATCATCGGGCAAGTCAGTCAAAGTCCATACTTCATTTTCATACATGGATCCTATCTCGGATTTCATGGCTTCTAGCCATTTGTCGGAATCCGAGCCCGCCATCGCTTCTTCATAGTTCGAAGGTTCACTGTTGCCTAACAACATGATTTCCAGGACAGGGTTGCCGTACCACTCTGGTGCGGAATGTGTCCTTGTGGACCTACGAAATTCAGTAGCAACTTGATCCGAAGCTTCATGATCATCATCATTAACTTCCTCCCCGGTCGGTGTAGGCACCACAGGAACATCTTCCCGCGCTGCGCTACTTTCCGGTACGGAAGGGGTGACTATCACCTCATCAAGTTCCACTTTCCTCCCACTTACTTCTTTCGAGAGAAACTCTTTCTCCAGAAAGGACCCATTCTTGGCAACAAAGATCTTGCCTTCGGATCTGAGGTAGAAGGTATACCCAATAGTTTCCCTAGGGTATCCTATGAAGACGCATTTCTCCGACTTGGGTTCGAGCTTTTCAGGTTGAATTTTCTTGACATAAGCATCGCATCCCCAAACTTTTAGAAACGACAGCTTAGGCTTCTTCCCAAACCATAATTCATACGGTGTCGTCTCAATGGATTTCGACGGAGCCCTATTTAAAGTGAATGCGGCAGTCTCTAAAGCATAGCCCCAAAATGAGAGCGGTAAATCGGTAAGAGACATCATAGATCGCACCATATCCAATAGAGTGCGATTACGATGTTCGGACACACCGTTTCGCTGAGGTGCTCCAGGCGGCGTGAGTTGTGAAACGATTCCACATTTCCTTAAGTGCGCACCAAATTCGTGACTTCAATATTCTCCACCACGATCTGATCGTAAGAATTTTATTTTTCTGTCACGTTGATTATCAACCTACTCTGAAATTCCTTGAACTTTTCAAAGGTTTCAGACTTGTGTTTCATTAGGTAGACATACCCATATCTACTTAAATCATCAGTGAGAGTGAGAACATAACGATATCCTCCGCGAGCCTCAACACTCATTGGACCGCACACATCGGTATGTATGATTTCCAATAAGTTGGTTGCTCGCTCCATTGTTCTGGAGAACGGAGTCTTGGTCATCTTACCCATGAGGCATGGTTCGCACGTGTCAAATGATTCGTAATCAAGAGACTCCAAAAGTCCATCTGCATGGAGCTTCTTCATGCGCTTGACACCAATGTGAACAAGGCGGCAGTGCCACAAGTATGTGGGACTATCGTTATCAACTTTACATCTTTTGGTCTTCACACTATGAATATGTGTAACATCACGTTCGAGATTCATCAAGAATAAACCATTGACCAGCGGGGCATGACCATAAAACATATCTCTCAAATAAATAGAACAACCATTATTCTCGGATTTAAATGAGTAGCCATCTCGAATTAAACGAGATCCAGATACAATGTTCATGCTCAAAGCTGGCACTAAATAACAATTATTGAGGTTTAAAACTAATCCCGTAGGTAGATGCAGAGGTAGCGTGCCGACGACGATCACATCGACCTTGGAACCATTCCTGACGCGCATCGTCACCTCGTCCTTTGCCAGTCTCCGTTTATTCCGCAGTTCCTGTTTTGAGTTACAAATATGAGCAACCACACCGGTATCAAATACCTAGGAGCTACTACGAGTACTGGTAAGGTACACATCAATTACATGTATATCACATATACCTTTGGTGTTGCCGGCCTTCTTGTCCGCTAAGTATTTGGGGCAGTTCCGCTTCCAGTGACCATTTCCCTTGCAATAAAAGCACTCAGTCTCAGGCTTGGGTCCATTCTTTGACTTCTTCCCGGCAACTGGCTTACCGGGCGCGGCAACTCCCTTGTCGTCCTTCTTGAAGTTCTTCTTACCCTTGCCCTTCGTGAACTTAGTGGTTTTATTCACCATCAACACTTGATGTTCTTTTCTGATCTCCACCTCCGCTGATTTCAGCATTGAATATACCTCGGGAATGGTCTTTTCCATCCCCTGCATATTGAAGTTCATCACAAAGCTCTTGTAGCTTGGTGGAAGCGACTGAAGGATTCTGTCAATGACCGCGTCATCCGGGAGATTAACTCCCAGCTGAGACAAGCGGTTGTGTAACCCAGACATTCTGAGTATGTGCTCACTAACAGAACTATTCTCCTCCATTTTACACCTGAAGAACTTGTCAGAGACTTCATATCTCTCGACCCGGGCATGAGCTTGGAAAACCATTTTCAGCTCTTCGAACATCTCATATGCTCCATGCTTCTCAAAACGCTTTTGGAGCCCCGGTTCTAAGCTGTAAAGCATGCCGCACTGAACGAGGGAGTAATCATCAGCATGAGATTGCCAAGCGTTCGTAACGTCTTGGTTCTCTGGGATTGGTGCTTCACCTAGCGGTGCTTCTAGGACATAATCTTTCTTGGCTGCTATGAGGATGATCCTCAGGTTCCGGACCCAGTCCGTATAGTTGCTGCCATCATCTTTCAGCTTGGTTTTCTCTAGGAACACGTTGAAGTTGAGGACAACGTGGGCCATTTGATCTACAACACATATTGTAAAGATTTTAGACTAAGTTCATGATAATTAAGTTCATATAATCAAATTATTCAATGAACTCCCACTCAGACAGACATCCCTCTAGTCATCTAAGTGAAACATGATCCGAGTTAACTAGGCCGTGTCCGATCATCACGTGAGACAGACTAGTCAAGATCGGTGAACATCTCCATGTTGATCGTATCTTCTATACGACTCATGCTCGACCTTTCGGTCCTCCATGTTCCGAGGCCATGTCTGTACATGCTAGGCTCGTCAAGTCAACCTAAGTGTATTGCGTGTGTTCCGAGGCCATGTCTGTACATGCTAGGCTCGTCAACACCCGTTGTATGCGAACGTTAGAATCTATCACACCCGATCATCACGTGGTGCTTCGAAACAACGAACCTTCGCAACGGTGCACAGTTAGGGGGAACACTTTCTTGAAATTATCATAAGGGATCATCTTACTTACTACCGTCGTTCTAAGCAAATAAGATGCAAAAACATGATAAATATCACATGCAATCAAATAGTGACATGATATGGCCAATATCATTTTACTCCTTTGATCTCCATCTTCGGGGCACCATGATCATCTTCATCACCGGCATGACACCATGATCTCCATCATCATGATCTCCATCATTGTGTCTTCATGAAGTTGTCACGCCAACGATTACTTCTACTTCTATGGATAACGCGTTTAGCAATAAAGTAAAGTAATTTACATGGCGTTATTCAATGACACGCAGGTCATACAAAAAATAAAGACAACTCCTATGGCTCCTGCCGGTTGTCATACTCATCGACATGCAAGTCGTGATTCCTATTACAAGAATATGATCAATCTCATACATCACATATATCATTCATCACATCTTCTGGCCATATCACATCACATAGCACATGCTGCAAAAACAAGTTAGACGTCCTCTAATTGTTGTTGCAAGTTTTTTACGTGGCTTGTAGGTTTCTAGCAAGAACGTTTCTTACCTACGTATGACCACAATGTGATATGCCAATTTCTATTTACCCTTCATAAGGACCCTTTTCATCGAATCCGTTCCGACTAAAGTGGGAGAGACAGACACCCGCTAGCCACCTTATGCAACTAGTGCATGCCAGTCAGTGGAACCTGTCTCACGTAAGCGTATGTGTAAGGTCGGTCCGGGCCGCTTCATCCCACAATACCGCCGAAACAAGATAGGACTAGTAGCGGCAAGAAGAATTGGCAACATCCACGCCCACAACTGCTTTGTGTTCTACTCGTGCATAGTAACTACGCATAGGCCTGGCTCATGATGCCACTGTTGGGGATCGTAGCAGAATTTTAAAATTTTCCTACGCTCACCAAGATCCATCTATGGAGTATACTAGCAACGAGGGGAAAGGAGTGTATCTACATACCCTTGTAGATCGCGAGCGGAAGCGTTCCAATGAACGAGGTTGATGGAGTCGTACTCGCCGTGATCCAAATCACCGATGACCGAGTGCCGAAAAGACGGCACCTCCGCGTTCAACACATGTACAGAGCAGCGACGTCTCCTCCTTCTTGATACAGCAAGGGGGAAGGAGAGGTTGATGGAGATCCAGCAGCACGACGGCGTGGTGGTGGATGTAGCGGGGTCTCGGCAGGGGTTCGCCGAGCTTCTGCGAGAGGGAGAGGTGTTGCAGGGGAGGAGGGAGGCGCCCAAGGCTGTAGTGCTGCTGCCCTCCCTCCCCCCTTTATATAGGCCGCCTGGGAGGGGGGGCACCGGCCAGGAACCCATCTGGATGGGGGTCGGCGGCCAGGGGGGAGACTTGCCCCCCAAGGCAAGTGGGGCGCCCCCCACCCTAGGGTTTCCAACCCTAGGCGCAGGAGGGAGGCCCATGGGGGGCGCCCCAGCCCACTAATGGCTGGTTCCCTTCCCACTTCAGCCCATGGGGCCCTCCAGGATAGGTGGCCCCACCCGGTGGACCCCCGGGACCCTTCCGGTGGTCCCGGTACAATACCGGTGACCCCCGAAACTTTCCCGGTGGCCGAAACTTGACTTCCTATGTATAATTCTTCACCTCTGGACCATTCCGGAACTCCTCGTGACGTCCGGGATCTCATCCGGGACTCCGAACAACTTTCGGGTTTCCGCATACTCATATCTCTACAACCCTAGCGTCGCCGAACCTTAAGTGTGTAGACCCTACGGGTTCGGGAGACATGCAGACATGACCGAGACGCCTCTCCGGTCAATAACCAATAGCGGGATCTGGATACCCATGTTGGCTCCCACATGTTCCACGATGATCTCATCGGATGAACCACGATGTCGAGGATTCAATCAATCCCGTATACAATTCCCTTTGTCAATCGGTATGTTACTTGCCCGAGATTCGATCGTCGGTATCCCAATACCTTGTTCAATCTCGTTACCGGCAAGTCTCTTTACTCGTACCGTAATGCATGATCCCGTGACTAACTCCTTAGCCACATTGAGCTCATTATGATGATGCATTACCGAGTGGGCCCAGAGATACCTCTCCGTCATACGGAGTGACAAATCCCAGTCTCGATCCGTGCCAACCCAACAGACACTTTCGGAGATACCCGTAGTGTACCTTTATAGTCACCCAGTTACGTTGTGACGTTTGGCACACCCAAAGTACTCCTAGGTATCCAGTAGTTGCACGATCTCATGGTCTAAGGAGAAGATACTTGACATTGGAAAAGCTCTAGCAAACGAACTACACGATCTTTGAGCTATGCTTAGGATTGGGTCTTGTCCATCACATCATTCTCCTAATGATGTGATCCCGTTATCAATGACATCCAATGTCCATAGTCAGGAAACCATGACTATCAGTTGATCAACGAGCTAGTCAACTAGAGGCTTACTAGGGACACGTTGTGGTCTATGTATTCACACATGTATTACGATTTCCGGATAACACAATTATAGCATGAACAATAGACAATTACCATGAACAAAGAAATATAATAATAACCATTTATTATTGCCTCTAGGGCATATTTCCAACACCAGGAGCCTGCCCCCGTGGACCGTTGTAGGTGTAACGCCCACGATGCGGCTATATCTCCCACGTGTCGAGGCACGACTTAGAGGCATAACCGCATAGTGGTTTTGTCGCAAGAAGGGTCATCTTCACACTATCCCATGTAATGAACAAGAATGGGATAAAGAGTTGGCTTACAATCGCCACTTCACACAATACATAAATATCATCATACATCATCCAAAATACAAGCATATAGACCGACTACGGCCAACATCCAGATGAAAATAAGACAACCCCAAATGCTAGATTCCCGATCGTCCCAACTGGGCTCCACTACTGATCATCAGGAAAAGACACATAGTAACGACCACGTTCCTCGTCGAACTCCCACTTGAGATCGACGCCATCGTCTGCACTGGCATCGTCGGCACCTGCAACTGTTTTGGTAGAATCTGTGAGTCACGGGGACTCAGCAATCTCACACCCGCGAGATCAAGACTATTTAACCTTGTAGGAAAAGATGGTGCAAGGAGGTGGAGCTGCAGCGGCAAAAGCATATATGGTGGCTAACTTGCGCAAATGAGAGCGAGAAGAGAAGCAACGGAACGGACGCCATCTAGCAATGACCAAGAAGTGATCCTGAACACCTACTTAAGTCATTCATAACACAGACCGTGTTCACCTCCCGGACTCCGCCGAGAAGAGACCATCACGGCTACACACGCAGTGGATGTATTTTAATTGGGTCAAGTGACAAGTTATCTACAACCAGACATTAACAAATTCCCATCTGCCTCATAACCGCGGGCACGGCTTTCGAAAGATAATACCCTGCATGGGTGTCCCAACTTAGCCCATCATAAGCTCTCACGGTCAACGAAGGATAAACCTTCTCCCGGAAAGACCCGATCAGTCTCGGAATCCCGGTTTACAAGACATCTCGACAATGGTAAAACAAGACCAGCAAAGCCCCCGAATGTGCCGACAAATCCCGATAGGAGCTGCACATATCTCGTTCTCAGGGCACAGCGGATGAGCCAGACGTCGGGTTGGCATAGACCCTGGTTGCCCAGGGGGCGCCGGAGATCGCTCGGTTTGGGCCAGCACTTGAAGGAGCACTGGTCCGGGGGTTTAAAATAAAGATGACCTTCGGGCTCGCGAAAACCCGGGGAAAAAGGCTTAGGTAGCAAATGGTAAAACCAAGGTTGGGCCTTGCTGGAGGAGTTTTATTCAAGGCGAATTGTCAAGGGGGTCCCATAAATCACCCGACCGTGTAAGGAACGCAAACTCAAGGAACATAATCCCGGTATAACAGTAACTAGGCCGGCAAGAGTGGAACAAAACACCAGGCATAAGGCCGAGCCTTCCACCCTTTACCAAATATATATAGATGCATTAATTAAATAAGAGATATTGTGATATCCCAACATGTCCATGTTCCGACATGGAACAACCTTCAACTTCACCTGCAACTAGCAACGCTATAAGAGGGGCTGAGCAAAAGCGGTAACTTAGCCAAACAACGGTTTGCTAGGAAAGGATGGTTAGAGGCTGACATGGCTAAAATAGGAGACATGATATAGCAAGTGATAGGTAGCGGAGCATGGCAATAGAGCGAACAACTAGCATAGCAAAGATAGAAGTGATTTCGAGGGGTGGTCATCTTGCCTGCAAGATTCTCAGAGTTGTCGAAAGCTTGATCCTCGTAAGCGTACTCGACAGGTTCCTCGTTCACTAACTCGTCTCCCGGCTCTACCCAAGACAAGAACACAAACAAACGGAGCCACAATCAACAACGAGAAATGCGCAAACAACATGATGCAAAACATGTATGATATGCAAGATATGATATGCGATGCATATGCGTGCTCCGGAAGGAAAATGATGAACATGGCAGTAACTTGGCAAACCAAGCATGCCACTGGAAAGGTGAGATGATTTCGGTCGAAATCGATATAAAGATCACCGGAATCGGATGTACGGTTTGCAAATGGCAAGCAAAACAAGAATGACACGAATCTGCGATTAACAGCAAGATAGCACTTAAAATGCAACAAGTAACAATGCTACAGCACCCCAACATAGCAACAAAGCAAATGTCAGTAATCTACAGCAGATGCTTGACAAAAGATGAACACTGAGCTACGGCTAGTTCACAACATATCAAGCTCAAACAAGCATGGCAATAGTGCAAAAGATTACAGGTTCACAGACTTAGTGAAAAACAGGACATGGCAGAAATCAGCATCAGTTAGCAATGTTGAGAGCACGAAATTAACATGCTACAGGAACTTAATATAGCAAAACAAGGCATGGTAGTGTTCTACTAAATGCAAATGAGAAAAGTCCCTTACTGACCATAAGCCAAAAAGGACCAGAAGATATGATGGCAAGCATGTAAACATAGCAAGTTTCGTTATCAGGTTTCAGACTTAGCAGAAAACAGAGCATGGCAGAAATATTAATATGTAGGCCTCTTTGTGAGCTTGATGCACTCACTACAGAGCAATGCCTGACAAACCAATCATACCTACAGCAATATGGCATGTTTATGAAGCTAACCATGGCAAGAACAATTGCATAGCATGTATGGATCAACTACAATAAGCTTGGCAAAAATGCATGTCATCTTAAGAATCTGCCAGAAATATTGTATAGCAAAAGTAGAGCAAGATTGAGTCATGCTATGGTACTCCATAATTGCAAAAAATTGCAGGAATGGATCAATTACAACTATAGCTACAAAATATCCTTACTAAACATCTCCAAAATATGCATGGATCTCTCTGTAGCATCAAGTTTACATAGCAACAAAATTACAGCAGACGAGGACTTGGAGAAATCACCAAGTCCCTGAAATCAGAAATATTACGGGGCCTAATTTGCATGCTTGTGCTAGTCACCACAGAGATCACAAAAATACAAGGACTACACCACTGGAAAGATGGAATGGCATACTTCAAAACACATGTAGAGCTCATGCTCAAAAGATGCACAGATTAAATGATACAAAAATGACAAATCTCCAAGTTCTGATAAGAACCAGATATTAACAGCAACTAGCCCTCTTCCAACGAAGATTTGGGCATCAATATGACCTATAATGAACATGGTGCAATTTAACAAAATGAAGAGCATCACGAGACGAACAATTTGACATATTACACGCGTGAATCGGAGCTACATGCACGGAGTTATAGCATCGGGAACAGGAGCACTTGCTGATAAAATTCCAGACTAGGAAAATTTAGAGGGGTACGGGGGAGGAAAAGTCAACCTCTTATCGGCGGATCTGGATCGAGCCCGTGCTCCTGGCCGGTGACGGGGAAGGAGGGAGAGGTCGGAGGGAAGGAGGCGAGGCCGGAGGGAGGTGAGGCGACGGCGGGGAGGGACGCCGGCGGCTAGGGGCGCCGGCGGCGAAGCACACGGCCGGCGGCGGAGAGGCCGCGGCCGCGCCGGCGAGTGCGGCGGCGGCGCACGGGAGCCCGAGCGGCGGACGCGGGGCACGGGGCCCGAGTGGCGGCGGCGACGGGAGGAGACGGGCCGGAGGGCCGGGAGCGGGCCGGCGGGCCTCGTCGGCGGCGCGGTGGAGGCGCGCCACGTGGCGGCGGCGGATTCGCGGGGCACGGCGGCGGACTTTGTCCGGCGCGGGCGGACGCGTCCGGCGGCGGGGTGGGAAAATTTCTAGGGTTCGTCTGCGAATCCGTTTTTCGGGGGAGATGGAGTTTTATAGGTAGAGGGAGCTAGGAGACTCCAAATGAGGTGCGGTTTTCGCCCACACGATCGTGATCGAACGACCTAGAGCATGGAAGAGAGTTTGGTGGGTTTTGGGCTGGTTTTGGAGGGGGTTTTGCTGGACACTCAAATGGACTTTGCGGATGCCCGGTTAACCGTTGGAGTACCATACGACCTCCGAATGGAACGAAACTTGACCGGTAGTCTCTGGGTGGTATATTAAGACCACTTGACAAGCCTCGGTCCATTCCAAGAAAGTTTGACACACGCACACGAAAGAAAACAAGAGGGGTGCACCGGAGGAGATAGGAGCGCCGGATTGGAAAACGGACAACGGGGAAAATGCTCGGATGCATGAGACGAACACGTATGCGGATGCAATGCACAATATGACATGATATGAAAATGCATGACATGACAAAATACAAAACGAAAGACAAAACCCGACAACGGAGGGAAAATCATAACACATGGCCGGAAATGGCAAGAGTCGGAGTTACAATTATGGCAAGTTACATGCGGGGTGTTACAGTAGGGGCAGGCGCCGCCTTTATTTTGTTCTTCCTTTCCTTCCTGCATAAAAAAGAAACCAGTATGGGCCCCGGAGGGGCGTGTATCGAACTACGATTTCTCAATCATTATGCTATGTTTGTTGTTTCCGTGCTGGGTCGTTATTTTGTGTAGAGGTAACTTAGCTTGGCACGTTTGGGGTAGCCTCCTCTTCACGAGGGATTTGCTTCCGGTTGCCTGTGAAGGCCTTCCTTGACTTGGCGGGTGCTAGGGAACTGCAAAAAAACTCGTTAGGAGGCTCGCTAGGAGGCTTATCGTTCACCCGAGCCTTGACCCAGCGCTTCGTATCGCGATACCCGAGGGGCACGGATTAGGAGAGGTGCGCCAGCTTGTGGGCTCGAGCGAGGATGCCTCGCGAAAAAATAGACGAAGGACAGAGGAAACGAAAAACGCTCGTGAGGGCGACGAAGAGCAGAGGAAAGAAAAAACACTCGCGAGGGCATCTGCCTAGCCCCCTCGCGAGGTATGAGAGAGAGAGAGAACATGTTAAACTGGAGCCGAGAACAGCGGCAAAAGGCGACGGAACCAAACCAGCAAGGAACACCAGAAGCAAACCTCAATTAAAAGGATGTGAACCAACTACGGAAAGCAAATGAAAAGCTGCGTCCGGCACCTAGTCTAGTCTTCAAGTCTTCTCACCAGCGCGGAGCTAAGTGCTGCCTCTAAGACGTGGGAGGGAGCCCCCGAGGCCCGAGGGCGGCACTCCTGAGACTCCGGGGCGTGTACAGCCCCACTCGTTATTAAGTGAGAGTGTCACGGGCGGCGATCTTCACAGGCACTGGGCCTTCTTCACAGGCACTGGGCCTTTCTTCACAGGCACTGGGCCTTTCTTCATGGGTAGAACTTCCGGAGGTGCTGGATGTTCCAGGCGTTCTGGATGGGTACCCCGTCCTGTGTCTCCAGGCGCGCGGCGCCAGGCCTGGAGACATGGACGACCTTGAACGGGCCCTCCCACATGGGTGAGAGCTTATGTAGCCCTTCCCTGGAGAGGACCCGCCTCAGGACGAGGTCACCCGCCTCGAGCGTCCTGGAGCGGATGTTGCGGCAGTGGTGTCGCCGCAGCGCCTGCTGATACCTTGCCGCCCGCAGTGCGGCTTCGCGGCGGCGTTCCTCCCCCAGCACGAGGTCCATCCCCCGCTGTTGGAAATATGCCCTAGAGGCAATAATAAAATGGTTATTATTATATTTCCTTGTTCTTGATAATTGTCTATTGTTCATGCTATAATTGTGTTATCCGGAAATCGTAATACATGTGTGAATACATAGACCACAACATGTCTCTAGTAAGCCTCTAGTTGACTAGCTCGTTGATCAACAGATAGTCATGGTTTCCTCACTATGGACATTGGATGTAATTGATAACGGGATCGCATCATTAGGAGAATGATCTGATGGACAAGACCCAATCCTAAGCATAGCTCAAAGATCGTGTAGTTCGTTTGCTAGAGCTTTTCCAATGTCAAGTATCATTTCCTTAGACCATGAGATTGTGCAACTCCCGGATACCGTAGGAGTGCTTTGGGTGTGCCAAACGTCACAACGTAACTGGGTGGCTATAAAGGTGCACTACGGGTATCTCCGAAAGTGTCTGTTGGGTGGCACGAATCGAGACTGGGATTTGTCACTCCGTATGACGGAGAGGTATCTCTGGGCCCACTCGGTAATGCATCATCATAATGAGCTCAAAGTGACCAAGTGGTTGGTCACGGGATCATGCATTACGGTACGAGTAAAGTGACTTGCCGGTAACGAGATTGAACAAGGTATTGGGATACCGACGATTGAATCTCGGGCAAGTAACGTACCGATTGACAAAGGGAATTGTATACGGGATTGATTGAATCCTCGACATCGTGGTTCATCCGATGAGATCATCGTGGAACATGTGGGAACCAACATGGGTGTCCAGATCCCGCTGTTGGTTATTGACCGGAGAATCGTCTCGGTCATGTCTGCGTGTCTCCCGAACCCGTAGGGTCTACACACTTAAGGTTCAGTGACGCTACGGTTATAGAGATATTAGTATGCGGTAACCCGAAAGTTGTTAGGAGTCCCGGATGAGATCCCGGACGTCACGAGGAGTTCCGGAATGGTCCGGAGGTGAACAATTATATATAGGAATTCAAGTTTCGGCCACCTGGAAAGTTTCGGGGGTTACCGGTATTGTACCGGGACCACCAGAAGGGTCCCGGGGGTCCACCGGGTGGGGCCACCTATCCCGGAGGGCCCCATGGGCTGAAGTGGGAGGGGAACCAGCCCCTGGTGGGCTGGTGCGCCCCCCTTGGGCCCCCCTGCGCCTAGGGTTGGAAACCCTAGGGGTGGGGGCGCCCCCCACTTGGCTTGGGGGGAAGCCACCCCTTGGCCGCCGCCCCCCTTGGAGATCAGATCTCCCAGGGCCGGCGCCCCCCAAGGAGGCCTATATATAGGAGGGGGGAGGGAGGGCAGCCGCACCACAGCCCCTGGCGCCTCCCTCTCCCCCCCGTGACACATCTTCCTCCTCCCGTAGCGCTTGGCGAAGCCCTGTCGGAATCCCGCTACTTCCACCACCACGCCGTCGTGCTACTGGATCTCCATCAACCTCTCCTCCCCCCTTGCTGGATCAAGAAGGAGGAGACGTCGCTGCTCCGTACGTGTGTTGAACGCGGAGGTGCCGTCCGTTCGGCGCTCGATCATCGGTGATTTGGATCACGACGAGTACGACTCCATCAACCCCGTTCACTTGAACGCTTCCGCTCGCGATCTACAAGGGTATGTAGATGCACTCCTCTCTCTCGTTGCTAGATGACTCCATAGATTGATCTTGGTGATGCGTAGAAAATTTTAAATTTCTGCTACGATCCCCAACAGTGGCATCATGAGCTAGGTCTATGCGTAGTTTCTATGCACGAGTAGAACACAAACTTGTTGTGGGCGTAGATGTTGTCAATTTTTCTTGCCACTACTAGTCTTATCTTGTTTCGGCGGCATCGTGGGATGAAGCGACCCGGACCGACCTTACACGTACGCTTACGTGAGACAGGTTCCATCGACTGACATGCACTAGTTGCATAAGGTGGCTAGCGGGTGTCTGTCTCTCCCACTTTTGTCGGCACGGATTCGATGAAAAGGGTCCTTATGAAGGGTAAATAGAAATTGGCATATCACGTTGTGGTTTTACGTAGGTAAGAAACGTTCTTGCTAGAAACCTATAGAAGCCACGTAAAAACTTGCAACAACAATTAGAGGACGTCTAACTTGTTTTTGCAGCATATGCCTTGTGATGTGATATGGCCAAAAGGATGTGATGAATGAGATATATGTGATCTATGAGATTGATCATGTTCTTGTAATAGGAATCACGACTTGCATGTCGATGAGTATGACAACCGGCAGGAGCCATATGAGTTGTCTTTATTTTTTGTATGACCTGCGTGTCATTGAATAACGCCATGTAAATTACTTTACTTTATTGCTAAACACGTTAGCCATAGAAGTAGAAGTAATCGTTGGCGTGACAACTTCATGAAGACACGATGATGGAGATCATGGTGTCATGCCGGTGACAAAGATGATCATGGCGCCCCGAAGATGGAGATCAAAGGAGCAAAATGATATTGGCCATATCATGTCACTATTTGATTGCATGTGATGTTTATCATGTTTTACACCTTATTTGCTTAGAACGACGGTAGCTTAAATAAGATGATCCCTCGCAATAATTTCAAGAAAGTGTTCCCCCTAACTGTGCACCGTTGCGAAGGTTCGTTGTTTCGAAGCACCACGTGATGATCGGGTGTGATAGATTCTAACGTTCGAATACAACGGGTGTAAGCCAGATTTACACACGCAATACACTTAGGTTGACTTGACGAGCCTAGCATGTACAGACATGGCCTCGGAACACGGAAGACCGAAAGGTCGAGCATGAGTCGTATAGAAGATAGATCAACATGAAGATGTTCACCGATGTTGACTAGTCCGTCTCACGTGATGATCGGACACGGCCTAGATGACTCGGATCATGTTTCACTTAGATGACTAGAGGGATGTCTATCTGAGTGGGAGTTCATTGAATAATTTGATTAGATGAACTTAATTATCATGAACTTAGTCTAAGATCTTTACAATATGTCTTGTAGATCAAATGGCCCACGTTGCCCTCAACTTCAACGCGTTCCTAGAGAAAACCAAGCTGAAAGATGATGGCAGCAACTATACGGACTGGGTCCGGAACCTGAGGATCATCCTCATAGCTGCCAAGAAAGATTATGTCCTAGAAGCACCGCTAGGTGAAGCACCCATCCCAGAGAACCAAGACGTTATGAACGCTTGGCAGTCACGTGCTAATGATTACTCCCTTGTTCAGTGCGGCATGCTTTACAGCTTAGAACCGGGGATCCAAAAGCGTTTTGAGCAACACGGAGCATATGAGATGTTCGAAGAGCTGAAAATGGTTTTCCAAGCTCATGCCCGGGTCGAGAGATATGAAGTCTCCGACAAGTTCTTCAGTTGTAAGATGGAGGAAAACAGTTCTGTCAGTGAGCACATACTCAAAATGTCTGGGTTGCACAACCGCTTGACTCAGCTGGGAGTTAATATCCTGGATGACGCGGTCATTGACAGAATCCTTCAGTCGCTTCCAGAAAGCTACAAGAGCTTTGTGATGAACTTCAATATGCAGGGGATGGAAAAGACCATTCCTGAGGTATATTCAATGCTGAAATCAGCGGAGGTGGAGATCAAAAAGGAACATCAAGTGTTGATGGTGAATAAAACCACTAAGTTCAAGAAAGGCAAGGGTAAGAAGAACTTCAAGAAGGACGGCAAGGGAGTTGCTGCGCCCGGTAAGCCAGTTGCCGGGAAGAAGCCAAAGAATGGACCCAAGCCTGAGACTGAGTGCTTTTATTGCAAGGGAAGTGGTCACTTGAAGCGGAACTGCCCCAAATACTTAGCGGACAAGAAGGCCGGCAACACCAAAGGTATATGTGATATACATGTAATTGATGTGTACCTTACCAGTACTCGTAGTAGCTCCTGGGTATTTGATACCGGTGCGGTTGCTCATATTTGTAACTCAAAACAGGAGCTGCGGAATAAGCGGAGACTGGCGAAGGACGAGGTGACGATGCGCGTCGGGAATGGTTCCAAGGTCGATGTGATCGCCGTCGGCACGCTACCTCTACATTTACCTACGGGATTAGTTTTAAACCTCAATAATTGTTATTTAGTGCCAGCTTTGAGCATGAACATTGTATCAGGATCTCGTTTAATTTGAGATGGCTACTCATTTAAATACGAGAATAATGGTTGTTCTATTTATATGAGAGATATGTTTTATGGTCATGCCCCGCTGGTTAATGGTTTATTCTTAATGAATCTCGAACGTAGTGTTACACATATTCATAGTGTGAATACCAAAAGATGTAAGGTTGATAATGATAGTCCCACATACTTGTGGCACTGCCGTCTTGGTCACATTGGTGTCAAACACATGAAGAAGCTCCATGTAGATGGAATTTTGGAGTCTCTTGATTACGAATCATTTGACACGTGCGAACCATGCCTCATGGGTAAGATGACCAAGACTCCGTTCTCCGGAACAATGGAGCGAGCAACCAACTTATTGGAAATCATACATACTGATGTGTGCGGTCCAATGAGTGTTGAGGCTCGCAGTGGCTATCGTTATGTTCTCACTCTCACTGATGACTTGAGTAGATATGGGTATGTCTACCTAATGAAACACAAGTCTGAGACCTTTGAAAAGTTCAAGGAATTTCAGAGTGAGGTTGAGAATCAACGTGACAGAAAAATAAAGTTCTTACAATTAGATCGCGGGGGGGGGGGGGGGATATTTGAGTCACGAATTTGGCACACACTTAAGGAAATGTGGAATAGTTTCACAACTCACGCCGCCTGGAACACCTCAGCGAAATGGTGTGTCCGAACGTCGTAATCGCACTCTATTGGATATGGTGCGATCTATGATGTCTCTTACCGATCTACCGCTCTCATTTTGGGGATATGCTTTAGAGACTGCCGCATTCACTTTAAATAGGGCTCCGTCAAAATCCGTTGAGACGATGCCGTATGAATTATGGTTTGGGAAGAAACCTAAGCTGTCGTTTCTAAAAGTTTGGGGATGCGATGCTTATGTCAAGAAACTTCAACCTGAAAAGCTCGAACCCAAGTCGGAAAAATGCGTCTTCATAGGATACCCTAAGGAAACCATTGGGTATACCTTCTACCTCAGATCCGAAGGCAAAATCTTTGTTGCCAAGAACGGGTCCTTTCTGGAGAAAGAGTTTCTCTCGAAAGAAGTGAGTGGGAGGAAAGTGGAACTTGATGAGGTGATAGTCACCCCTTCCGAACCGAAAAGTAGCGCAGCGCGGGAAGATGTTCCTGTGGTGCCTGCACCGACTGGGGAGGAAGTTAATGATGATGATCATGAAGCTTCAGATTAAGTTACTGCTGAACTTCGTAGGTCCACAAGGACACGTTCCGCACCAGAGTGGTACGGCAACCCTGTCATGGAAATCATGTTGTTAGACAACGGTGAACCTTCGAACTATGAAGAAGTGATGGCGGGCCCGGATTCCCACAAATGGCTTGAAGCCATGCAATCCGAGATAGGATCCATGAATGAAAACGAAGTGTGGACTTTGACTGACTTGCCCGTTGATCGGCGAGCCATAGAAAATAAATGGATCTTTAAGAAGAAGACAGACGCGGATGGTAATGTGACCATCTATAAGGCTCGACTTGTCGCTAAGGGTTATCGACAAGTTCAAGGGGTTGACTACGATGAGACTTTCTCACCCGTAGTGAAGCTGAAGTCCGTCCGAATCATGTTAGTAATTGCCGCATTCTATGATTATGAGATATGGCAAATGGACGTCAAAACGGCATTCCTTAACGGCTTTCTTAAGGAAGAATTGTATATGATGCAGCCGGAAGGTTTTGTCGATCCTAAGAATGCTAACAAGGTATGCAAGCTCCAGCGCTCCATCTATGGGCTGGTGCAAGCATCTCGGAGTTGGAACATTCGATTTGATGAGATGATCAAAGCGTTTGGGTTTACACAGACTTATGGAGAAGCCTGTGTTTACAAGAAAGTGAGTGGGAGCTCTGTAGCATTTCTCTTATTATATGTGGATGACATACTATTGATGGGAAATGATATAGAATTCTTGGAAAGTATAAAGGCCTATTTGAATAAGTGTTTTTCAATGAAGGACCTTGGAGAAGCTACTTATATATTAGGCATCAAGATCTATAGAGATAGATCAAGACGCCTCATTGGTCTTTCACAGAGTACGTACCTTGACAAGATATTGAAGAAGTTCAATATGGATCAGTCCAAGAAGGGGTTCTTGCCTGTATTGCAAGGTGTGCAATTGAGCACGGCTCAATGCCCGACCACGGCAGAAGATAGAGAAAAGATGAGTGTCATCCCCTATGCCTCGGCCATAGGGTCTTTTATGTATGCCATGTTGTGTATCAGACCTGATGTAAACCTTGCCGTAAGTTTGGTAGGAAGGTACCAAAGTAATCCCGGCATGGAACACTGGACAGCGGTCAAGAATATCCTGAAGTACCTGAAAAGGACTAAGGATATGTTTCTCGTATATGGAGGTGACGAAGAGCTCGTCGTAAAGGGTTACGTCGACGCTAGCTTCGACACAGATCTGGATGACTCGAAGTCACAAACCGGATACGTGTATATTTTGAATGGTGGGGCAGTAAGCTGGTGCAGTTGCAAGCAAAGCGTCGTGGCGGGATCTACATGTGAAGCGGAGTACATGGCGGCCTCAGAGGCATCACAAGAAGCAATCTGGATAAAGGATTTCATCACCGACCTAGGGGTGATTCCCAATGCGTCGGGCCCGATGACTCTCTTCTGTGACAACACTGGAGGTATTGCCCTTGCCAAGGAGCCCAGGTTTCACAGGAAGACCAGGCATATCAAGCGTCGCTTCAACTCCATTCGTGAAAGTGTTCAAAATGGAGACATAGATATTTGTAAAGTACATACGGACCTGAATGTAGCAGATCCGTTGACTAAACCTCTCCCTAGAGCAAAACATGATCAACACCAGAACTCTATGGGTGTTCGATTCATCACAATGTAACTAGATTATTGACTCTAGTGCAAGTGGGAGACTGTTGGAAATATGCCCTAGAGGCAATAATAAAATGGTTATTATTATATTTCCTTGTTCATGATAATTGTCTTTTGTTCATGCTATAATTGTGTTATCCGGAAATCGTAATACATGTGTGAATACATAGACCACAACATGTCCCTAGTAAGCCTCTAGTTGACTAGCTCGTTGATCAACAGATAGTCATGGTTTCCTGACTATGGACATTGGATGTCATTGATAACGGGATCGCATCATTAGGAGAATGATGTGATGGACAAGACCCAATCCTAAGCATAGCTCAAAGATCATGTAGTTCGTTTGCTAGAGCTTTTCCAATGTCAAGTATCATTTCCTTAGACCATGAGATTGTGCAACTCCCGGATACCGTAGGAGTGCTTTGGGTGTGCCAAATGTCACAACGTAACTGGGTGGCTATAAAGGTGCACTACGGGTATCTCCGAAAGTGTCTGTTGGGTTGGCACGAATCGAGACTGGGATTTGTCACTCCGTATGACGGAGAGGTATCTCTGGGCCCACTCGGTAATGCATCATCATAATGAGCTCAAAGTGACCAAGTGGTTGGTCACGGGATCATGCATTACGGTACGAGTAAAGTGACTTGCCGGTAACGAGATTGAACAAGGTATTGGGATACCGACGATTGAATCTCGGGCAAGTAACGTACCGATTTACAAAGGGAATTGTATACGGGATTGATTGAATCCTCGACATCGTGGTTCATCTGATGAGATCATCGTGGAACATGTGGGAGCCAACATGGGTATCGAGATCCCGCTGTTGGTTATTGATCGGAGAATCGTCTCGGTCATGTCTGTGTGTCTCCCGAACCCGTAGGGTCTACACACTTAAGGTTCGGTGACGCTAGGGTTGTAGAGATATTAGTATGCGGTAACCCGAAAGTTGTTCGGAGTCCCGGATGAGATCCCGGACATCACGAGGAGTTCCGGAATGGTCCGGAGGTGAAGAATTATATATAGGAAGTCAAGTTTCGGCCACCGGGAAAGTTTCGGGGGTTACTGGTATTGTACCGGGACCACCGAAAGGGTCCCGGGGGTCCACCGGGTGGGGCCACCTATCCCGGAGGGCCCCATGGGCTGAAGTGGGAGGGGAACCAGCCCCTGGTGGGCTGGTGCGCCCCCCTTGGGCCCCCCTGCGCCTAGGGTTGGAAACCCTAGGGGTGGGGGCGCCCCCCACTTGGCTTGGGGGGGAAGCCACCCCTTGGCCGCCGCCCCCCTTGGAGATCAGATCTCGCAGGGCCGGCGCCCCCCCAGGAGGCCTATATATAGGAGGGGGGAGGGAGGGCAGCAGCACCACAGCCCCTGGCGCCTCCCTCTCCCCCCGTGACACATCTTCCTCCTCCCGTAGCGCTTGGCGAAGCCCTGTCGGAATCCTGCTACTTCCACCACCACACCGTCGTGCTGCTGGATCTCCATCAACCTCTCCTCCCCCCTTGCTGGATCAACAAGGAGGAGACGTCGCTGCTCCGTACGTGTGTTGAACGCGGAGGTGCCGTCCGTTCGGCGCTCGGTCATCGGTGATTTGGATCACGACGAGTACGACTCCATCAACCCCGTTCACTTGAACGCTTCCGCTCGCGATCTACAAGGGTATGTAGATGCACTCCTCTCTCTCGTTGCTAGATGACTCCATAGATTGATCTTGGTGATGCGTAGAAAATTTTAAATTTCTGCTACGATCCCCAACACCCGCGTGGCGTCCTGTTGCGTTTCATCAAACGCCAGGACCCGTGCGGAGCGATGCTTGACCTCGTGAGGGAGGACCGCTTCTGCTCCGTAGACGAGGAAGAATGGGGCCTCGCATGT
This sequence comes from Triticum aestivum, assembly GCF_018294505.1. Classification (NCBI taxonomy): domain Eukaryota; kingdom Viridiplantae; phylum Streptophyta; class Magnoliopsida; order Poales; family Poaceae; genus Triticum; species Triticum aestivum. The sequence goes on along the minus strand of NC_057808.1, from coordinate 492,624,878 downwards.
TGGCTTGCTGGCGGTGGTGCGGATGGACCACAACACGGACTGGAGCTCGTAGTAGCAGCCCCTGCCGCAGGCCTCGAGCTTCTTCTTGAAAGTCCTGGTCTTGAGGCCCCTCAGGACCTCTGCGTTGGCGCGTTCGGCCTGACCATTGCTCTTGGGGTGTGCCACTGAAGCGCAGCAGATCTGCGTTCCAAGGTTAGCACAGTATGTTTTGAAGAGATTACTAGTGAACTGCGAGCCGTTATTAGTGATGATACGGTTGGGGACCCTGAAACGGCTCACGAGGCCCTTGACGAACTTGACCGCAGAGCCAGCTGGGATGGTGCAGACGGCTTCCACATCCGCCCACTTGGTGAACTTGTCGATGGCGACGTAGAGGTAGCGGTAGCCCCCAGGCGCTTGAGGGAACGGGTCCAAGATATCCAGCGCCCAGACCGCGAACGGCCATGTGAGTGGGATGGTTTGGAGGCCCCGAGCCGGCTGATGGATCTGGTTGGCGTGGAACTGGCAGGCTTCACAGGACTTCACCAGCTCGGCTGCGTCGTTGAGCGCCGTGGGCCAGTAGAATCCGCTGCGGAATGCCTTGCCGACGAGGGTCCGCGATAACGAGTGGTGCCTGCAGTCCCCATCGTGTATGTCAGATAGAAACTCCTTCCCCTGGTCTCCGGAGATGCAACACAGTGAAACGTCATTTGGTCGCTTCCTGTATAACTCACCGTCCCGGATGCAGTATGCGGTGGCTTGCCGGGCCACGCGCTCCGTGTCCTCCTCCTTCTCCGGCAGCTTCCCTTGCATCAGGTACTCCTTGAATTCCTTGGTCCAGCATCCCTCCTGGGGCTTGAGCTGCAAGAGTAGGCGCGCTCCCAAAGTCGGGCCACAGGCTGGGGCTCCTGTGGCAGGCGGCTGCGGGAGTTCTTCCCGAGGCTAAGCTGTCTTTGAAAGTGGTGGTGTCGCTGATGGCTTGAAGAGCCGCTCCTCGAAGACGCCAGGCTCTTGGGGCTACCGCTTGGATGCCCTCCTGGCGATGTCGTCAGCTTCCTTGTTGGTGCCACGGGGCACGTGCTGCAACTCCAGGCCCAGGAACTGCTTCTCCATCTTGCGCACCTCCACGAGGTATGCCCCATGTGCTCATCCTTCGGCTCGTATACCTTGTTGGACAAATTGACGAGAAGCTGCGAGTCACCCCTAACGGTGAGGCGCTTCACCCCCAGTGCTGCCGTAGCTTTCAGGCCAGCTATGAGGCCTTCGTATTCTGCAATGTTGTTGGAGACCTTCTTGCCCCACTGAAAGCAGAGCTGCACGGCGTAGTAGAGTTTGTCTTGAGTGGGCGAGATGAGTACTGCTCCAGCCCCCGCGCCCTGGTGCGCGAAGGCGCCATCGAAATACATGACCCAGCCGTCAGGCGCCTCACTTCCCGGCGAGGTGGACTGGTCCTCGCCTACTTCAAGCGTCGGGGCATCCGTCCATTCTGCCACGAAATCAGCGAGTGCGGCTCCCTTGATGACCCTGGTAGTGCTGAACTCCAACTGGAATGCCTGCAGCTCGATGTTCCACTCAGCGACCCTTCCGGCAGAATTGGGGCTTCTGAGCACTCTCTCCAGTGGGTAGGCCGAGACGACCTTGATGGGGTGGCCCTGGAAGTAGTGCCGCAACTTCCATGAGGCCACCAAGAGCGTGAGCAAGAGCTTCTGAGGCATGGGGTATCGTGCCCTTGCGTCCCGCAACACCGTGCTGACGAAATACACCGGATGCTCGACGAGGGCTGGTGCGTCGGTGAGGCTCGCGTCTTGCGGAAGTTGGGACGTTTCTTGAGGTAGTAGAGATCCCAATGCTTGATCGTTTGTCAGGGTCTCGGCGTCGTCGTTCTGCTGAGTTGACCCTTCGCTGATGCTGCTACGGCCCTTGCGGTACCTTGCGTCGTCTCGACTGGTGGCGTAGCCTGGCGCGACACGCCTTTGGCTTGGTGCTCCTCCCGAACCGCCACTAGAGCCGCGCTGGCAGAGTGCGGGGTGGCGGCAAGATAAAGCACTAGGGGCTCGAGGGGTCGTGGCGCCACCATCACTGGAGGGCTGGTCAGGTGTCTCTTGAGGTCTTGAAATGCTCGGTCGGCCTCCGGGGTCCACTCAAAAGGGCCCTTCTTCTTCATCAGCTTGAAGAAGGGTAGGGCACGCTCTCCCAGCTTGGAAATGAAGCGCCCCAACGCGGTCACCCGACCACCAAGCTTCTGCATCTCCTTGAGGGTTTGCGGTGGGCTCATGTCTTCAATCGCCTTGATCTTTTCTGGGTTCGCCTCGATCCCTCTGTGGGACACGAGAAAACCCAACAGCTTGCCGGAAGGGACACCAAACACGCACTTCTTCGGGTTAGGTCGCAAGTTCACCTGGCATAGGCTCGCGAAAGTTTCCTCCAGATCTTGGATCAATGTTCTCGCCTCCCGAGACTTCACCACAATGTCGTCGACGTAGGCCTCCGCGTTCCCCCCGAGCTGCCGCCCTAAGGCGATGTGCATCAACCGCTGAAAGGTCGCGCCCGCGTTACGCAGTCCGAAAGGCATGCAAGTGTAGCAGTACACTCCACACGGGGTCAGGAAGGTTGTCTTCTCTACATCTTCTACTGCCATCTTGATTTGGTGATACCCTGAGAATGCATCCAGGAAGCACAGCAAGTCGCACTCGGCGGTGGAGTCGACGATCTGGTCAATGCGTGGAAGCGGGAATGGATCTTGGGGGCAGGCCTTGTTGAGGTTGGTGAAGTCGACGCACATTCGCTCCTTCGCGCCTTTCTTCGGCACAACGACGGGGTTTGCCAGCCATTCGGGGTACCGAACCTCGCGAATGGTGCCCGCTACCTCTAACTTGTGGGTTTCTTGGACGATGAAGGCCTGCTTCTCCGTGGACTGTCGTCTCGCCCGCTGCTTCACAGGGCGTACATTGGGGCACACCCTTAAGTGATTCCCACGCGAATATCTCCTTATTTGCGCGCAAGAACTTCACCAATGCTTCCTCTTGGCTTGGGTCGAGGTCGACACCTATGGTAAAGGTGGCTCCTGAGGACCCGTCCTCATCGCCCAACACCTGCTTGGTTTCTGCTTTGTCTTGGGTGAACATCTTCTTCTTCTTGGTTGGTGCGGCTCCCTCGGCCTCGGAGGTGCCCGCGCCGGCGGGCTGTGCCGCCGCGGCGGTCTTGAGGGCAAGCTTGGGCGCCGCCAGGGCCTCCTTGGCGTCCCCCTTGACGGTGAGGACGCCCTTGCTCCTAGGCATCTTCATGAGGTTGTAGGCCGGATGGGTCGCTGCCATGAACTGGGCCAGAGCTGGGTACCCGAGGATGGCGTTGTAAGGAAGGCCGATGCGGGCGATGTCGAAGTCGACCAGCTCGGTGCAGTAGTTGTCGCGCGTGCCGAAGGTGACAGGGAGGCGGATCTGCCCCAGGGAGTGGGCGGTGCCGCCGCCAACCCCTGAGAAAGGCTTGCTGAGGTTGAGCCGCTCGAGCGGTATGTGAAGAAGGCTGAAGGCCTCCATGGAGAGCACGTTGAGGCCGGCGCCGCTGTCGATGAGGGTCTTGGTGACGGCCACGTTGCAAATGGTGGGCGTGCAAAGCATCGGGAGCATACCCGAGCCGGCGGTGGTGGCGGGGTGGTCTTCTGAGTCGAAGGTGAGGTTGGCCTCACGCGCAGCCCAGCCCAGCGGAGCCCCCGAGCGCTTGGAAGCGGCGCAGATCTGGCGAAGGAATGGCTTGATATGGCGATATGAAGGCGGTGCTTGAGAGCCGCCTAGTAGGGCCGCGACCGCGTGGTGCGCCGGTGCCGCGTAGCGCGCAGTGAAGAGGCCGCGCAGCTCCTCCCAAGATGCCACCGTGGATCCGGGGAGGTTGAGCAGCCAGGCGCACGGCGCGCCAGCGAGGGCCATGGGAAGCCAGTTGGCCATGACCTTGTCGTCGCCCCCGGCCTCGAGGACGGCCTCCTCGTATGCCAGCAGGAAAGCTGACGGGTCCGCCGCGCCGTCGTAGCGCGACGGCATCTCCGGCTTGAACTTGGGCGGCCACTGCACCTGCCGCAAGGCGGGGGCCAGGGCTCGGAGCCCCCTGGCCCCGTCGTCGGCGTCAGCCGTCGGAGCCGGGAGCGAGTCGCCTGCCATGATTGCGGAGCGCGATGGCGGCGGAGCGCAGATCGACGGAAGGAAGGCTACGGCGCACCCCTACCTGGCGCGCCAAATGTCGGCTCACGGGTTCCGGCAAAACCCTCAAGGTTCAAACACTGGGGTGTGCACGAAGATCTCCCCCAACCGATCCACGTCCTAGCTTCGCTAAGATCTCAAGGGCTAACTCGACGAACTCGCAACACAAGGGACACAAGATTTATACTGGTTCGGGCCACCGTTGTGGTGTAATACCCTACTCCAGTGTGGTGCTGGTGGATTGCCTCTTGGGTTGAGGATGAATAGTACAAGGGGAAGAACAACCTCCTGAGGCGAGGTGTTCTTGTGCTTGATGAACTTGTGTGGTTGAGGATGATCTGAGTGATCCGTCCCCGTCTATGGTGGTGGCTAGTCCTATTTATAGAGGCCCTGGTCCTCTCCCCAAATATTGAGTGGGAAGGGAGCCAACAACGGCCAATTTGATAGAGGACAACTAGTACAGCTTATCCTGACAAAAGCAGTCTTCACCTGCAAAAGGCTCTGGTGGTGACGCCGCCTTGGGCTCCATGGTGACCTCCGTCTTGCCGTCCTGCTGGTCTTGGTCTCGTTGCACTGATATGGAAACCTTTGCTTGACGCCTCGGTACTCCGCGCCTGCGCTTGCCTCCTTAGCACCAAAGAGGAAACAAGTACACTGTGTGGTGGAAATATGCCCTAGAGGCAATAATAAATTGGTTATTATTATATTTCCTTGTTCATGATAATCGTTTGTTTTCCATGCTAGAATTGTATTGATAGGAAACTCAGATACATGTGTGGATACATAGACAACACCATGTCCCTAGTAAGCCTCTAGTTGACTAGCTCGTTGATCAATAGATGGTTACGGTTTCCTGCCCATGGACATTGGATGTCGTTGATAACGGGATCACATCATTAGGAGAATGATGTGGTGGACAAGACCCAATCCTAAGCCTAGCACAAGATCGTGTAGTTTGTTTGCTAAGAGCTTTTCTAATGTCAAGTATCATTTCCTTAGACCATGAGATTGTGCAACTCCCGGATACCGTAGGAATGCTTTGGGTGTACCAAACGTCACAACGTAACTGGGTGGCTATAAAGGTGCACTACAGGTATCTCCGAAAGTGTCTGTTGGGTTGGCACGAATCGAGACTGGGATTTGTCACTCCGTGTAAACGGAGAGGTATCTCTGGGCCCACTCGGTAGGACATCATCATAATGTGCACAATGTGACCAAGGAGTTGATCGCGGGATGATGTGTTACGGAACGAGTAAAGAGACTTGCCGGTAACGAGATTGAACAAGGTATCGGGATACCGACGATCGAATCTCGGGCAAGTAACATACCGATTGACAAAGGGAATTGTATACGGGATTGATTGAATCCCTGACATCGTGGTTCATCCGATGAGATCATCGTGGAACATGATGGGAGCCAACATGGGTATCCAGATCCCGCTGTTGGTTATTGGCCGGAGAACGTCTCGGTCATGTCTGCATGGTTCCCGAACCCGTAGGGTCTACACACTTAAGGTTCGATGACGCTAGGGTTATAGGGAATAGATATACGTGGTTGCCGAATGTTGTTCGGAGTCCCGGATGAGATCCCGGACGTCACGAGGAGTTCCGGAATGGTCCGGAGGTAAAGATTTATATATGGGAAGTCCCGTTTTGGCCACCGGAAGAGTTTCGGGCGTCACCGGTAATGTACCGGGACCACCGGAGGGTTCCGGGGGTCCACCGGGAGGGGCCACCAGCCCCGGAGGGCCCTATGGGCTGTATGTGGACAGGGACCAGCCCCTTAGTGGGCTGGGCGCCTTCCCTCCCAGGGCCCATGCGCCTGGGGGTTTGGGGGAACCCTAAGGGGAGGCGCCCCCCTTGCCTTGGGGGGCAAGGCAACCCCCCTGGCCGCCGCCCCCTCCTCAGATTGGATCTGAGGGGGCCGGCCCCCCTCTCCCTTGCCCCTATATATATGTGGGGGGTGGGAGGGCAGCAACAACCCAAGTTCTGGCGCAGCCCTCCCCCTCTTCCATGTCCTCCTCCTCTCCCGCGGTGCTTGGCGAAGCCCTGCAAGATTGCCACGCTCCTCCATCACCACCACGCCGTCGTGCTGCTGCTGGACGGAGTCTTGCCCAACCTCTCCCTCTCTCCTTGCTGGATCAAGGCGTGGGAGACGTTACCGGGCTGCACGTGTGTTGAACGCGGAGGTGCCGTCCGTTCGGCGCTAGGATCATCGGTGATTTGGATCACGACGAGTACGACTCCATCAACCCCGTTCTCTTGAACGCTTCCGCTCGCGATCTACAAGGGTATGTAGATGCACTCCTCCCCTCTCGTTGCTAGTAAACTCCATAGATTGATCTTGGTGATGCGTAGAAAATTTTGAATTTCTGCTACGTTCCCCAACAGTGGCATCATGAGCTAGGTCTATGCGTAGTTTCTATGCACGAGTAGAACACAAAGTAGTTGTGGGCGTCGATTTTGTCAATTTACTTGCCGTTACTAGTCTTATCTTGATTCGGCGGCATCGTGGGATGAAGCGGCCCGGACCGACCTTACACATACTCTTACGTGAGACAGGTTCCACCGACTGACATGCACTAGTTGCATAAGGTGGCTAGCGGGTGTCTGTCTCTCCCACTTTAGTCGTATCAGATTCGATGAAAAGGGTCCTTATGAAGGGTAAATAGAAATTGGCATATCACGTTGTGGCTTTTGCGTAGGTAAGAAACGCCCTTGCTAGAATCCCATAGCAGCCACGTAAAACATGCAACAACAATTAGAGGACGTCTAACTTGTTTTTGCAGGGTATGTTGTGTGATGTGATATGGCCAAAAGGATGTGATGAATGATATATGTGATGTATGAGATTGATCATGTTCTTGTAATAGGAATCACGACTTGCATGTCGATGAGTTTGACAACCGGCAGGAGCCATAGGAGTTGTCTTAATTTATTGTATGACCTGCGTGTCAATGAAAACGCCATGTAATTACTTTACTTTATTGCTAACCGTTAGCCATAGTAGTAGAATTAATAGTTGGCGAGACAACTTCATGAAGACACGATGATGGAGATCATGGTGTCATGCCAGTGACGAAGGTGATCATGCCGCGCCTCGAAGATGGAGATCAAAGGCGCAAGATGATATTGGCCATATCACGTCACTCTATGATTTGCATGTGATGTTTATCATGTTTACATCTTATTTGCTTAGAACGACGGTAGCATAAATAAGATGATCCCTCACTAAAATTTCAAGAGACGTGTTCCCCCTAACTGTGCACCGTTGCGAAGGTTCGTTGTTTCGAAGCACCACGTGATGATCGGGTGTGACAGATTCTAACGTTCGCATACAACGGGTGTTGACGAGCCTAGCATGTACAGACATGGCCTCGGAACACAAGAGATCAAAAGGTCGAACATGAGTCGTATAGTAGATGCGATCAACATGGAGATGTTCACCGATGATGACTAGTCCGTCTCACATGATGATCGGACACGGCCTAGTTTGACTCGGATCATGTATCACTTAGATGACTAGAGGGATGTCTGTCTGAGTGGGAGTTCATTAAATAATCAGATGAACTTAATTCATGAACATAGTCAAAAGGTCTTTGCAAATTACGTCATAGCTTACGCTTTAGTTCTACTGTTTAAGATATGTTCCTAGAGAAAATTTACTTGAAAGTTGATAGTAGCAATAATGCGGACTGGGTCCGTGAACTGAGGATTGTCCTCATTGCTGCACAGAAGGCTTATGTCCTTAATGCACCGCTCGATGTGCTGAACCTCAGCGTCGTCTGTAGATGTTGCGAAACATCTGACATACACGTTTTGATGACTACGTGATAGTTCAGTGCGTAATGCTAACGGTTTAGAATTGTGGCATCGAAGACATTTTTGAAACGTCGCAGAACGTATGAGATGTTCCGAAGACTGAAATTGGGATTTTAGACTAGTGCCCACGTTAAGAGGTATGAGACCTCTGACAAGTTTCTTAAGCCTGCAGACTAAGGGAGAAAAGCTCAATCGTTGAGCATGTGCTCAGATTGTCTGAGTGCCACAATCGCTTGAATCGAGTGGGAGTTAATCTTCCAGATGAGATAGTGATGGTTCTCCATAGTCACTGCCACCAAGCTATTAGAGCTTCGTGATGAACTATAACATATCAGGGATAGATATGATGATCCTTGAGCAATTCGCAATGTTTGACACCGCGAAAGTAGAAATCAAGAAGGAGCATCAATTGTTGATGGTTAGTAAAACCACTAGTTTCTAGAAGGGCAAGGGCAAAAGGGATACTTCATGAAACAGCAAATCATTTGCTGCTCTAGTAGAGAATCCCAAGGTTGAACCCAAACCCGAGACTAAGTGCTTCTGTAATGAGGGGAACGGTCACTTAAGCGGAACTATCCTAGATACTTGGTAGATGAGAAGGCAGGCAAGGTCGATAGAAGTATATTGGATATACATTATATGAATATGTACTTTACTAGTACTCCTAGCAGCACCGGGGTATTAGATACCGGTTCGGTTGCTAAGTGTTAGTAACTCGAAATAAAAGCTGCGGAATAAACGGAGACTAGCTAAAGGTGAGATGACGATATGTGTTGGAAGTGTTTCCAAGGTTGATGTGATCAAGCATCGCATGCTCCCTCTACCATCGAGATTTGGTGTTTGCGTTGAGCATGATTGGATTATGTTTATCGCAATACGGTTATTCATTTAAGGAGAATAATGGTTACTCTGTTTACTTGAATAATACCTTCAATGGTCTTGCACCTAAAATGAATCTCGATCGCAGTGATACACATGTTCGTGCCAAAAGATATAAAATAGTAATGATAGTACCACATACTTGTGGCACTGCCATTTGAGTCATATTGGTATAGAACGCATGAATAAGCTCCATGTAGATGGATCTTTGGACTCACTCGTTTTGGAAAAGATTGAGACATGCGAACCATGTCTATTGGTATATATGCATGAAGAAACTCCATGCAGATGGATCATTTGGACTCACTTAATTTTGAATCACTGGAGACATGCAAATCATACCACATGGGCAAGATAACTGAAAGACCTCGTTTTCAGTAAGATGGAACAAGAGAGCAACTTGTTGGAAGTAATACATTTGATGTGTGCAGTCCAATGAGTGCTGAGGTACGCAGTGGATATCGATATGTTCTTACTTCACAGATGATTTGAGTAGATGCTGAGAATATTTACTTGATGAAACACAAGTCTGAATTATTGAAAGGTTCAAGTAATTTCAGAGTGAAGTTGAAGATCGTCGTGACAAGAGGATAAAATGTCTATGATATGATCATAGAGATATCTGAGTTACGAGTTTGGCACACAATTAAGACATTGTGGAAAGTGTTTCACAATTAATACCGCCTGGAACACCACAGTGTGATGGTGTGTCCGAACATCATAACTGCACCCTATTGGATATGGTGCATACCATGATGTCTCTTATCGAATTACCACTATCGTTTATGGGTTAGGCATTAGAGACAACCGCATTCACTTTAAAAGGGGCACCACGCAATTCCGTTGAGACGACACCGTTTAGAGAAACCTAAGTTGTCGTTTCTTAAAAGTTTGGGGCTGCGATGCTTATGTGAAAAAGTTTCAGGCTGATAAGCTCGAACCCAAAGCGGATAAATGCATCTTCATAAGAATACCCAAAACAGTTGGGTATACCTCCTATTTCAGATCTGGAAGCAAAAGTAATTGCTTCTAGAAACGGTTCCTTTCTCGAGGAAAAGTTTCTCTCGAAAGAATTGAGTGGGAGGATGGTGGAGACCTGATGAGGTTATTGAACCATGACTTCAACTAGTGTGTAGCAGGGCACAGGAAGTTGTTCCTGTGGCACCTACACCAATTGAAGTGGAAGCTTATGATAGTGATCATGAAACTTCGGATCAAGTCACTACCAAACCTCGTAGGTCGATAAGGATGCGTACTACTTCGAGAGGTACGTAATCCTGTCTTGGAAGTCATGTTGCTAGACAATAATGAACCTACGAGCTATGGAGAAGCGATGGTGGGACCATATTCCGACAAATGGTTAGAAGCCATGAAATCCGAGATAGGATCCATGTATCAGAACAAAGCATGGACTTTGGTGAACTTGCCCGATGATCGGCAAGCCATTGAGATAAATGGATCTTTAAGAAGAAGACGGACATGGACGGTAATGTTACCGCCTATGAAGCTCGACTTGTGGCAAAGAGTATTTTCACAAGTTCAAGGAGTTGACTACGATGAGATTTTCTCATCCGTAGCGATGCTTAAGTCCGTCGGAATCATGTTAGCATTAGCTGCATTTATGAAATCTGGTAAATGGATGTCAAAACAAGTTTCCTTACCAGTTTTCGTAAGGAAAGGTTGTATGTGATACAATCAGAAAGGTTTTGTCGATCCTAAGGATGCTAAAAGGTATGCTAGCTCCAGCGATCCTTCCATGGACTAGAGCAAGCATCTCGGAGTCAGAATATACGCTTTGATGGAGTGATCAAAGTTTTTGGGTTTATACAAAGTTTGTTAGAAACTTGTATTTACAATAAAGTGAGTGGGAGCGCTACAACATTTCTGATAAGTATATGTGAATGACATATTGTTGATCCGAAATGATGTAAAATTTCTGGAAAGCATAAAGGGTTGTTTGAAAGGAGTTTTTCAAAGGAAGACCTGGATAAAGCTGCTTAGATATTGGGCATCAAGATCTATAGAGATAGATCAAGACGCCTGATGATACTTTCAGAGAACGCACACCTTGACATGATTTTGAAAGAGTTCAAAATAGATCAGCAAAAAAGGAGTTCTTGGCTGTGTTACAAGGTGTGAGTATTGAGTAAGACTCAAGACCTGACCACAGCAGAAGAGAGAGAAAGCACGAAGGTCGTCCCCTATGCTTTAGACGTAGGCTCTACAGTATGCTATGCTGTGTACCGCACATGAAGTGTGCCTTGCCATGAGTTGGTCAAGGGATACAATAGTGATCCGGGAATGGATCACATGACAGCGGTCGAACTTATCCTTAGTATCTAGTGGACTAAGGAATTTTCTCGATTATGGAGGTGAAAAGGAGTTCGTCGTAAAGGGTTACGTCGATGCGAACTTTGACACTAATCCGGATGACTCTGAGTAGTAAACCGGATTCGTATAGTAGAGCAGTTATTTGAAATGGCTCCAAGTAGCGCGTGGTAGCATCCACAAGATGACATAGATATTCGTAAAGCACACACGGATCTGAAAGGTTCAGACCCGTTGACTAATAACCTCTCTCACAAGCATAACATGATCAAACCAGAACTCATTGAGTGTTAATCACATAGTGATGTGAACTAGATTGTTGACTCTAGTAAACTCTTTGGATGCTGGTCACATGGTGATGTGACCGGTGAGTGTTAATCACATGGTGATGTGAACTAGATTATTGACTCTAGTGCAAGTGGGAGACTGTTGGAAATATGCCCTAGAGGCAATAATAAATTGGTTATTATTATATTTCCTTGTTCATGATAATCGTTTGTTATCCATGCTAGAATTGTATTGATAGGAAACTCAGATACATGTGTGGATACATAGACAACACCATGTCCCTAGTAAGCCTCTAGTTGACTAGCTCGTTGATCAATAGATGGTTACGGTTTCCTGACCATGGACATTGGATGTCGTTGATAACGGGATCACATCATTAGGAGAATGATGTGGTGGACAAGACCCAATCCTAAGCCTAGCACAAGATCGTGTAGTTTGTTTGCTAAGAGCTTTTCTAATGTCAAGTATCATTTCCTTAGACCATGAGATTGTGCAACTCCCAGATACCGTAGGAATGCTTTGGGTGTACCAAACGTCACAACGTAACTGGGTGGCTATAAAGGTGCACTACAGGTATCTCCGAAAGTGTCTGTTGGGTTGGCACGAATCGAGACTGGGATTTGTCACTCCGTGTAAACGGAGAGGTATCTCTAGGCCCACTCGGTAGGACATCATCATAATGTGCACAATGTGACCAAGGAGTTGATCACGGGATGATGTGTTACGGAACGAGTAAAGAGACTTGCCGGTAACGAGATTGAACAAGGTATCGGGATACCGACGATCGAATCTCGGGCAAGTAACATACCGATTGACAAAGGGAATTGTATACGGGATTGATTGAATCCCTGACATCGTGGTTCATCCGATGAGATCATCGTGGAACATGTGGGAGCCAACATGGGTATCCAGATCCCGCTGTTGGTTATTGGCTGGAGAACGTCTCGGTCATGTCTGCATGGTTCCCGAACCCGTAGGGTCTACACACTTAAGGTTCGATGACGCTAGGGTTATAGGGAATAGATATACGTGGCTGCCGAATGTTGTTCGGAGTCCCGGATGAGATCCTGGACGTCACGAGGAGTTCCGGAATGGTCCGGAGGTAAAGATTTATATATGGGAAGTCCCGTTTTGGCCACCGGAAGAGTTTCGGGCGTCATCGGTAATGTACCGGGACCACCGGAGGGTTCCGGGGGTCCACCGGGAGGGGCCACCAGCCCCGGAGGGCCCTATGGGCTCTATGTGGACAGGGACCAGCCCCTTAGTGGGCTGGGCGCCTTCCCTCCCAGGGCCCATGCGCCTGGGGGGTTTGGGGGAACCCTAAGGGGAGGCGCCCCCCTTGCCTTGGGGGGCAAGGCAACCCCCCTGGCCGCCGCCCCCTCCTCAGATTGGATCTGAGGGGGCTGGCCCCCCTCTCCCTTGCCCCTATATATATGTGGGGGGTGGGAGGGCAGCAACAACCCAAGTTCTGGCGCAGCCCTCCCCCTCTTCCATGTCCTCCTCCTCTCCCGCGGTGCTTGGCGAAGCCCTGCAAGATTGCCACGCTCCTCCATCACCACCACGCCGTTGTGCTGCTGCTGGACGGAGTCTTCCCCAACCTCTCCCTCTCTCCTTGCTGGATCAAGGCGTGGGAGACGTCACCGGGCTGCACGTGTGTTGAACGCGGAGGTGCCGTCCGTTCGGCGCTAGGATCATCGGTGATTTGGATCACGGCGAGTACGACTCCATCAACCCCTCTCGTTGCTAGTAAACTCCATAGATTGATCTTGGTGATGCGTAGAAAATTTTGAATTTCTGCTACGTTCCCCAACACTGTGCGCACTGGCGCCCGCCTGGTCTCGATCGTCATGGCTCACGTCACGAGAACCTCGCGAGGTTTGCCTTGCCTTGATCTCTCCGTCCCTCGCGAGCCAACCTGGTGAGGCCGCTCCCGAAGGTGTCTTGCGTCGTCCGCCTCGCGAGGCTCCCCTCGCGAGGGTCTTGAGTGCTTGTTGGTGAAGATGGGCCATACGGGCCCGCTCGCAGAGCCACGCCGTGGACCGCAGGCAGGCAAGTCTGGGGACCCCCGTTCCCAGAACGCCGACATTTGACCTATTCGAAACAACTGATTTAACTCTCATTAGTCCTTTCCAAAAAGGCAAGTCCGTCGGCCTCACTGTCACCTGAGACAACGTTTTGGAATGAAGGTACTTATTACGCAGAATCTGCGCCCCTGTGGCGTCCGTCTCTACAGATAGCTTATACAACCACTTGCTGAGAAGACATCTGTTCTTCACCTCAAGATTTTCAATACCTAGACCCCCTTGGTCCTTCGGTCGACAAATAATATCCCATTTAGTGAGTCTGTATTTTCGCTTTAGTTCATCACTCTGCCAGAAGAACCGTGATTGATAGAAGTCATGCCTTTTCCAAACTCCAACTGGTACCTCGAAAAAGGACAAGAGAAACATGGGCATACTCGTGAGAACCGAATTAATAAGAATAATCGGCCTCCGTATGACTTCAGCTTGCCCTTCCAACAGCTTAGTTTCTTCTCAAATTGATCCTCAATGCACTTCCATTCCCCGTTTGTCAGCTTACGATGGTGGATTGGTATACCCAAATACGTGAAAGGTAAAGCCCCTAATTCGCACCCGAACAATTGTTTGTAAGCATCTTGTTCCTCATTGGCTCTTTCAAAACAGAACAATTCGCTTTTATGAAAGTTAATCTTTAACCCGGTTAATTGTTCGAATAAGCATAGCACCAGCTTCATGTTTCGCGCTTTTGCCAAGTCATGCTCCATGAAGATGATAGTATCATCGGCGTACTGTAGGATAGACACACCTCCATCAACTAGATGAGGAACCAGGCCACCTACCTGACCAGCATCCTTAGCCCTTCCTATTAGAATCGTCAACATATCGACTAATATGTTGAACAGAATAGGTGACATCGGATCTCCTTGTCTCGGGCCCTTATGTGTTTGGAAGTAGTGATCTATGTCGTCATTTACTTTAATTCCAACACTCTTTTTTATCTGAAAGATTCTACCTGGCGTCTCCAGGCCTGATCGAAACCTTTCATGCGCAAGGCCTGTTGAATAAATGGCAATTTACCCGTGTAAAATAAAACTTGCATCGCATGTCACCTAACTTGACTCAAGTGTGCAGATACAGTTACAATACATTGGTTCTTGACTGAGAAAAATACTTTGCTTCCATCCTACATCACCCTTGCTCTTCAGAGAAGCCCAACAACTTCTACGGGAGTAGCAACGAGCAGCGAGTAAAGTGCAACGGTCGTAAGTAAGCCTTGTTGTGTTCCTAGAAGGAGTGACCATCTTTCTTCCATTCTAGTGACACTGAGCGAGCAGCATGCATATGCATAGTTACCCTCCGCAACGATCACTTCCCTAGCGGAAACACTCCCAGCGTGCCTTAGCGCTGCAACGTGTCGCACATTAGGTGCACCCCGCGAGAGTATGATTATTCCCGTTTCTGCCCGCGTTTTCGGATTTTATTTGCTTTATTTTGTCTTTTCGGCTTATATGTTTATCTTGATTTCCTAGGTTTTGGCAAAAAATTTGGTTCTTTTCCAAGAAGGGTCGTTTTTTCAAGAGAAACGCACCATTTGCTTCTGTGAGAAGCACAACATGTGTTTTCGTGAGAAGCACAGTTGTACTTCCGCGAGAAGCACATCCGCTTCCGCGAGAAAGCATAATTTGTGCTTCCGAAAAAAAAAGAGAAGCGCAACTATGCTTCTCGAAAAGGAAAAAAAATACAGTTGTGCTTTCCCAAAGAAAAGAAAAGCACAACCCAGGCTTCTATGAAAAGCGCAACTGATCTTTCGGGTTTCTATTTTTTCATTTTGGTTTTCTTTTCTTTTGTTTTTTATTGCCGTTTTTTCCTCTTTTTTTCATTTTTGTTTTTTATTTCCATTTTTCCCAACTTCCAGTTTCTTCGAGTTCTTTTTTCGTGAAAAAAGTTTGTCTAAACATATTAACATGTGACGTAGTTTCAAAGATTTTGACGCAATAAATCTAATGATGAAAATAGTTCGACATTTGGATGCA
Source organism: Triticum aestivum (assembly GCF_018294505.1). Lineage (NCBI taxonomy): Eukaryota > Viridiplantae > Streptophyta > Magnoliopsida > Poales > Poaceae > Triticum > Triticum aestivum. The sequence goes on along the minus strand of NC_057808.1, from coordinate 492,609,339 downwards.
CGACTTAAGAGATAAACCGTCTTAAAAACCGAATCCGTGAAAAAGAGGAAAAATTTCAGGTTACGACAACTGGCGCACATGCAATACGTCATTTGTCAACACCAGAGAAGGTGGAAAGTGACCGTTGCAAGGGTATCCCTTAACTAGTGATTTCGTAGTTCTCCGAAACATTAGTCAAAGGGTATCTCTTGGAGAGGTCACTCCCACTTCCCATCGTGATGAGAAGTGGCGCATTGGTTTTGCGACATTTGTCGCATCCTAAGAGTTTTGTGTTTTTTTCGTCCATCAAGTTTTTAAAAATGTTTTATCTTTTGAACCGTGTTCAAATCACCATTTTCACCATTGTGTTTCTCATGACAAGATCTTCTAAACTGGATCACATGTTAATAGGTTTGGATAAACTTCCTTTAAAAAATCAGAAATAGAAAAATAAGAAAAAGAAAAATAATAAACAAAAGCACAACTCTGATTTTTTTCTACTATAGTAGAGTTGTGTTTTTCACTTTTTGGGAAGCACATAGCAGTGCATTACCGGAAGCACAATTGTGATTTTCACTTCGGGGGAAGCAGAGTTGTGCCTCCCGATAGGCACATGTGGAAAGCACAACTGTGTTTTTCACTGCTTTTTTTTCAGGGGTTTTTTCACTGCTTTTTCGTGAAGCACAACTGTGTCTGTCGCATGGTGTGTTTCATGAGAGAATTTAAAAAAGAACAACACAAAATCCTAGAAAAATAAAGCAAAATCCAAAACCCAAAAAACCCCAAGAAAAACGAGCAAAAATGACGTATTCGAGAGGGTGCGCTCAATGCGGCACGTGGCGGTAGTCGAGCGCCCTCGAAAGAGTCTGTTAGGACACGTCACACATGTGGTAAGCAATCCAAAAAATTAAAAAAAATCTCCCCCCCCCCCCCCCCCCCCCCCCCCCCCCCCCCCCCGGCACGAATAGGTACCCAGTAAATAGTTGCCCCTAGTTCCTCTCGTGGGATAAATCTAGTCACCGAAAGAGCTATATATATTGCTCTTTGCAAGCGCTAGTAGCAAGGCCTACGTGTGTTTCCATCAGTTCCGGAGAGTGGTTTTGGGATAATTCTATTATTCGGCTTGGATTGGTTTTAGAAACTTTTGTGTATTTTGGATGATTAGGTGGACAGTGATATCCCCAACCTACTAGGGTTCAAGTCCCGATGCTCGCATTTATCCTGGATTTATTTCAGAATTTTTGGCGACACGCGTTTAGTGGGAGAAGACGTTCCAGCTCAGTCTCAGAAATGCTCATAGGGATAGGCTGTGCATGTATGTGTTCATAGGGGTGAGCGTATTCACGTATATATGAGTGCTTGCGTTTGTACCGTGTTCAAAAAATCATGTATGAAATGTTAGAACATTTTCCCATTTTTCCTATGTGTTTTGATCACTATTTTTTTCCTCATCTTTTGTGCATTTTTTTCCTTTTGCCTATGTATTTTGATCACTATTTTTTCCCTTTTTTCCTGTTTTTTTCATTTTGTTTTGTTTTTTCATTTTTTTAATACAACGAGCTTTTCTCACATACAAGGTAGACATTTTTTAGATACACTTTGTCATGAACATTTCTTAATTCGCATTGAACATTTTTCACAAATGCCATGAACATTGTTTTGGAACATAAAAACATGTGTGAAGTGTTAGAACATATTTTAATTGTCACACATTTTTTTTATTTTAGATTTCATGAACATACTTTTGAAATGCGTAAACGTTTTTTGTTGGCAATTAGGCAAACATTTTTATATTGTATATTTTTTAAATGACACTAACATATTTTGAAATGTGTGAATATTTTTTCGATCATACAAAACATTTTTATGAAATTACATGAACATTTTTCACACTATAAACATTTTTAAAAATTGATATGAATATATTTTTGAAATGCGAACATCTTCTAAATGTCATGAACATTTTTTAATAAATGTTGCTATTGATCCATAGTTTTTTTATTTTTCTCATATAATGTATGGCCTCTTTGCTTCATGTCCCCCTTTAGGCCTGGGCGTTAGAGCATGTCCACTAGGGCCCCTAGGACGCCCCCCAAGCCCCTTTTTTTAGCACCGGCAGTAAAAAGACGTCCCAGCTAGGCCACCAACACCTCGTTTTGCGCCGGTTTTGGCGATATTTCCCGCCGGCACGCCCACCCCACACCCATCCCCTTGGGGGGGCAGCTGGGGACGCCGGCAATTGCTTTTTGCATGCGCAGGCCCACTTGGCAGCCCCTCTCTCTTCCCTCTCTTTCCTCTCTCCTCTCCTTTCTCTCTTTTCTCCACCCCACACCTACCGCACACAGCTCGTGCGGCCGGAGCGGAGAGCTCGCGCGGCCGGATGCAGCCCCGACGCCTCACTCGCCTGGCGTCGCCGACCCCGCCCTGCATCTCCCCGGTGCAGTGAGCAGGGGGCCGGAGTTGGCGGGTCGAAGTGGGCGTGGCGGCCGGGCAAAGGCGAAGCCGACCGGAGGGTGGTTGAAGGTGCCGGGATGGCAGGCCGCGGAGCCGGCGCGTGGGCGAAGCAGCCGGCTGCCGCGCACGGGGCAGGAGCCCGCCGGGTCCGCGGGCATGCGGGAGGCCGGCTGGACGACGCGGCGAGCCGGACCCGGCGCGACGACGGAGCAGGGGAGCCGACCAGCGGGGGTGACGCAGGAGGAGAGGGCGGCAGTCGGGCCATGCTGCGGCAACCGACGGGCGAGACGAGGCGGGGACGGGGGCGGATACACGAAACCAAGAAACCAAGAACCGGCGGAGAGGGTCGCCGCCTGACCCTGCTACTTGTCGCGGTGGCCGCCGCGTTCCTGGCAGGCGCGAGCGACTCGGCGCGGTTCCCCCTGCTCCGCCTCGCCGCGCCAGCGTCCCTCGCCGACCTGGCGCGCGCCGTCACCACGCCTCCTTCCCCACTTGCCGCCCCGCGCCTGCCTCCCTCCCCGCTCGCCGCCTCCCGCCACCGCTCGCCGGCCTCCACGGCCGGGCCGGGCGACCTGGCGGACCCCGTCTCGGGCGGGAGCTCCAGCTCCTCGGGCTGGAGGAGCAGCGGCGGCCTCCAACAGCACCGCGCCCTGCTCCTGGATCTTGATGGACGCCACCTCGTCCTGCGCGTCCTGCACGCGCCGCAGCCACGCGCGCGGCTGCTCCGGCTCCGGCGCGCCGTCCAGCTGCCTGAGCACGTCAGCCCGCAGCTGCAGCAGGGCCTCGACGGCGTCGTCGAGCTCCTTGACGCACTTGACGAAGAAGAGCACGACAAGCGCGCCGCCGAGGGCAAGCATGGCGAGCACGGCCGCGAGCTGCATCTCCATCTCCGGCACGTGGCGAGGCGGCGAGCAGCGCGTCTCCTTCCCTGTCGACGCTCGCGCTCCTTCGCTGGCTGGAGGTCGTCGACGCCGCCGCAGTCATGGTGCTCGACGAAATGCTGCTCCGTTTGTGGGAGTCCAACACTGCTCGTGGGGAGGCAACGAGTGGAAAATTTTGGCCCCCCATGCCAAAGTTCTCGCCGGCAGCCCCCCAGGAGGCGAAAGAAATGCCTCATGGGGGGGGGGAGGGGGACGGCTAGAGATGCTCTTAGGCGGTTGCCCCTCTCGCCTAGGCCCAGAGACGGCCTTGGATTCACTCAGTCATATATCATTAATTATTCAACGTCAAGCACCGATGCTTAATGAATAGGCTTACAATAAGAAAATGACTCTAATAAGTGTCGTACGTGTGGAACGAACACATGGCAACTCCGAAAGTTTTTGATGAAAAATTTAATGACGCGAGGATCACAACTTTAGTTGTCAAGCATGGCAGTTTTCTTTTTGGATGGCAAGTTTCAGTTTTTTTTTTGGTTTATTTTTCCTTTCGGGTGGTAACAGTTGTAAAAAATGTTGTAAAAAACGTTAAGGCCAAAATGCTTCGTGTCACAAGTGTGACAGTTATCATTTTGGTAAGAAAACGGTGATTCAGAAACTTTTGTCTGTGATCATTATTGCACCACTTGACTCAACTCATACTTCTCACTAAGAGCAGCTCGTTCGGTGCATTACCCAGCCCACATGCAACACATGCACCAGCTAATTACCATGGGACTAACTTAATCAATACAAATCGCTATTAGCCTCGTACTCGTTTGCCTATGCTCTTATGAGTCCAAGGTGACTAGGGTTTCTCGCCTCGTGCCGACGGCGTCACAAGTTTACCTCCTCTTCTATGGCCTTAGGCCACGGATGCGCGGTAGATCTTTGCCCTTGCCGGCGGGAGGGCTCCTCCTTCGGTTTTAGATGTCATTTGTGTCTTTCTAGGGTTTGTGTCCCATTTAGGAAGATGAGATGGCGGCGACTCCCTGAAGATGGAATAAAGTTCTCTTCGCCTAGCCCCCGTTCCGGCGATGCGATTGCGTCGTTGGATGGCATGTGAAGGCATGTCTCTAGGGATCTCACACGATTCAGTCAATGGTTGTCTTTAGTGGACCGTTTGGATCCGGTCTTGTTCGTCTACGTTTGTGTGCCTTCAGGTTGAAGTGTTGCAATCTACGTTTTTCTTCATCGACAGTTGTTGCTGTTATGATGCGCTGGCCTTATTGGGCCTTAGCATGACGACTTCTTTATTGTATACTACAACAAGTTTTGCCCGGCCCGGTGTGGGAGTAATGTTGACGGCGGCGTGCCTTCGACTCGCTTCGGTGCTTGTAGTCATCGCTTGGTTGTTTACATATCTGGATGTAATTTTTTCTTATTTCTAGTATTAGTTGTACTGCCATGATTGATGATGGATAGATCAAAAGTTCGAAAAAAAACTTAAGTAACACTATGGCCTCGAACTTCTCAAGAAGGGCTTGATTTGGAGGGTAGGAAACGGGGAGCACATTCGCATTTGGAGGGACCCTTGGCTCCCCCGTCGTTTCTCCTTCAAGCCAGTGTCACCGAGAGGTACATGCCGCTTGAGACGCGTGGCGGAGCTACTGGATGATGCCGGGAGGTGGAATGGAGATCTCCTACCATGCCACTTCCTTCCCATGGATGTTGCGGTTATCACAAAGATCAAGTTGTCAACAAGGGGCTTTGAGGATGTCCTTGCCTGGGCGCCTGATCCCACGGGCGTCTTCACTGTACGGAGTGCCTACCGCCTTGCCCTCGACGAGAGGAACCACACGTCATCGTGCGCCACGAGCAGGGCACCGGACGGCACACGTGCTGTCTGGGAAGCCTTGTGGGGGTGCCCTGCCCCTTCAAAGGTACGCGTGTTTGCTTGGCGACTTGTCACAAACTCTGTGGCGATGGAAAATAAGGCAAAGAGAAAGATCGAGACTTATGACATATGCACGATCTGTGGTGTGGAACGCGAGAATACTTTCCACGCTTTTTGCAGATGTCCAATGGCCCAAGGACTCTGGCATGCAATGAGTGAGCACTGGAGGATGCCCCAGCTAGAAAACATCGAGCATACATGACGGGAGTTGTTGCTGCATCTTCTCAACAAGAGCAGTGAGGAGGAACGACTTCCTATATTTATGACACTATGGAGAACTTGGCATGTACACAACGAGCTGACACACCACAAGCCGGCGACTCCCATTGCTACGTCCCGTCAATTTTTGAATAGTTATATGATGTCGCTCTTGTGCTTAAAGAGAATCCTGCAGCAAATTTTGAGAAGGGGAAGATGGTGGTGTACCAGGATGGACGTAGCCATGCATGCCAACCAGTGCAAGTAAAAGATGCAAGTACATGTAAAAGATGGAACCGGCTACCGGCGGGCTGGAACAAGCTGAATACAGTCGGAGCGTTCAGGGAGGAGGACGGGACGGGAGGAGCTGGTATGATGCTGCGGAACCGTGAAGGACATATCGTCTTTGCAGCATGTCGTTTTCTTCGTACATGTTCTAGTGCCCTTGAAGGGGAAGTTTCAACATGTGCAGAAGACATTGCCCTCGTCTTGGAGTGGAGCACAGAGCCTTTTATCGTCAAAACAGACTGTTCTGTGGCTGCTCAAATGCTTATGGATGACACGCCAAATAGATTTTCAGTGGCTGCTTTAGTTGAGGAAGGGAAGCTACTACTTAAGTCTGGGCGTGATTACTCTATAGAAGCCAAAATAATGTAGCTCATGCTCTCGCACGGCCGTCTGGCTCCGCCATGGCCCAGACGAAATTGGCACTCTTTGCCAAGAGAATTGTAATGAACCACCTTGATTGAAATGAAATTAATATTTTATACAAAAAAAGTACTCTCGTCACATAATATAAGACGATTTTGCAAGTTATTATGCCACATTATGGGACAGAGGGAGTAATTAACAACGCACCAAATAGCAACTGCCTTATTAATGTGATCGTTCATGCATGCACTTCGTACATCAGCAACCAGTATTCTCAAAAAACATACTACACACATCAACGTGTTTATTTATATTTATTTATACATGAAGGGAGAGAAGAGGGTAGTTGAAACCATAATTCTGATCCTATTATGTCTAGTATATAATCATCACACTAGCTAGACGACATATTATTAGAATTATTCTGATAAATTATTACATGGGTGACATGAATATTTAACACATCCTTGTGGAAAAAAAAACGAGGCCATCCAAAATAGGATCTGCCTCTTATCTTCACGGTCTCACCATAATGATATGCAACCAAACAAAACCAGCCAAAGCACAATCCGAAAAGCGAGCCAACAATAGCATCATCAATTTGTGTGCTGTCTTACCACTAGTAGGAGATGCATCACTGTTTTCCTCGCCATCTGTTAGATCAGAATTTCCGGTGCTATCGACAGTCACGCTTGAACGGAATGCAGGAAGGGACCCAGAAAGATGATTATAAGATAGCACCAACTGCGTCAAGCTCTGCAGACCGTCAAGTGAGGATGGCACCGGACCAGACAAGTTGTTGTACGAAAGGTCGAGGATCTCTAAATCTTTCAGAACACCGATGTTTGAAGGAATAGATCCAGTGAGATGGTTGTGGCTAAGATTGAGAGCTTTGCTCAAGCTGGTCGGCATTGTTGGGATGGTGCCAGTGTGGGAATTATTTGCCAGATTGAGTTCAATTAGGGACTGCGATGTACTGACTGAAACTGGAATGGCACCGCTGATGTTGTTCCCTTGAAAATTCAAGCTGAAAAGCTTTGGAAGGTTGAAAATCCCCGTTGGTATCTCTCCAGTGAATGAATTCAGACTAAGATTCAACGTGTCCAGGCTTGTTAAATCAGAAAACGTACTTGGGATAGATCCCCTGAGATTGTTCATCTGAAGCTTCAGAACTATCAGCTTGTCAAGGGTGCTGATTGCATCAGGCACCTGACCCTGAAAATTATTGGATGCCAGATTCAACAAGGACAGGCTCCTGCATTTTCCAAGCTCTGAAGATATGTTTCCCATCAAGTGATTATTCTCCAACTCAAGATAAGCCAAGGCCAAGACATCACCTATAGTGTCCGGGATGGTCCCATTGAGCTTGTTACCACCAAGCCTCAAGCGGTAGAGGTTTGAAGACAGGTTCCTGGGAATGGTTCCTTGAAGGTAATTGCTGGAGAGATCAACATTCAACAGCCTCCAATCCTGCAGGACCGAGGAGATCAGAGGGGATCTCCCCACTCAGGCCATTGTAACTCAGATCCAACATCTTCACATGCTTTGTAATACCACTAGGGATAGAACCAGTAAAATTGTTCTGATTAGCCGCAAACCGAGTGAGCGTCGTGACATTCGACAAGCTCGCCGGTATTGCTCCAGTCGGCTTGTTGCCAGAAAGGATTAAGGTCCTGAGCTTGGGCAGCTTCCAGAACTCATCCTGGACAATTTTTTTTGACGAAAAACAGCCAGCGCTGATTTCATTCATTAAGAGAAAGGCCAAGACGGCCGGGTTACAGTGTCAGGTTGGTTAGTAGCTACTAATGGACAGCTACGAATGAAAAGAAAACGAAAATAAAGGCCGGCGGCCAGGTTAGTAGACTAGTGCGCAGTCTCTAGTCAGGTGGCATCCACATTGCCCCGACAAGGCCGGCCGTGCACCAGAGCCGAAGTTCCTCGTTGATGAGCGAGCAAACCGCATCGACCGTTGTCGATCGGTGCTTAAAAATTCGAGCATTTCTCTCCTTCCAGATGCACCACCAGGCGCAAATAACGAGGCTGTTGATCTTCCTCCTGCCAGCCAGGGATAGGGATTTGACAGAGCGGTACCACCAGTATTCAAGGGAGGGCTCCATGGCCGATGGAGGCGTGATTTGGGCGTTGAAGCGTTGGATGATCTGCTGCCACACCGACCTGGAGAACTGTCATTGGGCAAATAGGTGTAGGGCAGTCTCCGGGTGCTGCTGGCACAGGGTGCAAATTGGCGTGTGAGGCCGGTTCTTCTTTGCCAGTTGGTCGGCTGTATTGCAGCGCCCTTGAATGGCCAGCCATGCATGCATCTGGCACTTAGGGGGGGTCCTGGAAGACCAGATCAGCAAGTTGTAGTTGGCCCTGATCATGCCCTGGAAAAGAATCCGGTAGGCTGTTTTAGCAGAGTATTGACCATCAGCAGTCCACTTCCAGTGGATGTCATCAGGTTGCCCCGGCGAGAGGTTCACTTGGGAAGCGATGTGCCATACATGCACATAGTCAGCAAGCACCTGGGCAGTAGGGTTGCTTCTAATGCATGCTATCCATTTGCGGTCCGTAAGGGCTGCCAGGAGCGAAAGCCTCCGCCCTCTGCTGTGTGAGTATAGGTGTGGGAATTGATCTCTGAGCGGTGTACCTTGCCACCAGTGGCAGTGCCAGAAGGAGACCGATGCCCCTGATCCCACAACAATTACAGTGCTTGCGGTAAAGATGGCAGCGGAGAGCTTGTCCGAGGGAAAAGGTAGATCCGCCCAAGGCTTGTCCGGGAACTTAGCTTGCTGCCAAAGCCAGCGCGCCCTCAGCGCCGCCCCTTGGAATTCGAGGTTTGAGATGCCTAGCCCCCCAAATTCAGTCGGTCTGCAAAGAGATTTCCAGCTGACAAGGCATTTTCCTCCTGAAACAGAATTCTTGCCGGCCCGAAGGAAGGGCCTGCGGATTTTGTCAATTTTCTGGTCTAGCCACTTCGCTTGTGGTATTGCAATCATCTGGAAGGCCGGCATGGCTGAGAGGGCCGATCGCACGAGCACTACTCTGCCTATCAGGTTTATCAAGTCAACCTTCCATCCAGAGCACTTCCCAGCTAGGCAGTCAATGTTTGGCTGTAGGTCCACCCTACGTAGCTTCCTGTCGGACAGGGGCATGCCCAGGTACGTGCAAGGGAATGATCCCTGGGTGCATCCCAGCGTCTGCTGCAATTGTGAGGTGTCCAAATTCTGACAACAGATCGGGTAGAAGCTGCTCTTGTTCAAGTTGGTTTGGAGGCCCGTTGCTTGTCCAAACAGCTTGAGGATGGCGTTGATCGCTGTAGCGTCGTGGATTAGCGGCTTGGAAAAGATGATTACATCGTCAGCATAGATTGAAGTTCTGAACCTCATGCTCTGATTCTCAAAGGGGGTGAGAACTCCATCGGCGTTTGCCTTGTCCATGAGCCTGGCCAGGCAGTCCATAACCAAGACGAAAAGGAGAGGGGAGAGTGGGTCACCCTGGCGAAATCCTTTCCTGTGGTCAATCCTAGGAGAGAGCTCCCCGTTGACCAACACCTTTGTGGAGCCGGTTAGCAGAAGTGCAGATATCCAATCTCTCCATCGACCTCCGAATCCCCTGTGTGCAAGCAGCTGGAGCAGAAATTCCCAGGAGGTCGAATCAAACGCCTTGGATATATCAAGCTTTAGTAGGAAGGCAGGTGTGTGTTTTTGCTTTAGTGCTCTGGTCAGGCTTTGCACATAGACAAAGTTATCGTGTATGCTGCGTTTCTTGATGAAGGCGTTTTGACACTGCAGAATCAGACTGGGCATCAGTGGTTGGAGCCTTCGTGCTAGGATCTTTGCAAGGAGCTTGGCAAAACTATGTATAAGGCTTATTGGTCTGAAGCTGTTTGGATGGTTGGCTCCCCCATGCTTCGGAATTAGGATCATGAATGCCGCGTTGAGGAGGTGCAGGTTTGTGTGTTGCAAGACTGAAATTTGCAGACTGCTCGCATCAGATCCTCCTTGATTATGTCCCAGCAGGCACGGAAGAACAATCTAGAGAAGCCGTCCGGCCCTGGCGCTTTCTCTGGGTTGATGTCGAACAGCGCTGCCTTCACCTCCTCCTCGGTGATGGCCTCGTCGATCGGGCCCAACTCGACCTCAGGGAATTGGATGTTTCCTAGGTTCAGAGTTTGGGCGTGGGGCTGGTAAGCAGCAAGGAGGGCCTGGAAGTGACTATGGATAGCTGTCATCTTGGCTTGCTGGTCTGCAATCACTGTCTCATCAATCAACAGAGAAGGGATGAAGTTCTTTCTTCGTCGCGCAGTAGCTTTGAGGTGGAAAAATCGGGAGTTACAGTCCCCCTCGCGGAGCCAGAGGAAGCGGGACCGTTGCCGCCACATGCAGCGCTCCATGGCAGCCAGACCCAGCCGCTGCATCTTCAGAAGCTTGCGAAAAGAAGTTTCTTCCGCAGTTAGGCTCCTATTTTCCATCGCTACATCCAACTGGAAGATTAATTCAGATACTATTGATGCTCGCAATCGCATATCGCTCGTTTTCTGGGCACTCCAGCGTGTAAGGGCCTTAGCAGTTGCCTGGAGCTTCGCGTTGTACGCAGCAAAGGGGTCGGCGGGGGGATTGTGCAGCTGCCATGCCAATGCTTCTCAAAACGGAAGCATCTGCAATGCTTGAAGGAGTGGTCAGCATTCAGAAGAAGCGGCGTGTGATCAGAGACTTCAGAGGATAGGCCTTGCAGGAGGGAATTAGGGTACTGGTTACTCCAAGGTTCGCTGAACAGTACCCGGTCAAGCTTCACCATCGTTGCCGCCTGCTGCTCGTTGGACCAAGTGTACCGCTTGCCATGCAGGTACATGTCTTTGAGCTGAGCATCATTCATAAATTTTCGGAAAGCGTTCATCAAACCCCTGTGAACTCTGGTGTTACTCTTATCAGACATCCGGGCGATCAGGTTGAAGTCCCCAACAAAGATGATCGGGCCCGCGGCCGTACTAGCAATAGCCTTTAGATCAGCAAGGAATTCAAGTTTTTCAGCAGCCGACTGGGGACCATACATGTTCACCAGTATCTATTGTTTCCCAGTCTTCTTATTGGTATAGTTAGTGGAGATGAATTGGCGGTTGCAGGTTGAACTTGTCACCGAGATGAGGTCGGGGTCCCAAGGCGAGAACACGAATGCAGAACATCTGGCCAAGCAGATCGCAACTACATCTTGGGGTGACACAAATTGCAGTTTTGATTCTTGCAGGCAAACCATCGAACAACAGTGCTGACGGACCACATCGGAAACTACCAATCTACGCGCCGGGGAGTTAAGCCCCCCGACGTTCCAAATCAGAAAGTTGCAACTATCCATGGAAACTAACACATCACTGATACAACAGAACATCGGCCACACTCAGGCAGCGACATGCCCTGCCCTCTTCCTCCCAGCAGTGGCATTGAGGGCCAAGTCCGTGAGGGCTTTGATCTGGTCAGTGGTGAGGGGGGATTGGAATGATGCAACATAGCAGGCAAGGAGGCTTGCAACATCTGCAACTGGTTCGTCAAACTCCTCTCCGAGATGGCGGCAGACCGTTTTCTGCGCCATGGTCATCACCGAGTCCCCAGTGGCCTTCAGAGCTAGGCGCCCACTGCGCCTAACCGCCTCCGTGGCCACCGCCTTGACCGCCTGACGCTTTGGAGGTGCAACGGGCTTGAAGACAGGGCCGTGCAGCAGCCCAGGAGCGACTGGCGATGCAATGGCCTCCAGGAACTCCTTCAATCTGTCTGGCCCGCCAGGAACCGGAAATGGGCCTCCAGTGCCTTGAAGGTGGCCCGGCTCTATCGCAGCAGCCACGGGGATGGTGGAGAGTGGTAACTGCGGCGTCAGCGCTGGAGGCGGGCCCGCCGGTGTCCCGCACTCCTGTAGCCTCTGGCATGGCGAGCCCTGCCGCCCCTGCAGCTGTGGAGGTGGGGCCATCTCTGGGTTGGGCGGGTTGAGGTCAACTTCTGTCGAAGCAGCGGTGGCAGTTGTCGCAGGTGGGGAGGCCAGAAGAGGCGTGTCGGGAACCGGCAGGGCCGACAGCAGCGGCGTCAGGTGAGCAGGCGGATCACCGATTGGGCAATCGGCCTCCTGTCCTCCCAGAGGCCGCACCGTCCCCGAGGGCAGCGTAGGGCAGCCCGTGACGGTCTCAGGAGCAGAAACCGTAGGCCCACCGACAAAGGGCGTGTGCGGGGCAGCGTCTTCCATGGTCGACAGGGGCAACTGGGCGGCCCCGTCAGCGACCGGATGAGGCGTGGGGCCGCGTGGCCCACCGGCATCCACCAGCAGCTCGGAGGTAGGCCCACCCCCCGACGGATGGGGCCCACAGTCAGAGGGCGCATACAGCACAACCATGTCCGACAGAGCAGCCATGGCGTCGCCGGCTCCGAGGAGGGGGAGACGGCGGCCTCTGCCGCCTGCAGAGGAGGCAGCTCCGCCGAGTCGCTGGAACCAAGGTTTTGGTTACCGGTCGAAATTTCGAGATTCCGCGTATTTCCGTGCCCCTCGGTAAATCCCCATACCAAGCAAAAAATACCAATTTTTTGAATTTAAACGCTCGATTTATAGTAAAGCATGTAGGATCTAATTAATGCCATGAGAGTTGGTTCTGACGTGTTGATAGAAACCTAGTTCTTGTTTTGAGAGGTCTCTGGTTCGAATGTTCATTCATTCACTTATTTGAATTCAAAATTTAAATATAAAATTCGCTCGAAATATTCTCGGTATTCCTTGGTAACCGTGGTAACCACGTTTACCAGTCCCCATGGGTAAAATTGTCTCATTCGGTAACCAAAACCTTGGCTGGAACACGTTCCCGGCGGTATGCCTAGCGAATACGGCCTCCCCGTCCTTCATGCCCCAACGCCAAGGGTAGCGGCGGCGAGGCTCGTCTCCATCCCCGTCGCTGCCACCGGGTTGGTTTGGAGGCCCGCGTCCACCAGGCTTGGGGTAGTGCGTGAGGGAGTCGAGGTGGACGAGGACCTGGGAGTTGAGCGCCTGGGGAGGGGAGCCGAGATCCTCCCAAGGGTTGTCGTCGACGAACTCGGCGAAACCCGCCGGTAGACCCAGCTGGTCTAGCGGCGAGGCGCCAGTGATCGGCTCCATGGCATCAAGATCGATGACCTTGGGGATCAGGTCAGGGTTAACCACCCATGCGTACATGATGAAGTAGGAGTAGTCGAGCTTGTCAGAGGAGGAGACGGCCACGGTGTGGAAGCGGCACATGGGGAGCAGCCGGACGACGTTGGTGCAGTTGGCGGCAGAAGGTGGGATGCCCTCGATGAAGAGGCGGACGCGGTAGCTGTATGTCACCAGCCCGGTGAGGAAGCGCCTGCTCCATGGCCGCAGGACGAGCGGCGTGCCCTGCCAGTGGATGGTCTTGTTGACCTCCAGCTGCGCGCGCCCTTGTGGGGTGGTGAAGCGCAGCAAGAAGGCGTCGGGGCAGAGGAGGTTCACGGCGAGCGCGCCCTCGGGCAGCTGCGGGAGCTCATTGTGGATGGCCTCCTTGATCCAGCTAGGCCATACGTCGGAGCTGGCCCCGGCGACGATGACTATAGCCGCGTGGTTGAGCAGCAGCAACTCATCCGCCGCCATCTCCGGGGAGTACTCGATCGTCGCCCTCGCTCGCTCCACCCGGCGGATGCCCCCAGGAGCGAGGTGTCCATGGCCGCCGCCTCCATCGGGGTCGGGGCCTCTCTGCGAGCCGCTACGGACGGAGGCGGAGGGAAGGAGATCCTGGTATGGACAGGGGCGCGCGTGGCTTGTGGCCTTGGAGCTGGTTGGGAGACGGGGAGTAGGGGTGGGGGTGGGGGTGGGTGTGGTGGTGGTGGTGGTGGTGCCGGCGGCGGCGAGTGGGAAGCGCAGTCTTGCCCTGGCGGGTAGGAGGGAGGGTGGCGGCAGCTGTGTGATGAGCGGGTTGCGGTCAAGGAGAGGTGGCGGGGGGCGTTGATGTGCAAGATGGGGTGGCGGGGTGGGAGCCCTTAAATCAGCGCACTGCCTGGCGATGTGGCCTGCGGTGAAGCATTTACGGCAGCGAACTGGGTTGGTGCAGCGGGCGATGAAATGCTTGTCGGAGAGGCACCGGAAGCACAGGCGGGAGCAGTCCAAAGCCTGAACCTTGGGCGGCATGGGCTTACCGCGAATCTCGCGCATGCGCGCCGCGCGTGCTGTGGATCTGCCACCCCTCCCCGTCCTCATCAAAGCGCTGCAGGGGCAGGCCACATCGCCGGGCGAGCTGCCGCCCGGCACCACGGCCGCGTAGGACTGCAGGGGGGGTGGGGAGCTCGAGGCGGGCGAGTCTTGGTCAGAGGAGCTCGCGGAGAAGTGAATGCGCTAGCGCGTGCCCGGGGAGGCGTCGCCGTTGGAAGCAGGCGTGCTGAAGCATAATAACGCCGGGGTGGTGGGGCTGGGGCATGGCATGGCGGCGTGGACGGTGGCCGAGGAGGCCGCCGACGGGAGGGGCGAGAGCTAGGCTAGGCTTCTGCGCCTTGCCTGATAGACCAGCGAATTGAAGTCGTGTCGTGTGTGAAGTCGTGTGGAATATGATGATCCCTCGTCCTGGACATCACCAGTGAGATTGTTCTGACTAAGGTCACCAGTGAGATTGTTCTGACTAAGGTCCAACAGCGTGAGGTCTGAATGACTGAACAGAATACTTGGGATGGAATCACTGAAAAAACTACCAGACAACACCAACTCCTCCAAAGAGCTAGCCATGCTTACAGGGACAACACCCACCAAATGATTGGAGTTGAGGTTTAGGCTCCTCAACCTAGGCATAACACTCAACTGGGTGGTCACGGTTCCAGTGAAGGAATTAAAGGATAGATCAAGAACCTCGAGCCGAGAGAAGCCGGAGAGATCGCCTAAGACTAGCCACAATGGGTAGTAACATAGAGTAGTAACATGCCCATGTTACTACTCTATGTTACTACCTCAATAGTGGGTAGTAACATAAGTGTGGTAACATGCAAAGCTTCATTTATTACGTTATAGACTCATATTGCATTGGGACATGTGATGTTATAGTAACTAGCTAAGTTACTAGTACTACATCTCTCCTCATTAACTCATTGCCACATAAGCAAAATTGCTGAGTTGGGCTCGATGTTACTACCGAAGTTACTCCCACTGTGGCTAGTCTAAACGCCCGGCCAGGCGGTTGCTGCTGAAATTAAGCACCCGCAACCCGGCGCTCATGGGGCAACGAGAGAAATGGCCCGTCAAATCGGAGAAGTAATTCTTGGAGAGGTCGAGGGACTGTAAGGTGTCGAGGGAGCATAAGGACGCAAAGAGCGTGGGGTTGGACATGGAGCAGACGGACAAATCGATGTCGGTCACCACCGAGAAGGAAGTGGAGTCAGAAGGAGAGCAACCGATTCCTCTCCATAGGCATGGATTGGAGACGGTTGTGTTCCACCCGGCCGAGCCCACATAACGCGAGAGATCCCTCATGATGGACTCCTGCGTGCTGTTTAGAGGAAGGGGCGGGCTGCTGGCGGCGGCGGCGATGGACAGATGAAGGCACAAGGAGAAGAAGGTGAACAGCGGCATCGAGAAGCCATGGCTAGAGCAGGTAGAGTACCTCTTGCTCCCCCCCCCATGGCCGATGTTCCTCGGTTTTGCTGCTGATTCCTTTGGCTCCTCGCTGATCTTGGTCGGTACGGTACGGGCAATATGCGAGAAAAGAGAGGAAGAAGATCTTCTGCCCTGGGTTCTGGGTTTCTCGGCGGCTGTGGCTCTGTGATGCTCTTGCTCTCGTGTTTTGCTCGACATATAAGGATTCGGTTCGAGTATTGTGTAGAGCTCTGCCAAAAAAAGTGTTGCACAGAAACGAGCATGCAAAACTACTCACTCCATCCCGAGTTACTTGTCTTGAATTTGTCTAGATATGAATGTATCTACCTATGTTTTAGTGTTCATGATCGACACCGCGGTGGTTCTCTGTCGACACCGCTCCGGTCCCACGTCCACGAAACTTGCGTTCTCCAGTGTTCATGGTCAACCGACGTCCTCACCAGCGAGGTTTCGGCCCCGGCAGACCGGTTGTTGTGCTCCTTCCGACTTCTTTGGTTCGCCGGTGTTCTACACTACTAGAAAAAGGCTATAGATGGGATTGACACTAATGGCGCACCAGACAAGCGGTGCACCATTAGTATATACTAATGGCGCACCACCTTCTGATACGCCATTAGAGTTGAAACTACTAATGGCGCACCTGGCGCAGGGTGCGCCATTAGTATCAAAAATTTTTAACTAGTGCGCCTGTCCAAACATACTAATGGCGCATCCAGACACAGTGCGCCATTACTAGTTGTAACTAGTAATGGCGCACCTGGCCCAGGGTGCGCCATTAGTATCATTTTTTTAAACTAGTGCGCCTGTCCAAACATACTAATGGCGCATCCAGACACAGTGCGCCATTACTAGTTGTAACTAGTAATGGCGCACCTGCCGGAAAGTGCGCCACTAATGTTGTTTTTTCTATTATATTTTTTATTCCCTTTTTTGCAAAACTACTAATGGCGCACTTTTCCACCGTGCGCCATTACTAGTTTAAACTAGTAATGGCGCACTGTGGAACAGTGCGCCATTAGTATGTTTTTTTTTGCAAAACTACTAATGGCGCACCACCAGAAGGTGCGCCATTAGTAACCTGGATTACTAATGGCGCATTTAGAGTTGGTGC
The DNA here is from genome assembly GCF_018294505.1 of Triticum aestivum. Lineage (NCBI taxonomy): Eukaryota > Viridiplantae > Streptophyta > Magnoliopsida > Poales > Poaceae > Triticum > Triticum aestivum. Next base: position 492,592,535 of record NC_057808.1, on the reverse strand, counting down.
GCCATTAGTAAGTGGGCAGCAACAAGATATTTTGGACAGCCTCTCCTACCCACACTCACTTTCTCCCCACTTCATTCTCTCCACCTCCTCCTTGTCTCGGGTGCCTCCTCTTTTTCACCTCATTTCCACCATAGATTCATTCAATTTAAGTGGTTAAATTACCTTGTTTTGATAGGTAAGTAAGGGGGGAAGCTATATTTATGTTGTTCTCCCTACAACAATGTGCACATGCACTTTTTATGGCCTAGCTAGATCTATGTATGTTCGTGGTGTTGCATATGTTTGTGGTGTTGCATATGTGTTTGTGTTTGGAGGTGTACCGGTATTTGAAATGCGATAGTTGCCAATATTTTGCCGGAATGTTGATTCATTTCCGTTTCGGCGAGAATTTTGGCATTAAGCATTCTTTTTGGTCCTATTTTTAGGGAAAGTCATGCCAAATTTTTTCTTGGTTCTAAAATATCGTTTTGCTCTACCCCGCAGGCGACCATGGTCCGCATGATGACCGAAGGCATCGTGAATAGGTTTTTGAGGTCCGCGAAGGCCGAGATGCTTCAAAAGAACGAGACGGAGATAAGATGTCCGTGTCGAAGATGCAAGCTGAAGAGCCTTATTGCGGACCCGGAATCCGGGCAGGTGCGGGACCACCTGCTCTTGCGTGGTTTCATGGATGGCTATCGGTGGCAAGGTGATGAAGATGACTACGAAGTCGTCCATGGGGGCCGGGCAAGAAATGAGGAAGGGCAGCAAGACAACCACCGCGGCTCGGGCGGGCGAGAAGACGAAGAATCCCCAGGAGATGATCACGACGGTGATGCTGTACACAGTCATCATGTAGAAGATGCAGGACATGATGATGAGGAAGATGCCGGAGCAGACGACGGGCATGATCATGAAGATGATGATGCCGGCGGAGCAGACGACGCTGGACCATCGATGGGCTGGGTGCAGGACCCTCATATTCAAGAGCTGCTTCTCAAGCAGACGGATAACGCAAGAGCTGCCGCCCGAGAGAAAGCCAAGATGGATCAACTTGAGTTAGACGCGGTTACTCCATTGTATGAAGGATGCAGGCCCGAGGATACCCGCCTGAAAGTAACGCTCATGGCTCTGGAGATGAAGGTAAAACACAAAATGACCGACGCATGCTTCGACGAGAACATGTCATTCTGGCACGAACGTCTTCCCAAGGGGAACAAGTGCCCGACCAGTTTGGAGGAGGCGAAGAAAATCGTGTGTCCTCTGGATTTACCGCACGTGAAATACCATGTGTGCATGAACAATTGCATCATTTATCGGGACGAGCACGCGGAGTCTACCATATGTCCGGTGTGCGGCGTCACTCGATACAAGAAGAGGAAGAAAGCTCCTCGAAAAGTGGTGTGGTACTTTCCGATCACTCCTCGTCTGCAGCGGTATTTCGCGGACCCTAAGGTAGCAAAGCTCCTGCGTTGGCACGCGGATAGGGAGGAGAAGAAGCGAGAAGATGACGCAAATGATCCGGAGATAGATAAAAAAGACAAGATGCTGAGTCACCCTAAGGATGCGAGCCAGTGGCAAGCGTTGAACTTCGAAGACCTAGAATTTGGGAACGATCCAAGGAACATCGTGCTGGGCGCGAGCACCGATGGAGTCAATCCGTTTGGCAGCCAGAGAAGCACACATAGCACCTGGCCTGTGTTTGTGTGGATGTACAACCTTCCCCCCTGGTTGTGCATGAAGAGGAAGTACATTCACATGAGTATGCTAATTGAAGGACCGAAACAACCAGGGAACGACATCAATCTGTATCTGGGGCTGCTGAAAGAGGAGCTTGACACGCTGTGGAAAACGCCAGCCAATACGTGGGACGCCGCAGAGAAAGAATATTTCCCTATGAGAGCCGCGCTGCTCACGACGGTGCACGACTATCTCGGTTACGGATATGTCGCGGGGCAGGTGGTCCACGGATTTTCTGGATGCGTCAGGTGCATGGATGACACAACGTATCGCCAGCTAGATAGAGATCCCGGGTCTTCGAAAACCGTGTTCATGGGACATCGAAGGTGGCTTCGCGACGATGACCCGTGGAGAAAACGCAAGGATCTATTCGATGGTGAAACCGAACCCCGAGGACGCCCGCGTACGAGGAGCGGCGAGGAAATAGACGAGCTGTTGAAAAATTGGAAAGACTGCCCACTGCCGGGAAAGAAGCAAAAGGCGCCAGAGCCGGGAAAGAAGCGAAAGGCGCCAGAGCCGCTGCTGAAGGTATGGAAAACGAGGTCTGTTTTCTGGGACTTGCCGTACTGGAAGATCCACCGTGTGCCTCACAGCCTTGATGTCATGCATATCACGAAGAACGTGTGCGAGAGTCTGCTTGGTACCCTGCTCAACATGCCAGAGAGGACCAAAGATGGGCCGAAAGCAAGGGCAGACTTGAAATCAATGGGCATCAGGCAGGAGCTTCACGCTATATATGATGATGATGATGATGATGATGATGAGGCGAAGCAGGACACGGAAAGTCGTCGCAAAGGCAAAAAGGCCAAGAAGACCGGAAATGACTACCCTCCCGCGTGCTTCACTCTAAGTCAGGAGGAGATCGAGCAGTTTTTCACCTGCCTCGTAGGAGTAAAACTTCCTTACGGTTACGCGGGGAAGATAAGCAGATACCTAGACCTAGCGAAGCTGAAGTTCAGCGGGATGAAGTCTCACGACTGTCACGTGCTGATGACGCAGATACTTCCAGTTGCAATCCGTGGGATCATGGACGCGCACGTCCGTGAAACGCTATTTGGCCTATGCAACTTTTTCGACGTCATCTCTCGGAAGTCTGTTGGCGTGAGGCAACTCAGAAGGCTACAGGAAGAGATCGTGGTGATACTATGCGAGCTTGAGATGTACTTCCCGCCCGCATTCTTCGACGTTATGGTGCATCTGCTGGTCCATATCGTGGACGATATCATCCAACTCGGGCCGACGTTCCTGCACAGCATGATGCCGTTCGAAAGGATGAATGGTGTCATCAAAGGATACGTTCGCAACATGTCACGTCCAGAGGGAAGCATAGCCAGGGGCTTTCTGACCGAAGAGTGCATCTCCTACTGCACGAATTATCTAGGCATCGAGAACCCCGTTGGTCTGCCCGTCAACAGGCACCTCGGCAGGCTCGCTGGATGGGGTCACCGTGAGGGTCGCCGCGAAATGCATGTCGACTTCGAGGGTCGACTCGCCGACTTTGAAAGAGCAAACCTAGTCGCGCTACAACACATAGACGTGGTCGATCCTTGGGTGGTAGAGCACAAAACCTTTATTAAGAAGACGTACAATGACCGAGGCCAACAGAGGACGGACGGAGATATACTCAAAGAGCACAACTCATGTTTCACGCGTTGGTTCAAGCAGAAGCTTCTGTCGTACCCTTTACATGAGGATTCTTCCGCGGAAGAACAACTCATATTCGCCTTGTCACAGGGCGCCGAGCACAACCTGATGACCTATGAGGCGTACGATATCAACGGCTACACATTCTACACCGAGGCCAAGGACATGAAGAGCGATGGTTATCAGAACTCCGGGGTAACGATGGAATCCTACACCGGTAACGACAAGGACAGATACTACGGAAGGATCGAGGAGATCTGGGAGCTGAGCTACGCTGGAGAGAAGGTCCCGATGTTCCGTGTCAGATGGGCCAAGAGCGTCCTAAAAGAAGACCGGTATTTCACCACCATGGTTATACCCGAAGCCAAATCCAAGACCGCAGGCGCAAACGTCACCGCGAAAAATGAGCCATGGGTACTGGCTTCCCAAGTGGACCAATGCTTCTTCATTACCGACCCGTCAAAGCCCAGTCGTGTTGTCGTGAGGAGAGGCAAAAGGAAGATCATCGGAATGGATGGAGTAGCCAATGAGCAAGACTTCGACAAGTACGGCGACCCGAGAATCGAACATGACGACGATGATGAAGTAGCAGCATACACCACAAGAAGAAGCAGGACCACCCTACCTAAAGGACGTCCGTTCCACAGAAGAACTCCATTTGCGAAAAAGAAGGGCAAGAAGATTGTGAACAGATAGCTAGCTAAGATCGATTGTATTTAAATCGTAGCCTTCATTTCTCGATTGTATTTCATGGGAACTTTTTGAACTATCATGAATATTTTTAAATTTCATGGACACTCGATCTCGATCCCCCTCCATCTCGATCGCTATCCCACCTCGCCAGATCCGGTCCCCCTCGCCGCCGAGCACCCCCCGGTCCACCGGCCCCCCGCACCCCGCGCACCCTCCCCCGCTCCACCGGCATTACTGTTTGATGATATTTTTTAAAAAATTATTACTGTCTTATAAAAAAATATTACTGTTATGATTTAAACAAGTTTGAACATATCTAAACACAAATAAATATCAAACAGCATTTTAAATGCATTAAAAAAAATTGTGGAGCCTGGGAATTGAACCCAGGACCTCCTGGTGTGAGAACTGGCTGCTAACCAGTCGATCTAGTAGAGGGAACTTGGTGTGGATCAGGTCAGGTGGAAGATAACCTGTTGGCTCGAGCAGAAATCAAAAAAAAAATACTAATGGCGCACCAGGGTGAGGTGCGCCATTAGTATGGATTCCTGGTGCGCCATTAGTATGGATGTACCTGTTGGAAGATAACCTATCCCCTCTCTCTCCCTCGCCCTCGCCCTCGATCCCCTTCCCCTCTCCTCTCCCGACGCCGCTGCCCCGCCGCCTCGACGCCGCCCCGTCGTCCTCGTCTCCGCCCCGACGCCCCGACGCCGCTGCCCCTTCCCCTCTCCTCTCCCGACGCCGCTGCCCCGACCTCCTCCTCGCCCCTCGACGTCGCCCTCGATCCCCTTCCCCTCTCCTCTCCCGACGCCGCCGCCCCGTCGTCCTCGTCCTCGCCCTCCTCCTCGTCCGCGCCACCGCCGCGCCGCTCCGACCTCCTCCTTGTCCCCTCCGGCCTCCTCCGCCTCCTCAGGTACTGCCCCCACCTCTCCCTCCCCCTCCGGCCTCCTCCTTCCCCTTTGTAAATTTTAGGGTGTAGGGTTTGCAAATTTTAGGGTTAGGGCAGTAAATTTTAGGGCAAATCTAGCACAGTTAGCAAAGTTAGAAATCTTTTAGGAAATTAGGGTAGTAGCAAAAACAGTAGCAATTTAAAAAAACAGTACCAAAAAAATTAGGTATAAAAACAGTAGCAAATAAAAAATATTAGCAAATATAGCTAGGGTAATTTTGTTTAGGTATAAAAACAGTAGCAATTTTAAAAGAATAGTAGCAATTTTAAAAACAGTAGCAAAAAAATTAGGTATAAAAACAGTAGCAAATAAAAAAAGAGTAGCAAATATAGCTAGGGAAATTTTGTTTAGGTATAAAAACAGTAGCAAATAAAAAAAAGCAGTAGCAAATTAAAAAAACAGTACCAAAAATTAGGTATAAAAACAGTAGCAAATATAGCTAGGGCAATTTTGTTTAGGTATAAAAAACAGTAGCTACAATTTGTAGAAAGCATGAGCAACTGAAAAATCATCCTGAAATATAGCTAGGACAAACTTCAGTCTTTTTTTTTGTTTGTAACAGAAACTACAGTAGTAAATATTTCCTGAAGTAAATATTTCCAGTCATTACAAATATGATGATGCACCCTCAGGTTTGTCAGGTTCAGCTAAGAAAAACAAACACATGTAAAAGCAACAAGGATGGCTCTCAGCCAAACCAAAGCAAGCTATCCATGTAAGAGATCAGCTCACTCCAACAACTTTACTTAGTGTATTACAAAAACCAAACAATCTCTTTCTGAAAGCGACTGTCGTTTAAAAGAAGCTCATCACACAATCAACTTCCAGCGTAGCTCGAAACTTTTTCAATCTTCAATTCTTTGCATACATTGGCACACACCCGACGTTCGTGAAACATCTCGGATGCCACCAGCAGTAACCTGCGCGTCCCTGCTACTGCTACCTGCAGATTGCACAAGTCGATTCTCTGTTTTATTTGCTTTAACATAACGGAATAACTAATGGTGGCTGCCTAATGATGACAGACTAAGTTTCTGATTTATTTTGTTATAGAAGTGTAGATTCATTGGTAGCAATTGTTTTCAGTGTCTCATGTTGCTTGTAGTGTTTTGTCCAAAATGTTGAATGATACTGCTTGGAGATGCATATATTGTTTCACCTCTTCACATGCCAATGTATTTTCCATGTTGTGATGGAGGCCTTTTTTGCCTTGTCCACCCGAGAGGCCCTTGAGTTTGCCGGAATGTCGATTAACTTCCGTTCCGGCAAATTCGGGTACTCCATATGTCCTATTTTCAGCAAAGGTCATGCTGAAATTTTCCGTGAATTTTAGCATGACTTTGCTAAAAAATAGGACATATGGGGTACTTGTGACTAATGCATGGGCCGGGGTATCTTAGTAGTTAATTAAGTAGGATCAAGTGCCCCGGCGTACTTGTGACTAATGCATGGCTTTTAGGGTGCCTCGGTGTCGATAAAAACCGAAATGATGAAAGCTTAGGCTTTTAGGGTGCCTCGGCGTCGAAAAACCCTCAATGATAAAAGCTTAGCTTTTAGGATGCCTCGGTGTCGACAAACCCTAAATGATGAGACCATGATCTTGTTCCTTGACAATAACCAACTTTTTGACCAAACTTTGTTCCTATTTAGAGAGAAACATGGCCAACAACGATGAGGCCGGGGTTCGGGCGTCAAGCCATTCTGGAAGCTGTCCCAGGAGATGGAGGAACAACCTCACTTGTATGAGGACGCCGCCTTCCCCACCGATCCTGAGACCACTGATGGTACCGCCGAGGATGACCCCACTGATGCCACCACTGATGGTGCCGCCGAGGATGCCACCACTGATGATGGCGGCGCACGCACAGATGGCAGCCAACCGAAGAGGCAACGGAAGGACCGGCACCCGACCGTGCTCCGCACCCTCAAGGAGGAAGTTACTGAAGTGGACTCCGACGGGAATCCAACGGCGCCCGAACGAATAGTCAAGGGGTACTCGCTTCAGCTCGGGTGCATTCTCCGGAGCACCGTCTCGATCAACACCGAGAACCTGAGGCATCCTGACCGAGGGAATTTGTGCAACCTCCTCTTCACGAAGCTGCACGAACGATACAAGTTCCCCGCTGAATTTGAAAACACAAGCCTCAAAGGGAATAAAGTGAACAATGCTGCCCTCACGAAGATGAGCAAGGCCCTGTCTACTTGGAAAAGCAATGTGAAGAGAATGATCGAGAAAGGTGAGAGTTATGAGAAGATCAAGGAGAAAAATCCTTCGATCACCGAAGATGACTACAACGACTTCAAGATCAATTGCTCGAGCACCGCAAACTCCGAATCAAGTAAGTGGGGGAAAGAAATGCGGGAGCTGAACTTAGGGGAACACACACTTGGTCCCGGCGGTTACAGGGTGGCGGAGAAGCCAAGTTGCAACAGGCGTCGTCTGCAGTTCAGCTCTCAGGAGACGCCTCCAGCTGCCGACTTCACCGAGCCTCAGATAGGCGAGGTGCGAAATATGATCAGCCCCAACACACTCAAGAAGGCGGTCTGTGAGCAGAACTCGGTCCCATTACAGGAGAATAAGAAGGCACGCAAAAGAAAGACTAACAAGGGTGCGGGCCAGCCGGCACCGAGTACGATCGTGCTCAGGACGGGCCACCTTCAACTGCGGATATCTCGAGGAGGGTGCATGTGGCGGGTAGGCCGATGCTACCGAGAAATATGCTCGATGCTGCAACCGGTGCTATGCGGAGTCTGCATGACAGTGTTCTTTCTTTGGAGAAGCGGCGTCTCAGAGAGAAGGATGTTGCATACCCGGTTTTCGCGGCCAAGGTGCCAGAGGGCAAGGGCTTTGTGGATAACTCCATCGGGGGTACGATCGTCCTGCGGTTTGATGACATCCACGCTATGTTGAACCTTCATCCGCTGCACTACACCTTCGTTCGGCTATTTTCGCTGAGTATGGAGATGCGGATCATTCGCGACAAGACCCCGGACATCGTGATAGTCGACCCCTTCTACATGCGTGCCAAGATCTTGGGCAGCGCTGGGGACCGGCAAGTCGTGAGTTCTTACCTCGAAGGCGTCATTCTGGCAAACCAAGATAAGGACAACTTCCTCGTGCCTTACTTTCCCGAGTAAGTCCTCCCCTCAACCGCCCCGTAACATATGAATTCTTAGATTTCGATCGTTTTTCTTTTAACATTCCATGTTTTCTGCAGTGACACACATTGCACGCTCATCCTCCTAAGCCCCAAATATTCCATGGCCACGTATTTCGACCCGGACCGTCAGTCGAACGTAGACTACACAAATGTCAAGAAGGTTCTTGATGATGTTCTCCCCGGCTACGTCAAATCTGGAGGCACCTTCACCAGGCCTATTCGTAAGTACGGCAAGCACGTGTTCTCCCACAATACGACGTTCTGCTGCGTCAAGCAGCCGCCTGGCGGTCAGAAGGGTGCCTACTACGCCATCCATCACATGCGGGCGATCGTACGGGACCATCATCAACTACTTCTACCGAGTAGACTCAAAGATTGGGCCGCGAGCGTGTCGGCAATCCAGGACGCGGACATCAGACAAGAATTCTTTCACATCCAGTCGGAGTTTGCGGAAATCATCCATCAAGATGTCCTTCGTACCTCGGGGCAGTTCTACCTCAGAAATCAACCGTCCAACAGTGACATCGACACAATCCTACAAATGCAGGCTGGCAACGCCCGTTGTTTCATGACTCCCACGATAGACGGCGGCTTCATCCACGCTCCGGTCCCTTGAGTCGAGTCGAAAGCAGTGATGCTGTGTCTAGTTCTGAAACATCGATTGGCTCATGTTGTAATTAAACTTTAATGAACTTGTAGTATGTCTCTTTGGTTTCGAGAGTCCTTCAACTTAGATGTAATCGATGCTATTAATGTCTTGCTTTTCTCTTCCGATCGTTCTGTTGCATACTTATATATTGCTTATGTATTGTCTGTGAATTGGTACTAACGTTTCGTTTGGCTACTGCATAGCGATGCCGTGGTATGTCGTGTACAAGGGTAAGGTTCCCGGAGTCTACGACGACTGGGAGGAGTGTCGGAGACAGGTTCACCGATTTAGCGGTAACAGTTACAAAGGGTACGCCACTAGGGCCGAGGCCGAATCTAGATACGCCCGCTATCTAGCGGGAGAGGGGAGGGAGCGTTGGAGGAACCAGATGAAGACGAGTTTCATCGTGATGACCGCAGCTCTCTTCTATGTGATGGTAGTTTAGATGATCGATATCGACTTGTAATGTGAAGACAAACTCGCGGTCTCGAGACTTGTAATATAATGTTCTATCTTTGTTCGGTCTTTTCAATTCGGAGACTAATATGATGAATTGTATTCGGAGACTAAAATGATGAATTGTATTCAGAGACTAATCTTCTATTGTATTCGATGAATCTGTTGTTGATGTGTGCTGTCTATATTTTGTCCAATTATACATTTTGTAACCTGTGCAAAAAACAGAAAATAAAAAAATAAAAAACCTAATATTCATACTAATGGCGCATCACATCATAGTGCGCCATTAGTATGCCAAAGGATACTAATGGCGCATCACTAAACAGTGCGCCATTAGTATGCCGAAGTTACTAATGGCGCATCCTGTTGTTGTGCGCCATTAGTATGCCAAAGCACCTGGGTATACATGGCCCCCTGGGAGGCATACTAATGGCGCATCTGGGGTGCGCCATTAGTATACCAGATACTAATGGCGCACCAGTGGTGCGCCATTAGTAAAATATACTAATGGCGTGCTACTAATGGCGCACCACTAATGCGCCATTAATGGCCAAATTAGGTGCGCCATTAGTAGGCCTTTTCCTAGTACTAGCTAGTGGCTCTGCCTCCGGCAGCACGGATCTGTGTTCCCTTATATGGCTTCGGATTGCCAGCGGCTCCAGCCGCCATCCTACCATCTGCGTCTGCGTCGGGTCTCTACTCTGCTGCCTCTTCGACCCCGTCCACCTACATGCCATGTCGGTTTCAAAGCTCGTGTTTTTCGTCGGCGGTAGGTGCCCCTCCCTTCCTTGTAAGGTTGTGGTTGACAAGCAGGTTGTCTCGGAATCTTTGAATCCTGATGTGGCGGCTATGGGATTGCTCGGACTCAGCCAGGCGAAATCCATGCTCGACTTGCCGATGCTGGCAGCGGCGACACTCTCGGTGTCGTTTCCCTTTCTGGAGGCGCTACCATGGCCTTTTGTCCAAGCCCCTCTTCGAGCATCAGGATAAACCCTAGGTCCGGTTCTCTGCATCGGATGGGGGTGGCGTCACGACGTCGTTCCTCTTCTTGAAGGCGCTATCTTGCTCACTCGTAGAGTCCCTGGTGTTGGATTTGTAGATGTTCCACGTCCTGCTGATTCGGTTTGCACCTCTAGTTCTATGCTTGGTGGGTTTAGTTGTGTGTGTTTTTCCTGTTTGGGCCGAGCACCCTTCTCTTTGCTTTGGACCCCATGCTCATGCCTCCTTGCGTTCATATCATGTGTTGTACCCTTTGTTATTGTACTCATTCTCCTTTCTTCTATCAATGAAAAGATACGCAAGCTTTGCGTATCCGCGAAAAAAAATTGTTTTAGTGTTAGATACCTTCATATCTAGAAGAATTTAAGACAAGTAATTCGGGGCGGAGGTAATACATAGTTTCGGTCCTTTTGAGGATTTTCCGAAAGCTGCGAAATAAAATTAAGAGAGAAGGCTAGGATGCGAGTGAGCGCAGGGTCTCCATCTCCCACAAATGGTGTTCCTGTCGTCCCGTTTGCACGCCTACCCCCACACCACACTTGACGAGGCAGGTGACTTTGAACATAGACCCTCTCCACTGCTGTCTTGACTCCCGCTCCTTCACTGACTTCAGCCCTTCCTCCACCACCACTGATCTCTTGCAAGCAAATTCTCTCAAGTGCTCCGTGCATGCGTCGAGTTTTCTTCTCTTGGAAATGTCTGGCGTGTCGTTAACCTCGCAATCAAGCATGGCGCTTCATGAAAATTAAAACTCATCTGCTCGTCCTCCTAACGAATGCATCTGAAAAGGGATCGATCGGATCAATACTAGCATGATTTGATAGAGTAATGCATGGAAATGAAAGCAGGTGGTTGTACTAACTAAGTCAGGCAAACAATTTTGTAAACCAAAGGGAGCTAACATAAAGGTGGAGGACCATATTGTCTTTCAGCTTCGGTCAGGGGCAGGCCGTGTTTGAAGGAGAGGGGGCGAAGAGAAGTACTACTCCTGGATGGACCTGGAGAAACTCGAGGTAGAAGCTGGTGCCTCCAAATATGTGGCTGTCCTATCCAGGAACGCACTAGTCAAGCGTGAAGTTTCCACTCCCTCAGAACAGACCGTCTTGCTACTTTCTACTTGGACACCATTTAAGAAAGGCGATGATCAAAAGAATTCACATACTGGAATCATCTCTTAAATGTGCATAGCAAAACTGTGATTATGATTACACCAAGTCAAAACGTTACTGCCCAAGTATCACGACTGGCCAAAAATCCTATACATACAACAATACCCAGGCAGACATGAGCTCAACCTATTCATACAAAAGAGCAAGAAAAATCACGCCGGCATCAACAATTCAACATTTAGCCGAGGTACAATTGTCACCCATAGAACAACAGTTTCAGGAAGATTACCTAACCTCCTCGCAAAAAATGATACAGAGAAGGATGTACAAGAATATCATCACAGCTATAGGATACACAAATTTCTGTCAGCGTTCACCGCACCCCAATTTCATTGACAACAACGGTATATATTGTCTAATCACCTGAACTATCCTCATGATTCATCCTCAAAGGGCTCGTATAAATGCATCAGTACTGAAGCTGATAACAAAAGAATCCATGTATATGGGTGTCCTATATCCACTCTGGGAACTTACAGGGTACATCTGCACTTTGCCTGTCCGCTAGCTTGGGGTTGGTGATATCGTACATCTTCACTCGGCCGCCACAGGACAAGCTTCTGCACTAAACTACATGCAGGTTTTTCTGTGCTGAGCTTCATGAGAAGTATCTTTATCATCATTGTAATGTAATTCATCAGGCGCCTTGAAGAACATTAACATAGAAAGGATACCCTTGGCCACCACCTGATGTCACATTTTCATCCACGTGTCCACTCTCAGATGAATGCACTTTCCAGTGCAGCTCATATGTTGAAAAATTGTACGTTCCGGGTGCAAATATGCACACTTTTAGGGGAATTTTAGCAGAACTGTCAGGTTTCAGATCAACTTGAGCGGAACTCAATGAACACCAAACAAACGGTGAAATGCTTTCTGATGATTGTTTCTGAGAATGTGTCCCCTTCGTGCTTGCGATGGCTTTTATGTCGTTTTCCAGCGATACGTCATGCCATCCACCCTGACCACTGGCAGATTCATGTGAAGGGGCAGTCTGGCTTTTCTCTGCCATACAGTCAGATGTAACCACTCTCACGGTAGTGTTGTGTTTTGAAGAATTGTGAATCACCAGTTGGATGTTAGCCTCACAGCATGACTTCGAGAAATCATGAGTAATTGTTCGAGGTCCTTCCATAAGCCACCAAACAGGATTTTGGCTGAGAGCACTGCAAAAGCAGGATCAATATCAGCATATATGTTCAGGACCATCAAAAGCAACAGAGTTGTTACACTGTCAGAAGGTTCTAGCACTTGCCTGCAGTGGCAAGTATGATGAGAGAGCAGTTGTTCTGACTTGGAAGAGTTAACAGCTACTGCCTTTGAGATCAGAATAAAATCAAGTAGACCACGTGGCACCTGAAATGAAGTCGATACATAGGTAAGCATTTGATTAACTAATGCTAAAATTTAAATACGCATACAGGAAACCGGCCACTGGCCCCATTTCGATCCAAGTGTTGTTGTGTCGAGGTTAAAGCTAAAGGCAAAAACACTACCCAGCTGGATAACACCGGGAAACAGCAAGAAAACAGTACCGCCAAGTGGTTTAGAATGGTATTACAACCTCAAGCAGCACTCACCTTAGCTAACTTCCCTTGTTGGTGTCTTTCTTGATAGTGGAAATCAGTGATAGGAGTCCGAGAAACATCAAATACATCAGTACTAACCCCAGGAGATAAAACTATATCACTTCCACAGGAACCGTCTGCCGCCTCAATACATGAACTTGTACTTAAATCCTGGAAATAAATAATGCATGGAGAACCATATCAGATATAACGGGCATGAAAAGAAAAAAAAGAAATGGAATACATAGGACTCAAAAGTGTCTTGTATTTGATAGCTTGTTCAAAAAATGTGTCTCCAACCTTTATCTTGAAGAAGCATGACACAGCTTGGTTTGCTGGTATTGTTTCCACAAAGCTGATGGAATCACGCGAGGGTAATGTTGAAACTGCCCATTTAGTGCCGACACATGACAACTGATTAAGTGCAAATGAGTCTGATGGAGTCTTGTTGATTACGTCCATTCGCACAATATACTCTTGCAATCTTGATGAACACATACTTATAGCAAAGGATACATCAAGTGAAGGCAAGACCTGTAAGTAAGAATTGTTTACAGACAATTAATAGATTCCAATTCCATATATATCAAGAATTGTGTGCAAAACATACATCTGCTAGCTAAGCAAATTTGAGATTACATAATGCAACAGTAGCATCCAAAACCACGGTGCCATTTATATGGGTAGTAGTTCTACAGACCTTAATCATGGGAGTACAGAGTGCTATAATGTGAGATTGAAAAATAACATATAATCAATCACACATCATACTAGCTTCCTGTATTTTGGTCCAAAACATGACAAAGATTATCTGAAATCCAAGTCTTGGGACCACCGCACTTCTATAGAACTATTACAACTTCAGAACAAAATTAAAATAATCAGTGGCATCAAACAATGAACTCAGACTTTCAGAGCACATTGGATTTCTGGCGAGCAGCCATAACCCGCCAGCCATAACCTATATTTGGTAAACCAGCTGGCACAGTGAGGTTTTAGGGATTTCCGTAAATCTTGCCAACATATCTCATTAGATCAATTACTGTAGAAAACTGGTGCCCCAAGAAGCAACTGGTGCAATACTAGTTCTCAAAACATGATTCCAAATAGAATATACTGTGCATGTGCACTAAGGTAAATAATAAACATAAAACCCAATATAATATTGCCAATTTACCTCCACATTGTAATGCATGCGCAATGTGCGATATGGAATGTCAGTGGTACTCTCCATTTCATAATAGAGAGACAAATAAAGAGAGAAGTTTCCAGGAGTTGCAGCATGAAACCAAATAGGCCAAGAGAATGTGGTGCCACCTTGAATTTTAATTCCCTGGTAAGAAAGGAATGTAAATATTGTTAAAGAAATCGGTAACACATATCAGATTAGTAAAACAAGACAGGGCCTTGAACCACCTCACCTGAGGAAATGCAAATAGCGAACCCTTGACATTTTCCTTAGTACCTTCGGATACAGTATTGCTGTCTGACTGCACATGCTTTCTTAAGCACTGTGGGAATTCAAGGTCAAGATCTGATGAATCACCCGGAATTACAAACCTTGGATGGCTAATTTTCATTTTTATATTCTGCATAGCAGGCTTGGAAATGGTTAACATACAAAATGATGCTACAAACACACATATATTTCAAATTTATATGCACATTTCTGAAGAACTGAGAAATCATTTGGTCATTATGATTTATTTAACAGGGCAAAGAAATAAATATAAGGATAAAAATTAGGACCTTCACAGCATGTTCTGATTGGTTTCTCAGATTCAGCGTGAGGAGTTGTAAATCACCAGTAAATGCTTTTGTTGGCAAGCACTCAATATATCCTGTAAGTTTAGGTAAACCCTGGAGGCAAAGAACTGACAATTACTCGCACGTCACATGAAACAAGTATTTGAAAGAAAAACCCAGACAAACGAGAACCTTGATAACAATCAGGTTGGTGTTCAAAGAACGCCGAGCCCCTCTTTTCCCTTTCTTGTTTTTCTTTTGTGTAGCCACTTCGAAGTACTGATAGCCTACTACTGAATCTGACAGAGTCCACCTTATCCCAACTAACTTCAGAATACCTATAACTTTTGGAGTCACTTCAAGTTGTATCTGGTAGAATTAAAAGGGGTAATTAGCCATTTAGAAAACTATGCACATAAAGTTATAACACTGATATGAAGCAGCTCTGTCAAATATAAATGAATAAAAATAAACCAATTCCACATGTCACAAAGGGCAACAAATTTGCCGCCCAAAACTTAATACACATATACTACCAAAATGTTTAAACTACGAATAACTGAGGCAATGGTCAGTGTAAGTATTACTCGCTTGTTATGATTTCCATTACGGTTTTGTTTTAATGTCAGGGTTCACAGTCAAACTCAAAAATGAGAATAAATCCAAGGAAAGGCTTATATATCTGGCTCAAAGGAATATAAAGCAAAAGCAAATAATATAGAAACTGTACATGAGGCTTGCTCTGCACTAGCTATTACAACACCTTCATCAAACTACTATTTGGGCATAATAAATAGAACCATCCTTGGTTGGATCCACAACAGCACACCACACCAATAGCAAATAAACCGTTATAGCTCTTCCTGTTTCCTATGTGACCTTCTAAGAAATATACTACCTCAAAATGTAAGTTATCTTTGACTTTTCACAGTCTCCAATGCACAACTTTGACCATGATTTGCACTTAATGATATTATTCTTACATGCCAAATCCTTATAATCCTGCGTATATTAGTAGTCAAAGTTTTAAAACGTTAAACACACACATGCTAATGAGACTTATAATTTAGGAAGGGTGAATTATCTAATGGATAGTTAAAAATAATATTTGTTGTTCACATAGTAATTTGGATATGCTATATACAGGTCTCGAAGACCTTTTTAAAGCATTTTTTACATGACAACGAATACATTTTAGCAAGATTCTTTAAGGCACCCGGATTAATGGCTAGAGATGCTTACTCTTTTGGTTTCACCTCCTCCTAATACAATGTCAAGCTTCGATACCGTAAAATTGTTTCCATCACTTTCAAATCTGCAGCAATCAACCAGAAACAACAATAATGGTGTTCAGAATCTTCGGAAGAACCAAAGATATCTACATAAATAGACCTCAATAGTTGCGGGGGGGGGGGGGGGGGGGGGGGGGGTAATTACGTTGAAATAGAGGGCTTTGTGCTAGCTATATCTTCCTCGGCAGCTGTTGTTAATGCACCAGTCTCTGCATGGCAAACACAACCCATCGGTGAACAAAACAATCTCCATTATGGAGTCCTTAAGAAAGAGATCTTCTAATCTCAGAAAGAAAAATCAAATACCCCCACCTGAAGCATTCAAATTGGTGGAAAGCTGGCATAAAAGGGAGATGCCAGACACATTGACGGAAATTTGTAAAGGATTCTTCAGCTCAACGTTCAGTTTTACTGCCTCTGCAACCAATGAAATCAAGGATTCAGAACTACAATATTATGAGATGCTCCAAGTGTCTTTACAGCGATGGTATCAGATTGCTACATCCTAATTCCCGTCGACTTGTCTCTGTCTCACCCTTTGCTAGTTAAATAAATTACTAGCAACGTATTTTTAACTTCTAAGCTCCCTAGAAATAGGGAACTCTCAGCATTCCGGGCTGCGGGTTCGACGTGGGCATCACGCTCATCGACCGGACATGTTTTTACCGCCTTAGCCTACACACCTCGGTTACTCCTGTCATTCTTCCGGTGTGTTTTGGGTCATGGGTCGTTGTGTCAGCTGCGTCGCAGATCAGGGGAGGGAGGAAAGGATCGTGCTGTGGGCTGCGCATGTGGGGTGATGTCTACGCTTCCTCATGCTGTTGTGCTCGCTTTTGCAGGTACCTCCAGAGCTTTCTCCAAAATAGTTGTGCCACTGGTGTGCGTCGGAATGATCGGTGTGCACAGAGGACGCCATTGCCGCTGACCTAAGAACTAGGGGCAACTGGATATTTCTGGAAGGACACAACAGTAATACAAAATGAAACAAGCAAAGTGGTGCAGCGTCATTTGTGTATAGAGTTTGTTGGGCCAAACCAGTCATATTTACTGGGAGTGAAGCTGGTGGCAGCTGCCCGACCGTCGAAATGTGGGCTCTTCAAGCATGACTTCCAATGGATTTCACACCGCGACCACCCCCACCAAAACCATGGAAACAACGACACAAAAGGTCCACAAGCGAATAAACAACCAACAGATAAACCCTACAAAGGAAGCAGCATGGGAAAGCACATGTCTGCTTCTAGTATACTTGCCCGACTGGGCAGTTAGAATCATCAAATGGTTATTGAGCACTAATGAAATGAGCAGAAGATGAACTAAACATATCCTTTTAGTTATGTGATTCCTATATGTGTAGGTTTTTCATTCAAGTGATGACCTGTCAGTCGAAATAGTCGGCATTAGGAGGGTAGTGGCCACTTCTGCCCAGTCAAGCCAGTATTGTTAAAAAAAGTGTGATTTTTTTCGGTAACAGGTCAGAGTAAAAACTATGGTTCATTTCCAAGTAATTTCACACAGGTTATACATATTTATATAATTGAAATGAACAGATGGGATATGTCTAGTTCAAACTAATATTTGAGTGTAACAGCACAAACTACCACATGGAGTCGTGCTCTGCTGGATGAGAATATGCAATTGGTAACTACATGTCATAAGTGGTTGTGGCACTGAACCTTGTTGGGCTGGTAACATGCTAGCTACCCTCAAGTTCCTTGAAAATGATTGGTCCGTGTATTTGCATAATTATACTCAAATAGTATGATATACCACATTTTCAAGATGCAGTTTGTTGAGGCAACTATCAATTAACTCAAATCAATCGATTTTCTTACAGGCAGTTGTACACCTATTAATACAATGATAACAAGATTTACCTCCAGCAACACAAACACATGCCTTGTTATTTCTAAAAGGGGAAGATTTTGGCTGAGTGTCGAGCCAGTTAGTTCTAACAACAGATGACGATGGGATCAATTCTTCTTCCAGCTCCTGCCAAATGCTTTCATTAACATCAACCTGTTATACAAGGTAGCTGATACAAGTTAGAAGTGCCTTCATTTTCAATCACACAAGCGCAAACTGACCAAAGACCTGGTTAAAGTTAAGAAAAATGATAAATGCATGGCAGTGTTTGATCACAAATTGCTCTGGAAACACCACAGGTTCAATCTTTGATTACTCCAGAAATGAAATGGTGGACAATTAGAAATATGAATGCTATAGTTGTTATGACATTACATCTGCATTTGATGCGTAAGTGCGGTGATCTTCATTTACAACTCTGAGTGATGACATGTTGAAAACAGGAAGTTGAAGCTTGTATACATCAAACTTTTCCCCTGTACTCTGTTTACAAAAGAAAAGAAAAATTAGAATGGAAAATTTGGTACAGCTGATGCAAATCATAACTGAGTTGGTCAATAACCTGAACAAAATGGAAAAAATCATTGAGGAACATGCTTTGCGTTGTCAGCGACTGATGGCTACAAGCAATAACCTCCAGCAAGTGCTTGATAGCTACATCGAATATCCCAAGGACTCCATACCACCTAATTCATACAAGTGTCAGAGATAGTTTACAAGCAAGGACAAATGAGCAGAAAATCATGCAAGTACCTCCCAACATTAAAATGTACATGATTGTTGATGTAACTCCAAGGATTTTGTTTGTAGACAAACAGAGCATTTCTGTATGCCCGAACAGCATGTTGTTTCTGCACCATTAAGGACGAATGCTCATTGTTAAGTCAAGTACTGTAGCGTCGCTAAAATGTCACTGCAGTGGAGGAATTAATATACACCTGATCAGACAAGTAGTAACTATTGCCAGCTAAGATTAGGTGAAATCCATACTTCCGAAGCATACGTGGACTTGACAACAAATAGCAACAAGCAGCTTGCTCAAGCAGCACAGCAGAATGCAAGGAAGGTTCCTGAATAGTAGAAGGTTCCATCATTCATAAATGTAACGAACTGAAAGAGAACTTAAAAAAACTAGAATAGGCCATTCCGCATGGCCATTCTGCATGCTTCTAGGTATACCTCATTTGATATGCGGAAATAAACAGTTGATGCTTCCCTATGTTGTCCTCGTGTTTTAAGCATTTCTGCCCACCAAAGGCCACATCTAGTAGCATTTCTCTGACCAGATGATCCAATTCTCTGCAAATATGAATACTTATTGGTACTTTGTATGAAGAAGAGCAAGACCAGACAAGTGAAGAAAAAAGAACAACGATAAATTCAAAACCAACTAACTGGAAGAATCGAAGTAACACATAAGAATGACAATCTCCACTTGAATGGCCCAACTGCTTTAAATTTCTTTCTATCATGCAAAATGCAAAAATATGCATCTGGCTAAATTCAGAGTTCAAACTTCCCCTTCATTATGCCCATGGCCCTACCACCTATGGGCGCACACTCCCAAAAATAACAAAGGGAAAAGCACAGGCCTTCTGTATATCTCATGATTTCACAAAAAAAAGGAAGGAAGTTTTAGCATATTTATGGCTGGTTTGGCATGTCTGGTTTGGGTTCTTGCTTATCTGTTTTGAAGAAATTTTAGTGTATTTATAGTTGTTATTGACTGCTTTGTGTTGCTGAGGAACTAGAAGACGAGAGTGCCAGACACATATTTCCAGATTATTTCCAGATGCATCTGAAATAGAGTAAAGTGTTTCATGCAAAATGGAATTAGAAATCATTTTTCCTATGTCTTCCCACTTTTCAGATTCTCTTTTTCTCTGAAGAACACTGAGGACTAGGGCCACTAGCATAGAATAGAAAAGATGTATCAATCGATCAACAATGTTAAGCAATAATTATTTGTTCATGTGTGTAAACCTAAAAGTGGATTTCCAAAAGAAATAAATACCAAATATGTAGTGAAGGCATTTTCCATGCAATATTCAGCATCCTTCCTTGACTGATCTAACATGAAATAGCAAAGTCCACTCATCTCCTGCAAAAGACGCAAGCATACATCATAGGAGTAAATATCTATTATAGATAAATAGCGGGCCATCACAACAAAGTCAGTATCAATTTCATTATTCACCAGAAAACAGTTCAGAAACTCTGCTACTGTGAAATGAATTTGAAAGCATATCATCTGGTCTATCGTATAAGTAAGGCATAGCCTCTTGTCTTATGGTAAAGACTATATCTTGATTTACTGAAACTACTAAGCAGGACATATCTCTTTAGAATTGCCACTAGCTGTGCCTTTAGTTCAAACCCAAAATCATTATACATGATGACCATGTACCCATGCATAAAGTACTTAAAAATAAGTTAAGGAAATTCAAGCACCTGAACACCAGCAAAACGCTTCCAAGCTTTATCAAGCTTATAATCTGTCGAAAGTAATCTGTAATTGGACAAGGCAAGCTCGTAGTCTCTTAACATGAAAGCATAGTCACTGAGAACTCTGATCTGCGACTCTATGGAGGTGAATGTATACCTGTTGAGAAAAATAGTGTTACTGCAAAAGGGCAGATTTGAAAAGAATAAAATACAGTAAAAAGTGTCAAGCATAAATACTTACATTGGGCCATTTGCAGCTTCTGGGACATCATCTCTCTTTCTCCACCACAAGTTCTTTATCTGATTTCTAAAGCCCTTTCTTGTTGTGGCTACCTAGAACGATACTGAATTTTATTAAACAATACATTTGAAAATGGTAAAAAAAAAACTAAAAACATACCTGCTGATTGAGCACACGGATCTTTTGCTCCATGTAGGGAATGATATGATTAGAAGCAAAATCTTGCATAAAATCCTTTATCTGATAAAGAAACAGCAGTTAGACTCTTAGCTTGACCGCCAGTTACAAATCTTAGCATGCAAAACTAAAGCCCGGAGGATGACCTGACCTAGTGCTAGAAACTAAGAGAAAAAACGATATGACCTCCCTGACATTAATTCCTATGAAAACCTTGAATCAATCGACTAACAAGTCAGTCACTCACACTACTGTCAAAAGCACAATAGGTCTTCAACCCAACTAACAACATTCCTAATTGAACTGGTGAGTTGTTAGATACTGTGAAAAGTTGAACAATGCTTTATGAAACTTTATGTGACAAGACAAGCTTAACAGAGATTGGAGAAGCAGTAACTTGCTATTACTCCAGATGCTGCAGTACCTCGTTCAAATCATCCATGTTAAGGAAACAAGTTCCTTCATGATTGTGCAAGCCATGAGCTTTCTGCAGTTAGTCAAGACAAGACTATAAGTAGATTGCATACCTGCACAACTACGTAGACATGAACATAATATTAAATAACTTGGTGCACTTACATAGGTTGACCACGAATTATCAGCATCACTGCCATCTGCTTGTGTAGAAGAGTTAATACTCAGCAATTTACAATCATTCAAGCCAAGGGTGGTCCTCATTTCCGCTAAGATGTTCACAGCTCTTGACAAAGGAAGTAACACGGGTCAACCAAAGAATGTACAAAATCAGAACTTAATAAGAAGACACGGCAAAATCAGCAAATGACAGCAGTAGAGCAAAATTATAATTAAAGAAACAATGTACGGAATCCATTTAATATCACACTATTCAAGTGTGATGCACTTCCTTTTGCCTATGCGAGCAGTTAAAACATCAGCTATTACCTTAATTGCATGTTTCAACTTAGATAAGCATAACCTTGGGATGAAATAAGTAAGTTATTCTAAATGGGGCTTATATGGCAGCCTTGGGCCCTATTTGGCAAAGCTTAGCTTCTTCAACAAGCTGGCCTAATTGAGACTCTTCAGGTTCCCCATACGAATGGGGCTTAAAACTTTCCCGAGAAGGCACACTCACCACTCAGTTATGGGGTCTAAAGCTTCTTGTAGCATTTAAGATTATCAAACGGAACTGCCCTTCAACTGGGCCCATAGCTGCCAGATGAAGATAGAGCTCACTATTCCAAATAAAGGTAAACAAGCGGACACCTACTGCACCCCTAAGTGCTCATGTGTTATGTACTATAGCTTTGAGTGAAGCCCTATATGCCATTTAAATATTATATAATGGTTTGGGGTTTGTTCTAATTATAAGAATAAATGCATTAAACAACAAAACAGGACTTCATGTTCACATAAATATGTGGTTGATGTTGTTAATAGGTGGACATAAGAGGACTTGGTAGACTCAAGAGTTGAGAGCTTAGGCAAAGAGTCACACAAACTAATTAATTGAAGAAGCCTCAAGTCCTGGACTACCTTAAAATACATTGAACTAGGGATGTCAGACTTTCTAACATCAGTGTGAAGAGAGAGCAGTCTGAAAGAACACAATATATAAGAAAGCTCACATCATTGACGCAAGTTCACAAGATGTTTTTTCACTTCTGAAAAATGTTGGTGACCATTTAAGAAGAAACAACACTCACTTCATTTCAAAAGTAAGTTGTATCTTTCCTGCCCAAATTTATGCTTCAGCCACCAATTAATCCAATCATATTTGGCTTATATTATACAAAATTGACACCATTGGATTCATAAACTTGAAAGGACATTCTTATTCTATGATTGTGATTTTGCAACTACTAACAACGTATTGTATGAGATTTATGGTCAAAGCTAATATTTGGACAGTTAAAATGTGCCTATATTTTGGAACACATGTATTACATGTTAGCATTTCTCAATAGTTCATTTCACCAATGCAAGGAGGAGAGTGTGTTCCCTATTATGAGGAGAAAGGAATAATACATCTCTTGTGGTCCATCTTGTTGTTCATGAAGTACAAGATAGTGCTTCAGAATCTGGGGATCCATTATGCCTTCATTTAAAAGAGGAGGCAACTGATTTGCGTTGAACAGATCAGCGAATTTGCTAATTGGCTCTTTGTCCTTTGACGATACCACTAAAAGACCTGTTAACAATTATCAGAGTATGAGGAAGAAAAGATTCTGCAAACAAAAGAAACCTAAGAGTAAAGAGCCGAGACTCACATGCCACAGGGTGATCAAATGTTTCATGGTCTGAAAAGGACAGTGTCCGTATTAGCTCTCTGTTGAACTTCTTAATCCACAATGGGCACAACTCAGCTTCAGGCTCTGAAATTGTAGCAAACATGGAATTCTATGTAAAAACAATATGGAACCAATAAACAGCAAAGACCAACCCTATGACTGAACCACATGGATATAACGATCCGCTTGAGTAAGACATCAATACGACCAAAGCATTCATCAGCCAATTAGATACATCAGATAACCAACCAAATGGAGGTTGACAGCAGATTGACACAACAAAACTGGCAATTTGAGCAACACAAATTGTGGCATGAATGCTCGCCATGTGCGCTCGCTGTAACATTTGGGGATAAAGGTTGTGGCTGCTCATTAAAGGTTTCTAACATTAAGATTATTGGAAATATTTGAACAGATTAGCAATCTGGCTACTCTGGTTATAGTCCCTCATTTTACTCAACATAGAAATGTTTCTTCATAAGGATATCACATTATGATTGCATACAGAGGCAGTGCAAGGGTTCTCACTATTGAGTACATCTTTCAACTGTGGCGGATCTGAAAGCAAATCCGGAAGAGCCTTCTCGTTGGCCTCGGAAACCACCAGCTTAATTCTCGCATCCGCAACCTGTTCCAACACAAGCATGGTCATCATCAACAGTAGAAGGCATCTACAAGCATACAGCACATTCCACAAGGTTCACCTCGCAGTCCTGCTTCCGGACATCCGACGCGTACACCATCCGAATCTTGAACTGCTGGAGCCTGTAAGGCTGGTCACTCGCTGTGCGAACGGGCACTGCTCAAACCGACACACGAAACACTGCGTGAGGTCACAGAACCGAATCAAAACGAAATGCGAAAAGCATTGCAGGGGATCAGCTGAGGCTGGCGTCGGGGAGGCGCATCACCGTCGATTTTCTTGAAGAGGGAGAACGGGGAGAGCATGTCGACGAAGCTGAGGCCGCTCTTGCGGCACGCGGCCTCGGCGAGCGGGGTGGTCAGCACCATGACCACCGGGGTGACGTCCTCGAGGAGGAGCCGCCCCAGGTAGCTCCGGAGCGGATCCATCCCGCCAAAACCCTAGCGGATCGAGCGGGGCCGGTCCGAGCGGCCGGCGATGCGAATTGCGTGATGCGGGGGCGTGGACGGGGGCGCGAGCTGGCTCTTCGTGGTGGGCGGCACAGCTTGTACGGGGTCCCCGACGGAGGGGAGGGGGGAGGGGGGTCGCCGGAGAGGTCTGCGGCGACGGCGAGGCGGTGACGGTGGTGGTGTGATCTGGAAGGGCGCGAGGTAGGGGAGAAGACGACCAGTGGGCGTATCGTATTGGGTTGGGTTTGGGTAGTTAGATGGACGGGCTGGATACTTGGGCTTCAGAGGGTCCGGTCTCCGGTGGTATACAAGGCCAACGGCCCACTAGATTGGACTCCACCCTGATCTAAAAAAAAACTCTCCAAGATTATTTTATTTTCCTGTGAGAAGATCGGAAGTAAGATGATTAGGGAATTCTCGCCGCCGCATCCTCAGCTTCGGAGCCCGTGGCCGGCGTCCGCGCACAGCCGCCTCACGTTCAGACTACTTGCTCCGCCACAACACCAAACCCGCTGCCGTTTGTCGATCGCCCGCGCTCCGTCGAAGCTACTGCACCTCCCAGCCCCTCGACCCCGGCCCCGGTGGTACCACAGTCCGCTCAAGGTCGCCTCCGCGGCAGTTCTCGCCTCCGGCGTCACGGGCCTCACGGCGTTAGCCTACTACCGCCCGTACCTCGACCTCGAGGTCGTGCCGTACACTAATAGGATTCATGTGGTCGTCCTCTCCCCCCAGGCGGAGCGCGAGCTCTGTGTTCCCCGCTTCGCCGCCGAGTCCCGGATCGTCGACCCGCTCCACCCCGACAGTGTCCGCGTCCGCCGCATCCTCGAGAAACTCATCCGCGTCGCTCACAAGGATGCGCAGGATCTGGATGACGGGACCCGAAGAAAGCAGCAGGGTAAGAAACCGAGCCGTCTGCAGCCGCACGCGGGACACCTCCATGGGGTCAAGTGGGAGCTCATCCTTGTCAAAGATCGTCGGGTCAATGCAGGCTGCGTGCCCGGCAAGATAATGGTCACCACCGGATTGCTCGAAGTTCTCAAGACTGACGCTGAGATTGCCGTTGTTCTTGGCCACGAGGTGAGGTAGCTAAGGCTTAATACCGGATTAATGAGTTCAATTCAAACTCTCATCCATCCTGCCATTATTATTTTTCTAGTTGGGCACATTATTGCAAGGCACAAGGCGGACATTGCCAAGCAGGATTGGTTTCCCACTCTCTTATGGCGGCCTTTCTTTTCAATGTATGTCCACCTTTTGCATTTTCACATGTTCTTGTTCAAGTTAGCTACTACTACAATTAGTTAGTAGCCGAAGGTAGACATACAATTAGTTTAGTACTACATTTTCACATGTTCCCATTTCTCCGACAAGTATTTTCGGACGGAGGGAGTAGTATTTTCTTTAGAGCATCTCCAACGGCCGCACAAAAATCTCGCGCCCAATAAAAGTTATAGCGCGCCACTTTATCACTTTTAGTGCGCCGGGACCAATATTGCTTTATCAGACGCCTAAAGACGCGCGTCCAAAAAGCGGACAGTGCAAATTGTGAAGCGCGCGCAATCCGGAGCCCAAAATATGTTGCGCACGATAGCGTTTTTCAACGCGCGCCCAAAACTTTTTAGCGCTACAGCTTCTGCTGGAGCTGTTGGGCACCCAAAAAAACGATATTTTAGTGCGCGGAGCTCTTTTTGGGCTCCTGTTGGAGATGCTCTTACAATGTTGCACTCTCTAGGAAACTAGAGATGATACCGGCGCGTTGTAGCGAGAGTTAGATGTAGTAATTTCCATGAGATTTTGCGGTATGAAACTTTAGTATTCTGATTAGCAATATGAGAATTTAAAATGAAACACATATAATTTAATATATTTGATTATTATATAGTTATAGAAAAATTATTTAATATAAGTACCATGCATGATGCATGTTAAGGTGGGTCTTTTCCCATGCATGGAGCATGTTCAGTTGGCATGGTTGCAATGTGTTTAGAATTAAATTTTGTGAGGCGTACATGGTGACATGATGAGTTGTCATAGTTGCATGTCAAGATAATTAAGTTAGTACGGATCAACTATTTAGGTATAAAAGATATAGAATTTCCATATGCACTTGTAACTTGCAAGGAGGCCTAATCTCCATGTTACTCCCCAGTTCCTAAATATAAGATGTTTTGGTAGTTCAATTAAACTGCCAAAACGTCATATATTTAGAAACAGAGGTAGTATGTAAGTACAACTTTAGTTGTTTCTAAGCCAGCCTTTTAATTAGTCATTTGTCAGTCCCCGAAATTGCACATCATGAAATCTCAATCAGCAAGGAGAAAAAAAATTGCATACAATTTTTATAGCGTGCAGCTACCTAGTTTATGTTAAATGTAGAGTCAACGATCATATTCCTATCGACAAATGTAATTTTGGGAAGACTTGGAATTTCTCGGTCGACTAGGTCCTCAACTGACAAAAATTTAGAAAAATGGCACAAAAATATCAAACTAAAATAAAATATCCGAGATCAACAGACAGTAGACTAATTTTATAGCGGTACAATGAAAATATGCATCTTTAGCACAGTGTGCCATGCCGGAGGAGCTTGCTTCTTGCGACATCAATAATAAAGGGCTCTCCTACATGTGGTTCAACGTTAATCTCTTGCTAGTGTACTGTATTATCTCTTCGGTCATTATTATTATTAAGTTGGTTCGACCCTTGTGAGTTGGTTTAATTCAGCAAGTCTTAGGTTCGGTTCACCTTTGACGGTTTTGCTTACGTTTGTAGGATGGAGATAGAGGCGGATCATATTGGAATCATGCTACTCGGTGGTGCAGGTTTCGATCCAAACGCAGCCCTTGTGGTTCTCTGGAAGCTAGCAAAGATTGATGCTTTAACAAAAGAGGAATCTTTAGTGTCTCCATATCCTTCATATTTAAAAAGATCGCAATATTTGTCTCAACACAAGGTTGTGCAGAAGGCAATGGAATTATACAAAGAAGCTACTCCAGGTCAAGGCGATGACAAGCAAGCTGGCGACGGTGAAGGTCTTTCTTTCTGAGAATCCTTGAGAAACCAGTGCAACATTGTATCAACAAGATTGAAACGAGGTTTTGGAGGAATATCAACAAATTAAACTGCATGGTAAGACCGAAGCAAATGAGGGAAATGTTACCTGATGTCCTGCAAGTGCACATGGTTGATTGTAGTTGCTTTCGCAAATTGAGACTATCGATCCCACGAAGAGTTGAAGAAATGGTCGTTTGCCTCTTGTAGATGTTTATTGTGTTGTGACTGTAAGTTATTCTTCGATTCCAAGCAAGAGTGCAATGGCGATGAAATGGTGCAGAGTGTTTGTGAGCAAAATACTAGAGTGTGAAGCAATCCTATATACCTAATAGAGTGATCCCCATTACTATATTTATCTTGAGACATGCAACCTATCCATCTCATCACATGTGCCATGTTAGTAATGTCATCTTTAC
This sequence comes from Triticum aestivum, assembly GCF_018294505.1. Classification (NCBI taxonomy): domain Eukaryota; kingdom Viridiplantae; phylum Streptophyta; class Magnoliopsida; order Poales; family Poaceae; genus Triticum; species Triticum aestivum. Next base: position 492,564,943 of record NC_057808.1, on the reverse strand, counting down.
CTTTTTCCCAATTAGCTTTCCCAACACATCACTTTGCTGGCAATTTTTTTTTTGCTGAATCGTTCTTCATGACGCACTGGTTTGTTTTCTATCGAATGCCCACTATGTTGGGCCCGACCGCACAACTTCCTTTTTCACATTAGTTCAAAATCACTAATTGAGGGATACCCCTTTCAGAGTTCACTCCCATCTCCTTTGCTAGTGAGAAGTGGGGCACCGCATGTGCGGCACTGATGTCTACTACACAACCTTCTTCTTGTAGACGTTTTTGGGCCTCCAAGTGCAGAGGTTTGTAGGACAGTAGCAAATTTCCCTCAAGTGGATGACCTAAGGTTTATCAATCCGTGGGAGGCGTAGGATGAAGATGGTCTCTCTCAAGCAACCCTGCAACCAAATAACAAAGAGTCTCTTGTGTCCCCAACACACCCAATACAATGGTAAATTGTATAGATGCACTAGTTCGGCGAAGAGATGGTGATACAAGTGCAATATGGATGATAGATATGAGTATTTGTAATCTGAAAATATAAAAACAGCAAGGTAACTAATGATAAAAATGAGCACAAACAATATTGCAATGCGTTGAAACAAGGCCTAGGGTTCATACTTTCACTAGTGCAAGTTCTCTCAACAATAATAACATAATTGGATCATATAACTATCCCTCAACATGCAACAAAGAGTCACTCCAAAGTCACTAATAGCGGAGAACAAACGAAGAGATTATTGTAGGGTACGAAACCACCTCAAAGTTATTCTTTCTGATCGATCTATTCAAGAGTCCGTAGTAAAATAACACACAGCTATTCTTTCCGTTCGATCTATCATAGAGTTCGTACTAGAATAACACCTTAAGACACAAATCAACCAAAACCCTAATGTCACCTAGATACTCCAATGTCACCTCAAGTATCCGTGGGTATGATTATACGATATGCATCACACAACCTCAGATTCATCTATTCAAACCAACACAAAGTACTTCAAAGAGTGCCCCAAAGTTTCTATCGGAGAGTCGAGACGAAAACGTGTGCCAACCCCTATGCATAGGTTCATGGGCGGAACCCGCAAGTTGATCACCAAAACATACATCAAGTGAATCACGTGATATCCCATTGTCACCACAGATAAGCATGGCAAGACATACATCAAGTGTTCTCAAATCCTTAAAGACTCAATCCGATAAGATAAATTCAAAGGGAAAACTCAATCCATTACAAGAGAGTAGAGGGGGAGAAACATCATAAGATCCAACTATAATAGCAAAGCTCGCGATACATCAAGATCGTACCACCTCAAGAACACGAGAGAGAGAGAGAGATCAAACACATAGCTACTGGTACATACCTTCACCCCCGAGGGTGAACTACTCCCTCCTCGTCATGGAGAGCGCCGGGATGATGAAGATGGCCACCGGTGAGGGTTCCCCCCTCCGGCAGGGTGCCGGAACAGGGTCCCGATTGGTTTTTGGTGGCTACAGAGGCTTGCGGCGGCGGAACTCCCGATCTATTCTGCTCCCCGATGGTTTTAGGGTATATGGATATATATAGGCGAAAGAAGTCGGTCAGGGGAGCCACGAGGGGCCCACGAGGGTGGGGGCGCGCCCAGGAGGGCAAGCGCGCCTCCCTGCCTCGTGGCCACCTCGAAGCTTCCCTGACTTCAACTCCAAGTCTCCTGGATCACGTTCGTTCCAAAAATCACGCTCCCGAAGGTTTCATTCCGTTTGGACTCCGTTTGATATTCCTTTTCTGTGAAACACTGAAACAAGGGGAAAAACATAAACTGGCACTGGGCTCTGGGTTAATAGGTTAGTCCCAAAAATAATATAGAAGTGTTTAGTAAAGCCCATAAACATCCAAAACAGATAATATAATAGCATGAATACTTCATAAATTATAGATACGTTAGAGACGTATCAGGCACCTATCGTAATGAGAGATTTTTATGGGATTTATGCCCATACATAGGGAGAGATGGGTAGGTTTATGTGTGTTTTTTCGATAAGTGTAGGTAGTCAGTTGTAGGGGATTAGTTGTAGCCTTTTCGGTAAGTAAGAGTATTGAACCCAATGAAGAGCTAAAGGTAGCATTAATACTCTCTAAAGTTCTACCAACCACTGATACAACTCTACGCACACTAAACATTTGCTTTACCTAGGAACAATAAATAAATTCTACTTTTGCGTGTATGAAAAGATAACTTGGCAAGATAATAAAGAGCCCGTAAATAAAGTTAGTTGTTGACTTGTAAAAGAACAATAAAAGAAAGGATTGTCCCTAGGAAATTGGATATGAAATGATAGTGATAATCATATTGGAATCAGGCTACTCGGTGCTGCAGGTTTCGATCCATGCAAAGCCCTTGTGGTCCTCTGAAGCTAGCAAAGATGGATGCTTTGACAAAAGAGGAATCTCTTATGTCTAGATATCCTTCATATGTTAAAAGATCGCAATATTTGTCACAACACAAGGTCATGCCGAAGGCAATGGAGTTGTACAAAGAAGCTACTCCTGATCAAGTCGATGACGGTGAAGGTCTTTCTTTTCTACGAGTAGAGACGGGTAATAAATTTATATATTTCATTATCATAACAATCAAAATACAAGCATTTGTTTTTGTTATCACTATTTTTAATATAACATTAATTTAGGAAATTCTAGGGATGTGTCTCACAATTTTGTTTTTCTTTATGCTCTGGTGGAAGTTAAACAATTGTTTCGCCCGGTTTGAACGGTGAGTATTCTCGGGTACACATTTTAAGACCTTCGACACGGAGTACTCCTACTAACAATATATATTGCTTATGCGGGATGAGTATGAATTGAAAAAGAAATTTTATTGTACTTGCTCAAATATTGTGCGAATAAAGCTAAAGACAACATTCATAATATTGTGCGAGAATTTCTTAAGCGCATCAAGTAGAGCTTAATTTGTAATGGATATTTAGTTGGATCATCACTCTGTATATATGCATCGTCAATTTGCCTTTCTTTCATCAATTTACATTGTAAGTGAAGTGGGCTTCAATTATTACCCGATTGTGCCCGTGCTATCTTGTCTCTACATGTAGAATTTAACATGCATTATGTTACACTAGTAGACAAAGGGCCATTTGTCCCGGTTGGGGAACCGGGACTAAAGGGTCGGTACTAAAGCCCTATACCTTTAGTCCCGGTTCTTACACCAACCGGGACAGATGTGCCTCCACGTGGCCGCTGCGGCGAGCCCAGGCAGGAGGGCCTTTGGTCCCGGTTGGTAGCAGGAGCTGAGGTTTTTGTTTTTTTGAAAGAGGGTGGTTTTGGGGGTTTTGGGGGGTTAATTTAGGGTGTTAGCTAGCTAATAGAGAGGAGTGTCCTCTCTTATCTCTGTGCTTGGTTTACCAACGCTACTGATATGCCTAAACATGGCTTAGATTGAAGTGAAGGCAACATGTGGTGCATGTCGAAAGTAATACTAATCCTAACTTGATCAAGTTTGGATTAGTACTACTTTCGACATGCACCACATGTTGCCTTCACTTCAATCCAATCCATGTTCATTTCACCCACTGATATATAAAAACTCTTCATGCTCGCATCATGCATCATCATAATAACAAGTCCTGCTAATCATCATCATACAACTTCTACTCGTTATTAATAATAAGTCATACGATCATCATCCTCATAGTCATCGAACCAACCCAACTTAATTGTTCTTAGCATATGATCATCAGTATTAGGTAGGACCTAAATACCCTCTTTAAGGTAAAATAGCATAAAACAATATAGGCCCTGACTCTCCATTATGGAGAATGGAGATCATCCTGTCTCCAATTATTGCGCTTCGCTTCCTTTTGCTTCCAAGAACCTCCTTACGACTGTCCATACATTTTTTCCATTCTTTGATTAGCATGTGTTCACCGGTTTTAGAAATCCGGTATGGACAGGTGAGATTCGTAGGATGACCTGGTTGTATGTTCAAAACATCAAGGCGACCATTCTGATACATCAAATGAGGCACACAATCCATCAGGATTTTCTGTTGAAAAACATAGTAATAACTCCGTAGTTAGCAATGATGTACTAGTTTTAGAAGTATGCAAAAGATGCACGGATGTCGTAATAGTACAAAGTCTTACCAGGGTATCTCCATAGAAGTTACCGTGGTTCAACACGTGCACTAGTGGCACGTATTGACCATAATTTGGAGGAGTATCATAATAGGTATTGTAATTCTCAAGGTCAGTACAAAATGCGATCAGATGATTTTTCTCCTGATAAGTTAATTCGGAGCCATCGGTGTAGTGGGTTTTGTCTACCATCTTCTGCACATTGTTTGAAGAATGAAAATAAGCTGCCAACTATTTTCAAATAAACAATATAAATTAGCTAATAACTATGTTTGAGAAACTCACATAGCGGTAGAATTGGAAGCGTATCAACAAGGACCCAAATGTCCATATTGTCTTGCTCGATGTCAGGATCACCAAGATCCATGGTGACAAGCATATCCTCATAAAAACCATACATCTTGCAAAGTGCTTCCCAATTTGGGCAACCAAAATGGGTTACGCTCTGAAAATTGTACAGATTTACTTCAAAATCCATACCATGATGGGTCCTTAGGTGAATTTTCTTTATTTCGAAACTTTCATGGTCTTCAAAACCCATCCTCTCCAAGACATAGCGTCTTGCATGGCATGGGATAAGCTAGTCGAATTGTAAAAGATGAAAATTACACGTTGAAATAGTTGAAGTCGTGCTTAATTACGAAAAAAACACTTGTCGTCGTTGCGTACCGTTTCAACATCGAAGGTCTCCTGGAGCTTAATGCTAAAGTGTCGTCTTCGTCCAGGTGAGAGCACCTGTCGCATAGACCTCGATCGTCGTTGCACCAGGAGCACTCCCTCGGGAGACTTTCGTCGTCCGAGTACGACATTTCCTATGTTCATAATTCAAAGATTAAACTTGTATAATTAAATGTATGTACTACAAAAACTAAATTATAACATTATTATTCATCACGGGTTGACTATCGGTCTGTCGAGTCTTTTCTTGAAAACTCTCAACTCACGTGGTGTATATATTCGACCGTCGGTGATGGTAGCTCCTCCTTTCGTTCCCGAGTGCATTACACCAAATTGTCTAGCACACGGGAACGAAGGAGAAGCTACCCCCACGACAACAGTCGGGATTCTTCGTCCTCTCATATATGGTGGAGACTTGACAGACTTAAAGTCAACCCGAAATATCGTTTAATTATCTTTCTAAAAAAGGACATATCGAGCGCCTGAAATTTGCTGGAACATAAATATACATGTTTTTATCTACATCATATGAGCATTCAAACTTGATGGCCATTACATTTCAATGGCTGAAAATATGAGCAAAAACATTTCAAAATATCTTATAGGACTCATATTGACATGGAGATTTGGCTGGTCTCACCTCGAGGTCGGAGGGGGGTCGGTGACGGGGACGACGGCGGGGATGATGGAGGGGGCTCCTAGATTTCTGCAAAAACAAAAACCCTATAAGCTATCAACTAATCAAATGCATACGCCTTGCATAGTGCTCTCCAATTTTAGCATTCAAAGTAGGAGTAGTTTTCCAATTTGAGCATTCAATAAGCAAAACCAAATCATAAAATAAATTTTATTCAAATTAGCATGCATTCAATAAGCAAAACTACATCATCTCTTGCGTCCGTACATCGTCGAATATTATCACTAATACACCTCGAATAGTATCATACATATAGCATCGCTAATACAGCTAGAACCGTAGCGCCCGACGGGTATCGGCGCGGGCGGTGGACACCCAAAAGAAGGAACCATCACAGGATCATAGCTCCAGTGAGATCCCTGAAGAACTTGCCAGGTATTGTCGAACCTGCCCTCCAACGCAACCATGTAGCGATGGACGTGCTCGTCCTCCTCGCTGACATGGTGACGTACCACCTCCGCAGTGTCCGGAAGCCTCGGCACCGTCACTGGCCCACGCGACCACACCAAACAAGGTTCGGGTCAATGACAGGTTGGCTCCTCACCAACCTACGCCCCCCGGAAGGTAGCACCTCCCAATACCAGCCCGGCGGAGCCCAGTCCCAGACATGGCCCCTCTGATCAAGCAGGCCTCCTCTACCGAGTCGACGACGAGGATGCGGGATAGGCATCGTTGACGTCGATGCGGAAATAATTGCTTTAACTAAAAAAATAAACTAGTTCTATTAATTTTCTTACTAAAAATAAACTACTTCTATAGTAAAATAAATTAGTTTTATTAAATCAACTAGTTCAACTACTAAGCACTTATTATAAATAAAATAAAGTAGTACTTACTAAAAATAAACTACTTCTATAGTAAAATAAAGTAGTTTTATTAAATCAACTAGTTCAACTACTAAGCACTTACTATACATAAAATAAAGTAGTACTTACTAAAAATAAACTACTTCTATAGTAAAATAAAGTAGTTTTATTAAATCAACTAGTTAAACTACTAAGCACTTACTATAAATAAAATAAAGTAGTACTTACTAAAAATAAACTACTTCTATAGTAAAATAAAGTAGTTTTATTAAATCAACTAGTTAAACTACTAAGCACTTACTATAAATAAAATAAAGTAGTACTTACTAAAAATAAACTAGTTTAACTAGTTCTATTATTTATCGACCCCCCCTCATGTCGAAGTTATCGGGGAGGGGTATATCGACAACGACATACCCGATAAAAAATAAGAAGAAGAAGAAAAAGAGGACAAGAAGAAAGGAACAGAGGAGAAGATCGAAGAAAAAAAGAGGAGAAGAAGAAAGGAATAGAGGAGAAGAAGAAAAAATAGAATAATATATGAACAAGTTGGCGATCGAAGCAAAGGAAAGATCAAGCCGAAGAGGATACCTGGGGAAAAGTATCATATCTTCTTTCCCTAGGGAGAAAGCAGAAACCAGAAACGAGTGGAGGTTCGATCTCTCACCCAAAGCAATTGGGGCTGGTGGAATCTTCCCCTATAGACTCCGAAAAATCATCGTGTACCTTTCCCCTATAGACTCCGAAAAAGCAGCGTGTACCTTTCCCTAACTCCTTCTCCCGTGCATGCTATTCTCGTGTTCCGTGATTAGAAAAGACCTGTTTCTTGTTTTCTTTGAGGTAATAAACGAGTTGTATCGTGCTTTGCCTATCTTGATGTGGAATCTATCGTTGAGCACCCATGAATGCAGGTAGAAGGTGTTTTTTCTTAACTCTTTCCAGGCCTCAGCTTGATTGGACTTCGTCATCTCTTGTCGTTCAGCTTCCTCTCTCTCCTCTCTCATCTTGTCTCTCCGTAGACGGCGTTAAAAAGTAAACAGACTTAAAGCAAAGTAGGTTTGATCCTTGTGTTCTATTATATGAAGTAGAAGAAGAAAGAGCCGGGGGGATGGTCTTGGCACCCATGGGTTAATGGTGAAAGCGCTCAAGGAAATATGGAATGGAATATTCAAATAGATCAGAAGTGCTATGCTTTATGTAATCAGGCTGAAGGCTAACATCTCGCGAGTAGGCCGATCTAGGATATGAATTCCAATCAAAAAAGAAGTATGAATTGGGCCCAAAATCTCATATACCTAAATTTTCTTACTAAAAATAAACTTGTTCTATTAATTTTCATACTAAAAATAAACTAGTTATATTAATTCAACTAGTTCAAATCTCATATATATACCTAATTAATATCTAGCTAATTCATCTAAAATTGACATTAATATTTAACATCTTTTCCATATAATTCATCTAACATTAACATTCTAACATTCTTATCTACGTAATTTATCTAACATTAATCTAAACAACAAAAAACAGAAAATAAGTAAAAACAATATGTGTGTGTGTTTGTCTGTGTGTGTGCGTGTGTGTGTGTATGTGTGTGTGTACGAGCGGGAGGCGGCGGCGTACGGGCGGCGGCGCGAGACGGCGATGCGACGGGGACGGCGCGACGACGAGCGGCGGGCCGGGGGCGACGACGCGATCGAGACGGCGACGTAATACGGGGCGGCAGCGACGGGCGGCGGGGGCGACGGCGGTGACGGCGACGACGGGCGGCGGGGGCGGCGGGGCCTGCGAGGGCGGCGCGCGATGGGTGACGGCGGCGGCGATGTCGCGCGAAGTAGTTGGAGAAGAAGTGGTGGTCGATGAAACTGAATTTTTCGTAAGTGCCATATATATAGGAGGGGCCTTTAGTACCGGTTGGAGCCACCAACCGGTACTAAAGGCCAATTTTCGCCAGGCCAAGGGGCGGGAAACTACCCCTTTAGTACCGGTTCGTGGCTCCAACCGGTACTAAAGGCCCCCCTTTAGTATCGGTTGGAGCCACAACCCGGTACTAAAGGGGTGTGCTGGCGCAGGAGCGGTGCGGGCAAGTTTAGTCCCACCTCGCTAGCCGAGGGGCGCCCGCACCAGTTTAAAAGCCCCGGCGCGGCTGCTGTCTCGAACTCCTCTCTATAGCAGGCTTCTGGGCCTAACTTCGGCGCGCTGCCCTGTGAGCCTGCTGGCCTTTCTAGGCCCGTATTTGCAAACCCTAGGTCTGGCAGGCCCACTGGGCAGCACCCCAACAATTTTTTATATAATTTTCTTCTATTTATTTCTGAGTATTTTTTTTGCTGTATTTAGTTTCTTTGTGAATATAAAAAAAATATATAGTTTTTTCCGCGTTATTTATTTTCTGCTATTTATTTTTGAGTAATTTTTTATATAGTTTTTGTCTTTTCTGTTTTATTTATTTTCTGTTTTGTCTTTTGCACATGCTATGTGGGTGAAATGATGATACCATGTCAAGTTTCGACATTTTCAGAGTTCATTTTGTAGTGATTTTCAATTTCACGGTCATTTAGCTCTCTAAACAAATTGGTAAATGACTGAAAAATAGCAAATGATGTCAGAAAGTGTTGAAAATTGATGACGTCGCTTTGAATGGTGCGTACGGAATGCAAAAAAGTCTGGAGTTGTAATAAGTTTAAAAAAATGAAGTGCTAGTGTAACAGATGAGTTCTCGTCCGAAACCCTGATACTCCGAAAGAGATTGTCCAGTTTGTACACGAAGTGCGTCCAGTTTTTGCCGTAACCCTCTCTACTCTTTTGCACATGCTATGTGGGTGAAATGATGATACCATGCCAAGTTTCGACATTTTCAGAGTTCATTTTGTAGTGATTTTCAATTTCACGGTCATTTAGCTCTCTAAACAAATCGGTAAATGACTAAAAAAATAGCAAATGATGTCAGAAAGTTTTGAAAATTGATGAAGTCGCTTTGAGTGGTGCGTACGGAACGCAAAAAAAGTCTGGAGTTGTAATAAGTTTAAAAAAATGAAGTGCTAGTGTAACAGATGAGTTCTCGTCCGAAACCCTGATACTCCGAAAGAGATTGTCCAGTTTGTACACGAAGTGCGTCCAGTTTTTGCCGTAACCCTCTCTACTCTTTTGCACATGCTATGTGGGTGAAATGATGATACCATGCCAAGTTTCGACATTTTCAGAGTTCATTTTGTAGTGATTTTCAATTTCACGGTCATTTAGCTCTCTAAACAAATCGGTAAATGACTAAAAAAATAGCAAATGATGTCAGAAAGTTTTGAAAATTGATGACATCGCTTTGAGTGGTGCGTACGGAACGCAAAAAAAGTCTGGAGTTGTAATAAGTTTAAAAAAATGAAGTGCTAGTGTAACAGATGAGTTCTCGTCCGAAACCCTGATACTCCGAAAAAGATTGTCCAGTTTGTACACGAAGTGCGTCCAGTTTTTGCCGTAACCCTCTCTACTCTTTTGCACATGCTATGTGGGTGAAATGATGATACCATGCCAAGTTTCGACATTTTTAGAGTTCATTTTGTAGTGATTTTCAATTTCACGGTCATTTAGCTCTCTAAACAAATCGGTAAATGACTAAAAAATAGCAAATGATGTCAGAAAGTTTTGAAAATTGATGAGTTCACTTTGAATGGTGCGTACGGAACGCAAAAAAGTCTGGAGTTGTAATAAGTTTAAAAAAATGAAGTGCTAGTGTAACAGATGAGTTCTCGTTCGAAACCCTGATACTCCGAAAGAGATTGTCCAGTTTGTACACGAAGTGCGTCCAGTTTTTGCCGTAACCCTCTCTACTCTTTTGCACATGCTATGTGGGTGAAATGATGATACCATGCCAAGTTTCGACATTTTCAGAGTTCATTTTGTAGTGATTTTCAATTTCACGGTCATTTAGCTCTCTAAACAAATCGGTAAATGACTAAAAAATAGCAAATGATGTCAGAAAGTTTTGAAAATTGATGAAGTCGCTTTGAGTGGTGCGTACGGAACGCAAAAAAAGTCTGGAGTTGTAATAAGTTTAAAAAATGAAGTGCTAGTGTAACAGATGAGTTCTCGTCCGAAACCCTGATACTCCGAAAGAGATTGTCCAGTTTGTACACGAAGTGCGTCCAGTTTTTGCCGTAACCCTCTCTACTCTTTTGCACATGCTATGTGGGTGAAATGATGATACCATGCCAAGTTTCGACATTTTCAGAGTTCATTTTGTAGTGATTTTCAATTTCACGGTCATTTAGCTCTCTAAACAAATCGGTAAATGACTAAAAAAATAGCAAATGATGTCAGAAAGTTTTGAAAATTGATGACGTCGCTTTGAGTGGTGCGTACGGAACGCAAAAAAAGTCTGGAGTTGTAATAAGTTTAAAAAAATGAAGTGCTAGTGTAACAGATGAGTTCTCGTCCGAAACCCTGATACTCCGAAAGAGATTGTCCAGTTTGTACACGAAGTGCGTCCAGTTTTTGCCGTAACCCTCTCTACTCTTTTGCACATGCTATGTGGGTGAAATGATGATACCATGCCAAGTTTCGACATTTTTAGAGTTCATTTTGTAGTGATTTTCAATTTCACGGTCATTTAGCTCTCTAAACAAATCGGTAAATGACTAAAAAATAGCAAATGATGTCAGAAAGTTTTGAAAATTGATGAGTTCACTTTGAATGGTGCGTACGGAACGCAAAAAAGTCTGGAGTTGTAATAAGTTTAAAAAAATGAAGTGCTAGTGTAACAGATGAGTTCTCGTTCGAAACCCTGATACTCCGAAAGAGATTGTCCAGTATGTACACGAAGTGCGTCCAGTTTTTGCCGTAACCCTCTCTACTCTTTTGCACATGCTATGTGGGTGAAATGATGATACCATGCCAAGTTTCGACATTTTCAGAGTTCATTTTGTAGTGATTTTCAATTTCACGGTCATTTAGCTCTCTAAACAAATTGGTAAATGACTGAAAAATAGCAAATGATGTCAGAAAGTGTTGAAAATTGATGACGTCGCTTTGAATGGTGCGTACGGAATGCAAAAAAGTCTGGAGTTGTAATAAGTTTAAAAAACTGAAGTGCCAGTGTAACAGATGAGTTCTCGTCCGAAACCCTGATACTCCGGAAGAGATTGTCCAGTTTGTACACGAAGTGCGTCCAGTTTTTGCCGTAACCCTCTCTACTCTTTTGCACATGCTATGTGGGTGAAATGATGATACCATGCCAAGTTTCGACATTTTCAGAGTTCATTTTGTAGTGATTTTCAATTTCACGGTCATTTAGCTCTCTAAACAAATCGGTAAATGACTAAAAAAATAGCAAATGATGTCAGAAAGTTTTGAAAATTGATGACGTCGCTTTGAGTGGTGCGTACGGAACGCAAAAAAAGTCTGGAGTTGTAATAAGTTTAAAAAATGAAGTGCCAGTGTACCAGATGAGTTCTCGTCCGAAACCCTGATACTCCGAAAGAGATTGTCCAGTTTGTACACGAAGTGCGTCCAGTTTTTGCCGTAACCCTCTCTACTCTTTTGCACATGCTATGTGGGTGAAATGATGATACCATGCCAAGTTTCGACATTTTCAGAGTTCATTTTGTAGTGATTTTCAATTTCACGGTCATTTAGCTCTCTAAACAAATTGGTAAATGACTAAAAAATAGCAAATGATGTCAGAAAGTTTTGAAAATTGATGACGTCGCTTTGAATGGTGCATACGGAACGCAAAAAAAGTCTGGAGTTGTAATAAGTTTAAAAAAATGAAGTGCTAGTGTAACAGATGAGTTCTCGTCCGAAACCCTGATACTCCGAAAGAGATTGTCCAGTTTGTACACGAAGTGCGTCCAGTTTTTGCCGTAAACCTCTCTACTCTTTTGCACATGCTATGTGGGTGAAATGATGATACCATGCCAAGTTTCGACATTTTCAGAGTTCATTTTGTAGTGATTTTCAATTTCACGGTCATTTAGCTCTCTAAACAAATCGGTAAATGACTAAAAAATAGCAAATGATGTCAGAAAGTTTTGAAAATTGATGACGTCGCTTTGAATGGTGTGTACGGAACGCAAAAAAGTCTAGAGTTGTAATAAGTTTAAAAAAATGAAGTGCTAGTGTAACAGATGTGTTCTCGTCAGAAACCCTGATACTTCGAAAGAGATTGTCCAGTTTGTACACGAAGTGCGTCTAGTTTTTGCCGTAACACAAGAAGTCCGGAGTTGTAATAAGTTATTGAAGATAAAAAAGAGGCACAATGCTCGTTAATTAGCTTCAAGCCTTTCGGAATAGTGCAAACTGCATTGCACATAGCTCCGTGCAGTCTACATTATTCATCAAGGATTAAAGCTAAGCAACGTGCAGATGAGCATTGCGCCTCTCCTTCATCGTCTCTGCACTCAGAGCTTATAAACCGCTCCTAGTGCCTCTCTCTTCACGAGGTGGGACTAAAAAACAGCTTACTAAGAAACTATAGTACCGGTTCATGGCACGAACCGGTACTAAAGGTGCCCGTGGGGCCCCAGCCTGACCACAGCCTGACGCAGCCTCATTAGTACCAGTTCGTGACACGAACCGGTACTAAAGGTTGCTCATGAACCAGTACTAATGATCTCCGCCCGCCTAGCCGTTGGAACCGGCACTAATGGACACATTAGTGCCGGCTCAAAATCAAACCGGCACTAATGTGCTTCACATTTGACCCTTTTTCTACTAGTGATATGTAGTGTTGCATTTTCATGGCATGCGATGACACCGTTCTTTTTTACCTTAAGTTGAACCTGAATATAACTCAACTTGAATATATCGTTGGCTGGGTCATGGTACCGCTGAATCGAGTTTTTCCCAGTACAACCACATTTGCCTTTATGGGAAGGCCTTGATTCGGTCCGTTGTCATGCCTCTGGTCGGTGCCTCCAACTAGGGAAGGTTATGGGCATGCTTACCCTGACTCGGTAAGCAGACATAACCTTGTGTGCCCGTTGTTGAGATTATGGTACCGGGTCCCCTTGTGGGATCGTTTTGGCCACGACGGTGGTCGTTGTGTCTTTGGTAGATACGGGGCCACCCAAGACTAGCACAGTGGGGATTGAGTCGGAGTGGTCGGGAGAGTGTCATGGCAATGGAGGGGTTTCGTCGGAATGCCGTTGGTCCACTCGAATGGGAGTGCGAGGACATGGGTTCCGTGGTGTGGGTACAGTGCGCTACCTCTGCAGAGTGTAAAATCTATCGATAGCCGAGTCCACGATTACGGACACGCTCGTAGTAGGTCACACCATGGGCCAACGTTTAATAAATTTTGCACACTAAGTTATGAACTTTGCACTATTGTGATGGTGGGAAAGCCATCGAGATGTTCGAGACCAAGTATTGGTCGTGGTTGTGATCGCCGTAAGGATCACGAGATGCCCCTAGTTAAGACCATGATGGTGGTACGTTTGTGATCCAAGAACGATCACGGTTGGTAAGCCAGTCCCGAGGGACTTTTATCATAAGAGCACGATCACAGCATGTTGAAACATTATTGCATTATTAATTGGTTAATTATCATGATATTGTTTGTCATTATGATTATGCCTGTTGTGAGCTTGCAAGTACATTCCATGTACTGACCTGGCGTGTCATGCCAGATTTCAGGAAAGTCTCGTTGGAAAGGAGTGCTGCTCGAGTCTAGATCGTGTCCACATCGGTGTCCCTATGCTATGGAGTTTCCGCTTCGACGTTGTTCCACTGCCGCGTAGTTGTTATGATCGAGGCCCCTTTATGTTCACTAAATAATGTACATATTGTTCAGCCGCACCCTGTGTGCCGCTTGGCCTCCACACCTGTTGTAATATAAACTATGATCCGCTAGCATCAATAAAGCGGTTGTTTTCTGTACCAAGATGTTGTGTGTTGCCAGAAGACATGGTCTCTGGGCTGGCAATGCATGGTAAACCGGTCGCTCTGAGCCGGGGTGCCACAACGCTTGGTATCAAAGCCGCGCTGACTGTAGGCCACGCTAGACTTCGACGTGTTAACTGGACATTAGATACGAGTCTAAGTTGAGTGCCGGTAGCATTTGTAGCTGGTTGTTGCATTGCATGCACTTGTTTTATTTTTATGCTAACCTGCTAATGGTTGTGAGTGTAGATGGCTCCGGTGCCGTATCCGTGCCAGTTGCAGCTGATGCCGTACACGTCACTGCACCTCCTTCGCAACGTGTGGCATCGGCTGTATCCTCTCGATGACGACCCAGTCTATCGTGTGTACCGGGAGCGTTTAGCTGACTCAGTGTATGAGTATCACGCAGTGGTTACTCTGCGCACCAGTTCTGATTCGAGCACTTACACTCGTACTTCTCAGAGCGGTTATGCTTCTACCGCTTCTCTGCACGACAATGGTCGTATCCGGTTCCCTATCATTGATCCGGAGTCTGATAGTGTTGCTAGCCATCTTGCTCGTTATATCACCGCTAGCTATCTTATGATCCACGAGCTGGCTCGAGAGCTGACTCGTGCCCGTACTGCTTTAGCCTCTGCTTTAGTCTCTACTAGATCTGCCACTACTCCATCCTCCCTGGGATTTACTCCTTATATTCCAGCCAGTTCTAGTTCCCCAGTTTCACCGGTTACTCCCCCGAGTAGCTCGGGCACCTCGACGGTGAACCCTCTTTGCGCCCCTGTTGAGTGGGTTACACTTCTCTCTACTCCTGTAGCCCCGATACTTCACCCTTCACCTACCCCTGAGGGAGAGCCCTCTAGGCAGCATCGTCGTGTTACCTTTAACCCGGAGGTCTCAGTTAACCTCGTCAGTTCAGGATCCGAGTCTGCTTCAGGAGAGGACCCCACAGCACCTGCAGAGCAGTAGAGCCTTTGAGTATCCGTAGTCGTCGGGATGGTGTACGGATGTAGTCGTACGAGTCATGATGTTTCGTTGCTTGTATGAGAGTAGTTGAACCTGGCATGTTGGTTACCTTTCATGTATGAGTGTCGTGGTTTCGTCATGGCAGATGTCCTAGTGAAAGGACTTAGTCGTGGAGCCATTGCAACAGGTTAGCTTAAAGGGGTTAAAGCGGACAAAGGACGCAGAGAATTTATACTAGTTCGCCCCCTTGCGGTGAAGGTAAAGGCCTAATCCAGTTGTTGTGGAATTGCTAGGGTTTCGATGACCAGGGAGCGAATTCGCTATGCCTGGCTCTCGAGTTGTTGTTTGTCGTCCTTGAACCGCCGCCGGGTCGTCCCCTTATATACATGGGTTGACACCCATCGGTTTACAGGATCCCGAAGCTGGCTCATAAACGTGTCCGGCCCGGTCTCTACTCTTCCTATCTTACAACACAAGTTACATATCACTGTCGGTTTATGTCTACAGGCCTTAATCCGCCTTTGGGCCCTGGGCCTTCATAAAGCGCCACCGTCTTCGTCTTCATGGGCTTCAAATATAGATAACTTGTTATGGGGATAACCCGGCCTCTCCTGGCCGGTTTATACCCAGTAGTAATATCCCCAACATTAGGCCCCAGATTGATTTGAACTGGTTCATGTCAATCTTCAACACTTGAGAAAAATTCCTCCTTCATCACCTTCACAGAAATCTTGTAAACCGTCGTGACGTCATCTTCCAGGATCATGATAAACCGTCGTGACGTCACCTGTGATTAAAGATTGCACATATCTCACCTTCATTAATGAGCCTCCGACAATTGAGGCGACAACTTTGTCACATATCCAATTTTTGGGCTCCTTGATTCTCGCACCTGTCACTTATCCATTCACCCTATAAATAAGGCGAAGGGTCATTTTCTCTTTTCCCCTTCGTGCCCCTTCACATCGTCCTCTTCCTCACGCCGACCGAACGTTCGAGCTCTGCCGCCGCCGTCGACCTTCGCATCTGCTTCAACAACGGCCGCTGCATCACCCTGATCGAACCGGAAAGCCGCGGCGCCTCTCCGCTGTTCCTGTAGCACTGGTAAGTATTCTCTCCTTCCACCCTAGATCCAACATTAGGGTTTCGGTGTTCATCGGAGTTCATTGAAGCTCCAGCGCTGTTCTTCCTTGTTCTTCTTAGTAGCATAAATGGCTAGTTTAGATCTGATATTCCTTGTGCGGATGTAGCCATAGTCCCCTCTTTTTTTTTCTTATTATCGCATCCTTCGTATAGAACAACTCATCTGCATCTGACAAACTGTTGAAGTACCTGTATCTTAGGTCTAAATATATTTCGGTTTTCTGATACGCCGCAGATCTGAATTTTATCATACCAGTCTGTGAAATCTGTTTTTTCCTCACTTAGCTATTTTGGATCTGTACCTTTCATACCAATGTAGGCGGTTTAGCTTTTTAGAGAAATGATAATCCGATAGGTACCATTAGTCCCCTTTTAAACCGCCAATTCCTTTATCTTTGTAATTCCTGCAATATCAAACTCTGGTTTAACAAATGTCAGACTCCGGTTTAATAATGTATATCTGCCTCCCTTTCTGCTTCTGATTTTGCGCCGCTTTATACTTGTCCATCATAAATCCTGAACCGGAAATAACCATATTTCAGCTTTCCATTGAAATGGCCAAACAAGTTTACGAGTGTAACTAGGTTCCCTCCTGGGTTACTGAAGAACAATTAGACCGATGTGTCGCAACAGGCGCTTTAGCAAAGAAAGAAGTCATCCACTGGAGGGCTCCTGGTCCAGAAAATCCTCCTGAACCCAAGGACGGAGAAGTAGTCGTGTTTGCTGACCATCTGGGTGGAGGCTTTAGCCCTCCCGGTTCAAATTTTTTCCGAGATGTGCTTGCCAACTTCCAACTCCACCCTCAAGATATTGGACCAAACTCTGTGTCCAATATTTGCAATTTCCAAGTATTTTGTGAGGTCTATCTTCAAGAGGAGCCCACAGTTGAGCTGTTCAAAGACTTTTTCTACTTGAACCGCCGTACTGAGCTTACAGATGGGCCCAATACTGAACTTGGTGGAATGGCAATTCAGAAGAGGAAAGATGTCAGCTTCCCTCATGCCAAACTTCATAGTCACCCTAAGGATTGGAATCAAACTTGGTTTTATTGCCGAGACACATCTCCAACTGATGAGAATCCTTTGCCGGGTTACCGTCCTCACCGGCTTAGCAACACTCATCCATTTCCTCAGAGGCTGACTGCCAAGGAGCAGTCCAACTATGCACCACAACTGTCAAAGCTCAGAGCCTTTATGGAAAACGGTCTAACAGGTGTTGACTTTGTTCGCTGCTGGATATCTTGGAGCGTTCTGCCTTTAAGCCGGCGCCCCGGTTTAATGTGTGAGTACACAGGGAGTTTAAAAGATCCTCAATGACACATTAATATTCGGGATAATTAGATTTATGCCCCTAGTTGTGTCCCACTCGTCTGTTTTACCCCTAATTCCCAAAAGTCACCGGTTCTGTCCAAATCACTTTGCTCCTCTTATGATTTTGCCCTTTGACCGTTTGACCGTCAGTTTGAAAACTTCATAACTAATTCATACTAAATCAGAAAAATGCAAATAAGATACCAAAATGTTCAGAAAAACATCACCTATACGTCAGTGTCATTTGCATTCATGAAAAAAGTGTTGGAAAGTGCCCATCCGAGTTTTAGCTCTTATGCTACCACCATTAATAGTAAAATCTAAAAAAGTTCAAAAAAATTCAAAAATAATTTCGTGGCAAAGAATGACAAATGTTTTAAGTGCCTGCCAAGTTTCATCAGGGAATAATATTCATGGGTGCCGCGGCAAAAAAAAATAATCAGCACTCCAAAATAGATTATTTTTTTGCCACGACTTCCATGAATGTCGTTCCCTAATGAAACTTGGCAAGCACTTAGAACACTTGTCGTTCTTTGCCACCATATTTTTTTTGAATTTTTTTGAATTTTTTTAGAGTTTACTATTCATGGTGGTATCAAAAGAGCTAAAACTCGGATGTGCACTTTCCAACACTTTTTTCATGAATGCAAATGACACTGACATATAGGTGATGTTTTTATGAACATTTTGGTATCTTATTTGCATTTTTTTGATTTTGTATGAATTAGTTATGAAGTTTTCAAACTGACGGTCAAACGGTCAAAGGGCAAAAGCATAAGAGGATCAAAGTGACTTAGACAGAACCGGTGACTTTTGGGAATTAGGGGTAAAACAGATGAGTGGGACACAACTAGGGGCATAAATCTAATTATCCCTTAATATTCAGCTAACAGAGGCTGAAGTTACTGAGGCTGTTAAGAAAATACTGAATGAACCGGAGGCTGTCTGTAGCCAGACCGGATTAAGCCCTTTCTGCACCTCCAACAAACCGCCAGTTGTAAGAATCATATAACTTTTTTGTTTTCAGCTTAATCCTTTGAAATACTCTCTCAAAGTTTTGTCCATCTTTGCCAGGGTGACGATCCGTTCTGGAAAAAGAAGCCACAAGACAAACTGGCGAAGACACCTCACCCCAAAACAAAGGTTATTAAGAAACCTGCCAGGAAGAGGACCACTGAATCTTCTGAACCAAACGCTGACGCTGACTTGGCTAATCCGGACTCAGAGGTAGAACTTGACTCTCTTGGTTCATTTTTCATACACCTCATTGACAATGACTATTATCAGGACGACGCTGAAGGCAGCCAAATTGACGACATAGAGGTAATTATCCTTTCCTCCGGTTCAGATCCTCTGCCAACCCAGAAAATCCGTCAAGCAAACCGGAAAATAAAATTTTCTCACCCCTAGCTTACTTGGACCCAAACTTTCTTTTGAAGAAACAGCAACACGAAGCTCGCCGCACAACCCGGCACAGTGGCCAGGTAGTTACCTCCTCCGGTTTACCGAACACTCCGGTTCGGAAACGTCGATCAAAGGTCTCTTATACTTTTGACACTTCTTGCCCCAAGGCGGGTTGTTTCCGACAGCCTCTTAATCCGCCTGACTCAAATTATCAGGGAACACCTCACTCATCCTCTGGCGAGTCAACAACCACACAACTTCCAACCCTCAAAACAGTTCCTGGGTGAGTTATGCCTTAAATTTACTCTTAATACCTTATATTCACCTGATGTATTGACCTTTATATTTTTTCTTCTTAGTGCCAAGCCTAGACCCAGCAAGAAGGCTCGGTTAAATAAACCGGCTGATGATAATGTGGTTATTGAACCAGAGAAGACTCCAGACCCAGAAGGAACAAATGCCGACGCCATGCTTGATGATCCGCCACCACAAGAACATGACTTCTTTGCTAAACAAGTAGAAACTGACACAACGGGTCATACTGATAAACCGATACGCCCGATCCGAACTGATGACAAACCAGCAAGCCCAGCTAAGGCTGCTGATAAACCGTCATCTCCAGTGAAAACTGCTGATGACAAGGAAGATGACATTATGGTTACTGGCTTTGGCCACACTGCTCCTGGCAATCCTGTCGCTTTATCTAAGCATAACGCCAAGGATGAATTTTCTGCTATGAGCAAAGGCAAGTGGAACACAGATTTGTCAAGCTACGCCCATCTCAACGCCCAAGACATTCACTCTCGCTTCTTGAACCGTATGTACACAAGCCGCGACTATGAAGCCGGCTTAGTGAACTTGATGAAAGAGCGATATGAGGTAACTAATGTTTAACTCTGCATAACTGTTTCTCTCTTATATCCAATTGCAAATGTCAACTCCAGTAGCCCCCAAGGGCCGGTTTATCTTTTCAAAGGTAAACTGGGACTTTAGAAAAAAATCCATAATGTTACTTTGAACAATCATACATTAGCCCCCAAGTGCCAAGAATAATACTTGTATTGTGCTTGGGACTTGTAGAAATTTCTGATAACGAGCAAATAGGCATTAGCCCCCAAGTATCAGGTGGATAACTTGTTATGTGCTTGGTACTTCAAATATGTGCTGCCAACTCATGATATGTCTGTCTCTTATAGGCTGAGCTGAGCAAAAAGGAAGCTCAAACCGCTGATTTGCAAGAAAACATCAAGTCCCAGCAAGCAGCAACCTCCAAAGCAAAAGATGAGCTAACCAGTGCCTTAGCCGCCATGGAAAAGCTGAAGGAAGGCTTCAATGAGGAGCAGGCGGATTGGGACACAGAAAGATCTGCATTGTAAAAAAGAGCCGAGGATGCAGAAGCAGCTCTTAAACCGGTGGTAGACGAGATGACTGGTGTAAAGCGACAAATACATGCCATGACTGCTGCTGTGGTTGGTAAATATCCTGGCTTTAATTTTTAACATATCATCCCATACATTGCCGGTTTACTAATATTTGTAATAATGCAGGAACTCGCATTAGTCATCTGGACTCTGACGTATAGAAGAAGCTGAAGGCTGCCTATACTCTTATAGAGCAGTTATATACCAGCGCGCAACGGATCATCTGCACCGCTTCTCACAACAAGCCGCCCCCAACTTTAATCAAAGAGACCTTAGAAAGGTTGTCAATGCTGCCTGCCCGGATAGAAGAGCTAAAGAGATCTGCTGCAAGGGCTGATGCTCTGACCGCCTTAACATGGGCAAAAGCATGGGTGCCTGGTCTTGATCCGGTGGATGTGGGTAAAGGCTATCCAAGCTTAAGAGAAGACGGATCAGAATTTGGCAATGATGACCTCTAAGCCATAAACCGGGAAGTACGTCCACTGGCTTGTCAATTGGCTGAAGAAGCTGATCTTTCATATTACCAGGCGAGTTATGACGTCAAATACAAACGGGTCGCTACACCAACTCCCGAGGCTGAAAATCTTATCCCGCCAATCCGTAAGCATACCTATGCCCCTGACATTGAACCGTCCACCCTTATAAGCGGTGAAGCTGTATTCCAAGCCCTAACTGGGATCAACTGGGCAACCATTGACTTCCAGCCACTGGGTAGAGAGGAGGATGATGAACCGGTGCAAGATGATCCGCAGTCGTCAAGTCAGCCTGGTGACGAATCATGATTCGGAGGCCGGTTTAGCCTTCCACGTGCTACAATACTTGCCGAAAAACAAATATTCTTTTGGGCACTGAAATGCCTTGTAATAGGCTAGTTAAAACACTTGGTCTGCTATGCCATCGTGCATATTTATTTTTGCCTGACACTTGTTAATCCGCCATGCTTAAGACATATGATGTTCATAATCCATAGCGATTTATTCAAGCTGTTCCTGCATACAAGAAGCTGAAAGTGTCCTGGCGGTTTACCACCGGATGGGTCATGATACCTAAATATATATATGTCCATGGTTTATAACCAAGGCTGTAAAAAGATAATCAAATATGAAAATAAATGATACCTATGATATTGAATCACATCATTGGTTGACCAACTTTTGTAGTAAGGGCAATAACCCCAATCATGAGTGCTGATAACTCCTTCCATATTGTGCCGGTTTATAATAAAACCATACCGGGTTATGATAAACACCGGATTATCCATATTCAATACTGGCGACTTATAGTCGAAACCAGACCGGGTTAATAAACTCCGGATTATAAGTGATCATGTACTGACAACTTTGTAGTTGAAAGCCGAACCGGGTTTAGTGAACGCCGGTTTATCAAAACATCATAAATCTCATCAAATGAGAAAAAACTTGGCAAATAAAAGCATATGAAAACTTGTAGTCGAGGCTTTTCACGGGCTGCCAGGCCCCAAATTCGAGGCTTTTCATGGGCTGCCAGGCCGCTGAGTTAAACCATTTTACAAAGCCTTTTAAGATGGACCTCAATCTTTAACCAATCGTCGTTTTAACTTTGACAAGTTCAGGGTCTTATGAGATTGACTTGTCAAAGTTCGGCGGGTCATACCAGGTTTACCTGGACGGAGTGACTTACTTAAAAAAGGCAGGCTAACCCAGGGTTTTAGGTGTATACACTAGGCTTCCAAGCCGTGGCTTGATAGCCTATTACAAGTGTAGATTCTTTGTTCATTGCGATAGCAAAGAATCCCCAAGTAATATTTTGAGCTGTGCTCAGTGGGTGCCTATGTTTGAGTTGTTCTTTTGCAACACTCTCTTTGGCCCCCAAGTAGTTCTCTGGTGTAGCTATGGTTCGGACACGACCAAGCCCCCAAGTGATTTTTCTGGTGGCCTTGCGCCTATCAAGAGGTGTAGCTATGGTTCGAATACGACCAAGCCCCCAAGTGATTTTTCTGGTGGCCTTGCACCGATCAAGAGGTGTAGCTATGGTTCGAATACGACCAAGCCCCCAAGTGATTTTTATGCAAGGCTTTATAAGTTGAATCAAGGGGTAAACCGAACGCCGCTTTATAAACAGAAGCCCCCATGTAACCACACATGATGTAAGAAAAACAACAGATACTCCGCTTTAGTGAGGCTCCGGTTTATTATATTGATCATAATATATACATTGTCATAACTATGTACATGAGCAGAGCCTATGGCTCAAGTATAGTAAGGCCAAAGATGAGCGATATTCCACGGCCGGTGGGTCTCCTCCTCCGATTTACGTGAGTCTTTGTGCTCTCGAACATCTATAAGGTAGTATGACCCGTTATGCAGATTCTTGCTGACCACAAAGGGTCCTTCCCAAGGCGGGGATAACTTGTGCATATCAGTCTGATCCTGTATGAGTCGGAGCACCAGATCGCCTTCTTGAAAAGTTCTGGTTCTAACCCGGCGCCTGTGATAACGACGCAGATCTTGCTGATAAATCGCCGAACGGGCTGCTGCAATGTCACGCTCCTCATCTAACAGGTCAAGTGCTTCCTGTCGTGCCTTCTCATTGTCAGCTTCGACATACGCCGCCACACGAGGCGAGTCATGACGGATGTCACTAGGGAGAACCGCCTCCGCTCCATAAACCATGAAAAAAGGCGTGTAACCCGTGGATCTGTTGGGCGTGGTATTGATGCTCCACAACACAGAAGGTAACTCTTCCACCCAACAACCCGGCGTCCGTTGCAAAGGAACCATAAGCCGGGGTTTGATGCCTCTCAAGATCTCTTGATTGGCTCGCTCCGCTTGACCATTAGACTGGGGGTGATCCACTGATGATACGTCAAGCCGGATGTGCTCACGTTGACAGAACTCCTTCATAACACCTTTGGACAGATTGGTACCATTATCAGTTATAATGCTGTGTGGAAAGCCAAACCGGAAAATCACCTTCTTGAGGAATTGAACCGCCGTAGCTGCATCACACTTACTGACTGGCTCTGCCTCCACCCACTTAGTGAACTTATCAACCGCCACCAAAAGGTGGGTCTTCTTGTCCTCGGATCTCTTAAAGGGCCCAACCATATCCAGCCCCCAAGTTGCAAACGGCCAAGTGATTGGAATCATCCGCAATTCCTGGGCCGGAACATGGGCTCGGCGTGAAAATTTCTGACAACCGTCGCACTTTTTCACCAAGTCCTCCGCATCAGCATGAGCCGTCAGCCAATAGAAGCCATGACGAAAAGCTTTAGCTACCAGGGACTTTGAACCGGCGTGGTGACCACAATCTCCTTCGTGGATCTCACGCAAAATTTCACGGCCTTCTTCAGGAGATACACAACGCTGAAACGCCCCTGTCACACTGCAATGATGTAACTCGCCACTGACAATAGTCATGGACTTGGACCGTCGGATTATCTGCCTGGCCAAGGTTTCATCCTCAGGTAACTCGCCCCGGTTCATATACGCCAAATATGGGACCGTCCAATCTGGGATGACATGAAGCGCCGCCACCAACCGAGCCTCCGGATCAGGAACAGCCAAATCCTCTTGTGTTGGGAGTTTGACCGACGGATTATGTAGCACATCCAGAAAGACGTCGGGTGGAATCGGTTTACGTTGGGAACCCAAGCGACTCAAAGCGTCCGCCGCTTCGTTCTTCCGCCGGTCCACATGATCGACCTGATAACCTTTGAAGTGACCTGCAACAATATCCACCTCTCGACGATATGCTGCCATGAGTGGGTCTTTGGAATCCCAAGTACCAGACACTTGTTGAGCCACCAGGTCTGAGTCACCGAAGCACTTAACTCGGCTTAGGTTCATCTCCTTAGCCATCCGAAGACCATGGAGTAAAGCCTCATATTCAGATGCATTGTTAGTGCAAGGGAACATTAAACGGAGAACATAACAAAACTTATCACCTCGTGGGGAAGTTAATACTACTCCAGCCCCCGAGCCCTCCAATTGCCTGGACCCATCAAAGTGAATAGTCCAATAAGTATGATCCGGCTTCTCTTCTGGCGCCTGTAACTCTGTCCAGTCATTGATGAAACCCACCAATGCTTGGGACTTGATCGCCGTCCGAGGCATATACTTTAATCCATGAGGCCCAAGCTCAATAGCCCACTTGGCAATCCGGCCAGTCGCTTCCCTGTTCTGGATTATATCCCCAAAAGGAGCAGAGCTGACCACAGTGATTGGATGACCCTGGAAATATTGCTTAAGCTTTCGGCTCGCCATAAAAACTCCATACACCAGCTTCTGCCAATGCGGGTACCTTTGCTTGGACTCAATAAGTACCTCGCTGATATAATAAACTGGCCGTTGAACCGGATACTCTTTTCCAGCCTCCTTTCGCTCCACCACAATAGCCACGCTAACAGCCCGGGCATTAGCGGCCACATATAACAACAGGGGCTCTTTATCAACAGGAGCAGCAAGGACCGGCGGATTAGCAAGCTGCCGCTTTAAGTCCTCAAATGCTTCATTGGCGGCGTCACTCCAGACGAAGTCATCCGTCTTCTTCAGCATCTGATATAAAGGGATGGCCTTCTCACCAAGGCGACTGATAAACCGGCTCAAGGCGGCAATCCGGCCTGCCAGGCGTTGAACATCATTGATACACTTCGGTTTAGCCAAAGAAGTTATAGCCTTTATTTTCTCCGGATTAGCTCTAATGCCCCTGTTAGACATAAGGAAGCCCAAGAGCTTGCCTGCCGGTACACCAAAGATACACTTGGCCGGATTAAGCATCATTTTGTAAACCCGGAGGTTATCAAAGGTCTCCTTTAAGTCATCAATCAACGTCTCCTCCTTTCTGGATTTCACCACAATATCATCCACATAGGCATGAACATTGCGGCCGATCTAATCATGAAGACAATTCTGCACACAACGCTGATAAGTCGCCTGGGCACTTTTGAGTCCAAAAGGCATAGATACATAGCAGAAGGCTCCAAAGGGAGTTATGAAAGCTGTCTTCTCCTGGTCCTTAACTGCCATTTTGATATGATGGTAACCAGAATAAGCATCCAGAAAACTCAAACGCTCGCAACCCGCCGTAGCATCAATGATTTGATCAATATGAGGGAGGGCAAAAGGATCTGCTGGACAAGCCTTGTTCAAATCTGTGTAGTCCACACACATACGCCAAGTGCCGTTCTTCTTGAGTACCAGCACCGGATTAGCCAACCACTCAGGATGAAACACTTCAATGATAAACCCAGCCGCCAAGAGCCTGGCTACCTCCTCAGCAATAGCCTTGCGTCTTTCTTCATTGAACCGGCGAAGAAACTGCTTGACTGGTTTAAACTTGGGATCAACATTAAGTGTGTGCTCAGCGAGTTCCCTCGGTACACCTGGCATGTCAGAAGGCTTCCACGCAAAGATGTCCTGGTTCTCACGGATGAACTCGATGAGCGCGCTTTCCTATTTCGGATCCAAGTTAGCGCTGATGCTAAACTGATTGGATGAATCGCCAGGAACAAAATCAACAAGCTTAATCTCATCAGCCGATTTAAACTTCAAGGCCGGATCATGCTCTGTAGTTGGTTTCTTCAACGAAGTCATATCTGCCGGATCAACATTGTCCTTGTAGAACTTCAACTCTTCTGTTGCACAAACGGACTCAGCATAAGCCACATCACCTTCTTCACATTCCAAAGCGATCTTGCGGCTTTCGTGTACTGTGATGGTTCCCTTGTGACCCGGCATCTTGAGCTGCAGATAAACATAACAGGGCCTTGCCATGAATTTGGCATAAGCCGGTCGTCCAAATAGGGCATGATATGGGCTCTTAATCTTTACCACTTCAAAGGTTAGTGTTTCTGACCTCAAGTCATGCTCATCTCCAAAAGCCACCTCTAGAGCTATCTTACCAATAGGATATGCCGATTTACCAGGCACCACACCATGGAAGACTGTGTTGGACGGTTTAAGATTTTTATCTGTTAACCCCATGCGACGGAAGGTTTCATAATAAAGGATATTGATACTACTCCCCCATCCATGAGTACCCAACCTGAGGTGCCACCACCAATGCCAGATGACCCGGATTATCAACCCGAGGTGGATGATCTTCTCGGCTCCACACAATAGGTTGTTCAGACCAGCGTAAGTAACGGGGTACTGCCGGTTCAACGGAGTTCACTGCCCTTTTGTGCAACTTCTGGTCGCGTTTGCACAGGCTCGTGGTGAAGACATGGTACTGTCCACTATTCAACTGCTTCGGGTTGCTCTGGTAACCCGACTGCTACTGATTCCCCTGATGATTATAACCACCTTGGTTGCCTTGACTGCCTTGATTGCCATGTCCACCTTGATTACCGTGAAATCCTGAACCAGAACTGCCTCCACCGTAACACGGCCCATGAGATCCGGGGCCTGAACCGCCGCCCGGTCCATGATCATATCGAAAAAAATCTGAATTTTTGAACTCCTGCATAATATAACAATCCTTCCAGAGGTGTGTGGCCGGCTTATCCCGCGACCCGTGCTTCGGGCAAGGCTGATTTAACAGGTGAGACAGGCGCTCCGGATTGGGACTTGGTACTCCACCACGCGGGGGCGGTTTACCCTTACGATGCTGGCCTTTGTCCTGCGCGTTGGTATTAGCCACAAAATCTAAACTGTTATCCGCTTTACGCTTACCGTTGTTTCCATGACCCGCCGGGTTATGCTGCTGCCCTTTGGTGCTGCCGCTCTTCTTTCCCTTTCATGTCTTGTCATCGTCAGATTCAGGGTCCTTGGTACTATCAGAGTCAGCATACTTCACCAAGTCTGCCATAAGAGTCACCATGTCATTGCAGTGACGTTTGAGCCATCCCAACTTCAACTTCAGAGGTGTAAACCGGCAATTGCCCTCCAACGTTAAAACTATTGTATCAGCGTTGATGCGGTCTGATGAATGCAAAATTTCTGAAACCCGGCACACCCAATGGGTTGTCGACTCTCCTTCTTCCTGGACACAGGCAGCTAAGTCCATAATTGACATGGGCTACTTGCACGTATCCTTGAAATTCTGGATAAACCGGGCTCTCAACTCGGCCCACGACCCAATGGAGTTAGCCGGCAGGTTTTTCAACCAAGTACGGGCCATTCCTTCCAACATCATGGTGAAGTACTTGGCGCACGCCGCATCATCCACGTCCAGCATCTCCATTGCCATCTCATAGCTTTCGACCCATGACTCGGGGGATAAATTGGCAGTGTAATTCGGCACCTTACGTGGGCCCTTGAAATCCTTGGGCAGCCGTACATTGCGCAGAACCGGAACAAGACACTGCACTCCCAAAGAACTAGAGGTAACACCTGGCTCCACTGAAGTTGTTGGACGAACCGGGGTGAGCTGGCGGGCCGCGTACTGAGCCGCTAACTCGGCTTCTCGACGCGCTCTTCCTTGGTCCACCACATTCTGAGCATCAGCGCCACCACCCGCTGGGTTATGGCCATGGGGCGGATTACGGTCTCGCGCACTGCTTGATACGGCTGGTTCATCAAGGCGCCTACTGTAACTCCGGCTTGGGCGGGGAGTGGAATGAATCCTCTCACGGCTGTATGAATAAGCCTGCTGCTGGGTCAAGGCCGTCTGAAGGAGCTCCCTAGCCCGTCGTGTCTCAACTGCTACTGGAGACTCACCTTCAATCGGGAGAGCTGCCAATCGTGAAGCGGCGGCAATAATGTTATCCAACGGGTTAGAGTAATGACCCGGTGGTGTTGGGATGTGCTGTGACAAGACATTGTTCTGACGAGGTGGGTCCGTCGGGCGCGGCTGAACCGACGCTCCCGTGCCTGGTGCCTCCGCCCGGTTTACCGCTGGCGGATTACTGGTTCCTGCTCCTGGGGTATTAAAGAGGTTCCTAGCCTCATAAACCGTAGGCAGGTGAGACTGGTACCTTCTCCTGATGACATCGTTTGACGCGCTCTGATCCAACATAAGCCGGTAAGCCTGTGCCTCCAACTCGGCTCGCTCTGCAGTCATCCTGGTATCCTCAGCTGCCAGATCTGCCTTGGCCTGAGTTATATGATCCTTCACCTTGGCGATCTCCGCATTATGCTCCTCCTGATTTGCCAGATTAACTTTTGCTAGCAATGCTGGCAAAGCATCAAACAAGTCAGACAACACTTGAGCGGGCGGTCGCACAGGGCCTCATGCCCCAGCCACTGTTGCCGCTACTGATCCGGAAATCATCGCTGCTGCTGTCGAAGAGTGCAGCGCAGGCTATGTACCGGCCATGAAGATCGCCACCCGGCTCGGCGGATCAAAGGGGTATGGAATACTGTCACCATCGGAACAACCCCCAATCCGGCCATCTTGTAACTGGTACAATGGCTCGGTCTCTCCGGTCGATGACTCTTCACCAGAATAAACGACGGTCTCATCACCAGATGCCGGCCTAACCTCAAATTCCGCTCCATGGATGACTCCCATGAAGGCACGCTTCATGGCAGGCCAAATCCGGGCGGGTCTCGCATGCTGAGCCGTTTCAATGATGTCGGTGCAGGTGTCCGGCTCAGGGCCCGGTTCGCCGATCTTGCCAATGAAAACGTGGATGCCGCCGAAGGGGACCCGGTACCCGTACACGATTGAGCTGGCCTCGGGGCCCCAGCCTGCGTCGTCGATGTAGAGCTTGCCACGACGACTCTTAGTCATCCAACCCACAGCGTATCCCTTGAGCCCTTCGTAGCTGCCCTCTAAGAACTTGAAACCATCGTGCGATAGCCCCACGGTGGGCGCCAACTATCGTGGTTTCGTCACGGCAGATGTCCTAGTGAAAGGACTTAGTCGTGGATCCATCGCAATGGGTTAGCTTAAAGGGGTTAAAGCGGACAAAGGACAAAGAGAATTTATACTGGTTCGGCCGCTTGCGGTGAAGGTAAAGGCCTAATCCAGTTGTTGTAGAATTGCTAGGGTTTCGATGACCAGGGAGAGAATTCGCTATGCCTGGCTCTCGAGTTGTTGTTTGTCGTCCTTGAACCGCCGCCGGGTCGTCCCCTTATATACATGGGTTGACACCCGTCGGTTTACAGGATCCCGAAGCCGGCTCATAAACGTGTCTGGCCTGGTCTCTACTCTTCCTATCTTACAACACAAGTTACATATCACTGTCGGTTTATGTCTACAGGCCTTAATCCGCCTTTGGGCCCTGGGCCTTCATAAAGCGCCACCATCTTCGTCTTCATGGGCTTCAAATATAGATAACTTGTTATGGGGATAACCCGGCCTCTCCTGGCCGGTTTATACCCAGTAGTAATATCCCCAACAATGAGTCTATGTATAATTATGTTGGAACTCTATTTTATTCGCCGTATTTTCTTTGTTATTTCGTTCTCTTTCAGATTTTGTTGCTGGCTTTTCCCCAATTTATTTTTGGATGTTTCTCATCTCGGTTGCGTTATCTTGGGGAAAATCCACAATAGGATGCCGTGGGGAGGCAGCAGTAGCGATGTTCGTGAGGGAACTCCTGTTCGTCGTTCCGCACGACAGGCAGGACACTCTCCCGAGCCGTACGTTCCGCCACCGCCTCCACCGCCAAATCCGCCCTCCACCGAGCAAATTCTGCGTATGTTTGAGGAAAGACGGAACAATGATCTGATTGAAATATTAAGAAGTGTGCAAGCTATGGTTGGACATAATGGAAATCAGAACGGTCATCACTCCAAGCTGTCAGATTTTCAGAGGACCAAGCCCCCCAGTTTCAGTCAGGTTGTTGATCCCTTGGATGCAGACGATTGGTTGCGTACCATTGAGAAAAAGCTTGAGATTGCTCGTACTGAACAAAATGATAAAGTTCCATTTGCAACTCATTATCTTGAAGGCGCTGCTACCATATGGTGGGAAAATGCAAAAGCCATGTGGCCTGCTGATGAAGAAATCACCTGGTCAAAATTCAAGGATCAGTTCCGGAAATATCATATCCCTACTGGAATTATGAAGACTAAGCAGCGAGAATTTCTCGCACTCATCCAAGGAAATCAGTCTGTGGGTGAATATTTGCAAAAATTCAATCATCTGGCCCGTTACTCCCTTTATGACGTGGCCACCGAAGAAAGAAAGATTGACAGATTTCTTGGTGGATTAAATCCGCAACTCCGGTGTACTCTCAGTATGTTTGATTTCCCAAATTTCCAAACTCTGGTGAACAAGGCTTTCATTGCTGAAAGGGAGCACAAGCTTGTATCAGATAATAGGCCTGTTAACAACGACCACAAGCGCAAGTTTGAGCCAAAGAAGGATGGACAACCAGTGCAAAAGGCTCGTACCTGGCAGCAGACTCAGGTGGAATACAAGCCCAATTGGCAACAGAATGTTAACAAGACCACCACTCAATTCAAGAATGTCGTGACCAACCCAGTGCACGAGGAGTGCCAGCGCAACAATTCTTGCTTTAGTTGTGGGCAAAACGGACATTATGCCAGACAGTGCCCCAAGAACAGCAAGGCAAATGCTCTATTCAGGCCACAAGTCAACTATATGGAGTCATGTCCGACCCAGCAAAACTTTACTGGGCACGTGCATCACCTCTCCGCCGATGAAGCCCAAGAGAACCCCGAAGTCGTCATTGGTATGTTTTCTGTTAATAACATACCTGCAGTAATTTTATTTGACTCTGGGGCTTCCCACTCTTTTATTTCTCGGAGTTTTGTTGCCCAAAACAAATTTCCTTGTTCGCTTTTGGGCAAAAATATGCTGGTACAAACCCCGGGATCTTTAATCAAGAGCAATCTGGTCTGCCGTAATCTGGAAATCAATATCAACGGAGTCGGTTTTCCAACTTTGATAATTATTGAGTCCGCCAAGTTGGATGTTATATTGGGTATGAATTGGTTGACTCAATATCAAGTTTGCATAAACTGCGCAACCCGAGAAGTCACTTTGACCAGTCAGAATGGGCAGACTACCAATTTCTATGCTCGCAGAAGCATACCCAAGAAAGAAATGGTCTTCACCGCTGTGACTGGTGAATTGGAATTAATTCCTGTGGTCAGTGAGTTTCTGGATGTATTTCCAGAAGAGTTTCCAGGCATGCCACCAGATCAAGAGCTTGAGTTTGCAATAGATCTTGTGCCCGGAACCGCACCGTTCTACAAGAAGTATTACCGGATGCCCTCATCAGAACTAGTGGAGCTAAAGAAACAGCTTGATGAACTGCTCCAGAAAGGATATATCCATCCCAGCTCTTCACCATGGGGATCACCTGCTATTTTTGTGGACAAAAAGGATGGCAGCCTCCGCATGTGTGTGGATTACCGTCAGCTGAGTGAGGTCACCATCAAAAATAAATATCCGCTACCAAGGATTGATGATCTGTTTGATCAGCTCAGTGGGGCCAAGGTATTCTCTAAGATTGATTTACGGACGAGATATCATCAGCTCAAGATTAAAAAGGAAGATATTCCTAAGACCGCATTCACTACTCGGTACGGTCTTTATGAATATACAGTTATGTCCTTTGGTCTCACCAATG
Organism: Triticum aestivum; assembly: GCF_018294505.1. Taxonomy (NCBI): domain Eukaryota; kingdom Viridiplantae; phylum Streptophyta; class Magnoliopsida; order Poales; family Poaceae; genus Triticum; species Triticum aestivum. The sequence goes on along the minus strand of NC_057808.1, from coordinate 492,533,068 downwards.
CCCCTACCTTTTTCATGAATATGATGAACAAAGTATTCATGGACTTCCTCGATAAGTTCGTGGTAGTCTTCATCGATGACATACTCATTTACTCCAAGAGTGAAGAAGATCACAAGGATCACCTCCGAGCAGTGCTACAACGACTCCGCGACCATCCGCTGTACGCCAAATTCAGTAAATGCGAGTTTTGGCTCAAGCAAGTTGGGTTTCTCGGACATGTACTATCCGCCGAAGGTATAGCCGTGGACCCGAGCAAAGTAAAGGATATGCTCGATTGGTTGCCACCCACGACCGTAACACAGATCCGTAGTTTCCTTGGATTAGCCGGATATTATCTTCGTTTCATTGAAGGATTTTCCAAGATTGCTAAGCCCATGACGGAGCTGCTCAAAAAGGATAAGAAGTTTGAATGGACTGAGGACTGTGAGAAAAGTTTCAATGAGCTAAAGATACGGCTGACGACCGCACCTGTATTGACTCTTCTAGATATCTACCGCAGTTTTGATGTGTACTGTGACGCCTCCAAACAAGGACTTGGATGCGTACTTATGCAAGACGGCAAGGTAGTAGCATATGCATCGCGACGGCTACGACCCCACGAGGGAAATTATCCTACTCATGATTTGGAATTGGCCGCGGTGGTTCATGCTCTAAAAATTTGGAGGCACTACCTCATCGGGAAGAGGTGCCAAATTTTTACCGATCACAAAAGTCTCAAGCATATATTTACTCAGCCGGATTTAAAATCTCCGTCAACGAAGATGGCTTGAGTTGGTCAAGGATTATGATCTTGGAATAAATTACCACCCGGGTAAGGCCAACGTGGTTGCCGATGCACTCAGTCGAAAGCCTGTCAGCCTAAATGTCATATTGAAATCCTTGCCTCCTGAACTTCAAGAGGAGATCGCTCAGCTCAACCTGGTCATAGTCGATGCTGGCCTCGCTAATATTTTGGAAGTTACCCACACAATTGAGGAAGAAATCCGCAAGGCCCAGCCAGCTGTCATCGATCTACAGAAACGTGTCAAGAGCACGATGGCAGGACAGACTCCAGATTTCTCAAAGGATAAATTCGGTACCCTCCGGTTCCGTGGAAGGATTTGTGTACCCAATCAGTTAGACTTAAAGAAGAAAATCCTGTCGGAAGCACACGAATCCTCATATTCTATCCACCCTGGAGGTACGAAAATGTTTGAAGACCTTCGACAAATATTCTGGTGGGATGGAATGAAGAAAGACATTGCCTATTTTGTGGCCTGTTGCGACATATGCAACAAGGTGAAGGCAGAGCATCAGAAGCCAGCCGGACTTCTCCAACCACTGCCAGTTTCGCAATGGAAATGGGATGACGTCTGCATGGATTTCATCACCGGACTACCTAAGACTCAGCGAGGCAATGATGCAATATGGGTCATAGTGGACACCTTAACCAAGGTTGCTCACTTTATCCCGATCAGAACCACATATCGAGCGGATCAACTTGCACAGCTGTATGTATCCAGAATAGTCAGTCTGCATGGAGTACCCCGAACCATCACTTCCGACCGAGGTTCACTATTTACCTCCGCTTTTTGGTCACGTCTCCATCAAGCCTTGGGGACAGCACTGAAATACAGTACCGCTTATCATCCTCAGACAGATGGACAGACAGAGCGGGTAAACCAAATACTCGAAGATATGCTATGAGCCTGCGTCTTGGCCCAAGGGCCTAAATGGGAAGACTGCTTGCCGTATGCCGAGTTTTCTTATAACAACAGTTTCCAGACCAGTCTAAAAATGTCACCGTATGAAGCCTTGTATGGCCGTAAGTGCCGCACTCCTTTAAATTGGTCTCAAACTGGAGATAGCCGTATCTTCGGAATAGATCTCATGATGGAAGCTGAGAAACAAGTTAAGGAGATCAGAGACAGATTGCAATTGGCCAAATCTCGACAGAAGAGTTATTATGATGCAAAGAACAGACAAATCAGTTTTGAACCCGGAGAACACGTATACCTCCGAGTCACTCCTATGAAAGGAGTCAAGAGATTCCAGACTCGTGGAAAGCTAGCACCCAGATTTATTGGCCCATTTCTAGTTATGTCTCGGGTGGGTACTGTTGCATATCAGTTGGAACTACCCCCTGAATTGTTGGACGTGCACAACGTGTTTCATGTTTCACAGTTGAGGCAATGCATATCGCCGCCTAAGAAAAAGACTGCTATGACTGAGATAAAGTTGGCAAGGGATTTAACATATGAAGAGAGACCGGTTAGAATTTTGGATCAGATGGAAAGAGTCACTCGTAGTAAAGTAAGGAAGTTTTACAAAGTTCAGTGGGAGCATCACACGGAGTCAGAATCAACGTGGGAACGGGAAGAATTTCTAAGGGCACATTATCCAGAATTGTTTTCCGAAGCAACCGAATCTCGAGGACGAGATTAGGGGGAGGTTTGTGACAGCCTGGTTTTTGCCCTTTTTTGCTTGATTTTCATTTGGATTTATTTTGAAATTTGGAGTTTTGGAATCTTTTCATATGGACTTAAACACTTGGGTACCCTTGGCTTTCACCCAAGTGCCTCATTTCCCTCTCTAATCATCATTCCCTCTCTGGTTCACCCCAAAATAATATTTGGAATATTTTTCTTTAATGAAAAATATTCATTTTCTTCTCCAAAACCCTAACTAGCTCAATGTGCTCCAAAGCAACCCCAATTTTTCTTGCCCACAAAAATCTGACAAAATTCACAAATATTATTTGAATCCTAGGGCACCTTCCTGAGCAAAAATATTGCACCACTTTTTGGAATATTTTTGCTACAGAAAATATTTTCTGTTCTGGACAAAAATGGTGGTTTCTACAGCAACTACCATTTTACTTGCTCCAATGAGGCTGATCTTTCTTGTGCATCATCACCTTAGTAGATGATTGCTAGCCTCCAAAGCCCAGCTCCCAACTCCCAGCCATTTGACCTTAGTAACCTCTCAAAGTTACTGATCAGAAACTTACTTGGCTTGTGAAATCTTTTCTACTGCATCTGGATCCAAACCAAAGCGTGGTAATCTTCAAAACTACCACGAACAACAAGCCAGACATGAACTTTGGACATAGGTCGGCCTGAGGGCAGAGTTCACGTGGTGACCACGCGTGTACACGATGCCAGCCTGCGTGTCGACGCGCTCTGAGTGCCGCCGAGCGCTCTGTTTCGCACGTGCTCGCTTCCCCGACTGCCATAGCGCGCCAAACCTCGCCACCATCTTCGTCCCAACTCCCTTAACTCCCCCTAGCACTCGCCGATGCCGGAGCTCGCCGCAGCAAGCACGGGCGCGGTCCGGCCAACGTAACAGTGCGGTGCGCACTGTGCTCGTCTTCACCCCAGTGCCCCTGTGCTCGTCCCCGTTCGCCCATAGTCCCCGCGTGAGTTGCGTCGCCTTCTCCCCCTCTCACTGATGCTGCTCGTCGCCGGGCGCCGTGTCCAGGTGTCCACCAGCGGAGCCCGAACCCCCCTCGATGCTCGCCTATAAATGGAGCCCTCCCCAGCCTCCTCGAGCATCATCCTCCACTCCCACACACTCCACAAACTTGTAGATAGCCGTAGCCCGGCCGGGCAGGCCGCGGGCCACCGTCCCCGAGCTCGAGCTCGCCGGCGATCCCCTTGGGTCGTCGCGGTAGCTCCAGCCCCTCCCTGGCCTGGGCGACCCTTCCAGAGCCTCCGCCACTCTTCGGTGAAGCCGTTCCGTCCACTTGGAGCCCCTGGAGTTGCCTCTGTTCGCCGTCATCTTCGTCTCCGGCGACCTCGCTCTCTGCCTCCGCTTGCGAGGTCGATTCCGATGCCGTCCGACCACCCCTAGCTACGCTACGGGAACGGCCAGGTGCGCCTCCATCCCCTCTCTCGATCCCTCCCTCTCGTTTTGGCCAAGGAGCCCTCGCCGCCGGCATGAGATCCGACGAAGCCGCGACCCCCTCTGTTTCCTCCTCCCTCTCCCCCTCGCCTAACTAGCGGGGCCCGCTAGTCAGCCACTCAGTACGCGCGCGAAGCGGTACGAGTGGTGGCGCCCCGAGGCTTTACGCCTTCGACGTCACCCCCCTAGTTTGTTTTATTTAAATTAAAAAAAAATATTTTCCAGAGAGCTTCAAACAGCTATAACTCTTTAACCATAAGTCCAAATGAATTGATTCTTTTTGCATTGTGTTCTTTGCAAAGAAATCTAATAGCTCACCAAAAATGAGATTTTTCTGTGATGTCTAGATTTTCTGGTGATTTTCAGAAGGGTTCTTGATATTTTCTTCTTGTGTTTAAAATTATTTTCAGAGGGTGAGGCTTGTCTTGAGGATCACCAAAAGGCTTGTGAACCTCATCTGCACTAAGGCAAGCCACAACAACATTTTCATGGTGCCATTTCAATATTTATGATTTTCTTACTTGAATGAAAGATTTAATTCATGCATTTAAATAACTATTATGTTATTTATTCTGTTAAGTGCTTGTTTTAGTAAATATGCTTGATTTACAGAATGTTTGAAACTAACTTAGTTGGTAAAGAAACTAGGATTCATTTGTGGTGATGAAAGAATAATATCGTTATGCATATGAGTAATTACTTGAAGTTATTTTCTTCCATGAGTAAAATAATAAAATTTGCTAGAAGATATTCTATTTAATGTGAGGTTTATCCTAACCAGAAAAGTGGCATGGGTTGTTGATGTTTATGCTTAGTGTGAATATAGTTGACTCAGTCATTTCCGTTAATATGTGATGCATATGCAGTGTTGCATTTTCATGGCATGCGATGACACCGTTCATTTTTACCTTAAGTTGAACCTGAATATAACTCAACTTGAATATATCGTTGGCCGGGTCATGGTGCCGCTGAATCGAGTTTTTCCCAGTGCAACCACATTTGCCTTTATGGGAAGGCCTTGATTCGGTCCGTTGTCATGCCTCTGGTCGGTGCCTCCAACTAGGGAAGGTTATGGGCATGCTTACCCTGGCCCGGTAAGCAGACATAACTTTGTGTGCCCATTGTTGAGATTATGGTACCTGGTCCCCTTGTGGGATCGTTTTGGCCACGACGGTGGTCGTTGTGTCTTTGGTAGACACGGGGCAACCCAGGACTAGCCCGGTGGGGATTGAGTCGGAGTGGCCGGGAGAGTGTCATGGCAATGGAGGGGTTTCGTCGGAATGCCGTTGGTCCACCCGAATGGGAGTGCGAGGCCATGGGTTCCGTGGTGTGGGTACAGTGCGCTACCTCTGCAGAGTGTAATAATCTATCGATAGCCGAGTCCACGGTTACGGACACGCTCGTAGTAGGTCACACCATGGGTCAACGTTTAATAAATTTTGCACACTAAGTTATGAACTTTGCACTGTTGTGATGGTGGGAAAGCCATCGAGATGTTCGAGACCAAGTATTGGTCGTGGTTGTGATCGCCGTAAGGATCACGAGATGCCCCTAGTCAAGACCACGATGGTGGTACGTTTGTGATCCAAGAACGATCAAGGTTGGTAAGCCAGTCCCGAGGGACTTTTATCACAAGAGCACGATCACAACATGTTGAAACATTATTGCATTATTAATTGGTTAATTATCATGATATTATTTGTCATTATGATTATGCCTGTTGTGATCTTGCAAGTACATTCCTTGTACTGACCTGGCATGTCATGCCAGATTTCAGGGAAGTCTCGTTGGGAAGGAGTGCTGCTCGAGTCTAGATCGTGTCCACATCGGTGTCCCTGTGCTATGGAGTTTCCGCTACGACGTTGTTCCGCTGCTGCGTAGTTGTTATGATCGAGGCCCCTTTATGTGCACTAAATAATGTACATATTGTTCAGCCGCACGGTGTGTGCCGCTTGGCCTCCACACCTGTTGTAATATAAACTATGATCCGCTAGCATCAATAAAGCGGTTGTTTTCTGTACCAAGATGTTATGTGTTGCCAGAAGACATGGTCTCTGGGCTGGCAATGCATGGTAAACCGGTCGCTCTGAGACGGGGTGCCACAATCAAAGGCATCATCATAATAGTTGTGGAGAGAAAGTCTTTACTTTTTCTTCGCTTGTGTCCTTTGCTTATTGCGCCGTAACCATGTTTAATCTTCATCGTTTAACAGGGTGCTTGGGTCAGCCTTGACTTTGAAGGGAGGAATTTCATGAAACTTTTCATAATCTTCAGACATGTCTGTCTTGCCCTCCACCCCACGATGTCCCTTTTTCCTGAAAGAACTATGTGGCGCTTTGGCTCATCGTATAATGTATTCGCTTCCTTATCTTTTCTTTTTCTCGGTTTGGTAGACATGTCCTTCACATAGAAAACCTGCGCCACATCATTGGCTAGGACGAACGGTTCGTCTGTGTACCCAAGGTTGTTCAGATCCACTGTTGTCATTCCGTACTGTGGGTCTACCTGTACCCCGCCTCCTGACAGATTGACCCATTTGCACTTAAACAAAGGGACCTTAAAATCATGTCCGTAGTCAAGTTCCCATATGTCCACTATGTAACCATAATATGTGTCCTTTCCCCTCTTGGTTGCTGCATCAAAGCAGACACCGCTGTTTTGGTTGGTGCTCTTTTGATCTTGGGCGATCGTGTAAAATGTATTCCCATTTATCTCGTGTCCTTTGTAAGTTAATACAGTCGAAGTTGGTCCCCTGGACAACGAGTACAACTCATCACAAATAGTGTTGTCACCTCTGAGACGTGTTTCCAACCAAATGCTGAAAGTCCTGATGTGTTCACATGTAATCCAGTCGTCACACTGCTCCGGGTGTTTGGAGCGCAGACTGTTCTTGTGTTCATCGACATACGGGGTCACCAAGGTAGAGTTCTGTAGAACTGTGTAGTGTGCTTGAGACCAAGAATGCCCGTTCCTGCATATTATTGAGTCCCCTCCAAGCGTGCCTTTTCCAGCCAGTCTCCCCTCATACCGCGATATAGGGAGACCTATCTTCTTAAGGCCAGGAATGAAGTCAACACAAAACCTAATGACATCCTCTGTTTGATGGCCCATGGAGATGCTTCCTTCTGGCCTAGCGCGGTTACAGACATATTTATTTAGGACTCCCATGAACCTCTCAAAGGGGAACATATTGTGTAGAAATACGGGGCCCGCAATGACAATCTCGTCGACTAGATGAACTAGGACGTGCATCATGATATTGAAGAAGGATGGTGGGAACACCAGCTCGAAACTGACAAGACATTGCGCCACATCACTCCTTAGCATTGGTATGATTTCTGGATCGATCACCTTCTGAGAGATTGCATTGAGGAATGCACATAGCTTCACAATGGCTAATCGGACATTTTCTGGTAGAAGCCCCCTCAATGCAACCAGAAGCAATTGCGTCATAATCACGTGGCAGTCATGAGACTTTAGGTTCTGGAACTTTTTCTCTGGCATATTTATTATTCCCTTTATATTCGACAAGAAGCCAGACGGGACCTTCATACTGAGCAGGCATTCAAAGAAGATTTCCTTCTCTTCTTTGTTAAGAGCGTAGCTAGCAGGACCTTCATACTGCTTTGGAGGCATGCCGTCTTTTTCGTGCAAACGTTGCAGGTCCTCCCGTGCCTCCGATGTATCTTTTGTCTTCCCATACACGTCCAAGAAGCCTAGCAGGTTCACGCAAAGGTTCTTCGTCACATGCATCACATCGATTGAAGAGCGGACCTCTAGGTCTTTCCAGTAGGGTAGGTCCCAAAATATAGATTTTTTCTTCCACATGGGTGCGCGTCCCTCAGCGTCATTCGGAACAGATAGTCCGCCGGGACCCTTTCCAAAGATTACGTGTAAATCATTGACCATAGCAAGTACGTGATCACCGGTATGCATGGCGGGCTTCTTCCGGTGATCTGCCTTGCCTTTGAAATGCTTGCCTTTCTTTCGACATTGATGGTTGGTCTGAAGAAATCGACGATGGACCAGGTACACATTCTTCCTGCATTTGTCCAGGTATATACTTTCGGTGTCAGCTAAACAGTGCGTGCATGCGTGGTATCCCTTGTTTGTCTGTCCTGAAAGGTTACTGAGAGCGGGCCAATCGTTGATGGTTACAAACAGCAACGCGTGCAGGTTAAATTCCTCCTGTTTGTGCTCATCCCACACACGTACACCATTTCCATTCCACAGCTGTAAAAGTCTTCAACTAATGGCCTTAGGTACACATCAATGTCGTTGCCGGGTTGCTTAGGGCCTTGGATGAGAACTGGCATCATAATGAACTTTCGCTTCATGCACATCCAAGGAGGAAGGTTATACATACATAGAGTCACGGGCCAGGTGTTGTGATTGCTGCTCTGCTCCCCGAAAGGATTAATGCCATCCACGCTTAAACCAAACCATACGTTCCTCTGGTCACCTGCAAACTCAGCCCAGTACTTTCTCTCGATTTTTCTCCACTGCGACCCGTCAGCGGGTGCTCTCAATTTCCCGTCTTTCTTACGGTCCTCTCTGTGCCATCACATCAACTTGGCATGCTCTTCGTTTCTGAACAGACGTTTCAACCATGGTATTATAGGAGCATACCACATCACCTTCGCAGGAACCCTCTTCCCGGGGAGCTCGCCGTCAACATCACCAGGGTCATCTCGTCTGATCTTATACCGCAATGCACTGCATACCGGGCATGCGTTCAAATCCTCGTATGCACCGCGGTAGAGGATGCAGTCATTAGGGCATGCATGTATCTTCTGCACCTCTAATCCTAGAGGGCATACGGCCTTCTTTGCTGCGTACGTACTGTCGGGCAATTCGTTATCGTTTGGAAGCTTCTTCTTCAATATTTTCAGTAGCTTCTCAAATCCTTTGTCAGGCACAACATTCTCTGCCTTCCACTGCATCAATTCCAGTACGGCACCGAGCTTTGTGTTGCCATCTTCGCAATTGGGGTACAACCCTTTTTTGTGATCCTCTAACATGCGATCGAACTTCAGCTTCTCTTTTTGACTTTCGCATTGTGTCCTTGCATCAACAATGACCCGGCGGAGATCATCATCATCGGGCACATCGTCTGGTTCCTCTTGATCTTCAGCAACTTCCCCCATTGCAGCATCACCGTATTCAGGGGCACATAGTTTTCATCGTCCTCTTCTTCTTCGCTGTCTTCCATCATAACCCCTATTTCTCCGTAGTAGTCAATATCAAAACACAGCGCATGGGTATGTAGTTTTTTTTCTTCCGTTGCAACGAACGGGCAGTTTTCCTAGTTTTTTCATCATCAGATCCTTTCGTAGGTCAGCTAATATTTCGTCCGTCAACTGCACCAGATTCTTGCCCGTCGTTTGGGCGTAGAGTGTGAAAAAAGAAAAGAGTCGAACTCCAGAGCTCCCGCTTTGTCACTATGACCATAACCAGTTGAGCTAGCTCTCAATTGTGATGGAAATAAGAGTTAGCAACTACTTAATGCAGACAAACTTATGGAGCCTCTATCCCGCACATGAGCCGATGTTGGGCCTGGTCTGCAGCAAAAATTAATTATTCCCGCGGGAACGACAAAGCCAACTGAGTTGGCTTACGATTGTGCTAGAAAAATAGGCAAGTTTCCAAATTAATTAGTCCCGCATCTCTTTTTTACATCAAATCCCATCAATTTATATACATAGTGAGTTGTACCAGAATCAGCAAGCAGCAATCAGAGGATCATATATGTATTCAGATTTAAGGAAGAGGAACACGCATGGCCTGCGCACATACACACAAGCAAAAAAGAGTTCAGGCTGGGGACGCGTGCGTATGAGGAGCAATTGAATTGTGGAGCTTATAAAATGAACAAGCATGGAATTATAAGCACACAAGTTTGCTGCTGAATATGATTTTCAATTATTAAAAATCTGTACAACATCAGAACACTTCTTACCTACAGATTTGGCTAATTATTGTGATTTTATATTATCATATGAAATGTTATTTTATCTGATGAACAGTAATAGCATTCCTTGCCTAAAATCATAGTTCGGGAATCTATCTATTTGCTATCTCATTTTCCCTTAGTTGAAGAGACAATCGATCACCCCCTCTCTATTATATATATTTTTTCATGCATGTCATTACATGAATGTTTCAGTTATATATTTGATAATTTACGTACAAACCTATTTATATATATATATATATATATATATATATATATATATATATATATATATATATATATATATATATATATATATATATATATATATGAACTTTGCATATTCTACATCAGGTATGAGGGAATATTTGACCCGCAAAAAAAAGTATGAGGAAATATTTACATTTCTAAAGGGTCGGTTCATTGTTGTAAAATTTCCAATAAAGTGATTGTCAAATTTTATTTTGTATTCAGCAGTGGCTTAAGCTATCTTTTTTTTTGCATGGGTGGCTTAAACTATCTCATAAAGCTATTGTAGATGTGCCTTGGTACTCCTACAATACTCAGACATTTTTTCGAGATTGCTACCCAGTAGACACATTTACGAACCACCCTCGGACAAAAAGAAAACTGAAATAATAGAAATTTAAACATTTCTTACAACATGAGGCAACCTCCATCGTTCAATATCCAATCAAGATGAGCAACACCAGCTAACATGAACTTCTTTAGAGAGTCATCGAAAGATCGCGCGGTAGAGAAATAGAGTCGTTCTAAGATGATACATAACACAAAGAGACATATATGTAGGGTGGAGGAAGGAGTAATTCAACAGTAAAAAAGGTCGGCAATGTCGCCTGATGTACGTGATAATCAAAAATATATGTGATACACACAATTGATATCGAACCATAGAATATGTATCCTAAAGATATGTCATACAAAATTGGTATTGTGCAATAAAATATGCATGTCTCATTGCAACGCACGGGCATTTGTGTTAGTTAAAACTAATGAATTAAAGCTAGCTAGCGGACGTGCCAATGGGCCGGCCCATTCCTAGGGATGCGAGGGTCCAGTCGCGCTCCCACCTCGTCGGATCCCTCCTTATTGGGTTCGTACAAATATTGGGTTCGTACAAAAAGAGTAAAACCTCTCCCGGATTATTTATATTTGTCTCAAACACAAAGAAGATCGGAACAAAGATTAAGAAAACATGATCTTAGCAAATTCTTGCCGCCGCATCCTCAGCATCGGAGCCCGTGGCCGTCCCGGCTACTTGCTACCGCAACCACTCCACCTAGGAATAGGATCCTTGCTCCGCCGCATCACCAAACCCGCTGCCGTTTGTCGATCGCCCGCGCTCCGTCGATGCTACTGCACCTCCCAGCCCGTCGACCCCCGGCCCCGTTCGTACCACAGTCCGCTCAAGATCGCCTCCGCGGCAGTTCTACTCTCCGGCGTCACGGGCCTCACGGCATTAGCCTACTACCGCCCGTACCTCGACATCGAGGTCGTGCCCTACACTAATCGGACTCATGTGGTCGCCCTCTCCCCCCAGTCGGAGCGCGAGCTCTGTGTTCGCCGCTTCGACGAGGACATGAACAAGTACGCCGCCGAGTCCCGGATCGTTGACCCGCTCCACCCCGACACTGTCCGCGTCCGACGCATCCTCGAGAAACTCATCCGCGCCGCTCACCGCAACCTCGGCATAGACAACAACCACGACACTGTGATGCTCTCCTCTCAGAAGGATGCGCAGGATCTGGATGACGAGACCCGAAGAAAGCAGCAGGGTAAGAAATCTGGCCGTCCGCAGCCGCACGCCGGACATCTCCGTGGGCTCAAGTGGGAGGTCATCCTTGTCAAAGATAATCAGGCCAATGCAGGCTGCGTGCCCGGCAAGATAATGGTCACCACCGGATTGCTCGATGTTCTCAAGACTGACGCTGAGATTGCCGTTGTTCTTGGCCACGAGGTGAGGTAGCTAGGTTTAATACTGGATTAATGAGTTCACGTCAGGCACTTCAAACTCTGATCGATCCCTCATTCTTTTTTTCCAGGTTGGGCACATCATTGCAAGGCACAGTGCGGACATCCACGAGTGGTTTCCCAATCTCTTATGTGGGCCTTTCTTTTCAATGTATGTTCATCTTTTGCATTTTCACATGTTCTCATTTACTCTCTCCGTTCCTAAATATTTGTTTTTTTAGAGATTTCAAATGGACTACCACATACGGATGTATATAAACATATTTTAGAGTGTAGATTCACTCATTTTGCTTCGTATGTAGTCATTTGATGAAATTCATAGAAAGACAAATATTTAGAAACGGAGGGAGTAATTAATTACCTATATTCTGCCTTCCTATGATACATAATGAATAATATATTAATAGAGAAAATTTATACAGGACACTTGTAAGGAGGCTTATTCTACATGTTATATGATACACATTAATTATTTCTAAGTCGATCTGATAAAATGTCATTTGTCAGTCCACAAAGTTGCACATCATGAAATCTAATTCAGCAAGGGGAAAAAAGGTGCGTCGGAGTTTAAACCCTAGCAGTGTGTTTAATTGCATATTTCTAGATGTAAAGTTGCATATAATTTTTATATATTGCGCAGCTATCTATTTTATGTTAAATGTAGAATCAACGTCATGTTCCCATCGACAAAGGTAATTTTAGAAAGACTTGGAATTCTCGGTCGACAAGATCCCTCCGCTCACAAGAAGTTACCGGAATGACACATAAAGATCAAACTAAAATAAAATATCCAATGTTGACGGAGACTAGACTAATTGATAGCAGTACATTTAAAATATGCATTTTTAGCACCGTGTGCCATGCCGGAGGAGCTTGCTTCTCATGCTATCAATATTATAAAGGGCCTCCTGCACTAGCTTTGACGTTAAACTCTTGCTAGTGTATTATGTTATCTCTTCAGTTATTAATATTATTAAGTTGGTTCCATCCTTGTGAGTTGGTTTAATTCAGCAAGTCGTAGCTTTGGTTCGTCTTTGACAATTTTGCTTACGTCTCTAGGATCGAGATAGAGGCGGATCATATTGGAATCATGCTACTCGGTGCTGCAGGTTTCCATCCATCCATAGCCCTTGTGGTCCTCTGGAAGCTAGCAAAGATGCTTGCTTTAACAAAAGAGGAATCTTTAGTGTCTTCATATCCTTCACATTTTAAAAGATCACAATATTTGTCGCGACACAACGTCATGCAAAAGACAATGGAATTATACAAAGACACTACTTGTGATCAAGGCAATGCCAAGCAAGCGGACGGCAATGAATGTCTTTCTTTTCGGGAATCTTTGAGAAACCAGTGCAACATTGTATCAACAAGATTGGTACGAGCTTTTGGAGGGAGATCGACAAATTAGAATGCATGGTTAGACCGAAGCAAATCAGGAAATGTTATCTGAAGTCCTGCAAGCTGGTTGTAGTTGCTTGCGAAGTATGAATATCGCTCTCACGAAGAGCTGAAGCAACAGTCGTTTGCCTATTTTAGAAGTTTATAGTGTTGGTTTTGCAATTTATTCTTCGATTCCAAGCGAGAGTGCAATGACGATGAAATGGTGTGGAGTGTTTGTGAGCAAAATACTAGAGTGCGCAATAATTGAAGTAAAGAATAAGAGAGCAAGAGAGTATTAAGGAAGCTACAATAAGGATAAAGGCATTCTAGAGAGTTTGCGGATATTTGTTTACGTGAGGGCCAAGCCAATAATAAACCCCCTCCATTCACAAATATAAGATGTTTTAACTTTTTTTATTCAGATGTATATAGAGAAATTTTAGTGTGCTATTGACTCATTTCAGTCTGTATGTAGTTCATATTAAAAATACCCAAACCATCTTATATTTATGAATAGAGGGAGTATATGCTAATTGCATAGTTATGTGTCGCACACAACCACCATCACTCCTGCATAGTTGTCGCCAGAGTAGAATAATAATTAAGAGTCTCCTATGTGGATGTGACATAAAGCTTATGTCACCTTCTCATACCTCTAACCTTACTTTACGGCGGCAGGGCATGTACAATGGTGGCATATGGATACATATGCCCCATGACAAAAAGTAGGTTAAGGTACTTATATTGATATTTTCTCTCCAATGCAAGTTACTACTAGTGGGCATCATCAAATAATTAAAAGTAGACTCTCATTAAACATGCATCCACACTCGTCAATTCAACTTTTTCAGCTTTATGCATCGGACCATACTTTTTCTCCCCAAGCACCCGCCTCCTGTAGAGGATCCCGTTGCTCCATCTGAACCTACATTTCCTGACATCCGATCCTACATTGCATATGTGGCATCACCCTGGGGCTATGCATTGTACATGCCCTTAACATCCTTCACATATGATTGGGATAAATACTATGCAATCGACGTTTGCAAAACATAACAAGAAAATCATCACAACAATACCACATAGATCAAATATTTTCAACATTCCAATCATATAATAAACTAGGGTTCCCCCATATCACTGAAAACTAGGAAAAGATGAATGATTCAGATATTCGCTTTGGCACATGGGAGCGCGCGCTCTTGCCACCGGAAAAAATATTTCAAAGTGTGAAAAAATTCCAAACAAAAATTTGGCGCATACATCTCGACATTATATGTGTGCACGTCAAGTTTCGGAGAAAACCAACATTTTTTGTGGCTTGTGTAAAAAGACAAAAAGATGTCTTGTGAAAAGCACTTTTTGACACCGGATTTTGTCTTTTTCACACGTGACACATAACTTGTCGGTTTTCGCGAAACGACTTTCTGAGCATGTACAATATCGAGATGTATGCGCCAAATTTTGGTTTGCAATATTTTGACATTTTAAAATACATTTTAAACACATTTTAAAAACCAGGAGCGCGCGCTCCCGTGTGCCAAAACGCCACTCTTGATTTGTGCTCACTAATAAATTATAAATCATTTTAAATTAGAATGGGCTTTTATATACCTTGGGATCCGGGTGGAACCCCGGAAGTGCTGCCTAATTTAATGGCTTTAAAGAAAGTGTTGCCTAGGAGACAACCTCGGAAGTTTTAGAGAGTCATTTACTTCTGTTGTGTGCGCTTTCAAAAAGTTTAAAAACAAAAAAATATAGATGGGAACCTAAAACTTTTTCAACAAGAGAAGCGATTGGAAAGTTATGCATTGGACAAGTGAGGGTCGACCTTGAACACTTGTGTTCATCATCACGGAAACAATGTAGGTTTTTTCATGGAAGTTTCTCACACAATATCCCTTTGTAAAAATCCATTGTATTATAAAAATAATGTGCCAAGATTTACCTTTCCGATGTTTAAATCGCATGTTTGGTGTGTGCAGTCCAAAAATAGAAACTTTGGTTGTAGTGTTTGAATTTACATATTTTAATGTAACGTAAAAAATTCTATTTTTTTACAAAGTACTTCTATACTAATTTTTTATTACTTCCTATTTTTTCAGAATTTTTGGGGTTACAGAATTATATTTACAATCCGCATCTTTATAGATTGTCCTATTTTCACAGATTGCTGTTATAGTTTCTTTATCTGCTTATGTTTGACGTCTTGTTGAGCCCCATTGGTTTGGGATCCATAGAATTGTTATAGCATACAATGGGTAATGTTTGATAATAATTATAAAATAATGTTACAGCAAGACATGATGGGATTTGATGTTATATGTACTAACCCCGCTAATAAAAAGTTCGGTTAAGTTTTATGTGAATGAAGTGTTCAAAGATCGAGGAGGTACCGTTATGAGAAGAGTAAGGAGAGGAAAGAGTGCAATCTTGGGGATGCCCAAGGCATCCCATCTTTCTTCCTAGCCAATTATTGGTATGTATCGGTTTTTGTTTTATTGACATGATATGCGTAAATTCTTGGAGCGTTTTCTTTTAGTGATGCACCATGTCGGCATGGGATAGTCCTTGGTTGATTTATAGAATGCTCATTGCACTTCACATATATCTTTTGAGTACTACTTTATAGAATGCTTCATGTGCTTCACTTATATCATTTGAAGTTTGGATGCTTGTTTCTCTACATTTGGAAAACCGTTATTTGTAGAATGCTCTCTTGCTTCACTTATATTTGTTAGAGCTTGTACAAGTATTTCTTAGAAAAAATTAAACTATCATGATTCACTTATATCTATTTAGAGAGTTAACAGGAATTGGTCATTCACATGGTTAGTCATAAACTACTGCATGAAATTTGTAGATCACTAAATATGATATGTGTTGATTCTCTGCAATCATTTTGCAATATTGAGGTGGTAATATGGGGGCATATGCTAGTAAAATAATTAAAGTTGAGTATTAATGATGGTGACTATGGGAAGTATGTCTTTACGCAAGTAAATCCTCATGCACGTAAGTGGTGGCCGCTAACATTAGCAGTGAGGTCGGAGCATATTTTATCATTGATTGATCCTTTGTTTTGTTCGGATCAGGGGCAAGGACGCTTAACTAGCTCCCAGACATTGTTGACTCAAATTGTTGAAGCTCTTCTTGCATAGCTTGAATCCATTCTGGTTGCATGAAGGCTTCATCAACTTCCTTGGGTTCTGATATGGAGACGAATGCAAAGTGCCCACAGAAGTTGGCTAGTTTCATTGCTCCTGATTGAGTCAGTAGACTAGGTGCATTGATGATATCAATTATCTTCTCAATCTGAACTACGTTAGCCACACGAGGATGAACACGGCGAAGACTTTGCTGTTGCGGATCTGCCTTCATCTTCAGCATTGTCTTCAGGCTCAGCATTGTTGAGTAGGAGCAGGAATGAAGAATTCCTCTTCTGCTTGTTCCTCGAAGGGTATGATTTCTCCAGTACCCATTAGCTTAATAGAATCACTAGGAGAAGCTTCCACTACTAGGAAAAGGCCTGCTAGTGGCGCACCAGTTTTACCTACTAATGGCGCACTACTGGTGCGCCACTAGCACCACGCCATTAGAATTAAATACTAATGGCGCACCCCTGGTGCGCCATTAGTATCTGGTATACTAATGGCGCACCATGCAGTGCGCCATTAGTATAGCCCACCGTGCGCCATTAGTATGCCTCCCAGGGGCCATATTTACCTATGTGCCTTGGCATACTAATGGCGCACTGGGGGGTGATGCGCCATTAGTGTCCTTTCTGCAGTGCGCCATTAGTGTGCTGAGTGGTGCGCCATTAGTATGAATATTAGGGATTATTTTTTTTCTTTTCTGATATTTGCACAGGTTACAAAACATATTAATGCACATAATATAAAGAGCACAACATATAAACAGCAGATTTATCGAATGCAATAGAAGATTAGTCTCCGAATACAATTCATCATATTAGTCTCCGAATTTCAAATACCGAACAAAGTTATAACATTACAAGTCTCGAAATCGCGAGTAGCGAGTTTGTCTTCACATTACAAGTCGATATTGATCATCTAAACTACCATCACATAGAAGAGAGCTGCGGTCATCACGATTAGCATCATCGCGATGAAACTGGTCTTCATCCGGTTCCTCCTCCGCTCCCTCCTCTCTCCCGCTAGATAGCGTGCGTATCTAACTTCCGCCTCCGCCCTAGTGGTGTACCCTTTGTAACTGTTACCGCTGAAACGGTGAACCTGTCTCCGACACTCCTCCCAGTCGTCGTAGACTCCGGGAACCTTACCCTTGTACACGACATACGACGTCATCTCTATATATGCACTAGCCAAACAAAACGTTAGTAGCAATTCACACACAATACATAAGCAATATATAAGTATGCAACAAAAGGATCGGAAGAGAAAAGCAACACATTAATAGCACGATTCATGGTCCTACTAATAAATAGCATCGATTACATATAAGTTGAACGACTGTCCAAACCAAAGAGACATACAAGTTCATTAAAGTTTAATATTACAACATGAGCCAATCGACATTTCAGAACTACATAGCATCACTACTTTCGACTCGACTCAGGGACCGGAGCGTGGATGAAGCCACCGTCTTTCGTGATGGTCATGAAATCGCGGGCGTTGTCAGCCTGCATTTGTAGTGTTGTTTCTATCTCACTGTTGGACGGTTGATGTCTGAGATAGAACTGCCCCGAGGTACGAAGGACATCTTGATGGATGATTTCCGCAAACTCCGACTGGATGCGAAAGAATTCTTGTCTGATGTCCGCGTCCTGGATTGCCGACAAGCGTGCGGCCCAATCTTTGAGATTATTTGGTAGCAGAAGGTGATTATGGTCCCATACGATCGCCCGCATGTGATGGAGGGCGTAGTAGGCATCCTTCTGAGCGCCAGGCGGCTGCTTGACGCAGGAGAACGTCGTATTGTGGCTGAAGATGTGCTTGCCGTACTTACGAACTGGCCTGCTGAAGGTGCCTCCAGATTTGGCGTAGCCGGGGAGAACATCATCAAGAACTTTCTTGATATTTGTGTAGTCTATCTTCGACTGACGGTCCGGGTCAAAATACGTGGCCATGGAATATTTCAGGCTTAAGAGGGTGAGTGTGCAATGTGTGTCACTGCACAAAACACGGAATGTTAGAAAAAAAAAGAACGATCAAAATCTAAGAAATCATATGTTACGGGGCGGTGAGGGGATGACTTACTCGAGAAAGTAAGGCACGAGGAAGTTATCCTTATCTGGGTTTGCCAGAATGACGCCTTCGAGGTATGAACTCGCGACTTGCCGGTCCCCAGCGCTGCCCAAGATCTTGGCACGCATGTAGAAGGGGTCGACTATCACGATGTCCGGGGTCTTGTCTCTAATGATCCGCATCTCCATACTCAGCGAAAATAGCCGAACGAAGGTGTAGTGCAGCGGATGAAGGTTAAACATAGCGAAGATGTCATCAAACCGCATGACGATCGTACCCCAGATGGCACTATCCACAAAGCCCTTGCCCTCTGGCACCTTGGCCACGAAAACCGGGTATGCCACATCATTCTCGGAGAGACGCCGCTTCTCCAAAGAAAGAACACTGTCATGGAGACTCCGCATAGCACCGGTTGCAGCATTGAGCAGATTAGTCGGTAGCATCGGCCTACTCGCCACATGCACCCTCCTTGAGATATCCTTAGGTGAAGGTGGCCCATCCTGAGCACGGATCGTACTCGGTGCCAGCTGGCTCGCACCGCCCTTGTTATTCTTTCGTTTCCGTCCCTTCTTCCTCATCTCCTGTAATGGGATCGAGTTCTGCTCAGAGACCGCCTTCTTGAGTGTGTTGGGGCTGATAATATTCCGCACCTCGGCTATCAGAGGCTCGGTGAAGGCGGTAGCTGGAGGAGTCTCCTGAGAACTGAACGCCAGATGACGCCTGTTGCAATTGGGTTTCTCCGTGGTACCAGCTCGATCGCGGTCGTCTTTTTCAGGGTTGGGTTCTTGAGAAGGAGGCCCGAAGAATTTGTCACCGTACCCATGTTCGGCAAAGTACTTATCGACGTTGGTAAATGTACCGTCGTCGTTGTCGTCGTCGTCCGGATCCTATGCCATATGCATGTCCGGATCCTGTGCCATAGGGATGTCCGGCATGTCCGGTAGCGCTGTGGCGGTCTTGCCATGGCTTGGCGCCGGCACGACTGGCGGTGTTGTCTGTGGGGTGGTGTCCCCCGCCCCCAAACGAATCTGGCTCTTCGGCCAAAGCAGGGGCCAGCTTACGCAGGCGCTGAGGGTCATCACATCATCTTCGTCGGCCCCAGTGGGTCGAATCGGAGGTAACAACTCATCGCAGCCTGGCAGCACCCGAACCAGTTCAACCCTATACACGGTGGGTGGCATCGGATTACCGTGGAACACGGGGTTGCCCGATTGAACGATTCTGCCCTTGGCGACATCGATCAACTCGCCACCCACGAAGTGCAGGAGGGTGCACGGAACGTCGGCGGCGCCCTGCGAAAACATGTAGGGCGTCAGGGATGCCCAGTCAAAGGCAAGGAGATGAAGTCATCGGCCGAGAGGCTTAGTTACCGTGATGGCGTCGAGCTCGGCTAATGTCGAGGCACCGCCAACGGCGGGCGTGCAACTGACGGAGGGGCCGCTTGCTGCTGCGGTGCCGGCCGGCGTACACCCGGGTGCATTAAGCTCCAATGCCCGTGCCGGCGCCGGAGATACCAATACCGCCTCCGCCGGAGACACCAATGGCCCCGCCTGCGCGTTGTGCGAGTTGCTGGCCGTGAAGCTGGGAACCGGGGGCGGCCCCTATTGGCCGCCCGCAATCCACGCCTGCAGCCCCTCAATCAATCTAGGCACAATGGCGGTGAGCGTTGTTCCCAGTTGTTGTTGCACTTGCTCTTGGACAATCTCCGGAATCCGCGCCACTTGTGCCTTGAGTTCTTGAACCTCGCGCGACTGGCTTTTCGAGCTGGTCTTTTTCTCCTTTCGCCCACCAGCGTTATAGTATGACGACCATTTTGTGGACAAGCCTTTGCCGGCCACACGACCAGCTGACGATGGCTTACTGAGCTTATCCTTGTTTTTCATTATGTTCAACGCCCTATTTAGAGTGCTGTCCCAAGCTGGGGAGCTCTAAGACGACCCCGCGCTACTGCTTTCAGTCTCCTGCGGAAGGAATGTGAACCATTTAGAAATTTGGCTTCATTAACTAGAATGCAACCATATATGTAGCTAATTACGCGGGGGTGTATTCCTTACCAGAACTTTCTCAAGCGCCTTGGTCTTCGGATCCGTGGTAAGCTCCTTTGTTACCGGGTCCTCCTTGTACCGGGCCCTGACATAGTTCCTGGTCTGCTTCTCACGGTATTTCTCGAAGCGGGGCGGTAGGCCTTGTTCGGCACGCTCCGCGTCCTCCTTGTCCCATATAGGTTCTGCCACTCTGTAATCGCCGGGACCGAGTTTGTGGACCCCTAAGTTCAAGTCCCGCATCTCTTTCCCCCACTGACTTGATTCCTCGGATGCGCCGCTCTCGCACTTGATCTTGAACTCCTTGTATTCATCTTCGCTGATCGAAGGATTTTTCGCCTTGATCTTCTCATAACTATCACCTTTGTTAATCATTCTCTTCACTGCGCTTCTCCAAGTAGACAGGGCCGTGCTCATCTTCGTGAGGGCGGCACTGTTCACTTTATTCCCTGAGAGGCGTGTGTTTGCAAACTCAGCGGGGAACTTGTATCATTCGTGCAACTTCGTGAAGAGGAAGTTGCGCAAATTCCCTCGGTCCTTATGCCTTAGGTTCTCGGTGTTGATCGAGACGGTGCTCCGGAGAATGCACCCGAGCTGAACCAAGTACCCCTTGACTAATTCTTTGGGCGCTGTTGGATCCCCGTCGCAGTTCACTTCAGTAAATTCCTCCTTGACGGTGCCGAGCACGTTCGGGCGCCGGTCCTTCCGTTGCCTCTTCAGTTGGCTACCATCTCTGCGTGCGCTGCCATCATCAGTGGTGGCATCCTCGGCGGCACCATCAGTGGTGTCATCCCCGATGCCACTAGGGGTTGTGTAGTCAGGATCGGTGTCTTCCGCGGCGTCCTCATAGCGGTGAGGTTCTTCCTCCATCTCCTGGGACAGCTCCCAGAATGCCTTGCCGCCCGAACCGCCGGCCTCATCGTTGTGGGCCATGTTTCGCTCTAAATAGGAAAAAAGTTTGGTCAAAAAGTTGGTTATTGTCAAGGAACAAGATCATGGTCTCATCATTTAGGGTTTGTCGACACCGAGGCATCCTAAAAGCTAAGCTTTTATCATTTAGGGTTTGTCGACGCCAAGGCACCCTAAAAGCCTAAGCTTTCATCATTTAGGTTTTTATCGACACCGAGGCACCCTAAAAGCCAAGGTTTTATAATTTAGGGTTTGTCGACTCTAAGTTGGGCCTAATCACTTGGCTCTATTGCCACCTATGGTTTAATGCAGCAAGAATAAAGGGGCAGTTGATCCTACTTAATTAAGTACTAAGATACCCCGGCCCATGCATTAGTCGCAAGTGCCCCATATGTCCTATTTTTAGCAAAGTCATGCTAAAATTCACGGAAAATTTCAGCATGACCTTTGCTGAAAATAGGACATATGGAGTACCCGAATTTGCCGGAACAGAAGTTAATCGACATTCCGGCAAACTCAAGGGCCTCTCGGGGTACCTGCAAAATCATCTCTTCCTTTCTTTCTTCAGTTTGAAATAGTAGTGGCCATGGTGATGGACACAGAGGGCCAAATTGCCAGCCAGATTTGCCTTAAAGATATTGCTGGACACAGAGGGCCAAATAGTAGTGGCCATGGTGATGGACACAGAGGGCCAAATAGTAGTGGCCATGGTGATGGACACAGAGGGCCAAATAGTAGTGGCCATGGTGATGAACAGTACAGGTACACAAAAAGTAGTGTTTTTGTCCCAACCAGTATAGGTTGTTGTAACACCCCAAAAGTTTGACCTTATTTTATTAATTAAAATTTTGCCAGGAAATAAATTTTTTATTTTTCTGGATTTCTCCTTTGATTTCAGAACCGCTCTTCTCTTTAATATTGTGGGTTTTTACCTCAAGTGGAAACTTTCAAAAAAATAATATTTTTTTGACTTGTATGCCCTCTTTATAAAAACAATTCTTTATCAGTGGATTTATTTGCATAATTATTTTTCCATGAGCTTTATTCTTTTAAAATGATCTTTCATAAATTTGGAGCCACTTTTGCACTGCAACCATTTGATAAATGCTTTTAAAAATTTCACCAAAATTTGGGGATGTCATGTGAGGTTCCCACATCACTTTTATGCAAAAACATCTTTTGGTTATTGGAGATTTTGAGCTCTACATCAATTTTTCAAATCTGGTCCAGTAGGTATTTTTGCACTACAACCTATTTAAATATTCTTCTAAATTTTTTTCCAAGTGTTTGGAGATGTCAGTTGATGCTCATAATTCAACTTCATGCAAAAACCCAGTGATGTTCTTTGAAAAATTTGAGTGAATCATCCTCATCTTCATTCTGCCCCAGTTTGGTGATTTGTACTGCAACCCCATTTTATTTTGCTCTAGTGCCCTTGAGCTTTTTCCTACTTATAGTTCTTCTTTCCAAACCCTTAAGTCCAGGAGATTGGACCCATTGGGGTATTTTTGGTGCATGGAATGATAGCCTTTAGTTTCTGCCCAAAACTGGTTTTCTCAAAAACTTGCACTATCAACTTTCTGTTTTTGCCAAACTAACCTTACCACTTTCCTTAGCTCCTAAAGAGACTAGGATCTGGAGAGTTTGGCCACCCCAAGAATTGCCTAGATGCCCATGGCATTCTGTCGAACACCCTGTGTGCAGGAACATTTTTGGCATGTCTCCTGGTTTGCATTGTGGACTTGAGCCCCTGACCCATCCAGCATGTCCACTAACCTCCCAGATGTCCCTAGCCCTGGCCTGCTAGCTACCAGCCTCCCCCAAGCTCTCTAGCGCGCACTGGCATTTCATCGAACACCTGCTGTGCGTGCTCTGGGCGCAGCCAGAGCGCGCGTTTTGCACGTGCGTGCGCTCGGGTCGACGCGTCCCGTCACTAGTCCCAGCTCGCCTGCAGAGCCGCGCCATACACTCGCCCCCTCGCAGCAAACCTCCAAGCCGCACTGGCGCCCTACAGCGCCGCCGCCAGAGCCCCCTTGGCGGCACGCCGGCGTCGGCAGCGGGCTCTGCCGTGGACGGCGCCGCCCAAGCCACCCGCGCGCGCCAGCTGCCCCCTGGGAACAGGCCGAGCTTATCCGCATGCTCGTCGGCACGCGCTCGTCGCCACCACGACGCCCTGCAGCTACAGCAACGGCGACTCGTCATCGATCTTATCCACCGCCGCGGAGCCAGCCCCGTCGCGCTATAAAAGGAGACCCCGAGCTCAGCCGAGCACACAGACAAACCCAGGCCACCCCCCATAGCACTCCCGTAGCCAGCAATCGACGAGGATGGGCTTTCTTCCTCGTCTCCGGCCAGTTCGACCGCCGCCGAGCTCTGGAGCAATTCGTCGCAGCCAGGCCCTCCCCCGCCAATCCAACGCCACCAAAAGTTTCCCCATAGTCGCGCGGAGCTGCCTAGCGCCTCGGCCTCGACCAAGGATCCCCGGAGCCCAAAACCCACTCTGCTCCCGAACCTCTGTCCGCCGCGGAGCTCGCCGCCGGTGACCTTCTCCGTCCCCACCCGCCTAGCACCCACCGGGAGGACCGCCCCAGTCTGGCGGATCCATCCCTGCCCTCAGGACCCCGTGGGGAGCTGCCGTTCGCCGACGGCGATCGCCGGAGCCCCGCCCCGTTCGGGCAGAGAGAAAGGAGGGAGAGGAAGAACGGTCAAACCTGACCAGTGGGCCCCCTGGACCCACTGTCAGCGACCCGCGCGCCCGTTCTCTCTGTTTAAGTGAAAGCGCAAAGATCCGGAGTACGTCACCTTTGCTTTGAAAACATATTCTCCTCGAAGCGTTTTCCTTTTTCTGATTTTTTTTAAAAACAGAACTTTGACTGATCTTTGACTGGCTATAACTTTTAAAATAAAACTCCAAATGAGTTGATTCTTTTTCCTACCTCTCTCAAATTTCATCTAGTTTATTTTAAGATTTATTTCAAAAATATTTGAGACAACTTTTTGTACTGTTCTTGAAATGTGTGTTGTTTGAATATTTCTCAAAATAGGATTTTTGGAGAAAAGGGCAACCTTCAAAAAGTGCACCCCCACATGCATACACTTGAAGGCAAGCATCCTGAACCCTGGCTTAATATTTTTGGATGTTGTGATACGGCTACAACATCACCTTGACTTGAAGCATACGCTATTTTATGTGACGATAAAAATCATATGCATGAGTGCATAGTGGAGTTTTTCTTTGCTGTGATAAATGGATATGTTGGTGATGGTATTCATCCTCGTAAGCTTCCCTTGCATACCGGAAGGAATGCCGGGAAAGTCGTGGTCTTGGGTAGACACGGGCTTGTCCCTAGTACCTCGTCGGGACGAGTATGTCCGGTATGGCATGGTGAGGCTTGACGAGTGGTAAGTTTACCTGTTAATGGAAATATTTTTGTTATGCTAATCATGCAGAAAATACTTGAACCTCCTGAGTCGGCCGTAGATCGAGTCTTGTCCAGTAACCCCCATACTTGTTCCGTACTACCGCTTGTCCTTGCCATAGGTAGGGTACGGTTCAGTAAGTTGTCAACCCCTGTCTAGCACACACCGTACAGAGAGGCTGTGATGAGGGTCCCATGGCCATGGATTAAAGCCTGTCATCCGGTCCGGGGGCATGGGTGTTTCCGGTTGGGACCGAGAGGGGGGCCACCCCTTAGAGCGCACATATATAAATTTGATCCCATGCTATGTCGAGGTTGTAGCCTCCCCACTTAGAGTTTGGCTTGACAGATGTTGTGGGTGATTCCAGACACCGGTAAGTTAAGCTGGTGTGTGCAGGTCAGGCATGTTTTCAATCAAAAGACCGTAGACGGAATTAGTCCCGATGGACTAAAGAAATCCGTTACCCGTGGGTAAAGAGTACACCCTCTGCAGAGATTATACATCTATTCGAATAGCCGTGTCCATGGTTAAGGACTACAGTCTGGGATAGGTCAAGTGTCGGTCTTAGTGTCGGTCTTCGGAGGAAAAACTGCTAAGCCAGAACATTGATTATGAACTGTGACATATGTGGATTATGATCATTATTATTGTGGACTAACCATTTATTTTATTTGTATTATTGAGTATCCCTGGGACGGTTCTACCTCCTGGATATTCACTGTGATTACCCTTTATAAACCCTTTATGTGGTGTCGCTCAGACGCCCGACTGTGGCATGCTTGTTACTTCTTTATTTATAAGCCCTTTATGTGGTGTCGCTCAGACGCCCGACTGCGGCATGCTTGTTATTTCTTTTATTTATAAGCCCTTTATGTGGTGTCGCATAGACGCCCGACTGTGGCCTGTTTGTTATTTTCTGTTATTTATAAGCCCTTTATGTGGTGTCGCCCAGACACCCGACTGCGGCATTGTTAATTTATTTGCACCCCCTTTTGAGGAGTCATTTCAGACACTCGATCACTACATACTATTTCTATATTGCATATTCATATATTACCCACATGCGTGCATCATGAATATTTTGTTTATCTCGTGACTGATGTTATGATCATAGAATATTTTCGGAACATGATTACCCTTTATATATTATACCCGTGTTCTTGATGTTTGCGAGTACATTCAAACGTACTCACTGGCTTGTCCCTGGCTATTGTCTTGGCCAGATTTTCTTGCGTGGAGAAGGGTGTTACGACAACGGCCCCGGAACCTACGCAGTGTTGTCAGCGGCCTCGCGAAGATAGGAGTTATCCTGGTCAGCTGTTCTTGTGGGAAATGGAGTCCCATAGACGCAGATGAACCACAAACCGCTTCCGCCATCAACCACTAGAAACCAAGTGTTGTACTCATAGGCCACAATGGTCTTGTACTACATATTTTGTACTTGCTTGGAATTTCTTGTATCAAGTTGGTGCCTCATCAGCTAACAGTAATCCTGGGGCTGGTGAGCATAAGGGCCATTTTCTGGAGAATTAATATCCCAAAAATCCGGTCCTGACAGTTGTACTACTAGAAAATAGAAGAAATTTACAGCTATCCTAATAAAAACTTACAACCTACAAGGAAACTAAAGATGCACACAAGTAATGGCTTAGTAAGGTGGATGCTTCATGAGGGGCACCGCTTTATAGGATCTCAACCACAGGGGAATTCTTTTTTAAAAGAAGGGTACAATATCATGCTTATTAATTGATAGTCATGGTAAGTGAACTACTCGAATGTTACATTTCAAGATATTCTTCAGTGCTATCCATCATGTGACAGAACAGTATGTAAGATTACTGAAAGTTCAGTGTGATAAGCCCACACAAATGCTGGGCAACCAACTTACAGCTGACATGGTCAAATTTCAGTTAAGATACATACAGTAAAATAAAAAAATGGACAGTAAACTGATAATGACAGTAAACTGTAATTTGTTACACAGATTTTCCTACTGAAAATATAACTAAATGGACAGAAAAAGGGTGAAAAGATAACTGAATGCTAGGCTAAAATGGACAGTAAACTGTAATTTGTTAACAGTTTACTGTGATTATCAGGTGTCATAATCTACTGAGTAGTCATGTCCCAGTCATGCATCCATGCATCCAGTGGCAACATCTTGCATACATGATCAGGAGTACATCAAAATCTATTGAGTAGTTCTTGTGCTCATCCAGTAGCAACATCTTTCATACATGATCAGTAGTCATGTACCAAATTTTTATTTAAACTGAATTTGCAAATCACCAAGAGATCTACTAGTTTCAGACTAGATTTACACTAAATACACTAGAATATTTGACCAGTAGTCATGTGAACTCTTTGAATTTGTAAACACTTCGAGACTTGAGCATTGAGAGTTCACAATTGCAAAAAATGTCCCTTGTTCCTGAACTTGTATTGTACTCCCCAATATTTCAATATGATATTCTACAGTTTTATAAAAAAAACATAGTCCATGGGAAGGCTACAATCATTTGATCAAACACAGAATGTTTATGCAGTACAGAGAAGTGTTGAAAATTCAGTTACCACTGTTGCCTTGTTGATCTGCTGTACTTCTTTGATCTATTGGTGCTATTTCCCCTGCTGTTAATCTGCTTCTTCACTCTCTAGTTAATGTAGTTCTTGATCTGCTGCGGAGGAACACAGGTAGGGCAGTGAGAGGAGCAACACAGGCAGAGGAACAAGGTACACATGCAGGGCAGTGGGAAGGCCGGCGTCGCCACGGTCGAGGGGAGGGAGGGAGGGAATGGGGAGGAAGGGTGGAGAGGGAGGAAGGAGGAAGGAGGAGAGGTACCTGGGCGGGCGCGGCCGGTCGCCGGAGGGGTCGGGGTCGGGGTCGGCGGCGGCGGGATGGTTGCGGGTTGGCGGCGGTCGTCGTCCTGCACCCCGTGCGGTCGTCGGCGGCGGGATGGTTGGGGGCCGTGGCGGCTTGCTGTCCGGTGGGCGGCGGAGGAGCTACAGTGGTGGGGGGCGCGGGGTCGGCGGCGCACGTAGGGGCGGCGGCGTCGTGGGTCTGGGCTGCGGGGGGGGGGGGGAGTGTGGCGAGGGAGGGACGAAGGGATCGGGCGAATTAGCTAGCTAGGGGGGAAGAGTACTAATGGCGCACCCCCTAGCGGTGCGCCATTAGTATGTTTTTTTGATAGCAATGGCGCACCCCCGAGCGGTGTGCCATTAGAAATCTTTTTTTAGATAGCAATGGCGCACCAGCCAGCGGTGCGCCATAAGTAACCTTTTTTTTGCACAGCAATGGCGCACCAGCCAGCGGTGCGCCATAAGTAATTTTTTTAATTATTTTTTGTTGCATCTAATATTTTTTTAGAAAATGAAAATGAATATGAAACAGTAATTTTTTTTATAAAAACAGTAATAATTTTTTAAAAAATATCATCAAATTTGTTATTTGAAAATATTTATGAATATGAAAAAATATCATCAAATTTGTTATTTGAAAATATAATCAAATTTGTTTTTTTTGTATTTTTAGTTGCATTCATTTGTGAATTGGTAAGACATTACTGGGGAGGGTGCGGGGGGTCGTCGGTGGCGGTGGAGAGGGGGAGGGTGCGGGGGGTGCTCGGCGGCGGTGGAGCGGGCCGGGGAGGGTGCGGGGGGGGGGGGGGAGGGGGGTGCTCGGCGGCGGTGGAGCGGGCCGGGGAGGGTGCGGGGGGTCGTCGGCGGCGGTGGAGCGGGGGAGGGTGCGGTGGGTCATCGGCGGTGGCGGAGCGGCGGAGGGTGCGGGGGATCGAGATCGAGATGGAGGGGGATAGCGATCGAGATGGAGGGGGATCGAGATCGAGATGGAGGGGGATCGAGATCGAGTGTCCTCATGAATATTCAATATTTTTTCATATTGAATATGAAAAAATATCATAAAATTTGAAAAAATATTCATGAATTCAAAAAGTGCCCATGAAATTTAAAAATATTCATGAGTTCAAAAAGTGCCCATGAAATACAATCGAGAAATGAAGGCTACAATTTAAATACAATCGATCTTAGCTAGCTATCTGTTCACAATCTTCTTGCCCTTATTTTTCGTAAATGGAGTTCTTCTCTTGAACGGACGTCCTTTAGGTAGGGTGGTCTTGCTTCTTCTTGTGGTGTATGCTGGTACTTCATCGTCGTCGTCATGTTCCATCTTCGGGTAGCCGTACTTGTCGAAGTCTTGCTCATTGGCGACTCCATCCATTCCGATGATCTTCCTTTTGCCTCTCCTCACGACTGGGCTTTGACGGGTCGGTAATGAAGAAGCATTGGTCCACTTGGGAAGCCAGTACCCATGGCTCATTTTTCGCGGTGACGTTTGCGCCCGCGGTCTTGGATTTGGCTTCGGGTATAACCATGGTGGTGAAATACATGTCTTCTTTTAGGACGCTCTTGGCCCATCTGACACAGAACATCGGGACCTTCTCTCCAGCGTAGCTCAGCTCCCAGATCTCCTCGATCCTTCCGTAGTATCTGTCCTTGTTGTTACCGGTGTAGGATTCCATCGTTACCCCGGAGTTCTGATAACCATCGCTCTTCATGTCCTTTCCCTCGGTGTAGAATGTGTAGCCGTTGATATCATACGCCTCATACGTCATCAGGTTGTGCTCGGCGCCCTGTGACAAGGCGAATACGAGTTGTTCTTCCGCGGAAGAATCCTCATGTAAAGGGTACGATAGAAGCTTCTGCTTGAACCAACGCGTGAAACATGAGTTGTGCTCTTTGATTATATCTCCGTCCGTCCTCTGTTGGCCTCGGTCATTGTATGTCTTCTCAATAAAGGTTTTGTGCTCTACCACCCAAGGATCGACCACGTCTATGTGTTGTAGCGCGACTAGGTTTTCTCTTTCAAAGTCGGCGAGTCGACCCTCGAAGTCGACATGCATTTCGCGGCGACCCTCACGGTGACCCCATCCAGCGAGCCTGCCGAGGTGCCTGTTGACGGGCAGACCAACGGGGTTCTCGATGCCTAGATAATTCGTGCAGTAGGAGATGCACTCTTCGGTCAGAAAGCCCCTGGCTATGCTTCCCTCTGGACGTGACATGTCGCGAACGTATCCTTTGATGACACCATTCATCCTTTCGAACGGCATCATGCTATGTAGGAACGTCGGCCCGAGTTGGATGATATCGTCCATGATATGGACCAGCAGATGCACCATAACGTCGAAGAATGCGGGCGGGAAGTACATCTCAAGCTCGCATAGTATCACCACGATCTGTTCCTGTAGCCTTCTGAGTTGCCTCACGCCAACCGACTTCCGAGAGATGACGTCGAAAAAGTTGCATAGGCCAAATAGAGTTTCACGGACGTGCGCGTCCATGATCCCACGGATTGCAACTGGAAGTATCTGCGTCATCAGCACGTGACAGTCGTGAGACTTCATCCCGCTAAACTTCTGCTTCGCTGAGTCTAGCTATCTGCTTATCTTCCCCGCGTAACCGTAAGGAAGTTTTACTCCTACGAGGCAGGTGAAAAGCTGATCGATCTCCTCCTGACTTAGAGTGAAGCACGCGGGAGGGAAGTCATTTCCGGTCTTCTTGGCCTTTTTGCCTTTGCGACGACTTTCCGTGTCCTGCTTCGCCTCATCATCATCATCATTAGCGTGAAGCTCCTCCCTGATGCCCATTGATTTCAAGTCTGCCCTTGCTTTCGGCCCATCTTTGGTCCTCTCCGGCATGTTGAGCAGGGTACCAAGCAGACTCTCGCACACGTTCTTCGTGATAAGCATGACATCAAGGCTGTGAGGCACACGGTGGATCTTCCAGTACGGCAAGTCCCAGAAAACAGACCTCGTTTTCCATACCTTCAGCAGCGGCTCTTGCGCCTTTCGCTTCTCTCCCGGCTCTAGCGCCTTTTGCTTCTTTCCCGGCAGTGGGCAATCTTTCCAATTTTTCAACAGCTCGTCTATTTCCTCGCCGCTCCTCGTACGCGGGCGTCTTCGGGGTTCGGTTTTCACCATCGAACAGATCCTTGCGTTTTCTCCATGGGTCATCGTCGCGAAGCCACCTTCGATGTCCCATGAACACGGTTTTCAAAGACCCGGGATCTCTATCTAGCTGGCGATACGTTGTGTCATCCATGCACCTGACGCATCCAGAAAATCCGTGGACCACCTGCCCCGCGAGATATCCGTAACCGAGATAGTCGTGCACCGTCGTGAGCAGTGCGGCTCTCATAGGGAAATATTCTTTCTCTGCGGCGTCCCACGTATTGGCTGGCGTTTTCCACAGCGTGTCTAGCTCCTCTTTCAGCAGCCCAGATACAGATTGATGTCGTTCCCTGGTTGTTTCGGCCCTTCAATTAGCATACTCATGTGAATGTACTTCCTCTTCATGCACAACCAGGGGGAAAGGTTGTACATCCACACAAACACTGGCCAGGTGCTATGTGTGCTTCTCTGGCTGCCAAACGGATTGACTCCGTCGGTGCTCGCTCCCAGCATGATGTTCCTTGGATTGTTCCCAAATTCTGGGTGTTCGAAGTTCAACGCTTGCCACTGGCTCCCATCCTTAGGGTGACTCAACATCTTGTCTTTTTTATTTATCTCCGGATCATTTGCTTCATCTTCTCGCTTCTTCTCCTCCCTATCCGTGTGCCAGCGCAAGAGCTTTGCTACCTTAGGGTCCACGAAATACCGCTGCAGACGAGGAGTGATCGGAAAGTACCACACCACTTTTCGAGGAGCTTTCTTCCTCTTCTTGTATCGAGTGACGCCGCACATCGGACATATGGTAGACTCTGCGTGCTCGTCCCGATAAATGATGCAATTGTTCATGCACACATGGTATTTCACATGCGGTAAATCCAGAGGACACACGATTTTCTTCGCCTCCTCTAAACTGGTCGGGCACTTGTTCCCCTTGGGAAGACGTTCGTGCCAGAATGACATGTTCTCGTCGAAGCATGCATCGGTCATTTTGTGTTTTACCTTCATCTCAAGAGCCATGAGTGTTACTTTCAGGTGGGTATCCTCGGCCTGCATCCTTCATACAATGGAGTAACCGCGTCTATCTCTAGTTGATCCTGCTTGGCTTTCTCTCGGGCGGCAGCTCTTGCGTTATCCGTCTGCTTGAGAAGCAGCTCTTGAATATGAGGGTCCTGCACCCAGCCCATCGATGGTCCATCGTCGTCTGCTCCGGCATCTTCATCTTCATGATCATGCCCTTCGTCTGCTCCGGCATCTTCCTCATCATCATGTCCAGCATCTTCTACATGATGACTGTGTACTGCATCTACTTCGTGATCATGTCCTGGAGATTCTTCGTCTTCTCGCCCGCCCTCGCCGCGCTTGTCTTGCTGCCCTTCCTCATTTCTTGCCGGCCGGCCCCCATGGACGACTTCATAATCATCTTCATCACCTTGCCACCGATAGCCATCCATGAAATCGCGCAAGAGCAGGTGGTCCCGCACCTGTACGGAATCCGGGTCCATAAGGCTCCTCAGCTTGCATCTTCGACACGGACATCTTATCTCTGTCTCGTTATTTTGAAGCATCTCGGCCTTCGCGGAGCTAAAAAACCTATTCACGATGCCTTCGGTCATCGTGCGGACCATGGTCGCCTGCGGGGTAGAGCAAAACGGTATTTTAGAACCAAGAAATTTTTTGGCATGACTTTGCCTAAAAATAGGACCAAAAAGAATGCATAGTGCCAAAATTCTCGCCGAAACGGAAATGAATCAGCATTCCGGCAAAATATTGGCAACTATCGCATTTCAAATACCGGTACTTGCAAACACAAACATATATGCAACACCACAAACATATGCAACACCACAAACATACACAGATCTAGCTAGGCCATAAAAAGTGCATGTGCACGTTGTTGGAGGGAGAAAAAAGTAGATCTACAACATAAAGAAAGCTTTCCCCTTACTTACCTATCAAAAAAGGTAATTTAACCACTTAATTTGGATGAATCTATGGTGCAAATGAGGTGAGGAGGAGGAGGCACCCGAGACAAGCTTGGAGGAGGAGGTGGAGAGAATGAAGTGGGGAAAGTGAGTGTGTAGGTGGCTGTCCAAAATATCTAGCTGGTCCCAGGTTACTAATGGCGCACCACCATAAAATGCGCCATTAGTAACCCTGGTTACTAATGGCACACCAGCGGGCGGTGCACCATTAGTAGTTTTGCAAAAAACAAAAAACAAAAAATGATAGTAGTGGCGCACGGGGTGACTGGTGCGCCCCGGTGCGCCATTAGAATTTTTGGAAAAAAGAAAAGAAATTTTTTTTGTTAGTAGTGGCGCACCATGGTTGTGGTGCACCATTAGTGTGATAGACACTAATGGCGCACCGCCCCATGGTGCGCCATTAGTATTTTTGGAAAAAAGAAAAAAAATTGTTAGTAGTGGCGCACCATAGTTGTGGTGCGCCATTAGTGTCTATCACACTAATGGCGCACCAGCACACGGTGCGCCACTGCTATATAGTAGTGGCGCACCGCATGTCTGGTGCGCCATTAGTGTGCATATTGTCTATAGCCCTTTTCCTAGTAGTGTTCATCTAACACATTTGGCAGGTGCTCTCTTTGTGAGCCGTTAGTCTCATCGAACCGCACATTTACAATTTCAACCACTTTATAGTGAAAGAGGTTGAAGACTTTGTAGGTGTGCGAATCCTTTCCGTAACCAAGCATAAAACCTTCATCTGCTTTCGGTGCAAATTTGGAAGTGTGATGTGGATCCTTGATCCAGCACCTAGCACCGAAGACTTTGAAATAACTTACGTTTGGCTTCTTACCAGTGAGTAGTTCATAAGATGTCTTCTTGAAGAATTTATGAAGATAAACTCTGTTGATGATATGGCATGCAGTATCAATGGCTTCAGGCCAGAATTTTCGTGGAGTCTTGTACTCATCAAGCATCGTACGAGCCATCTCAATAAGAGTCATGTTCTTGCACTCGACGGCGCCATTCTGCTGAGGAGTGTATGGAACAGAGAGCTCATAAGTGATGCCCAGTGTATCAAGAAAAGTGCCGAGGCCTGTGTTCTTGAATTCTATGCCATTTTCACTCCTCATGTGCTTGATCTTGATGCCATAGTTAGTCATGGCTTGATTTTCAAATCGTCTGAAGACATCCTACACTCCAGTCTTGTAGAGAATTATGTGCACCCAAGTATATCTAGAATAAGGGAAAAGTATACTTTTGTCCCTCAATTCTTTTGAAAGTGAAGAATTGGTCCCTCAACTCCAAAACCAGCAAAACTTGGTCCCTTAACTTCTCAAACCGGATAAGTTTAGTCCCCAATATCGCTTTGGATGGTTTCTGTCACAGTTTTGTGTGGGACCCACTTGTCAGCTGTTGGAAAAAGAAATAAGAGGAGCACTAAAACTATATTGCGGGTGTGGGGATCAAACCAGTGTTTCCATGCTCACCCTAGCCAGCTAAACCCACACCAATATATACTTAGGGAGTGGATTGACACTTTATTAGTACATAGTACTACCATGTAGTATTTTACTGGCATGCCGGTGTGCATCAGTGCATGCATGCATGGTGAGCTTGTGTTGTACGTGGTGTGCCTGCGAAGTCCGTGCGCGTGCCATGGACCGCTGTCAGCGCTCGCCGCCAACTACAGCGGCTTCCGTTCAGCCCGTCGGCACGAGGCAGCTAACAACAACCGTCGGCCAGACACACGGCAGGAGGGCCTCGTTCTTGGTCCAGCCAACACG
Organism: Triticum aestivum; assembly: GCF_018294505.1. Lineage (NCBI taxonomy): Eukaryota > Viridiplantae > Streptophyta > Magnoliopsida > Poales > Poaceae > Triticum > Triticum aestivum. Next base: position 492,498,551 of record NC_057808.1, on the reverse strand, counting down.
AGATCGCCAGGGCGCACTTTGAGCTCCTGGCTCACTTTCAGTAGCGTTGCACTTGCATCACCTTCGGCGCCGGGTGCAACATGGACACATCATCCACGGTGTCCATCGCTACTGCACGCGGGTCGAAAGTCACACACATGCACCTCGTGCTGACGCAGAAGCTCAAACTGGACCGGTTGGCATCATTCTTGGAGCGGCTGGAACTCGTGGACGAGCACTGCGACCAGGCCTGCATGTTCCTCTACGGATGGTGTAGAAGGGCTACTCCATGACCTAAGGTATATATTGTGCGGATCTCCAAATAAAACAGTCAGTTATCTAGATTTTAAGATTAGCTTGAGGGTGCAGTTAATGTGAGGTCTGCAGCTCGAATATTCTTTGATCTTTTTGTTTATTTTATATATTGTATGTTCTTATTTACTCAACTCTCTCAAATTTTGGCCAAAACCCAGGCGACATGTCAAGTTTTGGTCAAAAACCGTGTCCACGTCAGACAAGAATCATAAAAAGTGGTATGGGGGATGAAAGTTATCCGGTTTGAGAAGTTGAGGGACCATGATTTACCGGTTTTGAAGTTGAGGGACCATTTCTATACTTTCAAGAGAATTGAGGGACGAAAAATATACTTTTCCCATAGAATAATCATCAACAATTACGAAGCCATAAAGATGTGCAGTGGTAGTAAGAGTAGAGTAGTGAGTAGGGCCAAATAAGTCCATGTGTAGCAGCTCAAAGGGAAGCGAAGTCATCATGATTGTCTTTGAGGGATGGTTTGCCCTAGTCATCTTCCCGGCTTCGCAAGCACCACATAGATGGTCCTTCTTGAACTTGACGCCCTCGATGCCAATTATATGCTTCTTCTTCACAAGAGTGTTCAAGTTCCTCATGCCGGCATGTCCTAGCCTTCGATGCCAAATTCAGCACTCTGAAGCTTTTGCTAGAAGACATACGACAAGTTGTGGTCATGCGGAGAAATCTACCATATATAGATCACCTCTTCGATAACCTTCAAAGACTAGAGATTTGTCAGAAGCCATTAGAACAAGACATCAATATTTTCCAAATATCACAATCATGTCAAGATCACAAAGCATTGAGACAAACATTAAGTTGTATCCAAGGGATTCAATAAGCATCACTTTATCCATGTGTTGATCCTTTGAGATAGAAACTCTACCTAGGCCCAGTACCTTGCTTTTACCAGTGTCAGCAAATGTGATATGGCTTTTTCTAGATGGTCGAAGAGTAGAATCCATGAGAAGACTTCGATCACTAGTCATGTGGTTAGTGCATCCACTGTCCATGATCCATTCAGTAGCTTTCGGAGTGGTACCCTACAGTGCAGTTAGTAGGATAGGCTTCACAAAGAGTATTGTGAAGGAGAAACATTGGACGGCATAACCTATTATGAAATGTAAGATTCTTTGATGGTAAGATAGGTTGTTCATCAAGAAATCCATGGATGAAGTAAATGGCAAGGCCATTTTGGCATTTTATCTTGCATCCAACAAGATGTTTTAGGTCCCCAGCATTGTCTTCAGAAGTCAATGATTTTCAACTGGAGAAGTCAATGATTTTCACCCTGCAAGAGAAGTTAATTCTTCTTAACCACACACATCTGAAGGGGTGGCATAGAAGCAATGAGTCTAAGTGCAGCATTAGAGAACTTTGGCTTTGAAGCCCTAGCAAATAGTTTTGCAGGAGGTGTACAGTACTAAAAAGAATATGCAGAAAAGTTCTTAGATTTGTGAGCATAGAGATTTGAGGAGACACGCTCAAATTCATGAGTCTAAGTATAGTTTCCCTGCAAAACATTGGCGTTAGAGTGACCATACGAGGTCCTCTGTCTGTATGAAGCCTTTGGGCCATATGAAGCCTTTGGTCTAGGGTTTGTATTCTTCCCTGGTGGTGTCATGAATACATTCACGGGAAGCTTCTCAAGACGACTTTTAGGAACCCAGACCTTCTTCGTAGGTGACCCATTCCTGCAGTTAGTTCCAATAAACCTCGCAAACACTTCTTCGTTATGATTCTTGAACAGTTTATAGTTTCAGTCAAATGACTCATCAATGATAACAGGGTTAGCACAAGTGAAGCCAGATAAGGTGGATGGGTCCACTTAAGGGCCCTGTGCAGCAACCCATGTGGTTTTGGGGTACTACTCAGGCTTCCAGTAAGAGCCATCAACATTCATTTTCCTCTCGAACCCAACACCCTATTTCCTAGGGTTTCGCTTCAGAACCTGCCTCTTGAGGACATTGATACGTCTCTGACGTATCTATAATTTATGAATTATTCATGCCATGTTTACAACAATTGCATATGATTGTGGTATGATTTGATTAGAACTAACCCGGATTGACGCTGTTTTCAGCAGAACTACCATGGTGTTGTTTTTGTGCAGAAATAAAAGTTCTCGGAATGGGCTGAAAATTTATGGAGAATATTTTTGGAAATATAAAAATTACTGGAGAAAAAAGATATCGGAGAGGAGTCCCAAGGCAACCACAAGGGTGGGGGCGCCCCCCTAGGGCACGCCCCTGTCTTGTGGGCCCCTCATGGGCCCCCTTGACTTGTGCTCAACGCCAACACCTCCTATAAATCCCAAAACCCTCAGAAGAAAACCTAGATCGAGAGTTCCGCCGCCGCAAGCCTATGTAGCCATGAAAAATCAATCTAGGCCCTCTCCGGCACCCTGCCGGAGGGGGCCATCATCACCGGAGGCCATGGAGGAGGATCCCGGAGGGGGCCATCATCGCCATGGAGGACAAGGACCAGAGGGAGAACCTCTCCCCATCTAGGGGGAGGCAATGGAGGAGGAAGCACAAGGGGGAGAACCTCTCCCCCTCTCTCTCGGTGGCGCCGGAGTGCCATCGGGGGAACCATCGCCCCGGTGATCGTCTTCATCAACATCACCATCTTCATCACCATCCTCATCTCTTTTACGCGGTCCACTCTCCCGCACCCCGCTATAATCCCCTACTTGAACATGGTGCTTTATGCCACATATTATGATCCAATGATGTGTTGCCATCCTATGATGTTTTGAGTAGTTTTCTTTTGTCTTTTGTGTTGATTGATGATCTAGATTGGTTTGAGTTGTATGTTTTATTTTGGTGCTGTCCTATGGTGCCTTCCGTGCCACGCACACGTGAAGGATTCCCGCTGTAGGGTGTTGCAATGCGTTCATGATTCGCTTATGGTGGGTTGCTAGAGTGACAGAAGCTTAAACCCGAGTAAGGGGGTTGTTGCGTATGGGATAAAGGGGACCTGATGCATTAATGCTATGGTTGGGTTTAACCTTAATGATCTTTAGTATTTGCGGATGCTTGCTAGAGTTCCAATCATAAGTTCATATGATCAAAGAAGAGAAAGTATGTTAGCTTATGCCTCTCCCTCATATAAAATTGCAATGACGACCACTGATCTTGCCTAGGATAATTCCGCACACCGATCCATCATTATTCCACACTCGCTATCTATAATATATAGTAATGTATTCTAACTTTATGATAACAACACCTATTTTTATATTTTAGTTCTCCGATATCATGCAAAGTTATCCTCTTCATACCCACAACGTAGGTTTATTTCCCATTTCTAGATGGAAGCAAACGTTCGGTGTACGTAGAGTCGTATTAGTGGCAAATAGGACTTGAGAGAATATTGATACTACCTTTAGCTCCTTGTGGGTTCGACACTCCATACTTATCACTTCCACCTTTTGAAATTGCTACAATGATTCTTGCACTTGGGGATTATCAAGCTCTTTTCTGGCGCCGTTGCCGGGGAGCAATAGCGTGGGTTTGATATTCTCGTGTGTGCTTGTTTGCTTTCTTCACTAAGTAGATTTTGTTTTCCCTTTTTGTTTTTGTTTTCTTTAGTTGTGGGTGAAACCAAAAAAAATTAAAAGAATGAAAATACAAAAAAGGGGAATTACTTGCCTCTTATGACTAAAAACATTTTCAAAAAGAGAAGTGATTGGAAGGTTATGCATTGGAGAAGTGAGGGTCGACCTTGAACATTTGTGTTCATGCTCATGGAAACAATGTAGAAATTTTCATGGAAGTTTCTCAAATATAATTATCCCCTTGTATTTATCCATTTTATTATAAAAATAATGTGCCAAGTTTTGGTTTTAGGATGATTAGATTGCTTGTTTGCTTTGTGCGGTGCAAAAACAGAAACTTTGGCTGTAGTGCTTGAATTTTAATTTTTTTACTGGAATGTCAAAAGTTTCTTAAATTTTTACACAGTACTGGTATGTAAATTGTTTAGTTTGTCCTATTAGTTTTATAATTTTTGGAGTTACATAAGTATAGGATGTTTGCAGATTGCTATAGACTGTCCTGTTTTGGACAGATTCTGTTTTCTATGTGTTGTTCGCTTATTTTGCTGAATCCATGGGTTGTATCGGGGGGTATGAACCATGGTGAAGTTGGAATACAATGGATATAATGATAATATGAAATTGGAATGAGTTTACAACAGTACCTAAAGGTAGTAATTTGCTTTATTATACTAACAAATCTCACAAGGTTTAGTTAAGTTTTGTGTGGATGAAGTGTTTGAAGAACGAGGAGGTTACCGATATGAGAAGAATAAGGAGGGGAAAGAGTTCAAGCTTGGGGATGCCCAAGGCACCCCAAGTAAATATTTCAAGGATACTCAAGCATCTAAGCTTGGGGATGCCCCGGTTGGCATTCCATCTTTCTTCTTCAACAATTATCGGTATACCTCGGTTTTTGTTTTGTTCACACGATATGCGTCTTTTGTGTTTATTTTTTTCCTATATGCTCCATGCTAGTGTGAGATAGCCCTTAATTGATTTGTAGATTTCTCTTTGTTCTTCACTTAAATCTTTTGAGTATGTCTTTATAGAATGCTATTTGTGCTTCACTTAAATCTTTTGAGTACGACTTTATAGAATGCTTCGTGTGCTTCACTTATATATTTTGAGCTTGGATGTTGGTAAATCTAAGTTAATTGTAGAATGCTTTATGAACTTCACTTATATCTTTTAGAGTATGAATAAGACTATCATCGAAATTGGGCTTGGAAGAGTATCATTAAAATAGCATGCCTAGCTAGGGGCGTTAAACAATAGCGCTTGTTGGGAACCAACCCAATATTATTTTTATGTTTTTGGTTTCTGGTTCTGTTTTTCATTAAATGCACATTATTACCTCTGTAGTAATTTTGTTTTGGTGTTTTAATTAGTGTTTGGGCCAAGTAAGACCTTTGGATGGCTTACGGTGATAGTTAATTTGATCTTGCTGAAAAACAGAAACTTTTGCGCCCAATAAAATAATTTTCAAAAATCACAGAAGCGTGCTTTTGATCTGAAATTTTTATACAATATTATATACAAATTGCCTAGGTTGTCCTAATTTTTCATAATTTTTGGAGTAGCAAAAGTATGGTTGTTGTTTAGATCATTACAGACTGTTCTGTTTCTGGCAGATTCTGTTTTCAATGCAGTTTGCTTTTTTTCTAGTTTCTATGGCTCATATTGCTTAATATAAATTGTAGAAATGATATGGTACAGTAGGCATTGTGTGAGAACAATTATTTATCTTATCTTGACAGTACCGAAGTGAATGATTTACTCTTTATTATACTAACCCATCTCACGAAGTTCCGTTAAGTTTTGTGTGATTGAAGTTTTCAAGTTTTTGGTGAGATATCGATATGAGGAGAATAAGGAGTGGATAGACCCTAAGCTTGGGGATGCCCAAGGCAGCCCAAGGTAATACTCAAGAAAGACTCAAGCGCCTAAGCTTGGGGATGCCCCGAAAGGCTTCCCCTCTTTCGTCTTCAAAACCATCGGTATACCTTACTCGGAACTATATTTTTATTTGTCACATGACATGTGTTTTGCTTGGAGCGTATTTTCATTTTACTTGCTGTTTGAATAAAATCATTGGATTTGAAATGTTGAATGAGATAGAGAGTCCTCCCATGGCTAGTTAATTATTTGACTACTCATTGTTCTTCACTTATATCTTTTTGGAGTAGCTTATCATTTACTCACGTGCTTCACTTATATCCTATGAGTAAATGGTTGAATGAATTGAATATCATAGATCTGAAATTATATATGCTTCATATGCTTATCCCATGAGGAGTAATGACTTCACTTATAAGGAGTATAGGTGTAAAATTTATTAAAAGTTAGCAAACTCAACATTGGTCAATTGGACAAGTCATGAAAGAATATTGAAGGAAGAGAGATTTCACATATAAATATACTATCTTGGACATCTTCTATGATTGTGAGCCCCATTAATTATTTTCAAACTTGATAAAATTAGTTGAAGTTGGACAAGGAAGACAACGTAATGAGTTATGTTTGAGTATATTTGCATAGAAGTTATATTGTTATGGATCCTCTAACATGTGGTGCTTGCTTGGGACCTTTTGCTAGCCAAAACATTTTGTACTAAGTAGAGATACTACTTGTGGATCCAGAACCCTTAAACCTAGTTTCATGCCATGAGTGTCCACCATATCTACCTATGGATTGAATGATCCTTCAAGTAAGTCGTCATCGGTGCAAAAGCAATAAAAATTGCGCCTAAATATGTATGATCTTTTATTGTAAGGGAAAATAAGCGTTGCACGAACTTGTGGTGGTAAAGAAATAAAAGCGACGGACTGCATAATAAAGGTTGCTATCACAAAGTGCAATACAACATGACATTCCTTTGCATTAAGGGTTTGCACATCCAACATTAAAAAGTGCATGACAACCTCTGCTTCCTCTGCGAAGGGTCTATCTTTTACTTTCATGTATTTACTTTTTTTGCAAGAGTCAATAGTATCCCTTCCTATTTCAACCTTGATTATTCTTTAGTTGGCAAGCATCATGTGATGGGGAAAGATCCAAGCATATATGGCCATTCAAATATATTTGATCATGAATTATTATTGTTGACAATTATCTATATGATAAATAAGTTGGGAGGCGAAACATTAAGCCCCTATCTTCCTCTGTGTTTGATGAATGCTATTTGTTCAAAAGATATGCTTTGAGTGTTAGCAATCATGGAAGACTCTATGATAGTTGGGTATGTGGGATTTGCTAAATCACAGCTCTTACATAGAACCTTCCTGAAAATAAGACGAATTGCAATTGTTTGGTGACTAAAAGCATAGTTTGCTAGTTTTTAAGAAACTTTATGGTCTATACGTTAACTTGTGAATAGCTTGCTACTTGATCATGAGAAGTTTTATGAGATGACCTACTGTTTATGATATATATGATGCTAGAAAAAGTGTTTGGAACTATCATTGATCAAACTTGTGCACTTGCTAGCATTCACACTTCATAAATTATTTCTTTTATCATTTACCTACTCGAGGACGAGCAGGAATTAAGCTTGGGGATGCTGATACGTCACCGACGTATCTATAATTTATGAAGTATTTATGCCATGTTTACAACAATTCCATATGATTTTGGTATCATTTGATTAGAACTAACCCGGACTGACGTTGTTTTCAGACAACTACAGTGGTGCTGTTTTTGTGCAGAAATAAAAGTTCTCGGAATGGGCTGAAAATTTACGGAGAATATTTTTGGAAAATATAAAAAATACTGGAGCAAAAAGATATCGGAGAGGAGTCCCGAGGCAACCACAAGTGTTGGGGCGCCCCCCCAGGGCGCGCCCCTTGTCTTGTGGGCCCCTCGTGGGCCCCCTTGACTTGTCCTCGACGCCAACACCTCCTATAAATCCCAAAAACCCCAGAAGAAAACCTAGATCAGGAGTTCCGCCACTGCAAGCCTCTGTAGCCACGAAAATCAATCTAGGCCCTCTCCGGCACCCTGCCGGAGGGGGCCATTGAGGGAGTCCTGGACTAAGGGGTCCTCGGGCGTCCGGCCTGTTGGACATGGGCCGGACTAATGGGCTGTGAAGATACAAGACATGAGACTCTCTCCCGTGTCTGGATGGGACTCTTCTTGTCATGGAAGGCAAGCTTGGCGACCAAATATGAAGATTCTTTTCTCTGTAACCGACTTTGTACAACCCTAGTCCCCTCTGGTGTCTATATAAACCGGAGGGCTTAGTCCGGAAACAGAGATAGTCATATAGGCTAGACTTCTAGGGTTTTAGCCATTACGATCTCGTGGTAGATCAACTCTTGGAATACTCATATTCATCAAGATGAATCAAGCAGGAAGTAGGGTATTACCTCCATAGAGAGGGCCCGAACCTGGGTAAACATTGTGTCCCCCGTCTCTTGTTACCATCAATCCTAGACGCACAGTTCGGGACCCCCTACCCGAGATCCGCCGGTTTTGACACCGACATTGGTGCTTTCATTGAGAGTTCCACTGTGTTGTCCTCAAGAGGTTTGATGGCTCCTTCAATCATCCACAACAATGTTGTCCAAGGAGAGGTCTTCCTCCCCAGACATATCTTCGTCTTCGGCGGCTTCGCACTACGGGCCAACTCGCTTGGCCATCTGGAGCAGATCGACAGCTACGCCCCTGGCCATCAGGTCAGATTCGGGAGCTTGAACTATGTCGCGGACATCCGTGGAGACTTCATCTTCGACGGATTTGAGACCACGGCAGCCGCTCCCTACCCCTACGATGAACATGATTTAAATCTGTCATCGAGCCATACCCAGGAAGTTGCACCTGTAACCGCTCTAGCCTTAGATTTGGAGCAGATCACGCCATCCGAGGACGGGAAGCTCAACCCTGCCACGGAGGCCGCAGTCTCCGCGGTGTTGGAGCCACACACATACCTAACCTCGGGTGATGTCCGCGTCATCGGAACGTCGGACTCGTTTTCGGCTATAAGTTCCGAACCATGTGCGTCCGCATACGTCAAGCAGGATCGGTCGTCAATCACCGAATTCAGCGCCACAGACATCTTCAGGCACTCGCCTTTAGGCGACGTGCTGAACTCATGAAAAAAATCTGTCCCTAGCGGGGGACTCACAATCGAATTGTATCCGGTTCGAACTGGAGGCTGATGACGGGGAATGTCGCTTCCCACCCGCCACCCACTATATAGCCACTGTCGAGGACTTAACCGAGATGCTCGATTACGGCTCCGAAGACATCGACTGTATGGACGACGATGCAGATGAGGAGCACAGCCAAAACCCGCCGTTCACCGGACGCTGGACGGCCACGTCCTCGTACGATGTATACATGGTGGATATACCTAAAGAGAATAACGTCGAGGACAAGGAAAAACCAGTCGAGGATGAGCCTCCTAAGACACAACCAAAGCGCTGGCGTCAGCGGCGCCGCTCTAAATCCCGCCGCAACAAAGACAGCAACACCGGCACAGGAGACGATCATACTCCGGACGGTGCCGAAGACAGAGAAGATCCTGACGAACAAACGGCCGAACAGGACGGTCGGGAAGATGGGCAAGTTAGCCCTGATGAACATGCCATAAATGACGATTCGGAGGGCAGCACTTATCTTCCACCCTCCGAGGATGAGACGAGCCATGGCAACGAGGATTTTATCATGCCTGAAGAGCCTCTCGAGCAAGAGCGCTTCAAGCGCCAACTAATAGCCACTTCAAGGAGCCTGAAAAAGAAGCAGCAGCAGCTTCAAGCTGACCAAGATCTGCTCAACGACAGATGGACTGATGTCCTAGCAGCCAAAGAATACGGCCTTAAGCGCGCAGCCAAAAGTTACCCGCAGCGCAAATTGCTACCTCAGTTCGATGACGAGGCGCCGAAGCCCGTACCATCATCGCGCAATGCGGCTGACCGACCACTACGCGGTCGGGATAAAGCGGCACCTCAAGCCGAACACCAGCCCGCCCCACCTCGCCGTAAAGGCAGAGATAAAGTAGCTCGGTGAGGGAGTCTTGGATTAGGGGGTCCTCGGACAGCCGGACTATATCCTTTGGCCGGACTGTTGGACTATGAAGATACAAGATTGAAGACTTCGTCCCATGTCCGGATGGGACTCTCCTTGGCGTGGAGGGCAAGCTTGGCAATACGGATATGTAGATCTCCTCCCTTGTAACCGACTCTGTGTAACCCTAGCCCCCTCCGATGTCTATATAAACCGGAGGGTTTAGTCCGTAGGACAACAACAATCATACCATAGGCTACTGTCTAGGGTTTAGCCTCTATGATCTCGTGGTAGATCAACTCTTGTAGTACTCATATCATCAAGATCAATCAAGCAGGAAGTAGGGTATTACCTCCATCGAGAGGGCCCGAACCTGGGTAAACATTGTGTCCCCCGCCTCCTGTTACCATCCGCCTTAGACGCACAGTTCGGGACCCCCTACCCGAGATCCGCCGGTTTTGACACCGACATTGGTGCTTTCATTGAGAGTTCCACTTTGCCGTCACCGTAAGGCTTGATGGCTCCTTCGATCATCGGCAACGATGCGATCCAGGGTGAGGTTTTCCTCCCCGGACAGATCTTCGTATTCGGCGGCTTCGTACTACGGGCCAACTCGCTTGGCCATCTGGAGCAGATCGATAGCTACGCCCCTGGCCATCAGGTCAGGTTTGGAAACTTGAACTATACTGTCGACATCCGCGGGGACTTGATCTTCGACGGATTCGAGCCCATGTCAGGTGCGCCGCACAATCAACATGATTTAGCTCTGCCGTCGGACAGTGTTCGGGAGATCACACCTGCAACCACTCCCGCCCTCAATCCGGAACAAATTGCGCCATCTGAGGACGGGTGGATGGACCCCGCCTCGGAGGCCGCACACTCGATGGCGATAGAGCCGAATACTAATTCACCTCCTACGAGACCCGTGTTGTCGAATTGTTGGATTCGTCCCCGGCCACGGACTCCGAGCCGCCTGCGTCCGTGCCCATCAAATCCGATTGGGCACCGATCATGGAGTTTACCTTCGCGGATATCTTTCAGCACTCGCCTTTTGGCGACGTACTAAACTCGTTGAAGTCTCTCTCCCTGTCAGGAGACCCTTGGTCGAACTATGTCCAGCTAGAATGGGATGCGGACGACGAAGAAATTCGCGCCCCATCCACCACCCATTTAGTAGCCAGTGTCGATGATTTAACCGACATGCTCGACTTCGGCTCCGAAGACATCGACGGTATGGACGACGATGCAGGAGACGAACAAGAACCACCGCCCACAGGGCGCTGGACTGCCACCTCATCGTATGAAATATACATGGTGGACACTCCCAAAGAAGGGGATGGCGGTAAGACAACGGAGGATAATCCCTCCAAGTAGCAACCCAAGCACCGACGTCAGCGGCGCCGCTCTAAGTCTCGCCATAGCAAAAGCAGCGATACCGACACAAGAGACAATAACGCTCCGGATAGTGCCGAAGACGACGATAATCCCCTCCAGCCAGACCTCGAGCGGGAGGATGAACAAGCTAGCCCTCCGGAACAGGCCGCAAACGGAGAATCAGAGGATGATAATTACATGTCTGTCTTCGAAGACGAAGTGAGCCTCGGCGACGAAGATTTATCGTGCCTGAGGATCCCATCGAGCAGGAGCGCTTCAAGCGCCGGCTTATAGCCACAGCAAACAGCCTGAAGAAAAAGCAACAACAGCTTCGAGCTGATCAAGATCTGCTAGCGGATAGATGGACTGAAGTCCTGGCAGCCGAGGAATAAGAACGCGAGTGCCCAACCAAGAGTCACCCAAAGCGCAGGTTGCTACCTCAACTCGAGGAGGAAGCATTGAAACCTACATCAGCAGCGTATGATGCGGCTGATCGGCCACCTCGTGGTCGAGACAGAGAGGCATTTCAGCCCGAAGTCCAGCCCGCACCCCGCCACCATTCAAACAAAAATACCAAGGCCCGGGGCAACACGCGGGACCTGCGAGACGTATTGGAAAACAAGGAAAAACATGCAAGATCGATCTACGGATCACGGGGGCGCGCACCAACGCGGGACGATGACCGTCACGCCGGATACACTAAAACCAAATCCGGCTGGGCTGAATACAACAGACAAGACTCGTATGAACTGCGTCGTGATATAGCCAGACACAAAGGCGCCGCACACCCCCTATGCTTCACTGATGAGGTAATGGATCACGAATTCCCAGAGGGTTTTAAACCCGTAAACATTGAATCATATGATGGTACAACAGATCCCATGGTATGGATCGAGGATTTCCTCCTCCACATCCACATGGCTCGCGGTGATGATCTACATGCCATCAAGTACCTCCCACAAAAACTCAAAGGACCAGCTCGGCATTGGCTGAATAGCTTGCCAGTAGACTCCATTGGTAGTTGGGAGGATTTGGAAGATGCATTCCTTGACAACTTCCAGAGCACTTATGTGCGACCACCGCATGCTGATGACTTGAGCCATATAACTCAGCAGCCAGGGGAATCAGCCAGGCAATTCTGGACCCGGTTCCTAACTAAGAAAAACCAAATTGTCGACTGTCCAGATGCAGAGGCCTTAGCGGCATTTAAGCATAACATCCGTGACGAGTGGCTCGCCCGGCACCTCGGCCAGGAGAAGCCGAAGTCTATGGCAGCCCTCACGACGCTCATGACCCACTTTTGCGCGAGCGAAGACAGCTGGCTGGCTCGCAGCAACAACACATCAGGAAGTCCTGGCACTTCAGATACAAAGGATACTAACGGCAGACCACGTCGTAACAGACACAAGCGCCGCAACAACGGCGACAACGCCGAAGACACGGCAGTCAATGCCGGATTCAGCGGCTCTAAATCCGGTCAGTGGAAGAAGCCGTTCAAAAGAAGCAATCCGGGCCCATCCAGTTTGGACCGCATACTCGATCGCTCATGTCAAATTCACGGCACCCCCGATAAGCCAGCCAATCACACCAACAGAGAATGCTGGGTGTTCAAGCAGGCCGGCAAGTTGAATGCCGAAAACAGGGACAAGGGGCTGCATAGCGACGACGAGGAGCCTCGGCCGCCGAACACAGGAGGACAGAAGAGGTTCCCTCCACAAGTGAAAACGGTGAACATGATATACGCAACCCACATTCCCAAGAGGGAAAGGAAGCGTGCACTAAGGGACGTCTATGCGATGGAGCCAGTCTCCCCAAAGTTCAACCCATGGTCCTCTTGTCTGACCACCTTCAATCGCAGGGACCACCCCACTAGTATCCGTCATGGCGGATCTACCGCATTGGTCCTTGACCCCATCATCGATGGATTTCACCTCATTCGAGTCCTTATGGACGGCGGCAGCAGCTTGAACCTGCTATATCAGGATACAATGCGCAAAATGGGTATAGACCCCTCGAGAATCAAACCCACTAAAACCACCTTTAAAGGTGTCATCCCAGGTGTAGAGGCCCATTGCACGGGCTCAATCACACTGGAAGTGGTCTTCGGATCTCCGGACAACTTCCGAAGCGAGGAGTTAATTTTCGATATCGTCCCGTTCCGCAGCGGCTATCACGCACTGCTCGGGCGAACCGCATTTCCCAGATTCAATGCGGTACCGCATTATGCATACCTCAAGCTCAAAATGCCAAGACCTCGTGGGGTTATAACAGTCAATGGAAACACAGAACGCTTGCTCCGCACGGAGGAGCACACTGCGGCCCTCGCAGCTGAGGCACAAAGCAGCCTTTTAAGGCAAACCGCTAATTTGGCGATAAAGCCCCCGGATACCTTCAAGCGAGTCCGGAGTAACCTGCAACAGGATTGCCTGGCACGTTCGGAGCTCGCCTAGCAATTCGGCCCCAGTCCTAGTCCCAATCAAGCGACGAAATCTGTGCTGTGCGTACATAATTACGCACTAAAAATACCATGGGCATAGGTGGGGGCACGACTAGGGCACGTCCCACAATGCGGCTCAACCGCCTCAGGGGCTGTATATCTTTATCATTTTTTCTCTTTCAGGACCTTACTCTCTGGAAGCCCCTCTTTGGCAGTCTGATTGCTAGACACATTACGGGAAGGAAAAACCAAGGAGGCAAGAAGCTAAGACGTACAAGGGAATCCCCAGGTGGTCTCTAATAAAGATCGAAGTACCCGTTTTAAATACCCATACGCAACTTGCCCTTGGATAGGATATGTTAAATAGTCCTATTTTTTGCTTACTGCACTACTTGTATCAGTACGCTTCGACGTATTATTTAAATAACAATGCATAGGATTAGTCTATTATTGGATTACCCTTCCCTTTTTTCCTTGCCTGTTTACGACAAATTGCACCCGTACATTCTGGTACGACCAGTACGCCAGGGGCTTCAGTATACCCCATAATACGGCGTGAGAAGTCCGAACACTTTAGACAGTGCGGCACCCCGAACTTATAACATTATATGCATCAGCTCCGAATCATGTCTTGGGTCAATAGTTGGGTTTGCCCAGCTCCCATGTTTTGGTACCTTACGTTCCGCAATATCGGCTAAGGTAGCGCTGGGAGAACTACTGCGATTATGTCCCGGTTCTTCCGGACGAGCACCTCAGTAGAGAAAGCCGAAAACTGACTGTCATGATAAGGCGAGAGCTGGTCCCTGTTTGAGAGGTCTCAAGTCCTTAAAGACTTTTTCTGCTTCGGGCGAGGAGTCGGCCTTGCCCGACTTAGGAGTATATAGCGCCCCAAATTTGGCCTTCCGAATACTAGGGGCTTCGTGAAAATTTAAAATTGTAGACTTCTATGGCTAAGTGAGAGTGATAAAGCCTTATAGCCCGATTGCCTGGTTCGTTGTGCTGAACACCTCCCTCGAAGGACCCAAAATTGGGGTAAAGAGTGCTCAGGTTTATCCCGAACACCCCAGTACTAGTTACATGGGGGCAGAAGCCGACAACTGGCCAACTCTCAGATTTTATAAACGGCCGCACAGAAGGTAATATTTTAAATTCACAAGCGTTGCATAGCGCAAATGAACTCGTTTCATATTACAGGATCACATGAGTACATTCATTCGAATATTACATCCTTAGTACATTCCTCCGCCACAAGGCGAGAACCCTTCAGGACACTGTTATAATACATTTCGGGGTGGCGATGCTCCTTGCCTTCCGGCGGCCCCTCCTTCACCAGCTTCTCGGCGTCCAGCTTCGCCCAGTGCACCTTTGCCCAGGCAAAAGCCCTGTGCGCACCCTCGATGCAGACGGACCGCTTTATGACTTCAAGCCGTGGGCAGGCATTCACAAGCCGCCTCACCAGGCCGAAGTAGCTATCAGGCAGGGGATCGCCAGGCCACATTCGGACTATAAGACCCTTCATGGCCTATTCGGCTGCCTTGTGGAGCTCGACCAGTTGCTTCAGCTGGTCGCTCAATGGCATGGGGTGTTCGGTCCCGGTATACTGAGACCAGAACAACTTCTTCGTTGAGCTCCCCTCCTCGGCCCAGTAGAACTCCGCGACATCTCACACACTACGGGGTAGATCTGCGAACGCTCCTGGAGAGCTCCGAACTCGGGTAAGTAAAAGGAAATTTTCTTTCACATGCTTGCTTTGCATAATGAATGCCTTACCCGCCGCTATCTTCTTAACCGCCTCAATTTCCTGGAGGGCCTTTTGGGCTTCGGCCTTGGCGTGTTGCGCGCTTTCGAGGGCCTTCGCAAGCTCGGACCCTTGCATCTTAGAGTCACGCTCCAAGGACTCATGCTTTTGGACGAGGGCCTGGAGCTCTTGCTGCACCTCGCCTACTCGGGCCTCTTGTTTCTCTCGCTCGATGTGCTCCTAGGCCGCCTTGTCCTCGGCCTCCGACAGCACCTTCTTCAGGGTCGCCACTTCGGTCGTGGCCCCTAGCAAAATTCATGACGATCCTATGATCTAAGCAACCACCCTTGTTTTTTCTTATCAATATACAGACAGGGTATAACTTACCTTTGTTCTCTTCGAGCTGCCTTTTGGCAAGGCCGAGCTCTTCCTTGGAGCACTCAAGGTCCCGCTTCAGTGCGGCGACCTCCGCAGTACGTGCGGCAGAGGCTAGCAGTGAAGCCTGCATATGCACATAGACATATTTCGGTTAGACTCCTGCGATTATTATTTGATCCTCTATTCGGCTTTTCTTCGCAAACCCCAAACAGAGCATCAGGGGCTAGTGTCTATGTGGTAACATTCTCTTATAATCTAGTTACTTACCTCAAAGCCTGTTAGGAGGCTGGCACATGCTTCAGTCAGTCCGCTCTTGGCGGATTGAACCTTCTTGACCACCACACTCATGATAGTGCGGTGTTCTTCGTCGATGGAAGCGCCGCGAAGCGCTTCCAGCAAGTTGTCCGATGCCTCTGGATGGAGAGAGTCCATCAGCACAGGCGGCTTGACCCTCTTAGCGAGGGGTTTCCTGACAGAGTCCGGAACCACCGGAGGTTCCGGCGCAGCATTCGACTGGGGGCCGAACTTGCTACCCCCATCATCAGAGCCCATGGGAGTCTTGCTCCCCTTGCGCCCAGCAACCGGAAGGTCTCCTTGAGGCGCCTCCAGGACTACCTCCCCTCGGCTTGGTGCCCTTTGAGACAACACTTCGACGTTGTCCATAGGGCGAGGGAGGAGGCGGTCGGAAGTGAATCACTGTTCAGATCTGACGGGTCCAAAGAACCATCCGATGAAGATACGTCGATATGGGCTCGGGACAGACTGCATAATCATGTTCGGCGTGATGAGAAGCAATTCAATAAAACATACCAAGAATTATTATGGTATCCGGATACTTACGACTTCGCCAGGGGCTTGTCCCTGGGCAACCACTCCTCTTCGCTGAAGGCGGCGGCGGTGGAGTTGTCCGGAAGGAGGGTTCTTCCCTTCTTGGACCCTTCGGCTGCCCCGGACGGGGCGGCCTTCCTTTTCTTGTCTCCCCCGGCTAGGGGGAGAACTTTCCTCTTTGTCCTCCTCGTTTTTGGACGATGAGTCCGATATAACCTTGCGCCGGAGACCCTTCCTGGTCCCCGTGGCCTTCTTTTTGGACTTCTTCTCCGGCACCTCATAAGGTGCCGGAACCAGCATCTCCGTTAGGAGAGCATCTGCTGGATCTTCGGGCAGGGGAGCCGGACAATCGATCCGCTCCGCTGTCGCTACCCAGTCCTATTAAACGGCGTGGAGGCTTAAATCCCGCGCGTAGTTATACTGGGGAAATGAACATCTTATAAGATATAAAAGACTTACCAGATTTGCAGGGCGCTTTGCGCTGAGTCCGCGGTCCTTGGTAAGGGGAGGTGGTACCTCGGCGCCCTTGAACAGCAGCTTCCAGATGTCCTTGTGCATCGTGTCGAAGAGCTCTCGCAGTGTCTGGTGCTCGGCCGGGTCGAACTCGCACAAGGTGAATGCCCATCTTTGACACGTGAGGATTCGGCGGAAGGGCATGACTTGGACCACGTTGACGAGCTTGATTTTCTTGCTCATCATGTTTTTGATGCATGTCTGGAGTCCGGTCAGCTCTACCGGGGAACCCCAGGAAAGGCCCTTCTCTTTCTAGGAGGTGAGCCGCATGGGGATTCCGGATCGAAATTTGGGGGCCGCCACCCAGTTGGTGTCGCGCAGCTCGGTGATGTAGAACCACCCCGATTGCCACCCCTTTATGGTCTCCACATAGGAGCCTTCGAGCCAGGTGACGTTGGGCATTTTTCCCACCATGGAGCCTCCGCACTCCGTTGCTGGCCGACCACCACCTTCGGTTTAACATTGAAGGTCTTCAGCCACAAGCCGAAATGTGGCTTGATGCGGAGGAAGGCCTCGCACACGACGATAAACGCCGAGATGTTGAGGATGAAATTTGGGGCCAGATCGTGAAAGTCCACCCCGTAGTAGAACATGAGCCCGTGGACAAATGGGTGGAGGGGAAATCCCAGTCCGCGGATGAAGTGGGTAAGGAAAACCACCCTCTCATGGGGTTCTGGAGTAGGGATGATCTGCCCCGCATCTGGCAGCCGGTGCGCGAATCCGCGGCCAGGTATCCGGCTCCCCGCAGCTTTGTGATGTTCTCCTCCGTAACGGAGGAGACCATCCACTTGCCTCCCGCTCCGGACATGCTTGTAGTGCTTTGAAGAGAAAAACGCGAACTTGGGCGCTGGAGCTCGAGTGCGCAAGAATGGATGAGCAAGGAGGAAGAAGGCGTGGGTGAAAAGGGTGAATCCTTGTCCCTTTATAAGGGCGGAAGAAGCTATGCGCCTCCCCACCTACCTGGTAAAATCGCTTATTCCCCAAGCGCCGTAATTGATGGTGCGGTTGGGTTACCCACACCCGTATTGATGAGAATCCCGTGATAAGGGGACACGATCTCTGCTTCGACAAGACGTGCCAAGGAAACCTCCTCGCAATATGTGTAGTGGCTGGTTGTGAAAAAAACGGTTTGAATAATGACCGGGCCGTGGTATGATGTCATGTTGCAAATGCATCAGTAGATTAGATTTGTGGAAATATTATTCTCTCTACGGTGGTATGTGGAATTTGTTTTGCACCTCACAGGATCCTGCAAAAGCGGAGTCCAAAAAAGCACGAGTCGGGTCGGGGCTGTCGTTAGGGTCACTCCTTCTTATGCCGGGAGATGGCAGTTATCTATATTTAGAAATAATAGGGAGATGCCATCCATCTACACGACACGATAGCTTAAGCAAAGAATAGAGAGAGCTAAGCTAGAATACAAACAAAAAAGATATTCCACTAGCGTAGGCCTACCATAGTCTTTAGCTTTGAGTGATCCAATCATTGGTGAATGGGTTCAGTAAGGTAGAAGGAAAGGGCCCCTCCCGACCTGGGAAATTCAAAATCTTCTATTGAGTATTCGGAGGAGGAACCCACCTTGCAATGCCGAAGACAATCTGCGCGCCGGACTCATCATCATTGAAGCCTGGTTCAGGGGCTACTGAGGGGGTCCTGGATTAGGGGGTCCTCGGACAGCCGGACTATATCCTTTGGCCGGACTGTTGGACTATGAAGATACAAGATTGAAGACTTCGTCCCGTGTCCGGATGGGACTCTCCTTGGCGTGGAGGGCAAGCTTGGCAATATGGATATGTAGATCTCCTCCCTTGTAACAGACTCTGTGTAACCCTAGCCCCCTCCGGTGTCTATATAAACCGGAGGGGTTTAGTCCGTAGGACAACAACAATCATACCATAGGCTAGCTTCTAGGGTTTAGCCTCTACGATCTCGTGGTAGATCAACTCTTGTAATACTCATATCATCAAGATCAATCAAGCAGGAAGTAGGGTATTACCTCCATCGAGAGGGCCCGAACCTGGGTAAACATTGTGTCCCCCGCCTCCTGTTACCATCCGCCTTAGACGCACAGTTCGGGACCCCCTACCCGAGATCCGCCGGTTTTGACACCGACACTCGGGGCTATACATATGACCTTCGACAAGACCTGGACAGTAGAGCAGGACATACCAGATCGATCTACGGATCGCGAGGACGTGCCCCGACACGTGACGACGGCTACCTATTCGGATGTGACAAACTGAGTCACGCCCGGGCCGAAAACCGCAGACGGACTCCATCCGAGCTAGGTCGCGACGTGGCCCGATACAGAGGCGCCGTACACCCTCTTTGCTTCACTGACGAAGTAATGGACCATGAATTCCCAGAAGGGTTCAAACCCGTAAATATTGAATCATACGATGGAACAACTGATCCCGCGGTTTGGATCGAGGAATTTATTCTCCACATCCATATGGTCCGTGGAGATGACCTTCACGCCATCAAATACCTCCCACTCAAACTCAATGGGCCAGCTTGGCACTGGTTAAACAGTCTACCAGAAAATTTTATTGGCAGCTGGGAGGACTTGGAAGAAGCCTTCCTTGACAACTTCCAAGGTACATATGTCCGGCCACCAGATGCCGATGACTTAAGTCATATAGTTCAACAGCCTGGAGGGTCAGCAAGGAAATTCTGGACTAGGTTCCTAACCAAAAAGAACCAGATCGTCGACTATCCAGATGCCGAAGCCCTAGCGGCCTTTAAACACAGCATCTATGACGAATGGCTCGCCCGCCACCTCGGCCAGGAAAAGCCGAAGTCCATGGCAGCACTCACGGCACTCATGACCCGCTTTTGTGCGGGTGAGGATAGTTGGCTGGCCCGTAGCAAAAACACAGCAAGTGAAACGGCACCTCTGAGGTAAAAAATAGCAATGGCAAGCTCCGACGCAGCAGACACAAACGCCGAAGTAATGGTGACAACACCGATGACACGACAGTCAATGCTGGATTCAGTGGCTCCAAGTCCGGTCAGCGGAAGAAGCCATACAAAAGAAACAACTCGGGGCAATCCAGCTTGGACCGCATACTCGACCGTCCGTGCCAGATCCATGGCACCCCAGACAAACCAGCCAATCATACCAACAGAGATTGTTGGGTTTTCAAACAGGCCGGCAAGTTAAACGCCAAGAACAAGGAAAAGGGATCGCAAAGCAAGGACGACGATGAGGAGCCCCGGCAACCGAACACAGGAGGATAGAAGAAGTTTCCCCCTCAGGTCAAAACGGTAAACATGATATATGCTACACACATCCCCAAGAGGGAGCGCAAGCGCGCGCTCAGGGACGTCTATGCGATAGAGCCAGTCGCCCCAAAATTCAATCCATGGTCTTCATGCCCGATCACCTTTGATCGTCGGGATCATCCGACCAGTATCCGTCATGGCGGTTCGGCCGCACTGGTCCTCGACCCAATCATTGATGGATTCCACCTAACGCGAGTCCTCATGGACGGTGGTAGCAGCCTCAATCTGCTCTATCAGGATACAACGTGCAAGATGGGCATTAACCCATCACGGATCAAGCCCACAAAGACTACCTTTAAAGGAGTCATACCGGGTGTAGAAGCCCGCTGTATGGGCTCAATCACACTCGAGGTTGTCTTCGGATCTCCGGATAACTTCCGAAGTGAAGAGTTAATCTTCGATATCGTCCCCTTTCGCAGCGGCTATCACGCACTGCTGGGATGAACGACATTCGCTTCATTCAATGCGGTGCCTCACTATGTTTACCTCAAGCTCAAGATGCCTGGACCACGTGGCGTCATAACAGTCAATGGAAACACGGAACACTCCCTTCGCACCGAGGAGCACACCGCCGCCTTAGCAGCAGAAGTACAGGGCGGCCTTTTCAAGCAGAACCTTAATTCTTCGGCCGCACTCCCGAACACTGTCAAGAGAGTCCGGACTATTCTGCAGCAGGATAGCTCGGCTCATCAAGAGCTCGACTAGCAATTTGGCCTCTGTCCCAGTCCTGATCAAGTGGTGGCATTCGCACCGCGCGTACATAATTACGCACTCAAAATACCATGGGCATAGACGGAGGCATAACTAGCTTGTGATCCATAATACGGCTCGAC
Organism: Triticum aestivum; assembly: GCF_018294505.1. Classification (NCBI taxonomy): domain Eukaryota; kingdom Viridiplantae; phylum Streptophyta; class Magnoliopsida; order Poales; family Poaceae; genus Triticum; species Triticum aestivum. The sequence continues at coordinate 492,477,330 of NC_057808.1, read as the reverse complement.
CGCTCCCGGACACATATACTTTCACTATTTCTTCTTTTTCCTTTTCAGGTTTCTTTCCCACAGGCCTTCCCTGATGGCTCGATCGCAGGTCCTTTCGAAGGACAAATACACCAAGTCGGCAGTCAGCTTGGACGTAGAGGGGAATTTCTAGGTGGTTTCTTTAATGACCACTCTACCTGTTTTCAGGGCCCACACACAGCTCTCCCTTGGTTGTGGCATGTTAAATAGCCTGTTTCTTATTGCACTATTTGTATCAATACGCTTTGACGTATTAATCAAATCATAATGGAAACAGTTTGCGGCCCAATTTTTAGGGCCCCTGCTCATTACCTTTGCTCCTTTTCTGTTTCCCTTTTTCTATTAATAACCTTATCAGATAGCACCCGTACACTATCGTACGTTTTAATTTGCCAGGGGTTCATAGCGCCCCGCACTGCGGCAACAAAGTCCGAACACTTTTTACAGTATAGTTCGGCACCCTGAATTTAGCACTATATGTATTGGCTCCGAATCATGTCTTTGGTCAATAGTTGGGTTGCCCGGCTCCTGTGCTTGCTACCTTACGTTCCGCTATATGGGCTAAATGTAGTAAAGGGAGAACTACTGCGATTGTGCCTTGGTTTACCCAAAGGAGCACCTCAGTAGAGAATGCCGAAAACTGACTGTCATGATGCGGCGAGAGCCGGTCAGCTCTTCGGAGGTCTCAAATCCTCAGAGATTTTTTCCGCATTATGCGAGGGATTGGTACTTGTCCGATCAGGTGTTTACAGCTTCCTAGTTCGAATACCAGGGGCTGTTGTCGGTGTCAAAACCGGCGGATCTCGGGTAGGGGGTCCCGAACTGTGCGTCTAAGGCGGATGGTAACAGGAGGCGGGGGACACGATGTTTACCCAGGTTCGGGCCCTCTCGATGGAGGTAATACCCTACTTCCTGCTTGATTGATCTTGATGATATGAGTATTACAAGAGTTGATCTACCACGAGATCGTAGAGGCTAAACCCTAGAAGGTAGCCTATGGTATGATTGTCATTGTCCTACGGACTAAACCCTCCGGTTTATATAGACACCGGAGGGGGCTAGGGTTACACAGAGTCGGTTACAAGGGAGGAGATCTACATATCCGTGTTGCCAAGCTTGCCTTCCACGCCAAGGAGAGTCCCACCCGGACACGGGATGAAGTCTTCAATCTTGTATCTTCATAGTCCAACAGTCCGGTCAAAGGATATAGTCCGGCTGTCCGAGGACCCCCTAGTCCAGGACTCCCTCAGTAGCCGCTAAACCAGGCTTCTATGATGATGAGTCCGGCGCGCAGATTGTCTTCGGCATTGCAAGGCGGGTTCTTCCTCCGAATACTCCATAGAAGATTTTGAACACAAGGATAGTGTCCGGCTCTGCAAAACAATTTCCACATACCACCATAGAGAGAATAATATTTCCACAGATCTAATCTGCTGACAGCTTTTCTAAACGTGACGTTCTGCCGTGATCTGGTCATGACGAACCATTATTCCGAGCCTGCCACCGGACGTGTTGCGAGGCGGTTTTGTTCGCATGTCTTGTCGAAGCAGAGATCATGTCCCTCTTTTCACGGGATTCTCATCAATACGGGTGTGGGTAACCCAATCGTGCCTGCTGGTATGACTCTTCGATTTTAGGCAAGTTCCAGACGGTCGTGCGGAGGGCGCTTGATATTTACCCTCTTTATAAAGGGGTCAAGGCTTATCCTTTTCTTCTTGCGCTCAATCTTTCCCTTCTCCCACCTCGAATTCTAGTACCCAAGGCGGAGGCCAAGCGCTTCGGACCTTCAATCATGTCTGGATCCAACCTTCAAGGCCGGTGGATGGCCTCCTCTGTCACAGAGGAGGACATCAAGAAGCTAAGAGAAGCCAGGTATCTGACCGCCAAAATCTCGCACAGGCTGCCTGCTCAAGGGCAGGTCATCCCCACTCCCGAACCCAACGAGAGTGTCGTATTTATTTCCCACTTCCTCCGAGGGCTAGGCTTTAGTCTTGATCCCTTTGTTAGAGGGCTTATGTTCTACTACGGGCTCGATTTCCATGATTTGGCTCCGGATTCCATCCTTCACATCTCATCGTTCATCGTCGTGTGTGAAGCCTTCCTCCGCATCACCCACACTTCGGCTTATGGCTCAAGACCTTCAATGTGGAGCCGAAGATGATTGAGGGGCGACACATAGAGTGCGGAGGCGCCATAATAAACAAAGGCGCCGATGCTCCATGGCCAAAGGGTTCCTTCCCGGAGACATCCAAGTTATTGCAGTGGGAGTGGTTTTACATCACCGCTCCCCGAAGCGCTAAGTGGGTAGCTGCCCCCGCCTTCCATCTGGGCCCCCCGCCACAATTGGCGTCATGGGTCAACAAAGGGCTGGACTGGGGGCCAGCTAATGATGTGCCGACATTGCAGAGCCGCATCCGAGATCTCTTCAAGGGAGATGTCAGCCTTGTCAAGGTAATGCAAGTCATGCTAGTTCATCGGGTCCTGCCATGCCAACGTCGACCTCTCCGTATGTGGGAGTTCAACCCGGAAGGACCGCGAACTATTCAGCAATTGTTCGGCGCGACGCTCGAAGAGATGTATGGATTGTTCTTCGGATCACGAATAAAGTGTCCGGACACCACCGAGGATGCAGGTCTGAACTGCAATCGTCCAGACACCCAAGTAAGTAATTATGCGGCCGAACACGTTGTCTTTTAATTTATCACAACATCATTCTGAAAAGTCACCTTTTGACCAGGACTGGATAAAAAAGGCGAAGATGATCAGGTGTTCGGCCCCCCTTCCCGAAGGCTCACCGGATCCTGTACTAGCCAGGATGCTTGAGCTTGCGCCTTATCAAGCGCTATCAGGGAAAGATAAAGGGAGGAACAAAGAAGCTGAAAGCGAGCCTCACTCATTATTCATCCAAACCGGGGGAATTAGTGCCTCTGCGATGGAGGATAACTGGGAAGAAGAATCTAAAATTCCCTCTCCCCCAAGGAAGGAAGAGGGCCGCCTCTGAAGACTAGGAAACAATGGTTTTCAAACGAGGGAAGAAACCTTTGTCAGGGGGGCCTACCCCGGAGGGCATCCTTACCGCACAGTGCCTGCAAGGGGACCAGCCATCCACCGAGCTGTAAGTAAACAAAAGTACTTTATAGTAAATACACCCTGCTTCATTTATGAGAACAATAATCGAGACGTATGTCTTGTAGTTTGGATCGTAGCCCTTCTCGACAGAGTTCATCTTCGGGGGATCTTCTTCCGGAGATGATGGAGAGCGAAACGCCTCCCCGTGCCTCCCCGCCTCGTGAGGCGGACGACCCTGAGGCGTCATCACAGAGGATTTCTCCTGATCCGCCAAGGCCAGAAGGTAACCCTTCGGCCACCCGAAGTCCGGAGTATTCGGCTCCTAAGGAGGGCCACAAAAAGAGTCCGAGACTGTCCGCCACACGACCGGACGCACTGATGAGTCTTCTGGAGCAAGCGGCTATCTCAGAGGTGCATCGTACTCTAATGGGTATGGTGTTTGAGAGAATTTCATCCGCCGAAAGTGGGTTGCATGAAGCCTTTATGAGCCTGCTAAGAGGCTTTGAGGTACGCAAAGTAATATATATTTTTTGACGGTACCGCACACGCTAGGTGTGCCCTATGTAGATAGTAGCCCCTGAGACTCTGGTTGCTGTCGAAAAAGGCGGCAAACAGAGGATCATAGTCCCAGTTAATAACCGTGCTGCTTTCATGTGCAGACGGCTGAGGGTCCAGTGGCTAGCCGGACTGGTGAGTTTTCTGAACTGAAGCAGCAACTTGATGCGGCAGATGCCGACATTGTTCTAGTAAACAAGCGGCTTGACGAGGCACAGGGTATGTATTCTCCGGTGATCAACATATATTAAGAGGAGCATGATGCTAGTATCTGTAATATGCTGTGGCTACAGATGGAGCTGCCGCCGTGGAGACCCTTCGGGCTGAACTTGCCCGAGCCAAGGAACAAGCCCGGAAGAGTGATGTGGCCGCCCTAAAGGCGGTCGAAGAGCTAAGAGCCGAACAGGCTGCGCATTGCCAGAGCAAAGAGAAAATAGCCAAGATGGCTGTTGAGTTGAAAGATGCCGCCGACCGTTATGAGCTTCTTGAAAAGGAAAGCCAAACGAAGACGGCGGACCTGGAGAAAGCCATGGTAGCAGCCAAGGAAGCCCGCTCTAACATCAGAGCGGCAAAGGAGGAGCTACATCAAGCCGGAGATATCATGGCTGGGAAGCCCTTTTTGTTGCGGACGAAGTTCGGAGATCCTAAGTATGCCCTTCTGGATCAATTATGGAGTTCTGCAGATGAATACTTGGATTTGGCAGCGAGTGCTGCTGATGCGACCGAGTTTTTCAAAGATCAAAAAGTGGAAAAGCTGTTCTGGTCGCAGTTCAATGTTCCAGTGCGTCAGCTGCTGTTAAATGAGCAAATGGCCGAGTGGGCCGAGCTCCATAGGTTGTCCGGGCTTGCCATGAGGTCTGTTGTGGATCATCTTTGGCCGGAAGGACCAAGGACGAATAGTTATTTTGGCTTAGTGCAACGATTCCTTGGTGCTGTGCCGCATATCGACGCTGTGAAGAGGTCAGCGTGCATAGAGGGTGCGCGGATGGCTCTTGCCCGTGTCAAGACATACTGGGCAGAGATGGAGGCCATCGCTATTGCAACCCAGAGTTCGGCCGTAGGCCGGGTATCGGCCGAGCACTATTTTGAAGAAATCCTAGAAGGCGCTCGTTTAATAGAGGCTCAGTGCTAGAAGAGTATCATGTTCTAGTGACATGTATCCCAATTGTAAGAACAATGTTATTTGAATTATAAAGGCCGTGTTTATACTTTTGCCTGAAAGTATTATTATGCCTCCTGTGCGGTCATTTATGTATATATATATATATATAACCTGAAAGTTTACAGTCGTCGGCTTCAGCCCCCACGCATATAATGCGGGGGTGTTCGCAAAAGCGCGTGTTCACACTTGATCCAACATCTTGGTCCATTAAGGAGGTGGTAGCGCGGCGAACGAGGCAATCGGACTATATTGCTTTAACACTTTCACTTAACCATAGGAGTTTGATAGTGGGGCTACTATATAGCCCCTGGTATTTCCGCATCTATCCGAATACGGTGCGCGTACGTACATGACCGGGAAAACAAGTCGTTCGTTAATGCGGAGGAATCCTGAAGATTCCGATGAGTCATCGAGTGGTTGACCAGTCTCGCGCTTTATCATGACAGTCAGTTTTCAGCTTTCTCTACTGAGGTGCTTGTCCAGATGAACCAGGGCACAATCGCAGTAGTTCTCCCGCTGCCACCTTAGCCGATAGAGCGGAAAGTAAGGTAGCAAAACACGGGAGCCGAGCAAACCCAACATTTGACCAAAGACATGATTCAGAGCTGATGCATATAAGGCCAAACTCGCGACGCCGAACACTCCCTAAGGTATTCGGTCTTTACAACATATACCGGGTTGAGTAACGCCCTTGAACCCTGAATTTCCAGGTACGTGCATTAGTCTGACGTGGCGAAATGCCAATAACGCCAGCATCCCTCTCGGTTGTGTTGAGTATCCGGAGGGTGTGAAGCAACAAGAGACAGTAAGAAAGGTTTACACAGGGTCTTAATCTAAAAAGAAACCTTTGAGCGGGGCCTTGCTGCACGTCTACGCCTGTGTCTCCGTTGTGCCGTATCCTGGAAGGGTGTAGCACGATTATCATCTGTTAAAAGAGAAGAAGTTAGATGAAATTTTCCGTGCGAAAAATTGGTTATTCTTAATAAACCATTAAAATTCAAAATAAGGTCGAGCTGAACTGTAGACTTTGTTTTTTTACATGCGGGAAGCCCCTAGCACCGTCTACGGGGGTATATTCATCAACCCCATCTCAGGTTTATCTAAGCTGTTACAGCTAGTGGTACGCCGGACTCGTCTAGCCGTGTCCGCGGTCTTGACGAACGATTGTTTATGCTAGTTGGAGAGGCCATTTAGTGTTCGGCTGCTAAAGCTGCCGCACATTCTTCCGCGCGTAAGGAACGCTCAGTGTTTCCGCTAACTATGATGATGCCGCGTGGACGGGGCATCTTGAGCTTAAGATAAGCATAATGCTGTACTGCATTAAAATGAGCGAAGACCGTTCTTTTGAGTAGTGCTTGATAGCCGCTTCGGAATGGAGCGATGTCGAAGGTTAACTTTTCACTTCAGAAGTTGTCGGGGGAACCGAATACAACCTCTAGTATGAGAGAACCCGTGCAGCGGGCCTCTGGGCCTGGTATTACTCCTTTAAAGGTAGTATTGCTTTGGCTAATTCTCGTTGGGTCTATCCCCATTTTGCGGACTGTGTCCTGATATATCAGATTAAGACTACTGCCGCCGTCCATAAGGACTCGCGTGAGATGGTATCCGTTGATTATTGGGTCGAGCACCAAGGCAGCCGATCCTCTGTGTCGGACATTGGTCGGGCTATCCCTGCGATCAAAAGTGATCGGGCAGGCCGACCAAGGGTTGAACTTGGGGGTGACGGGCTCTACGCCGCATATGTCTCGGAGTGCGTGTTTGCTCCTCCTCTTCGTCACGTGAATCATGTTCACTGTTTTGACCTCTGGTGGGAACTTTTTCTGTCCCCCAGTGTTTTGCTGGCGAGGCTCATCCTCGTCTTCACTTGGTGTCTCCCTCCCCTTGTGTTCGGCGTTTAGCTTACCGGCCTGCTTGAAGACCCAGCATTCTCTGTGGGTGTGATTTGCAGGTTTATCGGAGGTGCCGTGAATCTGACATAATTTGTCTAGAATCTTGTTTAGGCTGGACGGTCCATCTCTGTTGCCTTTGAAAGGCTTTTTCTGTTGACCGGGTCGAGAGCCCCTAAATCCGGCGTTTACCGCCGTGTTGTCAGGGCTGTCTTCGTTATTTCGACGCTTGCTTTTACTGCGTCGTGGTTTTCCATTGCCATCCCTGACTTCAGATGTGCCTGGGTCGCTGGTGCTACTACGGGCCAGCCAGCTATCTTTGCCCGCGAAAAAGCGGGTCATAAGGCTTGTTAGGGCTGCCATTGTTCTCGGTTTTTCTTGGCCGAGGTGTCTGGCGAGCTATTCGTCTCGGACGCTGTGTTTGAAAGCTGCTAAGGCTTCGGCGTCCGGGCAGTCGATGATTTGGTTCTTCTTAGTGAGAAATCTGTTCCAAAGCTTTCGGGCTGACTCTCCGGGCTGTTGAATTATATGACTTAAATCGTCTGCATCCGGAGGTCGGACATAGGTCCCTTGAAAGTTAGCCCTGAGAGCATCCTCAAGCTCCTCCCAACTTCCAATTGAATTTTCGGGGAGGCTCTTCAGCCAGTGTCGAGCTAGTCCTTTCAGCTTGAGGGGCAAGTACTTGATGGCGTGGAGATCCTCTCCGCGAGCCATATGGATATGGAGGATGAAGTCCTCAATCTAGACCCCAGGGTCTGTCGTTTCGTCGTACGCCTCTATGTTCACGGGTTTGAATCCCTCTGGAAATTCGTGATCCAGCACCTCATCAGTGAAACATAGGGGGTGCGCGGCACCCCTGTATTTGGATGTGTCATGGCGTTCTGACGGTTGTAGTGTTCGGTTTTGATTATGCGCTGGACCGCGCTTCCTAGATCCGTAGATGGATCTGGTCACGCCGGCCTTTTGATGCAAGTCCTCGCGTGGATCGTGTGCTGACTTATGTGTGGCCTCGTTAGCCGCCCTATCGCAGCCACGAGGTGGTCGATCAGACCGGTCGGCCATTTTATTTTTCGGCTGTGTAGGCTCTAAGGCCTCATCATCGAATTCAGGCAACAGCTTGCGCTTTGGATAGCTCTTTGTGTGGCGACTACCACCATACTTTTCTTCAGTGCCGAGCACTTTGTTCCATCTACTGTTGAGCGTATTCTGCGCGGCCTTAAGCCTTTGCTTCTGCTTCTTCAGACTCCTCGCGGTGGCAATAAGCCTTCTATGGAGGTTCTCTTGTTCCAAGTGCCTTTCCGGGATGATGTGTGCATCGTCGTCCGGACTGTTTTCCTCTCCGGAGAGAGGTTGATGAGCTTTATCCTAGGCGTCGCCGTGATCGGACAGCAGCCCTGTACTATGTTCGACGTCCGCTGGTTCATCCTGCTCTGTCACTGGGTCCGTGTGGTCGTTGTTTCCTCTGGAGTCAATCGGGGTATTATTTTTTCTTGCGCTATTATCACTGTGTTTGCCAAGGCGGGATTTGGAGCGGCGCCTACGCCGTCGCTTTGGTTGCTTCTCGAGGGAACTATCCCTCGCTGCATCCTTCCGTTCCTCGTCATTGTTCTCTTTAGGTGTATCCACCATATATATATCGTGTGATGAAGTGGCTGTCCGGCGCCCTATGGGCGGTGGTTCCTGTTCCTCTCCTGCATCGTCGTCCATACCGTCGATGTCTTCGGAGTCGAAATCGAGCATGTCGGTTAAATTGTCGACAGTGGCTATTAAGTGGGTGGTGGGTGGGGAACGAATTTCTTCGTCGTCTGCTTCCCGTTCGGGCCGGACATAGTTCGGCCAAGGGCCTCCTGACAAGGAGAGAGACCTTAATGAATTTAGCACATCGCCAAAAGGCGATTGCTGAAAGATATCCGCGGAGGTAAACTCCATGATCGGCGCCCAATCAGATTCGATAAGCATGGACGCAGGCGGTTTGGGGCCTGTGGCCGGGGATGAATCCGAGGATCCGACGACACAGGTCTCATAGGAGGTGAAGTCAGTATTCGGCTCTATCGCCACTGAGTGTGTGGCCTCCGAGGCGGGGTCCATCCACCCGTCCTCAGACGGCGCAATCAACTCCGGATCTAGGGCCGGAGTAGTAATAGGTGTGATCTCCTGAACACTGTCCGGCGGCAGAGCTAAGTCGTGCTCGTCGTGACTGTGCAGCGCACCTGACATGGGCTCGAATCCGTCAAAGATCAAGTCTCCGCGGATGTCGGCAGTGTAGTTTAAATTTCCAAACCTGACCTGACGGCCAGGGGCGTAGCTCTCGATCTGCTCTAGATGGCCAAGGGAGTTGGCCCGCAGTACGAGGCCGCTGAATATGAAGATCTTCCCGGGGAGGAAAACCTCACCCTGGATCGCATCATTGGCGATGATCGAAGGAGCCATCAAGCCTTTATCGTGACGGCACAGTGGAACTCTCAATGAAAGCACCAATGTCGGTGTCAAAACCGGCGGTCCCGAACTATGCGTCTAAGGCGGATGGTAACAGGATGTCGGAGTAATGGGCCACGGGTAGGCTAACCCGAGACCCAGAACCTCTCAAGACATCGGGGCTGGCTGCGCCCCTCAAGGCACCAAGAAGAAGTGCCGCCTTCTGGTAGCCGGCTGGAGGAATGGCCGGCTGCCCGTAGACGGCCGAGTTCCAGAGGCCGGCATCAAGACAAGCCGACTCCTAGTGGGCGGCCTCCAGAGAAGCCGGGCCCTAGCAGTCGGCCCGAGGCGCCAACGAAGCCTGCGCCCTCATCAAGGAAGACAAGACAGGGAGTGGCTACAGTGTAGCCCATCCCTCCCGAATCCAGGGATGGGCGTGGCCACAGTGCGCCGTACCGGCGGAGATCTCCGCCCGGCGCCGCACTGTTGCCACTCCACCCATGACATCATCAAAAGTGGGCGGCGCCCTGCTCCCACGATGACCTGTCGGTACGGCCCAAGGACGACGGGCCCCACCAACCAGCGAGAGCCCGGAAGACGGCTAGAGCCCCATCATTCGGATCCGAGGGAGGTCGGCCTCCAGAAGTCGGCCCGCCTCTTCCTCGGGGCCCACGCGCCATTAACCAGAGGAGACGCAGAGTGGTTACAGTAATCGCCCGCCAGGCGGCGGGGCTGTAGCCATGCTCCCCTGACCGAGCCTGCGTCATTAGCATCACGACTACAGTGATCAGCAGTCGACAAGACCAGTGAGCGGTGGAGGCGGCCTGTCGGCCCCGTACCAGACCTGTCGGTGGGGCCCACCAGGCGGCGGGCCCCAGCAGTCGGCGGATAAGCCGGCAACCAAAGAGACTGACAGCCGGGCCCAACACCCGCCCGGATTACTATTGTACCCCTGGGGGGTAGACCTATATAAACCCCTAGGGCACCCATGCAAAGGGTTCCCAACCTGTTAGAACTAGATCGACCCATAAAGAAAGGAGAGAGCTAGCCTTGCTCTCTTCTACCTCTAGCAAACAGCTCAAGGAGCACTATTGTACCACTTGTGCCCTAGTGATCATCCGGAGACCCCGCAGAGTAGGTGTTGGAGTAATTGACCACGGGTACCCCGAAGACGGTGAGACAATAATTCAAGACATCGGGTCTAGCAAAGCCCCTCAGTCCGACTGCTTGGCCGCTCCGGCTGGCTCCCCGTCCGACTGCTCCACACGGCCGGTTGCCGGCTGCCGACTGCGCCAACCAGCCGGCTGCCGACGGCAGCTCGACCCGACACCGACAAGACCCCGACGAGACGGCCATACCGCGGACGAGACAGCTGTACCGCGACGCCATCATGTACAGTGTCACTTGTCCTTGGGCACTATTTATGAAGTGACCCAGGAGACAAGCATGACACCACACCATGCCCCCATGTCCACCACATAGCTTAGGAAGTAAGTTAGCCATGCCTATATAAAGGCACGCATCCATCCATCCAGGGGATGGACTCACACTCCCACACACTCACGCATGCATGCTCATGCACTTGCGGCCATGCACACACTTGTACTCATATGCATATACAAAGCCAGATGCCTATGGCACTGAGCTCAGATACAGCTCTAGGAGCAACTCTGTACCAGATATACTACGGATACTCAGACATGCAGGAGTAGGGGTATTATCTTTCCGGAGAGCCCCGAACCTGGGTAAACTAGCGCGTGCTACTCGCATACCCGCTCCCGGTCCTATCAGCAGCAGTCTTACCCTCACACGAAGCCCTTGTGGCATCTATCGCCTCACACCCCCCCGTGAGAATACCACGACAGCAGGACTAGGGGTGTTATCTCCTAGGAGAGCCCCGAACCTGGGTAAAGTGCGCCGGCGTTCGTGTCTACGCCTTATCCCGCTTCCAGGCACCGGCGACGTTCTACTCGCTCCCACCATGATAAGCCATCCATTAGCATATGTCGCACCCAACCCCCGACATTTGGCGCCCACCGTGGGGCGAGGTGCAACATCTCCCGAAGACCTGTTCTGGACGGGAACCTTGTTCCTTCATGGCGAGCGCAGCCAGCCCGGCACGCCAGACGGAGTCTGCGCTGACGCGCTGCATGGCGCGGAGGTCGCCTGCACGGCGAGCTGCCTCGCCGACCTTGTTGTCGAGGTCCGTCTCTCCGACGAGCCAGCGTCCGATGCGGGCACTGATGGCCCTGAGAGCCGCCTTGTCAGCCTCCTCGATCAGCTCCACGTCGCCAGCGAGCCTGCTGTAGACTTGGAGTCTGTTGGCTCCACCGACCCAATGCTTGTCGATTCCGACACTGCGTCGCATGACGCATTCCCCACCAACGTGGTGGTCTACGACGAGCCGCTTCCTCGCGCGGAGAGTGGCGGAAGCTCCGTCACGGAGGTGCTTGTCATCGGCCACAGCGAGCACTCCGGCGGAGGTGCTCATGACCCACTCTATGCGGCACTACAAGACCTGACGGTGCCCATCCCATAAGACGCCGACGCCGAGATGCTGGAAGCACGCCGCGTCTGATGTCTACTATGCAACCTTCTTCTTGTAGACGTTGTTGGGCCTCCAAGTGCGGAGGTTTGTAGGACAGTAGCAAATTTCCCTCAAGTGGATGACCTAAGGTTTATCAATCTGTGGGAGGGGTAGGTTGAAGATGGTCTCTCTCAAGCAACCCTGCAACCAAATAACAAAGAGTCTCTTGTGTCCCCAACACACCCAATACAATGGTAAATTGTATAGGGGCACTAGTTCGGTGAAGAGATGGTGATACAAGTGCAATATGGATGATAGATATGGGCTTTTGTAATCTGAAAATATAAAAACAGCAAGGTAACTAATGGTAAAAGTGAGCGTAAACGGTATTGCAATGCTAGGAAACAAGGCCTAGGGTTCATAATTTCACTAGTGCAAGTTCTCTCAACAATAATAACATAATTGGATCATATAACTATCCCTCAACATGCAACAAAGAGTCACTCCAAAGTCACTAATAGCGGAGAACAAACGAAGAGATTATGATAGGGTACGAAACCACCTCAAAGTTATTCTTTCCGGTCAATCCATTGGGCTATTCCTATAAGTGTCACAAACAGCCCTAGAGTTCGTAGTAAAATAACACCTTAAGACACACATCAACCAAAACCCTAATGTCACATAGATACTCCAATGTCACCTCAAGTATCCGTGGGTATGATTATACGATATGCATCACACAATCTTAGATTCATCTGTTCAACCAACACATAGAACCTCAAAAAGTGCCCCAAAGTTTCTACCGGAGAGTCAAGACGAAAACGTGTGCCAACCCCTATGCATAGGTTCATGGGCGGAACCCACAAGTTGATCACCAAAACATACATCAAGTGAATCAATAGAATAACCCATTGTCACCACGGTTATCCCACGCAAGACATACATCAAGTGTTCTCAAATCATTAAAGACTCAATCCGATAAGATAAGTTCAAAGGGAAAACTCAATCCATTACAAGAGAGTAGAGGGGGAGAAACATCATAAGATCCAACTATAATAGCAAAGCTCGCGATACATCAAGATCGTACCATCTCAAGAACACGAGAGAGAGAGAGAGAGATCAAACACATAGCTACTGGTACATACCCTCAGCCCCGAGGGTGAACTACTCCCTCCTCGTCATGGAGAGCGCCGGGACGATGAAGATGGCCACCGGTGAGGGATTCCCCCTCCGGCAGGGTGCCGGAACAGGGTCCTGATTGGTTTTTGGTGGCTACAGAGGCTTGCGGCGGCGGAACTCCCGATCGATTCTGTTCCCCGATCGTTTTAGGGTATATGGATATATATAGGCGGAAGAAATACGTCAGGGGAGCCACGGGGGGCCCACGAGGGTGGAGGGCGCGCCCAGGGGGGTGGGCGCGCCCCCCTGCCTCGTGCCTCCCTCGTTGCTTTCCTGACGTGCACTCCAAGTCTCGCGGGTTGCTTCCTTTCCAAAAATAACGTCTCCAGAAGGTTTCATTCCGTTTCGACTCCGTTTGATATTCCTTTTCTTCGAAACACTGAAACAAGGGAAAAAACAGAAACTGGCACTGGGCTCTCGGTCAATAGGTTAGTCCCAAAAGTAATATAAAAGTGCATAGTAAATCCCATAAAACATCCAAGATGGATAATATAATAGCATGGAACAATCAAAAATTATAGATACGTTGGAGACGTATCAGCATCCCCAAGCTTAATTCCTAATCGTCCTCGAGTAGGTAAATCATAAAAACATAATTTTTGATGTGGAATTCTACTTGGCATAATTTCAATGTAATTCTTCTTAATTGTGGTATGAATATTCAGATCCGAAGGATTCAAGATAAAAGTTCATATTGACACAAAAATAATAATACTTCAAGCATACTAACTAAGCAATTATGTCCTCTCAGAAATAACATGGCCAAAGAAAGTTCATCCCTACAAAGTCATATAGTTTAGTCATGCTCCATTTTCGTCACACAAGAATGCTCTCATCATGCACAATCCTGATAACAAGCCAAGCAATTGTTTCATACTTTAGTAATCTCAAACTTTTTGAACCTTCACGCAATACATGAGCGTGAGCCATGGACATAGCACTTCGGGTGGAATAGAATATGATGATGGGGTTTATGTGGAGAAGACAAAAAAAAGGAGAAAGTCTCACATCAACGAGGCTAATCAATGAGCTATGGATATGCCCATCGATTGATGTTAATGCAAGGGGTAGGGATTGCCATGCAACAGATGCACTAGAGCTATAAATATATGAAAGCTCAACAAAAGAAACTAAGTGGGTGTGCATCCAACTTGCTTGCTCACGAAGACCTAGGGCACTTGAGGAGGCCCATTGTTGGAATATACAAGCCAAGTTCTATAATGAAAAATTCCCACTAGTATATGAAAGTGACAAAATAAGAGACTCTCTATTATGAAGATCATGGTGCTACTTTGAAGCACAAGTGTGGTAAAAGGATAGTAACATTGTCCCTTCTCTCTTTTTATCTCATTTTTTGGGCCTTCTTCCCTTTTTTTATGGCGTTTCTCTTTTTTTATTCCTCACTTGGGACAGTGCTCTAGAAAATTATGATCATCACACTTCTATTTATTTACAACTCAATGATTACAACTCGATACTAGAACAAAGTATGACTCTATATGAATGCCTCCGGCGGTGTACCGGGATATGCAATGAACCAAGAGTGACATGTATGAAAGAATTATGAATGGTGGATTTGCCACAAATACTATGTCAACTACATGATCATGCAAAGCAATATGACAATGATGAACATGTCATGATAAACGGAACAGTGGAAAGTTGCCTGGCAATATATCTCGGAATGGCTATGGAAATGCCATAATAGGTAGGTATGGTGGCTGTTTTGAGGAAGATATAAGGAGGTTTATGTGTGAAAGAGCGTATCATATCACGGGGTTTGGATGCACCGGCGAAGTTTGCACCAACTCTCAATGTGAGAAAGGGCAATGCACGGTACCGAAGAGGCTAGCAATGGTGGAAAGGTGAGAGTGAGTATAATCCATGGACTCAACATTAGTCATAAAGAACTCACATACTTATTGCAAAAATCTACAAGTCATACAAAACCAAGCACTACGCGCATGCTCCTAGGGGGATAGATTGGTAGGAAAAGACCATCGCCCGTCCCCGACCGCCACTCATAAGGAGGACAATCAAAGAACACCTCATGTTTCAAATTTGTTACATAACGTTTACCATACGTGCATGCTACGGGACTTGCAAACTTCAACACAAGTATTTCTCAAATTCACAACTACTCAACTAGCACAACTTTAATATCACTACCTCCATATCTCAAAACAATCATCAAGCATCAAACTTCTCTTAGTATTCAACACACTCATAAGAAAGTTCTTACTAGTCTTGAATACCTAGCATATTAGGATTAAGAAAATTACCATGCTGTTTAAGACTCTCAAAATAATATAAGTGAAGCATGAGAGTTCATCTATTTCTTCAAAATAAAACCACCATTGTGCTCTAAAAGATACAAGTGAAGCACTAGAGCAAACAACAAACTACTCCAAAAGATATAAGTGAAGATCAATGAGTAGTCGAATAATTATGCAACCATGTGAAGACTCTCTAAAATTTAAGAATTTCAGATCTTGGTACTTTATTCAAACAGCAAGAAAAACAAAAGAAAATAAAATGACGCTCCAAGCAAAACACATATCATGTAGTGAATAAAAATATAGCTCCAAGTAAAGTTACCGATGAATGAAGACGAAAGAGGGTATGCCTTTCGGGGCATCCCCAAGCTTAGGCTCTTGGTTGTCCTTGAATATTACCTTGGGGTGCCTTGGGAATCCTCAAGCTTAGGCTCTTGCCACTCCTTATTCCATAGTCCATCGAATCTTTACCCAAAACTTGAAAACTTCACAACACAAAACTTAACAGAAAATCTCGTGAGCTCCGTTAGCGAAAGAAAACAAAGCACCACTTCATGGTACGGTAATGAACTCATTCTTTATTTATATTGATGTTAAACCTACTGTATTCCAACTTCTCTATGGTTTATAAACTATTTTACTAGCCATAGATTCATAAAAATAAGCAAACAACACACGAAAAACAGAATCTGTCAAAAACAGAACAGTCTATAGTAATCTGTAACTAACGCAAACTTATGGAACTCCAAGAATTCTAAAATAAATTGGTGGACCTGAGGAATTTGTCTAGTAATCATCTGCAAAAATAATCAACTAAATAGCACTCTCCAGTAAAAATTTGAAGCTAATCTCGTGAGCGCTCAAGTTTCTGTTTTTTTACAGCATGATCATAAAGACTTCACCCAAGTCTTCCCAAAGGTTCTACTTGGCACAAACACTAATTAAAACATAAAACCACATATAAACAGAAGCTAGATGGATTATTTATTACTAAACAGAACCAAAAAACAAGAAACTAAAATAAAATTGGGTTGCCTCCCAACAAGCGCTAACGTTGAACGCCCCTAGCTAGGCACGACGATTTCAATGATGCTCACATAAGAGATAAGAATTGAAACATAAAGAGAGCATCATTAATAATATGACTAGCACATTTAAGTCTAACCCACTTCCTATGCATAGGGGTTTTGTGAGCAAACAACTTATGGGAACAATAATCAGCTAGCATAGGAAGGCAAAACAAGCATAACTTCAAAACTTTAAGCACATAGAGAGGAAACTTGATATTATTGCAATTCCTACAAGCATATGTTCCTCCCTCATAATAATTTTTAGTAGCATCATGAATGAATTCAACAATATAACCAGCACCTAAAGCATTCTTTTCATGATCTACTTGCATAGAAAATTTACTACTCTCCACATAAGCAAAATTCTTCTCATTCGGGATAGTGGGAGTATCATAAGAGACTTGAATACTATAAATTGTTTCCACATTAAAAGAGTAATGTTCAGAAAAAGGTTAATCATAATCATGAAAAGTTTTATAAATATAATCATCACTACTTTTTATAGCATAAGTTTCATCACAATAATCATCATAAGTAGCAACTTTGTTCTCATCATAATCGATTGAAGCCTCTTCCAAGATAGTGGACTCATCACTAAATAAAGTCATGACCTCTCCAAATCCACTTTCATAAATATTATAAGATTCAACATCCTCCAAAATAGTGGGATCATTACTTCCTAAAGTTGACACTCTTCCAAACCCACTTTCATCAATATAATCATCATAAGTAGGAGGCATGCTATCATCATTATAAATTTGCATATCAAAACTTGGGAGACTAAAAATATCATCTTCATTAAACGTAGCATCCCCAAGCTTGGGACAAACATTAATTGCAGCAAATATATTCTCAAAAACATCATCTTCATCAAACATAGCATCCCCAAGCTTGGGCCTTTTCATATCATAAGCATAATCACTCTCATCATTAATAGTATGGATAAAACCAATAGTATATCAATTACCATATTCTTCCAAGCAAGTGCCAAAAAGATTTTCAAGATCATAAGAAGTATCATTATCTTCCCAATCATAATCATCACAACAAGCAATAGGCATAACGAGATCATCATCAAGTGCATCATCTTCCACAATTATTTTTGATTCATTTTCATGAGGCACAACAATAATAGGAGCAACATTATTTAGGAGAGATATCTTTTTACCTCTCTTCCTTTTTCTTTTCTTCTTCACCACATCATGTGTGGGTTCAATCCTCTTTTTGGAGCTCCTTATTAATGAGATTGGTTGAATAGAAGGCTCCTCCTCGTTACCTGATTCATCATAAGAAATAATAGGAGGATATTGGGAAGTCTCTTCCCTTTCATAAGTATTTTCTTCATGTTCTATTTGTTTTCTTTTCTTTATGTAGTTGGCAATATAAGGATTTTCAATGCAATTCACCGCGCAATACATATAAATTTCCTCTAGATCAAAATGAAGAACTCTATCAAGGGCAAATTCTGGAATGTCCTTAGTTATACGTTTCATTTCTTCATAACCCAAGAGCAAACTAAGTTCATTATGATGTGCAAGGGAAATCAAGTCATCACAATTTTTGGACACGATATGATCATGAAACAATTTGCATTGGGTACTGAAATGATCGTGTTCATTGCAAAGTTCACAAGTACGGCTAAGCAAATTTAAATTTTCAGCACAAGCATCTAACATTTCTTGCAACCATTTAGTTTCTAAATGCTTATGCCTCTTGCAATATCTATCTTCCCTATTTGGTGTGTACTTGCAAACCCAATGCACTCCACAAAAATTGACATGCTTATAAGAGATATTTTCATCATGACTAGTGCAATCATCATTAGTACTATGGATATTCAAGGAGTTCATACTACCAACATTGCAATTATGCTCATCATTCAAAGATTTGGTGCCAAACATTTTAATGCATTCTTCTTCTAACACTTTGGCACAATTTTCCTTTCCATCATACCCACGAAAGATATTAAAAAGACGAAGCATATGAGGTAAACTCAATTCCATTTTTTTGTAATTTTCTTTTATAAACTAAACTAGTGCTAAAACAAGAAACAAAAAGATTCGATTGCAAGATCTAAAGATATACCTTCAAGCACTCACCTCCCCGGCAACGGTGCCAGAAACTGCTTGATGTCTACTACGCAACCTTCTTCTTGTAGACGTTGTTGGGCCTCCAAGTGCAGAGGTTTGTAGGACAGTGGCAAATTTCCCTCAAGTGGATGACCTAAGGATTATCAATCCGTGGGAGGCGTAGGTTGAAGATGGTCTCTCTCAAGCAACCCTGCAACCAAATAACAAAGAGTCTCTTGTGTCCCAAACACACCCAATACAATGGTAAATTGTATAGGTGCACTAGTTCGGTGAAGAGATGGTGATACAAGTGCAATATGGATGATAGATATGGGCTTCTGTAATCTGAAAATATAAAAACAGCAAGGTAACTAATGGTAAAAGTGAGCGTAAACGGTATTGCAATGCTAGGAAACAAGGCCTAGGGTTCATACTTTCACTAGTGCAAGTTCTCTCAACAATAATAACATAATTGGATCATATAACTATCCCTCAACATGCAACAAAGAGTCACTCCAAAGTCACTAATAGCGGAGAACAAACGAATTGATTATGGTAGGGTACGAAACCACCTCAAAGTTATTCTTTCCAATCAATCCATTGGGCTATTCCTATAAGTGTCACAAACAGCCCTAGAGTTCGTAGTAAAATAACACCTTAAGACACACATCAACCAAAACCCTTATGTCACCTAGATACTCCAATGTCACCTCAAGTATCCGTGGGTATGATTATACGATATGCATCACACAATCTTATATTCATCTATTCAACCAACACATAGAACCTCAAAGAGTGCCCCAAAGTTTCTACCGGAGAGTCAAGACGAAAACGTGTGCCAACCCCTATGCATAGGTTCATGGGCGGAACCCGCAAGTTGATCACCAAAACATACATCAAGTGAATCAATAGAATAACCCATTGTCACCACGGTTATCCCACGCAAGACATATATCAAGTGTTCTCAAATCATTAAAGACTCAATCCGATAATATAACTTCAAAGGGAAAACTCAATCCATTACAAGAGAGTAGAGGGGGAGAAACATCATAAGATCCAACTATAATAGCAAAGCTCGCGATACATCAAGATCGTACCATCTCAAGAACACGAGAGAGAGAGAGAGATCAAACACATAGCTACTGGTACATACCCTCAGCCCCGAGGGTGAACTACTCCCTCCTCGTCATGGAGAGCGCCGGACGATGAAGATGGCCACCGGTGAGGGATTCCCCCTCCGGCAGGGTGTCGGAACAGGGTCCCGATTGGTTTTTGGTGGCTACAGAGGCTTGCGGTGGCGGAACTCCCGATCTATTCTGTTCCCCGATCATTTTAGGGTATATGGATATATATAGGCGGAAGAAATACGTCAGGGGAGCCATGAGGGGCCTGAAGGAAATATGCCCTAGAGGCAATAATAAAGTTATTATTTATTTCCTTATATCATGATAAATGTTTATTATTCATGCTAGAATTGTATTAACCGGAAACATAATACATGTGTGAATACATAGACAAACATAGTGTCACTAGTATGCCTCTACTTGACTAGCTCGTTGATCAAAGATGGTTATGTTTCCTAGCCATAGACATGAGTTGTCATTTGATTAACGGGATCACATCATTAGGAGAATGATGTGATTGACTTGACCCATTCCGTTAGCTTAGCACTCGATCGTTTAGTATGTTGCTATTGCTTTCTTCATGACTTATACATGTTCCTATGACTATGAGATTATGCAACTCCCGTTTATCGGAGGAACACTTTGTGTGCTACCAAATGTCACAACATAACTGGGTGATTATAAAGGTGCTCTACAGGTGTCTCCAAAGGTACTTGTTGGGTTGGCGTATTTCGAGATTAGGATTTGTCACTCCGATTGTCGGAGAGGTATCTCTGGGCCCACTCAGTAATACACATCACTATAAGCCTTGCAAGCATTGTGACTAATGAGTTAGTTGCGGGATGATGTATTATGGAACGAGTAAAGAGACTTGCCGGTAACGAGATTGAACTAGGTATCGAGATACCGACGATCGAATCTCGGGCAAGTAACATACCGATGACAAAGGGAACAACGTATGTTGTTATGCAGTCTGACCGATAAAGATCTTCGTAGAATATGTGGGAACCAATATGAGCATCCAGGTTCCGCTATTGGTTATTGACCAGAGAGGTGTCTAGGTCATGTCTACATAGTTCTCGAACCCGTAGGGTCCGCACGCTTAACGTTACGATGACAGTTAGATTATGAGTTTATATGTTTTGATGTACCGAAGGTTGTTCGGAGTCCCGGATGTGATCACGGACATGACGAGGAGTCTCGAAATGGTCGAGACATAAAGATTGATATATTGGAAGCCTATGTTTGGACATCGGAAGTGTTCCGGGTGAAATCGGGATTTTTTCGGAGTACCGAGAGGTTACCGGAACCCCCCGGTAACTTAATGGGCCTAGGTGGAAGAGAGGAGAGGAGGCCAGGGCAGGGCCGCGCGCCCCTTCCCCCCAGTCCGAATAGGACAAGGAGAGGGGGGCGGCGCCCCCCTTCCTTCCTCCCCTCCACCTCTTCCCCCTCTCTCCTAGTCCAACATGGAAAAGGGGGGAGTCCTACTCCCGGTAGGAGTAGGACTCCTCCTAGGCGCGCCTCTCCTCCTTGGCCGGCGGCCTCCCCCTTGCTCCTTTATATACGGGGGCAGGGGGCACCTCTAGACACACAATTGATCAACGATCTTTTAGCCGTGTGCGGTGCCCCCCTCCACCATATTACACCTCGATAATATCGTAGCGGAGCTTAGGCGAAGCCCTGCGTCGGTAGAACATCATCATACTCACCACGCCGTCGTGGTGACAAAACTCTCCCTCAACACTCGGCTAGATCAGAGTTCGAGGGACGTCATCGAGCTGAACGTGTGCTGAACTCGGAGGTGCCGTGCGTTCGGTACTTGATCGGTCGGATCGTGAAGACGTACGACTACATCAACTGCGTTGTGTTAACGCTTCCGCTTTCGGTCTACGAGGGTACGTGGACAACACTCTCCCCTCTCGTTGCTATGCATCACCATGATCTTGCGTGTGCGTAGAATTTTTTTGAAATTACTACGTTCCCCAACAGTGGCATCCGAGCCTGGTTTTATGCGTTGATGTTATGCACGTGTAGAACACAAGTGAGTTGTGGGCGATATAATTCATACTGCTTACCAGCATGTCATACTTTGGTTCAGCGGTATTGTGAGATGAAGCGGCCCGGACCGACATTACGCGTACGGTTACGCGAGACTGGTTTCACCGTTGCGAGCACTTGTTGCTTAAAGGTGACTGGCGGGTGTCTGTCTCTCTCACTTTAGTTGAACCGAGTGTGGCTACGCCCGGTCCTTGCGACGGTTAAAACAGCACCAACTTGACAAACTATCGTTGTGGTTTTGATGCGTAGGTAAGAACGGTTCTTGCTAGGCCCGTAGCAGCCTCGTAAAACTTGCAACAACAAAGTAGAGGACGTCTAACTTGTTTTTGCAGGGCATGTTGTGATGTGATATGGTCAAGACATGATGCTATATTTTATTGTATGAGATAATCATGTTTTGTAACCGAGTTATCGGCAACTGGCAGGAGCCATATGGTTGTCGCTTTATTGTATGCAATGCAATCGCCATGTAATTGTTTTACTTTATCACTAAGCGGTAGCAATAGTTGTAAAAGCAATAGTTGGTGAGACGACAACGATGCTACGATGGAGATCAAGGTGTCGCGCCGGTGACGATGGTGATCATGACGGTGCTTCGGAGATGGAGATCACAAAGCACAAGATGATGATGGCCATATCATATCACTTATATTGATTGCATGTGATGTTTATCTTTTATGCATCTTATCTTGCTTTGATTGACGGTAGCATTATAAGATGATCTCTCACTAAAATTTCAAGATAAAAGTGTTCTCCCTGAGTATGCACCGTTGCCAAAGTTCGTCGTGCCCAGACACCACGTGATGATCGGGTGTGATAAGCTCTACGTCCATCTACAACGGGTGCAAACCAGTTTTGCACACGCAGAATACTCAGGTTAAACTTGACGAGCCTAGCATATGCAGATATGGCCTCGGAACACTGAGACCGAAAGGTCGAGCGTGAATCATATAGTAGATATGATCAACATAGTGATGTTCACCATTGAAAACTACTCCATTTCACGTGATGATCGGTTATGGTTTAGTTGATTTGGATCACGTAATCACTTAGATGATTAGAGGGATGTTTATCTAAGTGGGAGTTCTTAAGTAATATGATTAATAGAACTTAAATTTATCATGAACTTAGTACCTGATAGTATCTTGCTTGTCTATGTTAATTGTAGATAGATGGCCCGTGCTGTTGTTCCGTTGAATTTTAATGCGTTCCTTGAGAAAGCAAAGTTGAAAGATGATGGTAGCAATTACACGGACTGGGTCCGTAACTTGAGGATTATCCTCATTGCTGCACAGAAGAATTACGTCCTGGAAGCACCGCTGGGTGCCAGGCCTCCTGCAAGAGCAACACCAGAAGTTATGAACGTCTGGCAGAGCAAAGCTGATGACTACTCGATAGTTCAGTGTGCCATGCTTTACGGCTTAGAACCGGGTCTTCAATGACGTTTTGAACGTCATGGAGCATATGAGATGTTCCAGGAGTTGAAGTTAATATTCCAAGCAAATGCCCGGATTGAGAGATATGAAGTCTCCAATAAGTTCTACAGCTGCAAGATGGAAGAGAATAGTTCTGTCAGTGAGCATATACTCAAAATGTCTGGGTATAATAATCACTTGATTCAACTGGGAGTTAATCTTCCGGATGATAGCGTCATTGACAGAATTCTTCAATCACTGCCACCAAGCTACAAGAGCTTCGTGATGAACTATAACATGCAAGGGATGAATAAGACAATTCCCGAGCTCTTCGCAATGCTAAAGGCAGCGGAGGTAGAAATCAAAAAGGAGCATCAAGTGTTGATGGTCAGTAAGACCACTAGTTTCAAGAAAAAGGGCAACGGGAAGAAGAAGGGGAACTTCAAGAAGAACAACAAGCAAGTTGCTGTTCAGGAGAAGAAACCCAAATCTGGACCTAAGCCTGAAACTGAGTGCTTTTACTGCAAGCAGACTGGTCACTGGAAGCGGAACTGCCCCAAGTATTTGGCGGATAAGAAGGATGGCAAGGTGAACAAAGGTATATGTGATATACATGTTATTGATGTGTACCTTACCAGAGCTCGCAGTAGCACCTGGGTATTTGATACTGGTTCTGTTGCTAATATTTGCAACTCGAAACAGGGACTACGGATTAAGCGAACACTGGCCAAGGACGAGGTGACGATGCGCGTGGGAAACGGTTCCAAAGTCGATGTGATCGCCGTCGGCACGCTACCTCTACATCTACCTTCGGGATTAGTATTAGACCTAAATAATTGTTATTTGGTGCCAGCGTTGAGCATGAACATTATATCTGGATCTTGTTTAATGCGAGACGGTTATTCATTTAAATCAGAGAATAATGGTTGTTCTATTTATATGAGTAATATCTTTTATGGTCATGCACCCTTGAAGAGTGGTCTATTTTTAATGAATCTCGGTAGTAGTGACACACATATTCATAATGTCGAAGCCAAAAGATGCAGAGTTGATAATGATAGTGCAACTTATTTGTGGCACTGCCGTTTAGGTCATATCGGTGTAAAGCGCATGAAGAAACTCCATAATGATGGACTTTTGGAATCACTTGATTATGAATCACTTGGTACTTGCGAACCGTGTCTCATGGGCGAGATGACTAAAACACCGTTCTCTGGAACTATGGAGAGAGCAACTGATTTGTTGGAAATCATACATACAGATGTATGTGGTCCGATGAATATTGAGGCTCGTGGCGGATATCGTTATTTTCTCACCTTCACAGATGATTTAAGCAGATATGGGTATATCTACTTAATGAAACATAAGTCTGAAACATTTGAAAAGTTCAAAGAATTTCAGAGTGAAGTTGAAAATCATCGTAACAAGAAAATAAAGTTTCTACGATCAGATCGTGGAGGAGAATAATTGAGTTACGAGTTTGGCCTACATTTGAAACAATGCGGAATAGTTTCGCAACTCACGCCACCCGGAACACCACAGCGTAATGGTGTGTCCGAACGTCGTAATCGTGCTTTACTAGATATGGTGCGATCTATGATGTCTCTTACTGATTTACCGCTATCGTTTTGGGGTTATGTTTTAGAGACGGCTGCATTCACTCTAAATAGGGCACCATCGAAATCCGTTGAGACGACACCTTATGAACTATGGTTTGGCAAGAAACCAAAGTTGTCGTTTCTTAAAATTTGGGGTTGCGATGCTTATGTGAAGAAACTTCAACCTGATAAGCTCGAACCTAAATCGGAGAAATGTGTCTTCATAGGATACCCAAAGGAGACTGTTGGGTACACCTTCTGTCACAGATCCGAAGGCAAGACAATCGTTGCTAAGAATGGATCCTTTCTAGAGAAGGAGTTTCTCTCGAAAGAAGTGAGTGGGAGGAAAGTAGAACTTGATGAGGTAAATGTACCTGCTCCCTTATTGGAAAGTAGATCATCACAGAAACCAGTTTCTGCGAAACCTACACCAATTAGTGAGGAAGTTAATGATAATGATCATGAAACTTCAGATCAAGTTATTACTGAACCTCGTAGGTCAACCAGATTAAGATCCGCACCAGAGTGGTACGGTAATCCTGTTCTGGAGGTTCTGTTATTAGACCATGAAGAACCTACGAACTATGAAGAAGCGATGGTGAGCCCAGATTCCGCAAAATGGCTTGAGGCCATGAAATCCGAGATGGGATCCATGTATGAGAATAAAGTATGGACTTTGGTTGACTTGCCCGATGATCGGCAAGCCATTGAAAATAAATGGATCTTCAAGAAGAAGACTGACGCTGATGGTAATGTTACTGTCTATAAAGCTCGACTTGTTGCAAAAGGTTTTCGACAAGTTCAAGGGATTGACTACGATGAGACCTTCTCACCCGTAGCAATGCTTAAGTCTGTCCGAATCATGTTAGCAATTGCTGCATTTTATGATTATGAAATTTGGCAAATGGATGTCAAAACTGCATTCCTGAATGGATTTCTGAAAGAAGAGTTGTATATGATGCAACCGGAAGGTTTTGTCGATCCAAAGGGAGCTAACAAAGTGTGCAAGCTCCAGCGATCCATTTATGGGCTGGTGCAAGCCTCTCGGAGTTGGAATAAACGCTTTGATAGTGTGATCAAAGCATTTGGTTTTATACAGACTTTTGGAGAAGCCTGTATTTACAAGAAAGTGAGTGGGAGCTCAGTAGCATTTCTGATATTATATGTGGATGACATATTGCTAATTGGAAATGATATAAAATTTCTGGATAGCATAAAGGGATACTTGAATAAGAGTTTTTCAATGAAAGACCTCGGTGAAGCTGCATATATATTGGGCATCAAGATCTATAGAGATAGATCAAGACGCTTAATTGGACTTTCACAAAGCACATACCTTGACAAAGTTTTGAAGAAGTTCAAAATGGATCAAGTAAAGAAAGGGTTCTTGCCTGTACTACAAGGTGTGAGATTGAGTAAGACTCAATGCCCGACCACTGCAGAAGATAGAGAGAAAATGAAAGATGTTCCCTATGCTTCAGCCATAGGCTCTATCATGTATGCAATGCTGTGTACCAGACCTGATGTGTGCCTTGCTATAAGTTTAGCAGGGAGGTACCAAAGTAATCCAGGAGTGGATCACTGGACAGCGGTCAAGAACATCCTGAAATACCTGAAAAGGACTAAGGATATGTTTCTCGTTTATGGAGGTGACAAAGAGGTCATCATAAATGGTTATGTTGATGCAAGCTTTGACACTGATCCAGACAATTCTAAATCGCAAACCGGATACGTGTTTACATTGAACGGTGGAGCTGTCAGTTGGTGCAGTTCTAAGCAAAGTGTCGTGGCGGGATCTACGTGTGAAGCGGAGTACATAGCTGCTTCGGAAGTAGCAAATGAAGGAGTTCGTATCCGTTCTAGGTGTCATACCTAGTGCATCGGGACCAATGAAAATCTTTTGTGACAATACTGGTGCAATTGCCTTAGCAAAGGAATCCAGATTTCACAAGAGAACCAAGCACATCAAAAGATGCTTCAATTCCATCCGGGATTTCGTCCAGGTGGGAGACACAGAAATTTGCAAGATACACACGGATCTGAATGTTGCAGACCCGTTGACTAAGCCTCTTCCATGAGCAAAACATGATCAGCACCAAGACTCCATGGGTGTAAGAATCATTACTGTGTAATCTAGATTATTGACTCTAGTGCAAGTGGGAGACTGAAGGAAATATGCCCTAGAGGCAATAATAAAGTTATTATTTATTTCCTTATATCATGATAAATGTTTATTATTCATGCTAGAATTGTATTAACCGGAAACATAATACATGTGTGAATACATAGACAAACAGAGTGTCACTAGTATGCCTCTACTTGACTAGCTCGTTGATCAAAGATGGTTATGTTTCCTAGCCATAGACATGAGTTGTCATTTGATTAACGGGATCACATCATTAGGAGAATGATGTGATTGACTTGACCCATTCCGTTAGCTTAGCACTCGATCGTTTAGTATGTTGCTATTGCTTTCTTCATGACTTATACATGTTCCTATGACTATGAGATTATGCAACTCCCGTTTACCGGAGGAAAACTTTGTGTGCTACCAAACGTCACAACGTAACTGGGTGATTATAAAGGTGCTCTACAGGTGTCTCCAAAGGTACTTGTTGGGTTGGCGTATTTCGAGATTAGGATTTGTCACTCCGATTGCCGGAGAGGTATCTCTGGGCCCACTCAGTAATACACATCACTATAAGCCTTGCAAGCATTGTGACTAATGAGTTAGTTGCGGGATGATGTATTACGGAACGAGTAAAGAGACTTGCCGGTAACGAGATTGAACTAGGTATCGAGATACCGACGATCGAATCTCGGGCAAGTAACATACCGATGACAAAGGGAACAACGTATGTTGTTATGCGGTCTGACCGATAAAGATCTTCGTAGAATATGTGGGAACCAATATGAGCATCCAGGTTCCGCTATTGGTTATTGACCGGAGAGGTGTCTCGGTCATGTCTACATAGTTCTCGAACCCGTAGGGTCCGCACGCTTAACGTTACGATGACAGTTATATTATGAGTTTATATGTTTTGATGTACCGAAGGTTGTTCGGAGTCCCAGATGTGATCACGGACATGACGAAGAGTCTCGAAATGGTCGAGACATAAAGATTGATATATTGGAAGCCTATGTTTGGACATCGGAAGTGTTCCGGGTGAAATCGGGATTTTTCCGGAGTACCGGGAGGTTACCGGAACCCCCCGGTAACTTAATGGGCATTAGTGGGCCTAGGTGGAAGAGAGGAGAGGAGGCCAGGGCAGGGCCGCACGCCCCTTCCCCCCAGTCCGAATAGGACAAGGAGAGGGGGGCGGCGCCCCCCCTTCCTTCCTCCCCTCCACCTCTTCCCCCTCTCTCCTAGTCCAACATGGAAAAGGGGGGGAGTCCTACTCCCGGTAGGAGTAGGACTCCTCCTAGGCGCGCCTCTCCTCCTTGGCCGGCGGCCTCCCCCTTGTTCCTTTATATACGGGGGCAGGGGGCCACCTCTAGACACACAATTGATCAACGATCTTTTAGCCGTGTGCGGTGCCCCCCTCCACCATATTACACCTCGATAATATCATAGCGGAGCTTAGGCGAAGCCCTACATCGGTAGAACATCATCATCGTCACCACGCCGTCGTGCTGACGAAACTCTCCCTCAACACTCGGCTGGATCGGAGTTCGAGGGACGTGATCGAGCTGAACGTGTGCTGAACTCGGAGGTGCCGTGCGTTTGGTACTTGATCGGTCGGATCGTGAAGACGTACGACTACATCAACTGCGTTGTGTTAACGCTTCCGCTTTCGGTCTACGAGGGTACGTGGACAACACTCTCCCCTCTCGTTGCTATGCATCACCATGATCTTGCGTGTGCGTAGAATTTTTTTGAAAATTACTACGTTCCCCAACAGGGCCCACTAGGGTGGAGGGCGCGCCCAGGGGGGTGGGCGCGCCCCCCTGCCTCATGCCTCCCTCGTTGCTTTCCTGACGTGCACTCCAAGTCTCCCGGGTTCCTTTCTTTCCAAAAATAACTTCTCCAGAAGGTTTCATTCCATTTCGACTCCGTTTGATATTCCTTTTCTTCGAAACACTAAAACAAGGGAAAAAACAAAAACTGGCACTGGGCTCTGGGTCAATAGGTTAGTCCAAAAAGTAATATAAAAGTTCATAGTAAAGCCCATAAAACATCCAAGATGGATAATATAATAGCATGGAACAATAAAAAATTAGAGATACGTTGGACACATATCAGCGTCCAGCTCGTCGAGAGCGCCAAGAAGCTGGCCAACATGAGACGCCTATCGGAGGCCTACCAGCGCGAGATGGACTGCGCTGTGGGTGGCACACCGGCTCCTGGTGGGCCTAGCCATATAGGCACGGTCCGACAATGCGGCGTGGCCATCGCCAGCCTGTTTGGTGCAGATCGCCCCGTGTATGCCATGCCCGCGGAAAATATCCGAGCTGCACAAGCGGCGGCTGAAGAGCTGGACAAGTTCGAGGGCGAAGAGCGTCGCCAGATGGCGGAGCGCGTCCAGCGACTCCTCGACGCGGCTGTTGAGCAGCACGAGGCTAGCTGCCGCACCGAGGCGCCCAACCGGCAAAATGACGATCTGCCTCCCCGCCGAGATCAAGGAGCGACATCCCGGACGCCGACTGGTGGCGTCCGCAGAAGAAGAGACAAGGATCCGGCTGCTAGCCGCAGCCGGACTCGCATCACCATCGAGCGCGACCAAGACGGCCGCCCGAGAGCAGTGGAACGACGGGATGACTGTCCGCCTCCTCCCCCTCATAGGGAAAGGCGCGTCTCCCCGCTACCTGTTGAACACCCGACACTCGGCGACCACCTTGGCCACCGAGAAGGAGTCGGAGAAAACGATGCCCGCCACCGGATCGACCGTCTCAACCGATCCCTGGCGCTAGAAGAAGAAGATGAGCTGGGTCTGCCTTGTTTCGGCCCCCGCATTCGAGATGAGCCCTTCCCCAAGGGGTTCACGCTCCCGAGAGATACGCCCAAATACACCGGCTCTGTGAAGCCAGAGGACTAGCTGGTCAATTACTCCACAGCCGTCAGCATCGTGAACGGCAACAAGCGTGTTGCTGTGAAGTACGTTCCGCTCATGCTCCAGGGCACGGACCCGACATGGCTGAACAGCCTGAAGCCCCGCAACATCAACAGCTGGGTTGACTTCACCGAAGCCTTCATCCGCAACTTCACCAGCACGTACAAGCGGCCGCCCAAACCTCGCCAGCTCTCCTTGTGCGTGCAAGGCCCCAACGAGTCGACTCGTGACTACCTCACGCGCTGGGCCGAGCTCTGCAACTCTTGCGAGGGCGTGCACGAGGTACAGGCCATCGAGTACTTCACTGCCGGGTGCCGAGAGGGCACCCTCCTCAAGCACCGGCTTCTCTGCGACGAGCCGGCGACCCTCGACGAGCTGCCGATCATAGCACATAAATATGCCACGCCCGACTCCTCCATGAAGGCAGAGATCCAAGTTGATGCATCTGGCAAAGTAGCCCCTCAAGCTCCTCGGACCCCGGCTGGCGACACTAGTCGGCGCCAACAACCAAGCGACAACAAGCGCAAGACCATGCAGCCGGCTTCCACAAGCCGACAGGTGGCGACAGTCGAAGACCAGCAGTCAGAAGGGCAGCCTCCGTCCAAGCGCCAGAAGGGCGACAAGCCCACTTGGCTGCCTGCTTTCTCGTATGAGCAGACTCTTGACGCGCCCTGCAAGTTCCACAGTGGCGCGAAGCCGTCCAACCACACCACTCGGAAGTGCCATTGGCTCACCAGGATCGCCAAGGATGACGGCCTTCTGCCTCCTCCACCTGCTGGGCAGCCGCCTCCTCCTCCCCCAGCAGTCGGCGGTTCGACCAGTCGGAGCCATACAAGACGAGTATCCTGAAGAGCATGGAGCTTATGTCATGTTCACCAGCGTGGCCGACGACAAGCATAGCAGATGGCAGCGACAACAAGAAGTGAACGCGGTGGCATCAGAGACCCCCGAGTTCATGCACTGGTCTGAGAAGCCCATCAGCTGGAGCAGAGCCGACCACCCGGAAGGAATGCCCAATCCCGGCTCTTATGCCCTGGTTCTGGATGCCACCTTTGCCACGGATAGGCGAGCTGCTCGCTTTTCCCGAGTTCTGATAGATGGCGGCAGCAGCATCAACATCCTGTACAAGGATACCATGGAGAAGTTAGGAATCAAACAAAGGTAGCTTCAGCCCAGCCGGACCATATTCCATGGCATAGTTCCTGGCCTTTCCTGCTCACCAATCGGCAAGATCCAGATAGACGACCTCTTTGGAGACATAGATTACTTCCGCTGAGAGCCAGTCTGGTTTGAGGTGGTGGACCTTGAGAGCCCCTACCATGCACTGCTTGGTCGGTCTACTCTGGCCAAGTTCATGGCGGTCCCCCACTATGCTTACCTCAAGATGAAGATGCCGA
Source organism: Triticum aestivum (assembly GCF_018294505.1). NCBI lineage: Eukaryota > Viridiplantae > Streptophyta > Magnoliopsida > Poales > Poaceae > Triticum > Triticum aestivum. The sequence continues at coordinate 492,446,461 of NC_057808.1, read as the reverse complement.
GTTCCAAGGGAATTCTGACCATAGCAGGGGATTACAAGAAGTCGTCCGCTTGTGCAGCAGATAGCAGCCGGCTGGCCGAGTCCCTTGTGATCGCGGCCGAGAAGCGGCTCCTTGACTGAGTTGTGGCGATGGCAGGCAAGCAGCCGGAAATGTCACCCAACCCCAAGGAGTCAGAAGCTGAGGGCTCGTTCAACCCCAAAGATACCCTGGGACCCGGAGCACCCGGAGAGGTATGCTGTCATAGGTGCAAACCTTGACAGCAAATAGGAAGGCGAGCTCATCGATTTCCTCCGTGAGAATCAGGACATGTTTGCATGGTCACCTAAGGACATGCCGGGTGTTCCGACGGATTTCGCCGAGCACAAGTTACATGTCTGGTCCGATGTCAAGCCAGTCAGGCAGCCCTGGTGCCGCCTGTCAGAAGAGAAGGGAAGAGTCGTTGGAGAAGAGATAGCCTGGCTGTTGGCAGCCGGCTTCGTCATGGAAGTGTTCTTTCCCGAATGGCTGGACAACCCAGTCCTTGTGCTGAAGAAAAACAAGCAGTGGCGCATGTGTATTGATTACACCAGCCTCAAAAAAGCCTGCCCCAAGGACCCATTTGCTTTGCCAAGAATCGACCAAGTAATAGACTCCACAGCCGGATGCGAGCTGTTGAGTTTTTTGGACACATACTCAGGGTATCACCAGATCAAGCTGAACCCGGCCGACAGGCTAAAGACCGCCTTCATCACACCATTTGGAGCCTTCTGCTACTTGACCATGACGTTCGGCTTGAGGAATGCCGGCGCCACATTTCAATATTGCATGTAGAAGTGTCTCTTCAAACAACTCGGCAGGAACGCCCACGTTTATGTGGATGATGTTGTGGTGAAGACGGAGAAGTGTGGAACGATGCTAGAAAACCTCAAGGAGACCTTTGAGAACTTTCGCCGATTTAAAATCAAGCTCAACCCGAAGAAATGCGTCTTTGGAGTACCAGCCGGCCAGCTTCTTGGCTTCCTGGTCTCAGAGCGCCGCATAGAGTGCAACCCTGTGAAGATCAAGGCCATCGAGAGGATGGAAGTGCCCACTCGACTGCTCGACGTGCAAAAGTTCACCGGCTGCTTGGCATCCATCAGCCGCTTCATCAGTCGGCTGGGCGAGAAGGCTCTTCCCCTGTACCAGCTCATGAAGAAGACCACTTTTTTCGAGCGGAACGACAAGGCGGACGAAGCTTTTCTCCAACTCAAGAAGATGTTGACTACTCCACCTGTCCTGGCGGCTCCGACTCCTAAGGAGCCCATGCTCCTCTACATCGCCGCCACCAGCCGAGTGGTCAGCACAGTCATAGTGGTAGAGCGCAAGGAGGAAAGCAAGGCACTACCAGTCCAGAGACCGGTGTATTACCTGAGTGAAGTACTGTCAGCCTCCAAGCAAAACTACCCTCACTACCAGAAGATGTGCTACGGCGTGCACTTCGCCGCCAAGAAATTGAAGCCGTATTTTCAAGAGCACCCAATCGTTGTGGTCTGCACAACTCCACCGGCCGAGATCATTGGAAGCCGAGATGCTTCAGGCCGAGTGGCCAAGTGGGCCATAGATTTGGCCCCCTACACCATCTACTACCAGCCTCGCACCGCCATCAAGTCAAAAGCACTGGCCGACTTCCTCGTCGACTGGGCCGAGACCCAGTACCTGCCGCCAGCGCCGGACTCCACCCATTGGCGGATGCACTTTGATAGTTCCAAGATGCGCACCGGTTTAGGAGCCGGCATCGTCCTCACCTCTCCCAAAGGCGACAAGCACAGATATATGCTACAAATTCACTTTGCCGCCTCCAACAATGTTGCTAAATATGAGGCACTCATTCACGGGCTCCGGCTTGCCAAGGAACTCGGCATTCGCCGGATCCTGTGCTATGGTGACTCTGACTTGGTGGTCCAGTAGTCGTCAGGCGACTGGGACGCCAAAGATGCAAACATGGCGAGCTACCGCTTCCTCGTACAGCAACTCAGTGGATACTTTGAAGGGTGCGAGTTTCTGCATGTGCCAAGAAATGACAATGAGCAAGCAGATGCCTTGGCACGAATCGACTCCACCCGTCAAGCAATACCAACCGGCGTCGCCCTACAACGCCTCCTCAAGCCGCCTGTCAATCCATCGCCAGAGTCGGATTCCATCTTTGTGCCGGCCCCCCCTGAAGCAGTCGGATCCAACTTGAGAGCCCCAGCAGCCGGCACGGGAATTTCGGCAGGCAGCCCGGGAGCCGCGGCAGTCGCACCCGGCCCGGGGACTGCAGCGGTCAGCCCGGGGACTTCAGAGCCCGGCCCGGGGACTGCAGCAGTCGGCCCGGGGCTCCATCAACCTACCAAGCGGCAGCCGACTCCAACCTGCCGCCTCCCAGCCCAACCGGCCTCGTGCAAGTTGCAGCCCGGGCAGTCGAAGAAATTGCAGCACCTTCATGGGCCCAGCCTATCCTCAACTTCTTGGTAAACAAAGAGCTGCCAACTGATGAGATCTTGGCCCGGCAAGTGCAACGCCGGGCGGCAGCATACACTATAGTCAACAGAGAGCTTGTAAGGCGCAGTGTCACTGGTGTCTACCAGCGCTGCGTGGAGCCGGAGCAAGGCCAAGCAATCCTCAAAGACATCCATCAAGGCGAGTGTGGTCACCACGCGGCTTCAAGAGCACTTGTCGCCAAAGCTTTCCGCCATGGTTTTTTCTGGCCGACTGCTCTAGAAGACGCCAAAGACTTGGTTCAGAAATGCAAAGGGTGCCAGAAGTTCTGCTCCAAGCCACATCAACCGGCCTCTGCACTCAAGACTATCCCCATTGCCTAGCCCTTCGTTGTCTGGGGCCTGGACATGGTGGGACCATTCAAAACAGCGCGAGGTGGCATGACTCATCTGCTTGTCGCGGTGGACAAGTTCACCAAGTGGATAGAAGCAAAACCAATCAAGAAGCTGAATGGTCCGACTGCTGTGACCTTCATCTCCGACATCACCATCCGGTATGGCATACACACACAGCATCATCACCGACAATGGCACGAACTTTGCCAAAGGTGCCCTGGCCCGTTTCTGCGCGACGCAGGGCATCCGACTGGACTTAGCGTCTGTTGCCCATCCGCAATAAAACGGTCAAGTAGAGCGAGCGAACGGCCTCATCTTGTCCGGCATCAAGCCCCGACTGGTCGAGCCACTGGAGCGCTCGGCCGGCAGTTGGCTCGATGAGCTACCGGCCGTCCTCTGGAGCCTGCGCACAACTCCAAACAAGTCAACCGGCTTCACGCCTTTCTTCCTCGTCTACGGTGCCGAAGCCGTCATCCCAACGCACATAGAATTCAACTCCCCTCGAGTCACCATGTACACCGAAGAGGAGGCAGAAGAAGCACGTCAAGATGGCATCGATCTGCTGGAAGAGGGCCTGCTGTTGGCACTCATGTTGGAAATATGCCCTAGAGGCAATAACAAAATGGTTATTATTGTATTTCCTTGTTCATGATAATTGTCTATTGTTCATGCTATAATTGTATTAACTGGAAACCGTAATACATGTGTGAATACATAGACCACAACATGTCCCTAGTAAGCCTCTAGTTGACTAGCTCGTTGATCAATAGATGGTTATGGTTTCCTGACCATGGACATTGGATGTCATTGATAACGGAATCACATCATTAGGAGAATGATGTGATGGACAAGACCCAATCCTAAGTATAGCACAAGATCGTGTAGTTCGTTTGCTAAGAGCTTTTCTAATGTCAAGTATCGTTTCCTTAGACCATGAGATTGTGCAACTCCCGGATACCGTAGGAATGCTTTGGGTGTACCAAACGTCACAACGTAACTGGTTGGCTATAAAAGTGCAGTACAGGTATCTCTGAAAGTGTCTGTTGGGTTGGCACGAATCGAGACTGGGATTTGTCACTCCGTATGACGGAGAGGTATCTCTGGGCCCACTCGGTAATGCATCATCATAATGAACTCAATGTGACTAAGGAGTTAGCCACGGGATCATGCGTTATGGAATGAGTAAAGAGACTTGCCGGTAACGAGATTGAACGAGGTATTGGGATACCGACGATCGAATCTCGGGCAAGTAACATACCGGTGGACAAAGGGAATTATATACGGGATTGATTGAATCCCCGACATCGTGGTTCATCCGATGAGATCATCGTGGAACATGTGGGAGCCAATATGGGTATCCAGATCCCGCTATTGGTTATTGGCCGGAGAGGTGTCTCGGTCATGTCTGCATGGTTCCCGAACCCGTAGGATCTACACACTTAATGTTCGGTGACGCTAGAGTTGTTATGGGAAATAGTATGTGGTTACCGAAGGTTGTTCGGAGTCCCGGATGAGATCCCGGACATGACGAGGAGCTCCGGAATGGTCCGGAGGTGAAGATCGGTATATTGAACGAAGGGTATTGGAGTCTGCAATTGTTCCGGGGGTACCAGGCTATGGCCAGCATTTCCGAAAGGGGTTTCGGAGGCCCCGGCAAGCGTTGGGGGGCCTTATGGGCCGAGGGGAAGGGGCAAACCAGCCCACTAAGGGGCTGTGCGCCCCTCGCAACCCCTCTCACGTAACCCGGAGAGGTGGGGGCGCCACCCCTAGGGCAGCCGCCCCTCCCGGCTTGGGGGGCAAGTTTCCTAGAGGGTGGGGGCGCCCAAACCCATCTAGGGTTTCCCCTGGCCGCCGCCTCCTCCTCTACATCCATCTAGAGGGGCCGGCCCCCTCTCCCTTCCCCCTATATATAGTGAGGGGGTGGGAGGGCAGCCACACACCCTTCCCTTGGCGAAGCCCTCTCCTCCTCCAATTCCTCTTCCTCCTCCGTAGTGCTTAGCGAAGCTCTGCCGGAGAACCACGAGCTCCATTGCCACCACGCCGTCGTGCTGCCGGAGTTCTCCCTCAACTTCTCCTCTCCCCTTGCTGGATCAAGAAGGAGGAGACGTCCCCGGGCTGTACGTGTGTTGAACGCGGAGGCACCGTCCGTTCGGCGCTAGATCGGATCTTCCACGATTTGAAACGCCGCGAGTACGACTCCATCAACCGTGTTCTTGTAACGCTTCCTCTTAGCGATCTTCAAGGGTATGAAGATGCACTCCCTCTCTCTCGTTGCTAGCATCTCCTAGATTGATCTTGGTGACACGTAGGGAAATTTTGAATTATTGCTACGTTCCCCAACAGTGGCATCATGAGCTAGGTCTATGCACGAGTAGAACACAAAGTAGTTGTGGGCGATGATTTGTTCAATTTGCTTACCATTACTAGTCTTATCTTGATTCGGCGGCATTGTGGGATGAAGCGGCCCGGACCGACCTTACACATACTCTTACGTGAGACAGGTTCCACCGACTGACATGCACTTGATGCATAAGGTGGCTAGCGGGTGTCTGTCTCTCCCACTTTAGTCGGATCGGATTCGATGAAGAGGGTGCCTATGAAGGGTAAATATAAATTGGCATATCACCGTTGTGGCTTTTGCGTAGGTAAGAAACTTTCTTGCTAGAAACCCATAGCAGCCACGTAAAACATGCAACAACAATTAGAGGACGTCTAACTTGTTTTTGCAGGGTATGCAATGTGATGTGATATGGCCAAAAGGATGTGATGAATTATATATATGTGATGTATGAGATTGATCATGTTCTTGTAATAGGAATCACGACTTGCATGTCGATGATTATGACAACCGGCAGGAGCCATAGGAGTTGTCTTAATTTATTGTATGACCTGCATGTCAATGAAAAACGCCATGTAATTACTTTACTTTATTGCTAACTGTTAACCATAGTAGTAGAAGTAATAGTTGGCGAGACAACTTCATGAAGACACGATGATGGAGATCATGGTGTCATGCCGGTGACGAAGGTGATCATGCCGCGCCTCGAAGATGGAGATCAAAAGGCGCAAGATGATATTGGCCATATCATGTCACTTTATGATTTGCATGTGATGTTTGTCATGTTTACATCTTATTTGCTTAGAACAACGGTAGCATAAATAAGATGATCCCTCACTAAAATTTCAAGAGATGTGTTCCCCCTAACTGTGCACCGTTGCGAAGGTTGTTGTTTCGAAGCACCACGTGATGATCGGGTGTGATAGATTCTAACGTTCGCATACAACGGGTGTAAGCCAGATTTACACATGTGAAACACTTAGGTTGACTTGACGAGCCTAGCATGTATAGACATGGCCTCGGAACACAAGAGACCGAAAGGTCGAACATGAGTCGTATAGTAGATACGATCAACATGGAGATGTTCACCGATGATGACTAGTCCGTCTCACGTGATGATCGGACACGGCCTAGTTGACTCGGATCATGTATCACTTAGATGACTAGAGGGATGTCTATCTGAGTGGGAGTTCATTAAATAATTTGATTAGATGAACTTAAGTATCATGAACATAGTCAAAACGTCTTTGCAAATTATGTCGTAGCTTACGCTTTAGTTCTACTAAGATATGTTCCTAGAGAAAATTTAGTTGAAAGTTGATAGTAGCAATTATGTGGACTGGGTCCGTAAACTGAGGATTGTCCTCATTGCTGCATAGAAGGCTCATGTCCTTAATGCACCGCTCGGTCTGCTGAACCTCGAGCATCGTTTGTGGATGTTGCGAACATCTGACATACACGTTTTGATGACTACGTGATAGTTCAGTGCGTAATGTTAAACGGTTTAGAATTGAGGCACCGAAGACATTTTGAAACATCGCGGAACATATGAGATGTTCCAAGAGCTGAAATTGGGATTTTAGGCTCGTGCCCACGTCAAGAGGTGTGAGACCTCCGACAAGTTTCTTAAGCCTGCAAACTAAGGGAGAAAAGCTCAATCATTGAGCATGTGCTCGGATTGTCTGAGTACTACAATCGCTTGAATCGAGTGGGAGTTGTCTTCCAGATGAGATAGTGATGGTTCTCCAAAGTCAGTGCCACCAAGCTACTAGAGCTTCGTGATGAACTATAACATATCAGGGATAGATATGATGATCCTTGAGCTATTCGCGATGTTTGACACTGCGAAAGTAGAAATCAAGTAGGAGCATCAATTGTTGATGGTTAGTAAAACCACTAGTTTCAACAAGGGCAAGGGCAAGAAGGGATACTTCATGAAACGACAAATCAGTTGCTGCTCTAGTGAAGAAAACCAAGGTAGAATCCAAACCCGAGACTAAGTGCTTCTGTAATGAGGGGAACGGTCACTGAAGCAGAACTACCCTCGATACTTGGTAGATGACAAGGCTGGTAAGGTCGATAGAAGTATATTGGATATACATTATATTAATGTGTACTTTACTAGTACTCCTAGTAGCACCAGGGTATTAGATACCGGTTCGGTTGCTAAGTGTTGGTAACTTGGAATAAAAAGCTACGGTATAAATGGAGACTAACTAAAGGTGAGATGACGATATGTGTTGGAAGTGTTTCCAAGGTTGATGTGATCAAGCATCGCTTGCTCCCTCTACCATCGAGATTGGTGTTAAACCTAAATAATAATTATTTGGTGTTTGCATTGAGCATAGACATGATTGGATTATGTTTATCGCAATACGGTTATTCATTTAAGGAGAATAATGGTTACTCTGTTTATGTGAATAATACCTTCAATGGTTTTGCACCTAAAATGAATGGTTTATTGAATCTCGATCGTACTGATACACATGTTCATGCCAAAAGATATAAAATAGTAATGATAGTACCACATACTTGTGGCACTGCCATTTGAGTCATATTGGTATAAAACGCATGAAGAAGCTCCATGTTGATGGATCTTTGGACTCACTCGTTTTTGAAAAGATTGAGACATGCGAACCATGTCTATTGGTAGATATGCATGCAGAAACTCCATACAGATGGATCGTTTGGACTCACTTGATTTTGAATCACTTGGGACATGCAAATCATACCACATGGGAAAGATGACTGGAAGGCCTCGTTTTCAGTAAGATGGAACAAGAAAGCAACTTGTTGGAAGTAATACATTTTGATGTGCGCAGTCCAATGAGTGCTGAGGCATGCAGTGGATATCATTATGTTCTTACTTCACAGATGATTTGAGTAGATGGTGAGTATATTTACTTGATGCAACACAAGTCTGAATTATTGAAAGGTTCAAGTAATTTCAGAGTGAACTTGAAGATCGTCGTGACAAGAGGATAAAATGTATGTGATATGATCATAGAGATGAATATCTGAGTTACGAGTTTGGCACACAATTAAGACATTGTGGAAACTGTTTCACAACTAATACCGCCTGGAACACCATAGTGTGATGGTGTGTCCGAACATCATAAATGCACCCTATTGGATATGGTGCATACCATGATGTCTCTTATTGAATTAGCACTATCGTTTATGGGTTAAGCATTAGAGACAACCGCATACACTTTAATAGGGCACCACGTAATTCCGTTGAGATGACACCGTATGAAATATGGTTTAGAGAAACCTAAGTTGTCGTTTATTAAAAGTTTGGGGCTGCGACGCTTATGTGAAAAAGTTTCAGGCTGATAAGCTCGACCCAAAGCGGATAAATGCATCTTCATAGAATACCCAAAACAGTTGGGTATACCTCCTATTTCAGATCTGGAAGCAAAAGTGATTGTTTCTAGAAACGGGTCCTTTCTCGAGGAAAAGTTTCTCTCGAAAGAATTGAGTGGGAGGATGGTGGAGACTTGATGAGGTTATTGAACCGTCACTTCAACTAGTGTGTAGCAGGGCACAAGAAGTTGTTCCTGTGGCACCTACACCAATTGAAGTGGAAGCTTATGATAGTGATCATGAAACTTCGGATCAAGTCACTACCAAACCTCGTAGGATGACAAGGATGTGTACTACATCAGAGTGGTACGTAATCCTGTCTTGGAAGTCATGTTGCTAGACAACAATGAACCTACGAGCTATGGAGAAGCGATGGTGGGACCAGATTCCGTCGAATGGCTCGAGGCCATAAAATCCGAGAGAGGATCCATGTATAAAAACAAAGTATAGACTTTGGAAGAACTACTTGATGGTCGTAAGGATGTTGGGTGCAGATGGATTTTAAAAGGAAGACGGACAATGATGGTAAGTGTCACCATTAAGAAAGCTCGACTTGTCGTTAAGATGTTTTCCGACAAGTTCAAGGAGTTGACTACGATGAGATTTTCTCACTCGTAGCGATGCTAAGAGTGTATTGGAATTATATTAGCAGTTACTGCATTATTTATGAAATCTTGCAGATAGGATGTCAAAAACATTGTTTCCTCGACGATTTTCTTGAGGAAAGGTTGTATGTGATACAACCAGGAGGTTTTGTCAATCCTGAAAGATGCTAACAAGTATGCAAAGCTCCAGCAATCCTTCTAAGGACTGGAGTAAGCATCTCGGAGTTGGAATGTACGTTTTGATGAGATGATCAAAGATTTTGGGTTTATACAAACTTTATGAGAAACTTGTATTTCCAAAGAAGTGAGTGGGAGCACTATAGAATTTTTGATGAGTATATGTTGTTAACATATTGTTGATCAGAAATGATGTAGAATTTCTGGAAAGCATACAGGGTTATTTGAAAAGTGTTTTTCAATGGAAAACCTGGATTAAGCTACTTCAACATTGAGCATCAAGATCTATAAGGATAGATCAAAAATGCTTAATAGTACTTTCAAATGAATACATACCGTGACAAGATTTTGAAGGAGTTCAAAATAGACCAGCAAAGAAGGAGTTCTTGGCTGTGTTACAAGGTGTGAGTATTGAGTAAGACTCAAGACCTAACCATGGCAGAAGAGAGAGAAAGGACGAAGGTCGTCCCCTATGCTTTAGACGTAGGCTCTACAGTATGCTATGCTATGTACCGCACCTGAAGTGTGCCTTGCCATGAGTTAGTCAAGGGGTACAATAGTGATCTAGGAATGGATCACATGACAGCGGTCGAACTTATCCTTAGTAACTAGTGGACTCAGGAATTTTCTCGATTATGGAGGTGGTAAAAGAGTTCGTCGTAAAGGGTTACGTCGATGCAAACTTTGACACTAATCCGGATGACTCTGAGTAGTAAACCGGATTCGTATAGTAGAGCAGTTATTTGGAATAGCTCCAAGTACCGCGTGGTAGCTGCATCTACAAGATGACATAGAGATTTCTAAAGCACACACGGATCTGAAAGGTTCAGACCCGTTGACTAATAACCTCTCTCACAAGCGAGATATGAACAAACCCCATGGGTGTTGGATTCATTACAATCACATAGTGATGTGAACTAGATTATTGACTCTAGTGCAAGTGGGAGACTGTTGGAAATATGCCCTAGAGGCAATAATAAAATGGTTATTATTGTATTTCCTTGTTCATGGTAATTGTCTATTGTTCATGCTATAATTGTATTAACTGGAAACCGTAATACATGTGTGAATACATAGACCACAACATGTCCCTAGTAAGCCTCTAGTTGACTAGCTCGTTGATCAATAGATGGTTATGGTTTCCTGACCATGGACATTGGATGTCATTGATAACGGAATCACATCATTAGGAGAATGATGTGATGGACAAGACCCAATCCTAAGCATAGCACTAGATCGTGTAGTTCGTTTGCTAAAGCTTTTGTAATGTCAAGTATCGTTTCCTTAGACCATGAGATTGTGCAACTCCCGGATACCGTAGGAATGCTTTGGGTGTACCAAACGTCACAACGTAACTGGTTGGCTATAAAGGTGCAGTACAGGTATCTCTGAAAGTGTCTGTTGGGTTGGCACGAATCGAGACTGGGATTTGTCACTCCGTATGACGGAGAGGTATCTCTGGGCCCACTCGGTAATGCATCATCATAATGAACTCAATGTGACTAAGGAGTTAGCCACGGGATCATGCGTTATGGAATGAGTAAAGAGACTAGCCGGTAACGAGATTGAACGAGGTACTGGGATACCGACGATCGAATCTCAGGCAAGTAACATACCGGTGGACAAAGGGAATTGTATACGGGATTGATTGAATCCCCGACATCGTGGTTCATCCGATGAGATCATCGTGGAACATGTGGGAGCCAATATGGGTATCCAGATCCCGCTATTGGTTATTGGCCGGAGAGGTGTCTCGGTCATGTCTGCATGGTTCCCGAACCCGTAGGGTCTACACACTTAAGGTTCGGTGACGCTAGAGTTGTTATGGGAAATAGTATGTGGTTACCGAAGGTTTTTCGGAGTCCCGGATGAGATCCCGAACATGACGGGGAGCTCCGGAATGGTCCGGAGGTGAAGATCGGTATATTGGACGAAGGGTATTGGAGTCCGGAATTGTTTCGGGGGTACCATGCTATGGCCAGCATGTCCGAAAGGGGTTTCGGAGGCCCCAGCAAGCGCTGGGGGGCCTTATGGGCCAAGGGGAAGGGGCAAACCAGCCCACTAAGGGGCTGTGCGCCCCTCCCAACCCCTCTCATGTAACCAGGAGAGGTGGGGGCACCACCCCTTGGGCAGCCGCCCCTCCCGGCTTGGGGGGCAAGTTTCCTAGGGGGTGGGGGCGCCCAAACCCATCTAGGGTTTCCACTCGCCGCCGCCTCCTCCTCTAGATCCATCTAGAGGGGCCAGCCCCCTCTCCCCTTCCTCCTATATATAGTGAGGGGGTGGGAGGGCAGCCACACACCCTTCCCTTGGCGCAGCCCTCTCCTCCTCCAACTCCTCTTCCTCCTCTGTAGTGCTTAGCGAAGCTCTGCCGGAGAACCACGAGCTCCATTGCCACCACGCCGTCGTGCTGCTGGAGTTCTCCCTCAACTTCTCCTCTCCCCTTGCTGGATCAAGAAGGAGGAGACGTCCCCAGGCTGTACGTGTGTTGAACGCCGAGGCGCCGTCCGTTCGGCGCTAGATCGGATCTTCCGCGATTTGAATCGCCGCGAGTACGACTCCATCAACCGCGTTCTTGTAACACTTCCGCTTAGCGATCTTCAAGGGTATGAAGATGCACCCCCTCTCTCTCGTTGCTAGCTTCTCCTAGATTGATCTTGGTGACACGTAGGAAAATTTTGAATTATTGCTACGTTCCCCAACAACTCAGCCGGTCCAGCATCTACCAGCAGAGCCTGCGCCGATACTACAACCGGAAGGTCAAGCCGAGATCTTTCCAAGAGGGAGACCTTGTGCTCCGGTTGATCCAGCGAACAGCTGGCCAGCACAAGCTCTAAGCGCCTTGGGAAGGCCCCTTCATCATCAGCAAAGTGTTGGGCAATGACTCCTACTACCTGATCGACGCTCAGAAGCCTCGAGCGCGCAAGAGGGACGACTCCGGCAAGGAGACGGAGCAGCCATGGAATGCAAATCTCCTCCGAAGATTTTAAAGTTGATGCAGTATGTACCATGCTACCTTTTGTATTAAAGTACGAAGACTCCGGGTCCCCCGAGAAGAGCTCGAGGACTGCCATCTTTTATCTATATGATAAGAATTATGCCTATGAATGTGTCATTTTCTTTATGCCGCTCGGCACCGGGTCCGACTAGTCGGCCCGGGGACTCGCCGCCTTGTACTATGAAATGCTTCCTGCAGCCGGACAAGTAATGTGTTGGCACTTAAGCCGTCTCCTGCCAGAAACCGCAGCTTGTAGAGCGACTGTCTGGTGGGCAGGAGTAAGGCAGAAAGGGTGCCCACATGAAGAATGGATAAGGACCCAAAGCATGTGCATAGTTCAAGCCGGCTTCCCGCCTCTACGACCGGCTATTGAGCAGCCAGCCGGTCGGCTTCTACTTAACTTGCTAAAGAACTCTAAAATGGCTAAGTACTTGCCTTCCCGAAAGTAGCTAAGTACTTGACCCAGCCACAGTCCGCAGAGCGGCTGTTTGGCTGGCAAGACGGCAACCAAGGGAGGGCGGCAAAGGAAAAAGCCAAAAGAGCAGAAAGCAAGGAAGGATAGAACTCGGAAAAATATTTTACATAGCAAAAGGCCCTTGGCCAACATTCAACGGAAGTTTAAGATACACCCCGCGGGTGGAATTGTGCAAAATTAACAAGTTCGTCGAGACTGATAAGCAGGTAAAGCAAAAGATAAACTAGCGGCCTAGGGGGCGGCAGACGGGTTCGGTGGATCAGAGGAGTCAGTGGTGCCGGTTGGTGGAGCGACCGGCTGCTCAGTGTCCGCTTGGTCGCCTCCAGTGGTAGCCGGCTCGCTTGGGCGTGGCTCATTGCTGGAGGCGCGGTCGAGCTGAGGCTGGCCGTCCGCTCCGACCTCTGGCACCTCCTCTTCACCTTCCTCCTCCTCCTCGCCTTCTTCCTCGGCGCTGGAGCCGATCACCTCGGCCGAGTTCTCGCCGTCCTCCGGGTTCAGCCCGAACCATTCTGGTGGTGCCTCGGCGCCGTTCTCAACCCGCTCCGGGATGAAGATGCTGGTGTCGGTGTACTCGGCAATTGCTGCCGCGCGCTTGACGAGGTCATCTTCCACGACTGCCAACTCTCCCTGAGCCTCCAGCAGGAACGTGGCCAGCTGGGCTAGACTCAGCCCAGGGTACCATGACTTGACGAATTCCAAGGCCCGGCGCGCTCCAGCCCGGGCCGAGGAGCCCTTCCAGGCCTCAAGACGGCCGGCCGCCACCTCCAGCCTGTCGGCAGTCCGACTGGGAGTGCGCGGTGCCGGCATGTCCAGCCACATGGCAGTGATTGCCTGGGCACCGGCACGCTGAAGACGGCGCAGCATCCGGTGAGCCGGCCAAAGACGGGCCTCGATGCTCAGGATCTGCTCACGAAGGGTTCGGGGCGCGTCGGCAGTGATCTGCGCGCCTTCTGCCCTCCGTCCTTCGCGATCAGCTTCAATGGCCTGATTGGCGGCGTCAGAGTGACCAGGGAAGAAGTCTGCCAAGACAGAAAGCAAAGAGCCAAAGTCAGAGACAAGAGGCCGGCTCGACCAGCAGCCGACAGCTCAAAGAAGGAAAAAGAGGGAAGCTCACCATCGAATATGTCTTCGATCTCTTGAAAGCCGGAAGTCAGCATCGCCTCCCTGTCGGTCCAGGCGGAGCGTTCGGTCGTGAACTCAGCAAGGAGCCCGGTCTCCTTATCCTCCGCCTCCTTCTGGGCCTTCTGGAGAAGCTCCGCCTTTTCCGCTAGTTGCGCACCCAGCCGGTCACACTCTCCAGCACGTAGCGCGGTGTTGGCTTCGCCCAGCTGCTGCTGCAGGACCGCGTTGGCCTCTGCAGAAGAAAGAAGAAGGGAAAGGCGTCATTTGCCAACAGAGAAGAGGTAGAGTCGCCGGGGAGATCCGGCCTGACTGCTCAGCAGTCGGCTCGAATCTCGAGGACTACAGCCCGCGGGTGCGCCAGCGCACCCCCGTGGAGAAAGGAGTCGTCAAAATCAGCAGAAAGAGGAACAGTTGCCGGGGAGATCCGGCCCGACTGCTCAGCAGTCGGCCAGAATCTCGGGGACTACAGCCCACGGGTGCGCCAGCGCGCCCCCGCAGAGAAAGAAGAGGACTTACTTCGGCTCTCCGACAAGTCGGCAGCGCGTTGATCCAGCTCCTGGACCTTGGAGTTGAAGGCGGCAACACGAAGATTATGATAATCCTGCAGCAAGGATATCATCACTCAGAGCCTGCTAATTAAAGTTCCGAGCCACCTGCTCAGCAGCCGGCCCGAAACTCGGGGACTACATCCAGTGGGTGCGCTGACGCGCCCCCACAAAGCAATACAAGAATTCAAAACAAAGAAGCAAGAAGCGTACCCGGATGGCCTCTCGCGATGCCAGGAACGTCTTGTTACAGTGCTTGATGGCGTCGGCTTCGGCGCGGAGTTTGGCTTGAACGTCCAGTATAGCCTTGTTTAGAGGGCCCGTCCCGCCTCCCCGCACCCACCCAGTGGGCGCGGCGCTGGTCGCCGCGGTGTCCGAGATCGAGGAGCTCGCGGCGCCGATCTCCAGTGGGCGCGGCACCGAGGTCGCCTTTGCAAGTCGGCGGCGCGTCGGTGTGCCGACCTCAAGAGTCGGGCTCGTCGCCACCTCCTTCCCAGCTGGCGGCACTGGCGGGTCCGCCGGCTGCACGCCTTGCACGCTCCCGTACGACGACGGTGGAGGCACGATCACGTCCGGCATGGCCAGGTCGCCGCCATCCCTCTCCATGACCGGGTGCTCATCGTCGGCTTCCCCAGTCTGCGCCACGAACTCCTGTGGTGGCGGCACAGAGTTTAGGGGAGTGATGAATATGGCCGACTGGCAGTGCGCGGCCTCCTCGGCCTATTTCTTCGCCGCGTCGGCTGCCTCGGCCTCTGCCGGTTTCTTCAGGGCGGCGGCCTCCGCCTTCTCTGCTTCCGCCTTCTCCAGGCGGGCAGCTTCCTGCTCCTCGCGCGCTTCCTGTGTGTTCTGCTCCCTCGCCTCCCGGAGGTCGGTGGCCGGATCAATCCGCCGAGTGGTGGTGGAGGTCTCCGCCGACCCCACGATGGAGGCAGCGGCCGATTTCTCGAGAGAGAGCGGAGCCCTAGATCAAGGAAAATAAAGTAAAGAAACTTAGACAGAATCAGCAAGGAAAAAAATGAAGGCGCGAGAGGAAGACAACACTTACGCAGAAACCAGCTGCGGCTCCTTCACCGCCTTGTGGAAGCGGATGGCCTTCGCGGCCGCTTCATCCTGCTTGGTCGCCGCGGCCGAGCCCTTGGGCTTCTTCGGACGGCTGCCGAACAAGCTCGGCGCGGCCCTGCGTTTCTTCGCGCCACCTTGGGCATCCGGCGCAGCAGACGAGCTCGTGCCCGGCTGGCCGGACCCTGGCTGGTGGCGCGGGGCGACTTCCCCCGCATCGTCATCAGGCCAGTCCTCGAGGCTGGCTCCGAGCCTCGAGCCGCCTGCTTTGCCGCCTCCTCCCTCGGCGTCGTCCTCCAAGGCCGCCGCCCCCAAGTCAGGGTCATCGACGTTGCTCTTCGCTCAGTCGGGGAGGAATTGGCGCTCCGGCCCCGCGGTGCCGGCTGCCAGCTGGAGGAAGGGGCTCTGTTCAAAGGCCGATTGGTCAAGTCAGACAGGCCGAACTCGGCAACAAAAAGGATAGAGGAAAAGAAAGATGACTTACCATAGGCGGGGGTTCGGCGCGTGAATATGGCTCCTTGCCGAACCGCCACTCCTCCATGAGCTCGCAGTTCGCAAGATAGTTCACCATGTGAGCTACCTCTGCGTGAGGCATCTCCTTGGTGCACAGCCGGCTTGGGTCCCGATGCCCGCTTATCTGGCAGATCATGTGAGGGCGGCTCTAGAGCGGGAGCACCCGGCGCGCCACGAAGGCGGATAGCAAGTCGGGCCGGTCAGGCCCTCCGACTGTGTCAGCACTCGGAGCCGCGCGATGGCGGCGGCTCCAGAAGGCGATAGCGTCTTGGCCCGGTACGACCAGTTGGGCCGCCTCCCAGCTGGCGGGCCGGCTTCGTAAGCCAGCAAGTTGACCCAGTCGCCCTCCGGGAAGACGCTCTTCACGTAGAAGTACGACCGCTGCCACATCTTCACCGACTTGATCAGCGGGTTGGGAGGGAATGGATTTTCGGCCGCCGGCCTCCGCACCGCGATGAACGCGCCGCATTGAGCCGGCACGCCCCCGACGAGGGTGCCGAGCTTGATGTAGAAGAATGCTACCTCTTGAGCACTGTGTTGGTTTTCCCTTGAAGAGGAAAGGGTGATGCAGCAAAGTAGCGTAAGTATTTGCCTCAGTTTTTGAGAACCAAGGTATCAATCCAGTAGGAGGCTACGCGCGAGTCCCTCGCACCTACACAAAACAAATAAATCCTCACAACCAACGCGATAAGGGGTTGTCAATCCCTATACGGTCACTTACGAGAGTGAGATCTGATAGATATGATAGGATAATATTTTTGGTATTTTTATGATAAAGATGCAAAGTAAAATAAAAAGCAAAGGAAATAACTAAGTGTTGGAAGATTAATATGATGAAGATAGACCCAGGGGCCATAGGTTTCACTAGTGGCTTCTCTCATGAGCATAAGTATTTTACGGTGGGTGAACAAATTACTGTTGAGCAATTGACAGAATTGAGCATAGTTATGAGAATATCTAGGTATGATCATGTATATAGGCATCACGTCCGAGACAAGTAGACCGACTCCTGCCTGCATCTACTACTATTACTCCACACATCGACCGCTATCCAGCATGCATCTAGAGTATTAAGTTCATAAGAACAGAGTAACGCCTTAAGCAAGATGACATGATGTAGAGGGATAAATTCATGCAATATGATAAAAACCCCATCTTGTTATCCTTGATGGCAACAATACTATACGTGCCTTGCTGCCCCTACTGTCATTGGGAAAGGACACCGCAAGATTGAACCCAAAGCTAAGCACTTCTCCCATTGCAAGAAAGATCAATCTAGTAGGCCAAACCAAACTGATAATTCGAAGAGACTTCCAAAGATAACCAATCATGCAAAAAAGAATTCAGAAGATTCAAATATTGTTCATAGATAAACTTGATCATAAACCCACAATTCATCGGTCTCAACAAACACACCGCAAAAGAAGATTACATCGAATAGATCTCCACGAGAGAGGGGGAGAACATTGTATTGAGATCCAAAAAGAGAGAGAAAGCCATCTAGCTAATAACTATGGACCCGAAGGTCAAAGGTAAACAACTCACACCTCATGGGAGGGGCTATGGTGTTGATGTAGAAGCCCTCCGTGATCGATGCCCCCTCCGGCGGAGCTCCGGAACAGGCCCCAAGATGGGATCTCGTGGGTACAAAAGGTTGCGGCGGTGGAATTAGGTTTTTGGCTCCGTATCTGATCGTTTGGGGGTACGTAGGTATATATAGGAGGAAGAAGCACGTCGGTGGAGCAACAGGGGGCCCACGAGGGTGGAGGGCGTGCCCCCTACCTCGTGGCTTCCCTGTTGGTTGCCTGACGTAGGGTCCAAGTCTCCTGGATCATGTTTGTTCCAAAAATCACGTTCCCGAAGGTTTCATTCCGTTTGAACTCCGTTTGATATTCTTTTTCTGCGAAACTCTGAAATAGGCAAAAAACAGCAATTCTGGGCTGGGCCTCCGGTTAATAGGTTAGTCCCAAAAATAATATAAAAGTGAATACTAAAGCCCAATAATGTCCAAAACAGAAGATAATATAGCATGGAGCAATCAAAAATTATAGATACGTTGGAGACGTATCAAAGAACTCCCCCCAAAGCTCGATGGTGGGGAGGACGCCGAGGAAGCCTTCACACAAGGTGACGAAGGCGGACAGCAGCACCACCGTGTTCGGGGTGAGGTGGCGCGGCTGAAGACCGTAGAATTCGAGGAAGGACCGGAAGAAGCTGCTCACCGGCAGGACAAGGCCGGGCAGGTAGTGCGAGTGGAAGACGACCCGCTCGCCCTCCTCCGGCGCCGGCGAGATCTCCCTCTTCGGCACGAGGTGGACCTTCATGTAATCTTTGCCGGGCAGCCGCCGCGTCTGGCGCAGGAAGTCGATGTGGTCGTCGTGAACTTCAGAGCCGTCCCATGCTCCGGAGCGCGCCATGGGGGGCGTGGGATTGGAGGATGAGCTCATCGAAGATGAACCACCGCAGCGCTCAGCGTGGCTTGGAGGCGCTACGCCAAGAGGAAGAAGGAGGAGGAAAGAATGGGGAGGAGGGGCGCGTGTGCTCCACCGCTCCCCCTCCTCCCCCTACTTATAGGCCTACGGGCTGCGAAGCCGAGGGGGCGATCGTGGGATTTACTGCGCCCACGACCCCACGCCCCCACGTTTATCGCGTGAGTTACTGTGCGCAGTAACTCCACGGGAAACTCAACCGCCCACCTCGGCCGCAGCGGATCCGCTCGCGTGCCGAGGCGTGGCGGTGGCGGGCCCCGCTAGCAGGCGTGTCCCATCGCGAGCGTGGGTTGGCAGACTGGCCCGGCCACTCGGCGCCACGTGACATGCCCACAACGGGCGGCGGCCTAGAGGCTTAGCTAGCACACCACTTGGTTCCCGCCGACGCGTTCGAAGTTTGGATAAGTCAGGCTGGACAAGGCCGACTCCAGCCAGTCGGCCCGGCGGAAGTCGGATAAAGCTTCACCTTAAGCACTCGGAGAAAGAAACTGCTGAGGTTCCTCGGCTGCTCAGTCGCGGCGCCTCACCAGCTTCGGGGACTACTGTCGGAGTAATGGGCCACGGGTAGGCTAACCGGAAACCCAGAACCTCTCAAGACATCGGGGCTGGCTGCGCCCTTCAAGGCACCAAGACGAAGTGCCGCCTTCTGGTAGCCGGCTGGAGGAATGGCCGGCTGCCCGTAGACGGCCGAGTTCCAGAGGCCGGCATCAAGACAAGCTGACTCCTAGTGGGCGGAATCCAGAGAAGCCGACCCCTAGCAGTCGGCCCGAGGCCGACTCCAGCCAGTCGGCCCAGCGGAAGTCGGACGAAGCTTCACCTTAAGCACTCGGAGAAAGAAACTGCTGAGGTTCCTCGGCTGCTCAGCCGCGGCGCCTCACCAGCTTCGGGTACTACTGTCGGAGTAATGGGCCACGGGTAGGCTAACCCGAAACCCAGAACCTCTCAAGACATCGGGGCTGGCTGCGCCCCTCAAGGCACCAAGACGAAGTGCCGCCTTCTGGTAGCCGGCTGGTGGAATGGCCGACTGCCCATAGACGGCCGAGTTTCAGAGGCCGGCATCAAGACAAGCTGACTCCTAGTGGGCGGCCTCCAGAGAAGCCGACCCCTAGAATTCGGCCCGAGGCGCCAACAAAGCCTGCACCCTCATCAAGAAAAAGACAGGGAGTGGCTACAGTGTAGCCCATCCCTCCCGAATCCAGTGATGGGTGTGGCCACAGTGCGCCGTACCGGCGGAGATCTCCGCCCGGCGCCGCACTGTTGCCACTCCACCCATGACATCATCATAAGCGGGCAGAGCCCTGCTCCCACGACGACCTGTCGGTACAGCCCAAGGACGACGGGCCCCACCAACCAGCGAGAGCCCGGAAGACGGCTAGAGCCCCATCAGTCGGATTTGAGGGAGGTCGGCCTCCAGCAGTCGACCCGCCTCTTCCTCGGGACCATCCGCCATTAACCAGGCGGCGGGGCTGTAGCCACGCTCCCCTGACCGAGCCTGCGTCATTAGCATCACGGCTACAGTGATCAGCAGCCGACAAGACCCGTGACCGGCGGAGGCGGCCTGTCGGCCCCGTACCAGACTAGTCGGCCG
Source organism: Triticum aestivum (assembly GCF_018294505.1). Lineage (NCBI taxonomy): Eukaryota > Viridiplantae > Streptophyta > Magnoliopsida > Poales > Poaceae > Triticum > Triticum aestivum. The sequence continues at coordinate 492,426,358 of NC_057808.1, read as the reverse complement.
GGCCCACCAGGCGGCGGGCCCCAGCAGTCGGCGGAGAAGCCGGCAACCAAAGAGACTGACAGCTGGGCCCAACACCCGGTCGGATTACTATTGTACCCCTGGGGGGTAGACCTATATAAACCCCCCAGGGTACCCATGCAAAGGGTTCCCAACCTGTTAGAACTAGATCGACCCATAGAGAAAGGAGAGAGCTAGCCTTGCTCTCTTCCACCCCTAGCAAACAGCTCAAGGAGCACCATTGTACCACTTGTGCCCTAGTGATCATGCAGATACCCCATAGAGCAGGACTAGGGGTGTTATCTCCTAGGAGAGCCCCGAACCTGGGTAAAGTGCGCTGGCGTTCGTGTCTACGCCTTATCCCGCTTCCAGGCACCGGCGACGTTCTACTCGCTCCCACCATGATAAGCCATCCATTGGCATATGTCGCACCCAACCCCCGACACAGGAGGCGGGGGACACGATGTTTACCTAGGTTTAGGCCCTCTTGATGGAGGTAACACCCTACTTCCTGCTTGATTGATCTTGATGATATGAGTATTACAAGAGTTGATCTACCATGAGATCGTAGAGGCTAAACCCTAGAATCTAGCCTATGGTATGATTGTCGTTGTCCTACAGACTAAAGCCTCCGGTTTATATAGACACCGGAGGGGGCTAGGGTTACATAGAGTCAGTTACAAGGGAGGAGATCTACATATCCGTATTGCCAAGCTTGCCTTCCACGCCAAGGAGAGTCCCACCCGGACACGGGACGAAGTCTTCAATCTTGTACCTTCCTAGTCCAACACTCCGGCCAAAGGATATAGTCCGGCTGTCCGAGGACCCCCTAGTCCAGGACTCCCTCAGCTGCGCCTAAATTTTTATTGTCAAACTCCTATGGCTAAGTGAGGGTGTTCAAGCCGAATAGTCTGATTGCCTGGTTCGTTGCGCTAAACACGTCGTTCAAGGAGCAAACAATTGGGTCAAGAGTGTTTAGATTCCATCCCCAACACCCCCGTACTACCTACATGGGGGCAGAAGCCGACGACTGGCCAACTCTCAGTTTTCATACAATACGGCTGCGCAGGAGGTGAAAATTTTCAAACAAAACATTATATCACATAACAACTTTGTTTCATAATACAAGGCAGAGACAACATGAATATATTCATTCAAAGATAATGTCTTGCGCACATTGCGTCGCCACAATACAAGACCCCTCTAGGACGTCTCCGAAATACCGCTCGGGTGTGCGGTGCTCCTTGCCGTCTGGCGGCCCCCCGGTCGCAAGCTTGACGGCGTCCATCTTCGCCCACCACACCTTGACGCGGGCGAAGGCCATGTGCGCGCCCTCGATGCAGACCGACCGCTTGACGACGTCCAGCCGAGGATAGGCATTCACCAGCCGCTTCACGAGGCCGAAGTAGCTGCTGGGCATAGCTTTGGCAGGCCACAGCCGGATTATCAAGTCCTTCATGGCCAGTTCGGCCACCCTGTGCAGGTCTACCAGCTGTTTTAGCTGATCGCTGAAGGGCACCGGAAGTTCTGGCGCAAGATATTGCGACCAGAACAGCTTCTCCATTGAGCTCCCTTCTTCGGCTCGGCAGAACTCCGCAGCGTCGGACACACTGCCTAGCAGATCAACAAATGCCCCTGGAGAACTCCGAATCCGGGTTAGTAAGAAATACTTCTTCTCCACATACTTGCTTTGCATATTAAACGCCTTACCCGCCGTGATCTTCTTGGCCTCCCGGATCTCCTGGAGGTCGCCCTGGGCTTCAACCCGGGCCTCTTCCGCGCTCTGGCGAGCCTTGGCGAGTTCGGTCTCTCGAGCCGAAACATCGCACTCCAAGGTCTCGCATTTTTTCACAGCGTCCTGGAGCTCTTGCTGGACCTCATTCAGCCTGGCGTTGAGCTTCTTACGGGCGGCTTGCTCTTTGGTAGCTTTCTCCTCGGCTTCGGCCAGGGCATTTTTAAGGGCCTCGACCTCGGTCGTCGCTCCTACACATATCATGACACTATGGTCAAAACACATCATTTATTCTTTCTGAATATATAGCAAATCATTACATACCTTGCTGGTCCTCTAGCTACATCCTCGCTTGGCCGAGCTCCTCCTCCGCCTGCTCCAGTCTCTGCTTTAGTGCGGAGACTTCGGCAGTGTGTGAGGTCGCGGCCAGTAGTGACACCTGCTTATTCACATAAGACACATTTAGTTAGTTTCCTGCGAAATTTAATTGATCCTCTGTCCGGCTTTTCTTTCCGAACACCGGACAGTGTCTCAAGGGCTACTGTCTATATTGGGACTTTTCTCTTTTGTGTCACTTACCTCAAAACCTGTCAGCAGGCCACTACAGGCTTCGGTCAGTCCGCCTTTGACGGATTGGGCCTTCTCAATCACCATACCCATAAGGATACGGTGTTCCTCCACAATGGAAGCGCCTCGCAGCGCTTCCAGCAGATTATCCGGTGCCTCTGGTTGGACAGAGGTCACCGGCGGGATAGGCACACCTTCCTCTCTCGAAGGAGATTGCTCGCCAGATTCCGGAGCCGCATAGGTCTCCGGAACCATATTCGGTTGGGGGCCGAACTGAACACGACCCCCATCATCAGACTCCATGGGGATCTGCTCCCCGATGTGTCCGGCGGCCGAGGTTTCGCCCTCTGGTGCCACTTTGATGGCCTCCTGAACCTCTTCCTAGACGGGGAAGGTACTTCGGGACAACACCTCGTCGTCGCCCTTGGCCGTGGGAGAATGAGTGGCCGGCGGCGACTCGCTGGCCATCGCCTTCGAGTCCAGCGAACCTCCTGATGAGGATCGCTGGGAGCTGTCGTGGGCCGGACTACAATAACACGATTAACCATATTAATACCATAAAGAGGAGAGGCCGGATACAGGGGTGCATTTGAGCTTTTTACTTACGATGCGGCCAGGGGCTTGCTTCGGGGGGGGGGGGTCGCTCCGGGCTGCTGTCGACGTCCCACGCGGAGTTATCTGCAAGGGGGCCTTTCCCCCTCTTGGGCGCCTCCGCCTCCAGATTTGTGGAGGCCGCCCTCTTCTTCCTCCAATCAAAGGGAGAGTTGCTTTCCTCCTCCTCGTTGTCGTCTTCGTACGTCACGTCCAAAGTGCCCTTGCGGCGAGGGACACCTTTGGCCCCCTTGGCCTTCTTCTCTGGCGGCTGATAGGGCGCCGAGACTAGCATCTTCGGTAGGAGCGGGATGAGTGGTTCTTTGGGCAGCGGAGCCGAACATTGAATCCGCTCCACTCTCTCTGTCCATACCTGAAAGAATGGATTAGTAAAGTTTAGTTATCCTCCTTGGACAAGCAAGTAGAGGGTATGGCTGGAGACGTAAAGGACTTACCGCATTGGCGGGATGGGCAAGATCGTGCCCGCGGTCCGAGTCTATGGCCGGCGTCTTCTCGTTGCCCTTGAAGAGCAACTTCCAGGCATCTTCATGAGTGGTTCCGAAGAGCCTCACCAGGGTTTGGTGCTTCTCCGGATCGAATTCCCGTAAAGGGGAGGTTCGGCTTTGGCAGGGGAGGATCTGGCGAACTAGCATCACCTGGATCACATCGACGATCTTGATGTTTTTGTCCACCATGCTTTGGATGCGCGTTTGCAGCGCTATCAGCTCATCTGACGAAGCCCAATTTGGGCCCTTCTCGATCCAGGAGGTAAGTCGCATTGGAGCTCTGGACTTGAATTCGGGAGCCGCGGCCCAGGTGGCATCGCGGGGCTCTGTGATGTAGAACCACAGCTTCATCCACTCTTTGAAAGTCTCCACAAACGTGCCTTTGGGCCATGTGACGTTGGGCATTTTGCTCACCATGGCTCCTCCGCACTCCGCGTGTTGTCCATCCACCACATTCGGCTTCACGTTGAAGATCTTGAGCCACAGTCCGAAGTGGGGTTGGACGTGGACGAAGGCCTCACACACGACAATGAATGCCGAGATATTGAGGAAGGAGTTCGGGGCTAGATCGTGGAAATCTAGCCCGTAATAGAACATCAGTCCACGGACGAAGGGGTGGAGTGGAAACCCTAACCCGCAGATGAAATGAGGGATGAATACCACCCTCTCGTCGGGCTTTGGAGTAGGGACGACTTGCCCCTGGGCTGGAAGCCGGTGGGTGATCTCTTTCGCCAGATACACGGCCACCCGGAGCTCGGTGATGTCCTTCTCCTTGACGAAGGAGGCCATCCACTTGCCTTGAGCACATGATCCAGTCATGGTGGAGTGCTTGCCTGAGGCTGAAAAGATGAGAACTTGGGCGCTGGAGCTCGAGAATGAAAGGGCGGAGGAAGAGAGAAGGCATGGGTGAAGAAAGGGAAACCTTATCCCCTTATAAAGGCAGTGAATATCGAACGCCTCCCCACTCGCCTTAAAACTCGCCTATTCCCAAGTGATGTGTAAACGGCATGGATGGATTACCCACGCCCGTATTGATGAGAATCCCGCAATAAGGGGACACGATCTCTGCTTTGACAAGACGTGCCAATGGAAACTGCATCTCGAAACACGGAACGGTAGACGAAAACGGTTCGAAATAAAGACCGGACAAGCGTGATGTCACGTTACAAAAAGTTGTCAGCAGATTGGACTCGCGAAATACTATACTCTCTAGGCTGTGTGTGTGGTACTTGTGTTGCAGATCCAGACATGTTCGTTGCGTCCGAAGACTATCCTAGAGTATTCGGAAAAAGGGAACCCGCCTTGCAGTGCCGAAGACAATCTGCGCGCCGGACACGTCGTCATTGAAGCCTGGTTCAGGGGCTGCTGAGGGAGTCCTGGACTAAGGAGTCCTCAGGCGTCCGGCCTGTTGGACATGGGCCGGACTAATGGGCTTTGAAGATACAAGACCGGAGACTCTCTCCCGTGTCCGGATGGGACTCTCCTTGGCGTGGAAGGCAAGCTTGGCAGCCAAATATGAAGATTCTTTTCTCTGTAACCGACTTTGTACAACCCTAGTCCCCTCCGGTGTCTATATAAACCGGAGGGCTTAGTCCGGAAACAGAGACAGTCATATAGGCTAGACTTCTAGGGTTTTAGCCATTACGATCTCGTGGTAGATCAACTCTTGTAATACTCATATTCATCAATGTCAATCAAGCAGGAAGTAGGGTATTACCTCCATAGAGAGGGCCCGAACCTGGGTAAACATTGTGTCCCTCGTCTCCTGTTACCATCAATCCTAGACGCACAGTTCGGGACCCCCTACCCGAGATCCGCAGGTTTTGACACCGACAGCCATCATCATTGGAGGCCATGGAGGAGGATCCCGGAGGGGGCCATCACCGCCATGGAGGCCAAGGACCAAAGGGAGAACCTCTCCCCATCTAGTGGGAGGCCATGGAGGAGGAAGCACAAGGGGGAGAACCTCTCCCCCTCTCTCTCGGTGGCGCTAGAGTGCCATCGGGGAAACCATCGCCACGGTGATCGTCTTCATCAACATCAACATCTTCATCACCATCCTCATCTCTTTTACGCGGTCCACTCTCCTGCACCCCACTGCAATCCCGTACCTGAACATGGTGCTTTATGCCACATATTATGATCCAATGATGTGTTGCCATCCTATGATGTTTTGAGTAGATTTCTTTTGTCTTTTGGGTTGATTGATGATCCAGATTGGTTTGAGTTGTATGTTTTATTTTGGTGTTGTCCTATGGTGCCTTTCGTGCTTATGCCACACATGAAGGATTCCCACTATAGGGTATTGCAATACGTTCATGATTCGCTTATAGTGGGTTGCTAGAGTGACAGAAGCTTAAACCCGAGTAAGGGGGTTGTTGCGTATGGGATAAAGGGGACTTGATGCGTTAATGCTATGGTTGGGTTTTACCTTAGTGATCTTTAGTAGTTGCGGATGCTTGCTAGACTTCCAATCATAAGTGCATATGATCCAAGAAGAGAAAGTATGTTAGATTATGCCTCTCCCTCATATAAAATTGGAATGACGACCACCAATCTTGTTAACAATTGCCTAGGATAATTCCGCACACCGACCCATCATTATTCCACACTCGCTATCTATAATATATAGTAATATATTCTAACTTTATGATAACATCACCTATTTTCAATTTTAGTTCTCCGATATCATGCAAAGTTATCCTCTTCATACCCACAACGTAGTTTTATTTCTGGTTTCTAGATGGAAGCAAAGGTTCGGTGTACGTAGAGTCGTATCAGTGGCAGATAGGACTTGAGAGAATATTGATCTTACCTTTAGCTCCTTGTGGGTTCGACACTCCATACTTATCACTTCCACCTTTGGAAATTGCTACGATGATTCCTTGCACTTGGGGATTATGAGACATCACATAAAGTCTGATGCACTTTGAGGCTTTTGTACATGCCTGTTTCAAGCAATGTCTTCAACCTGGCATTCTAATCAGCAATAGTAGTCACTACAAAAAAAAGACACTTCCGTGATGATACGTGTTTCTCACAGTAGGTCAAGTTTTCTGTCATGCATGTACATCCATGGCAATCTTATGACAGAATCAAGATAGTCATACCTGTGCTATCGTAGAAGTGTTCCATGACATTACCAAAATTATCGACACGGAAGTGTCCACTTCCATGATGATAAATCGCGCATCATAGAAGTGCTTTCGTCAAGGGTGACCGACACGTGGCATCCACCGTAACGGGTCGCTGTTAAGCTATCGGGTTCGGTTTTGGATCCGATAACCCATTAACAGCCAGGACGAATGAGGATTTTCCACGTGTAAGATTGTCATTGGCCGGAGGAAACACGTGTTGGCTCACCGTTGGGACAGATGTCATCCATTCATTGGACAGGAGGCGCCTATGATACGTCGACATGTGGCACGGCCCAACAAAGGCTCATATAGGTTAAAAAGGCCGGCCCAGTCAAAGGCTCGTAGTACTTACCCAAGTACTAGTGGGCCAGCCCAATAACGGCCTGTTTAATAAGGCCCATTTACGGCCTGAAGCCAAATTTGGCCCGTTAGTTGTTCGCCGAATATTTGGGCCCAATTACGGCCGAGTGACTTTCGGCCTGTTAGAGGCCCGATGTAGACATGGGCCCATTTCAGCCCGGTGTGTCTTTCGGCCTGGGAATGGCCCGTGCTGCCCATGGGCCATATATGGTCCGACGCGACATTCGGCCCACTAACGGCCCTTGATAAAGGTGGCAACAGTTCAACCCAACGTGACCTTGGGCCTGTTAAAGGCCTGTCGTACAATTCGGCCCGTTGATGCTTGTACTAAGCTTTCGGCCTCTTAAAGGCCCATGATATCAGTGGGCCAACTAAGGCCCGAAATATGTTTCGGCCTGGTAATGGCCCGTCATATAACTAGGCCAAAAGGCCCGGTCAGCCTTTTAGCCTACTGAAGGACCGTCGACGACTAGTGAAAATTGAGGCCCAACATGAATTTCGGCCTACTAAAGGCCCATGGTTTCTTCTGGGCCATAACAGGCCACCAGAATATTCAGCCTGTTAGTGTCCCAATGCTACATGGGCCAAACTAAGCGCTGGGTCCACAAAAGGCCCAACTAAAATTTGTGCCGAATATAGGCCGGAGTAAGTTGTGGGCCTGGCACAAAGTGTGAAGGCCCCAGTGGCCATTCGGGCCCAAGAAAGATGCAGGCCGGCCCAATTGTGGCCCGCTAGAAACCAGGCCCGTTAGAGGTGAATGTTTCGGCCGGGTCGACTACATCAGATTTTTTTTAGATAGCGAATGATGGTAGTAACTAGTAGGAATTAAGAACAAACCTACTCTATACAATAAAGAAATTATGGCATAGTAACTTAGAATAAACCTACACTATACAATAAAGGATTTATGGTATATTACATCCACTAGGCATCGAAGTTCACCACCAGTGATCATAAAGCGCAACGAAGAAGCAGATTACAAAAACTGGGCACCATTGCAGCGTAACAAAATAATACTGAACCGAGACCACTCCCAAGATAGTTCAAGAAAGGTTAGCCTTGCGCGGGAACTGCTGGGCAAGCTGCTGAGCAAGGCTGTGAGACCGCCCTAGCATCTCGGTCATAACTTCCAGGTGTAGCTATTTAGCAATGAGGTTCTCATTGGTGTTCTCCGCAATCTTTCTTAGAGATATGACTTCAAGTTGAAGTTGAGTTGCAGAATGCCTTTCTGCTAGAACTTGGGACTGAAGAAGTCGAACTGATTCAGACAGCGAATTCTGTGAGCTTGTCTGTTTGCTAGTCTCAAGTAACTTGAACACTTCATCAAGACAAGACTTTGGGGTTGTCTCGCTATCTTCAAGATGTTTTGCCTTCTTTGCTGCAATATATGTTGGGTTTGTGTCACAGCCTTCAACAGACTTGTGCATGCCATCAGGCATATCACCCTGAAACAAGCAGAGAGATGACAGGTTTTGCACGTGTATAAACAAAGATGATAACTGTGCTGTCAACTCCATCCAATTTCAAATTATAAAATAAAGAGTAAGTTCAAAATATCAATAGCATAATTTGGCATTGTTCATAATGTGGGGAGCTTCACCATACTACTGGATTACCATGTCAACATAACAAGCATAGATGAAGGGCAAACACAATCATTGTATCTATTTTGGTTAATGTGCATGGCATGTTGTTCGTATCATCAGCCACATCAGTAAGATAAAACAGGAGATGATAAGGTGCAAACGTGGGCTGCTTCACCACACACTGGATTATAGATCCACAAAAACAAGCATACATATAGGGAGTATTGAGTAATGTGCATGGTATGAATAAGGAATTTGGTTTTACAAGTAAAACTTGGAACTTACGGTTGTTGCGAACATGCATTTTGATAGAAACAACAAACTAAACAGGAGTAAACGATAGGGAGTATGAGCAAATTAAACACCAGTTGAGGATAAATGCTTTAGAAGGACCGACTTACATTAACAGTTAACACCGCCTTTATAATGCCCTTCTCCATGTCAAGGGAAGGATAGCTCAAGAATTTCAGCACAGAATCTTCTTCATAAGCATTGCCTGTACTCTACATTTTGTAGAGAGTAATTATGGATATGATAATAATGCAAGGGATAGAGGATAATGAAGATAAGATGCAGATTGATGCTACATAATCAACTACCAATCCCTGGAAGTACAAGCGTTACAGGACAAAATGTATTGACAAGAGCAATGGGCTACACTTCTGCACTGGCATTGTCTGTGTATTCAACTTTTTGGTAAGATTTAATATAGATCTGATATTTTTTAGTAAATGGCGGGCGAGGGAGATAAGATGCAGAATGCTACACAATGAACCAATCCCTCTTCCCATAATACAAGAGTGTTTTGAACACTGGTGTACTATACAAAACGTTCTTATATTATGGTACGGAGGGAGTAGCTGTTAATGTAAGTAATGTGATAGACGACCTTCAGTCCTTACAAGAGGACTGCAGAGCTAAACCTCTTCAAAAGCATTGGGTTGATTCTAAATTTATGTAAGAGCCCATACGGATCTTATAATGTCCCCCAAATGCACGATAACAAGGCTAACATGTGCAGTGATGCTACATAATCAAACATCTATGAAAGTAAGTATGGTCATACAGGGCAAGAGGTACTCACAAGAGCAATGCAGTGTGCAGTATAGTTGCGAGATTCTGTGGTCCCTTGAGAATGAATGTTCTTCTGCTAACAGTTTTCGTACAAGTGAGATGTTAATTGAAATGCAGAAATGTAGTTCAAATTGTGATGTGATATCATAGACACTACCTTACGTTGCAGACGAGACCAATGTGTAACAAGATTATTCTAGTCACTGTCTGATAAATGTAGCACCGGAGAATTTACATAAATTTTGTTTAGAGGCTTGCCATCGAAGTGCGCTTGCCTCAAGTAGGAACGATACATCATCAACGAGTGCTGGAAAAGCGCAACCAACCCTTGCTCGTCTTGACAATCCAGTTTGGTCCTCGCCTATTTAAAATAATGAAATCTTGTGTCTTCTGTCCGTAGAAACATATGCAGTAATTACCATGAATAACATTAGTACATTACTTACGCGTAAGTTGCGGAGGAAGACTGGAAATTGTTCTGTGTCTGCGGTATAATCTTTCCATGAAGGAAAGATGCGCACAAAGTTCCTGACAACAATATAAGCTTCATCTTCTAAACTAGGAAGAAATGGAACAGGGGTCCTATGTGCTGCAATTGGGGCTCTCTCTGGTTCGAAAAGGGATTTGGCAACTAGATTTGGTGTACTCTTTGCTAGAATGGGGGTTTTGCGTCGTAGAGCTGGTTCTATGTTGTTGTTGTACAAAAGTAGGGGCTCTCCTTTTGACCCCTTTACTTGTGCACGGGGAGTCAGAGCCGCGCCCAAGACCACACTGAGCGGGGCAGGGAAGGGGAGCCGGAGCACAAGGCGATCAAAGCAACGCCAAGACCAAGAGACACAAAGAGCAAAAGGGCGAGGCAGACTCCCCAGGCAAGACCCTTGCCGGGGCAATCTCCGTGGCCCCGGCAAGAGCCTTGCCGGGGCAACTTGCCCAACGCCAGCGGGGCGCACCACCCTTGAGCCCAAGGGTTTCCAACAACCACATTGGGACCAGGGCTCGGGAGGCACCTCTGTGATGGCATGCAGATCTTCGTCAAGATCATAAACACACGAGATCAGATGAGGACCAGAAGACGACGAACCTCGGCGGGATCCTAGCCGAGGAAATCAACGAGACCCCTGACTAGCGCCTCGCCGGGTGAGGGAGTCCTGGATTAGGGGGTCCTCGGACAGCTGGACTATATCCTTTGGCCGGACTGTTGGACTATGAAGATACAAGATTGAAGACTCCGTCCCATGTCCGGATAGGACTCTCCTTGGTGTGGAAGGCAAGCTTGGCAATACGGATATGTAGATCTCCTCCCTTGTAACTGACTCTGTGTAACCCTAGCCTCCTCCGGTGTCTATATAAACCGGAGGGTTTAGTCCGTAGGACGACAACAATCATACCATAGGCTAGCTTCTAGGGTTTAGCCTCTACGATCTCGTGGTAGATCAACTCTTGTAATACTCATATCATCAAGATCAATCAAGCAGGAAGTAGGGTATTACCTCCATCGAGAGGGCCCGAACCCGGGTAAACATTGTGTCCCCCGCCTCCTGTTACCATCCGCCTTAGACGCACAGTTCGGGACCCCCTACCCGAGATCCGCCGTTTTTGACACCGACACCGGGGACGACCGCGACGCCACGCCAAGACCCTTGCCGGGCGCCCGGCAAGGCCCTTGCCGAGAGCATCAGCGGGACAACCGCCAGGACACCACTGTCGTCCCCATGCAGCTGCTAGCTCAACCAGCTGGGCAGGCACATGCATGGCGACGAGCGGCCTCTACACCGACCCAGCAAGCACCTGCGTGGTGACATGCCGATCTTCACCAAGGCTCCACCACCGCGCCAGCCCAGCAGCCAGCCAACGTGGCACCACGACGCCTTGTCAGCTCAGACGCGTGTCGAAGCCAGGCGTGGCGGCGACAGCTGGGACGTGCTTCCTTGCCGTCCCCATAAAGCGAGAGGGGCACGTCGGCAACGCATTAAATGCGTTTGTCTAACGGTGCCAGAGGATAGACTCATCCACTGTACACCTTTCCACCTCCTGTGTGCCACTGTGGCAACCCCTTTTTGTCTATAAAAGGAGGCCCGAGGCGACCAGGAGAAGGATTCAGATCCTTTGGGCAAATCACGCCCCGTAGCTAGCTAAAGAACACAAGAACACTCAAATACATCCACCAAAGCAGGACTAGGGTATTACGCGTCTCCGCGGCCCGAACCTAGGTAAATGATCCGTGTGCTTCCTGTCAGACCCGCTCTTTGCACAACCCCGCGCCCGCCAACCGTAGAAGGGATCCCAGTGATTCCGTAAGTGTCGATTTCCCCCGACATCTTTGGCACGCCAGGTAGGGGCGCAGTTGTGAAAATCCGGTCTAGCAGTTAGCCTAGCAGTTCTTCATCGCCATGGCTCCCAAGAAGAAGACGATCACGATGATCGGTTCATCTGGAGCCGGACGGCCCATACCGGTGCGCGCGAGCAGCGGGCCGGTTCGCGGACAGAACCCGAGGCGCGGCCCGCGAGCACCAACATCGCTCTGGCAGTCAGAGCCGTGCGAGCAGCGTCGTGCGTGCGCAAGACGACGGGCCGCACATCGCCGAACCCAAGGACGGAGCTGGGCCCCTCGCAGGCGGCGCGGGGCCCTCCAGGGGTGGCGCAGCAACCTCCAAGACGCCTACACCGGCGCCCACGACACGCTCTTCCCAGGGTGCGCGTGGCGAGCACCGTCACCACGCTGGTGACCCCGGACGCCGTCGTGGGTAGAGCCCTGTGCATCATTCGCGGGACGAAGGGGGTCAGCATGCCCACCGAAGTGCTGGCGAAAATGGTGCACAACCGCCAGGCCGTGATAGAGCTCCTTATCACATGGTTAGAAGTCAGAGCGCGTCACGGTCCGCGCAGCTTTCGCCGCCACCCACGCCAGCAGAAGCTTTGGCGTGCGCGCAGCTGCTCCTCGACTTCCCTCCTCCTGCGGAAAAGCTCGACGAGTGGAGAGCCACCATCCGGAGCCTCATCGGTGTCGCCAACAAAGATGAACCACGACCAGTGGGGCCCTCGGGCTGACGCTCCGTCGAGCCACCAAATGCCGGCGGCGGAAGGACCGGAGGTGCTGCAGCCACGGTGCACTCTCCTCCTCCAAGCCAGCCACGGTGGGTGTTGATCCATCGTGATGACGCTTGTGATAACATTTCCATAGCGTTGTTCGACCCACGGACCCACCGCGACCAGTGCCAAGTTCTTCGGGAGCGAGCCCATGAAGACGCTCGAACCACCAACGAGTGCCGGCGCGATACGCGCCACCAGTCGGATAGGCGGGTGGGTCCCGCTATGGACCACCCAGCACCGGGAGGCTCTGGCGGCCTACCTTACGAGGTGGGTTACCCGACCTTTACCTGTCGGCATTCTGGGAACGCGGGTCCCCAGACTTGCCTGCGTGCGGCCCACGGCGTGGCTAAGCCAGCAGGCCGTATGGCCCATCTTCATCGACAAGGCATCCAAGACCCTCGCGAGGGGCCGAGCCTCGCGAGGTGGACGACGCATGACCTCCTCAGGAGTGGCCTAGTCAGGCAGCCTCATGAGGAGCGGAGATATCAAGGCGGGCCAAATCTCACGAGGCTCTCGTGACGTGAGCCATGACGATCGACACCAGGCGGGCGCCAGATGGGCGCCAGCGTGTGCAGCGTCCTCGTTTCCTCGGTCTTGAGCAGCCACTCCTTCGACGCACGCCTTCAGCTGCACCAACTCTACTTCGTCTACAGAACCAGGTGACATCTTCCAAGCTCGTTTCGCTGGGAGCGCCCCATGGGCTGCATTATTCCCAGGATGCATGGGTCCGTCCCTGTGGCATGTATTCCTTTTGCTTTTGTCTTTAGCTTACCTTGCTGGGGGCGCCCCTCGGGCTGCATTATCCTCAAGCCACTCGGGCTGGACCCAGTGGCATGTACCTTCCTGCATTTACCCAAGCTGATCTGCTTTCCATGCTTAACCTGCCTACGGCTATCGCCTGCTCGATCATCACCTCCCACGGGGCCTCCTCACAGGCACGACGCTGGTGCATGGGTCCGTCCCTGCCACGTCGACAAATCTGAGCGGCCGAGCTCTGGCTCGCGGCACGCCCGGCGCACGTCACCTCACCAGGCCCTCGGTGCCTTCACTTCATCCAGAGCAACCAGCGGCAGGCTGGCAGCTGTAACGGCAAACCGTGTTTCTTCTTGTGCCTGTTCACAGGGATCCCATGGGAAGGATAGCAGGCGGCACCACGATTCTCCTTTTCTCCCGTGCAATTCGCTTGCGCGTTAAAAGGGGGGCTCCTGAGCATCGCGACTCCAGAGCTCTTACTGGCTCTCCAGCCCTCACCCCCTGGCCTTAACCACGACATCGCGACCTGGCATACCAGCGGCGGCTGAGCTCGCTCAAGGGCCGGGACCTGAGGACGTAGAGCTTAGGAGAGCACGGGGGAGGGAAACTCATATGGGCCGGCCTAGCTATGCCGCACGAGTTGGCGCGCAGGCCTAGCGCACCATCAGGAATCGCCGCGAAGTCAACGAGATAAGTCCCACTCTTGGATCGGCTAAATTTTGGGGCCTAACGGTCACCCTCGCCTTGCCGCAACCCCGTTGCGGCCACGTCAACTCCCTTTCTTGCCTTACCATGGCTGCTTGACCGCTAAGGGGGACCTCCTGAGCATCGCGCCTCAGGGGCTCTTACTAGACCTCGGGCCGCAAACCTCCTGGCCTTGACCACGGCACGCGACCTGGCATACCAGCGACGGCTGTAGCCTGCCTGGGGACCGGGAACTGTCAGTGTAGAGCAACAATCTATCGCGAGGAAAGAAAGGGGGGACCGAGCCCTAACGGGACATGCGTTCACCAAATTCTCATAACAGGGAAGATAAGCACAAAAGACATTACAGACCCTTACATGCCCCCATGGGGCACTTCATGACTCTTCGCAGGGAACAAAAGCTAAAACTAAGGGGAATCCTATATACACCCTCCCACGGCGGACGCCATCATCAACAGTGGGCCATGGGAGGCCAGCGCCAACCCCATCCAGATCAGCGGCGACGACGGCCGGACGCCGCAGCTCTGCTCTAGGCATAGCGAGAGCTCGGGGGCACGTAGCTATCATCGCTCGTCTCCGGAGTCTCATAGAGCTCAGGAGAGCTGCTGGACTCCCAAGGGCTGCTGCTGATGGAGTGGCCGCGAGCGGAGCCCGCTTCAGCCTGACACTCCTCTCTGGATCAGCATTCCAGGCGGCGGCTCTCCGCATCGAAGAACTTGAAGAAGAGCGTGGAGGTGTCGTCGAACTCAAAGTGGATCGCGAGGGCGCCCCTCGCACGGCAGACCTGTGCGATCTCGCCCCAGCCGCGGGTCATGAAGATCTTGCCGGTGGGTACCGCTTCAATATCTGCTCTGGTCGCCGGAGCGCTGCAGTCGGTGTGCTGCAACCAGAGCTCGAGAGGCCCCCTCGGCGGCATCACGTCGGAGAAGAACCGCGGGAAGCGGAACCAAGAGCTTGGAGGCATCGGCGCCCACAGCACCAGCTCGCGCGAGGAGTCGACGGCGTGGATTCCGGGGGCGACGGCGTGCGTCGCCGTGGCGCGGCGACCCCGGGCGCGGCGTGGGCGACGCTGCTCGTCGCTCCGTCCTCGTGAGCCCTCGGCTCGGGCATATAAGGGTAGAGGATACCCTGGAGGAGGCCGCTCGCACCAAGGCCTCATCACCACCTGAATCGTCGTTTCATCACGGCGGTGGACCGACCTCTTCTTCGGCGGAAGTGGCCCCGGGTCATCCCGGGGGGCCTTCCACTTTTCTTCAGCAGAGAACCTTCTGATAGGTGCCATTGATGTTAGCAGTGGAGCGAGGAGGAAGAAGCAAGCAAGCAAGGAAGAGATGGGCGACGGGGGCTCCGCCCCTCCCCATTTATAGCAAGAGAAGGCCAACCGGCGCCTCCCACGATCGCAGGTAATGATGGTTTGGCTGGACGGCGGCGAACGGGGGGCAAACTCCTCAAAACGAAGTTCTACTTTGCCAATGATTGGTTGGACTAAATACTACATTTATTTGCTCAGAAGAAGGAAAGTTGGCTGTGAGAACCCCCTCGGCCCCTCGCTCTCCTTTCCTTAATATTCACCGTCGAGTCATCAAAGCCGTCAACTAATTCAGAGGGGCTCGGCTGGACGTGAACTTTGACTGTTTATAATATGGGAAATTCCGAGGTGAAGGATGCCTGCTCCTTGCATGTCGCAGGGATTTGTCAAGTCGAGAAGTTGCCAAGGCAGCATGGGGCAGCGGAGACGCCCACGACCAATCAACCGCCACGCGTCAACCGAGGCCGCAGGCTTTTGGGGCCCGCGGTGCTCCATACTTGACCCTTGGCTTTGCCGTGAAGCCAAGCCCGAGCGCAACTTGGCCCCCGGGGCTACTGTCGGCGTTCTGGGAACGGGAGTCCCCAGACTTGCCTGCCTGTGGCCCACGGCGTGGCTAAGCCAGCGGGTCGTATGGCCCATCTACATCGACAAGGCATCCAAGACCTTCGCGAGGCGGACGACGCAAGACCTCCTCAGAAGTGGCCTAGTCAGGCAGGCTCACGAGGAGCAGAGATATCAATGCGGGGCAAACCTCACGAGGCTCTCTTGATGTGAGCCATGATAATCGACACCAGGCGGGCGCCAGCGCGCGCATCATCCTCGTTTCCTCTTTGGTGCTAAGGAAGCAGGCGCAGGCAAGGAGTACCGAGGCATTAGGCAAAGGTTGCCATATCGGTGCAACGAGACCGAGACCGGAAGGACGGCAAGACGGAGGTCATCCTGGAGCCCAAGATGGCGTCACCACCAGAGCCCTTTGCGGGCGAAGACCACTTTTGTCAGGATAGCTTGTACTAGCTGTCCCCTTCAAATTTGCCCGCCGTTGTTGGCTCCCTTCCTGCTCAATATTTGGGAAGAGGATCATGGCCTATATAAGTAGAGCTAGCCACCACAGTAGGGACATCTCATCTTAGCTTGATCTGATCTGATCGAGAGCCTACCCTAGCCACAAGAACACCTCAACCTCAGGAGGCTGTTCTCCCCTCTGTACTGTTCATCATCAGCCCAAGAGGCAATCACCACCTCCACACTGGAGTAGGGTATTACACCACAACGGTGGCCCGGACTAGTATAAATCTCGTGTCTTTTTGTGTTGTGAGTTCGTCGAGTTCGTCCGCGAGGTCTTAGCGAGCTAGGGCATAGATTGGTAGGAGGGAAAGACTTCGCGCGCACCCTAGTGTTCGAACCTTGAGGGTTTGCCGGAACCCCACATCCGACATTTGGCGCGCCAGGTAGGGGTGCGCCGTAGCCTCCCTCTCATCGATCAGTCGACTTGTCGCTCCGTCGCCTCCATGGCGGACGCTCGCCGTGCTCGAGCTGAGCGTCGGGCTGCCCTCACCGCCCGCGTTGCTCAGACGGCTCCCGTCGGCAGGCCACCTCATCGTTCACCATCTCCCGCCGCCAACGCTGCCACCGGCCCAGCGGGGAACGAGCAGCAGGCGTCCTTGCTGCATCCTTCGGTACGGTAGGATGGCCGCACCGCCACTCCATCGCTGACCCCGGCCGGTTCTTCATCTCACGCACGCCACGCTCCCATGGAGGCGCGGGCCGCACTCCTCGCCGCAAATGAAATCCTGCGCTACCGCCCAGTCAACGACCTCTACGAGGAGTGGCTCGACTGCGTCGCCGAGCTCGTCCGCGCCGCAGGGGGCTCCCCGGAGCCGTCCCTCTCTCTACCTCACCCTCAGCCAGCCACGGGCGACGAGGCCCATGGCGCGTCTCCACCACCTCTGCCCCAAGACGGTGCCTTGGCACCGAGGCGCGCAGTTCCGCGGTGTTATCCACCACGCCCGGTGCCCGCGCGCGAAGAGAGAAGCTGCCAAGAAGTCCCACGGCCGCGAGAAGCTGCACCCGCACTACCCGTGCCACCTCGTCAAGACCGCGCACCGCCCGCGGTGGCGCCGCGTGGACCTCGTCAAGACCAAGTTCTACCTCCGAAGCGGGCCCCAGCAACCATGGCCGGTTGTTGCGCCTTCACCCCTGAGCTGTGCAGCGTCGCCTGGCCAGGCAAGTTCAAGCCGGATCTGCCTCCTCGCTACGACGGCACCGCCAACCCCGCGGAGTTCCTGCAGCTCTACGAGCTGAGCATCGAAGCAGCCAATGGCGATGAGCAAGTCATGGTGAACTGGTTTCCCATGGCTCTCAAGGATGGAGCCTGCTCCTGGCTCCTGAACCTGCAGCACAGCTCAATTTCCTCCTGGGACGAGATGCGCAACCGCTTCGTCGCCAACTTCCAGGGCACTCGCGACCGTCCGCCGGCCGCGGGAGACCTGTGCCGCATCAAGCAACAACCAGGAGAGACCCTCCAGAAGTACATCCAGCGCTTCAACAACACTCGCCTCAAGATCCCCAAGGTCACGGACGAGGCCATCATCTCCGCGTTCTCTGACGACGTCCGCGACATCAAGATGAAGGAAGAGCTCGCTATCCATGAGGAGCTGTGCACATCTCAGGAGCTGTTCAACCTGGCAACCAAGTGTGCAAGAGCTGAGGAGGGGTGCCTCTCCCTCCTGGAGCTGCCAGCTACGGGCACAGAGGAGAAGAAGGCCAAGGCCAAGGACGTGAAGCGCAAGGAAGTAGCAGTGCTAGCAGCGGAGCCCGACACCAAGCGGGGCAGAGATCAGCCCGAGTCATCCAAGAACAGCTGACCGCTCTGCGCCTTCCACAACCTGAAGACCCACAACACCAGTGATTGTCAAGAGCTCAGAGCCATACGAGAAGGACGCTTCAGTCGACGCCCGAGCGCAGCGACCGGGGCTATGGCCGTGGAGGGGGACGTGGAGGCGGACGCTGGGACGACCGTGGCCCGTACCAAGAATGGCGCGACAGGCCTCGTGAGGACCGCTGGCAGGACCATCCTCGCGAGGGGGCCTGGAGGGACCAGCCTCGTGAGGATCGCCTCCAAAGCAACACCGGTCTTCCCCCACTGCCGCCACCAAGAAGGAACGACGACCACCATCAGGACAAGGGGACTGGGGGCTTCCAGGAGCCGCATGCAATCGCCTGCATGTTGGGCGGCGCCCAGGCCCCAGCCTCTCAGTGCATCTTCATACAGTTCGCTCGCTAGGTGAACACGGTGCTCCCCAAGCTCGAGGCCACGCGCCCGCTCAAGTAGTCCCAATGCGCCATCACTTTCAACTCGGCAGATCAGCTCAAGTGCGCGGCCACTGCTGGCGCCCTCCCGATGCTGTGCTCTCCAGTCATCAGCAATGTGCAGGTTACCAAGACCCTCATCGACGACGGTGCAGGGCTCAACGTCTTGTCTGTCGACACGTTCGACAACCTCCAAGTGCCATATGAGCAGCTCCAGCCTACCAAGCCTTTCTCAGGAGTGACCGACGGTTCCACCACACCGATAGGGCAGGTCCGCCTGCCTGTCACCTTTGGAGAGCGCAAAAACTACCGCACCGAGCTCATCGACTTCGACATCGCGCACATCCGCCTGCCGTACAACGCCATCCTCTGGTATCCGGCCCTGGCCAAGTTCATGGAAGTCACCCATCACGGCTACAATGTCCTCAAGATGCCAGGAAGCGGAGGAATCATCACGGTCCCATGTGAAGAAAGAGATGCGGTGTGCTCCCTTGAGAGTGCTTCCCAAGCTGCAGCAATCAGCGACCCCGACAGCAGAAGTGGGGGCCCTCCGGAGGCCATCCCCAAGAAGAAGAAGCTGCGCCGTGCAGGTCCTCAGGAGGATGGCGTCGCGGCAGGAGCCTCATCAGGATCAGCATCCATCCTAGGGGCGCCTCCCTCCATCGCATAGGAAGGTGCGCCCGGCGCCCTCCTCGGGTAGGGCTCGGGGGCTCTCTTCTGGACGGCCTCAGACCTTGCCAACCTCACGAGGGAGGCGCTTGGGCACCACTTGAAGGCGTGTTTCGCGGCACGTTTCCCTCAGGAGAACACATGGCAAGGAGTTCCCACCACTCAGGAGTTCATCGCCAAGACCACTCAGGAACTGCAAGACGCAAGAGCCATGCGCGGCGACAGCCGCTCACAAGGCGCAGCTCCCCATCCAGGTGAGGATGTCGGGCTGCGAGTTTGCGTCGACGTCCCAGGGCTCAATAGGGCCGCATCTCAGGAGCGTTTCTGGCCTTCGCGTGTGGGCCGTTGCGAGGGCCCGCCACACAACTACGTTCGCATGCCCTTTGGCTTGCCGAGCGTGGCGTCAGCCTATCAGCGCAACATGCGGCGTATCCTGGCGGCTCAGGAGGCGAGGTACCACGCCATCCTGGAAGAAATGGAGATGGTCTTCAGGGAACCTCCCGAGCCCCCAGAGCCTCCCGAGGCTCAGGGCTCTGGTGGTTCGTGAGGAGCCACTCCTTCAACGCACGCCTTCAGCTGCACCAACTCTACTTCGTCTACAGAACCAGGTGACATCTTCCAAGGTCGTTTAGCTATGAGCGCCCCATGGGCTGCATTATTCCCAGGCCGCATGGGTCCGTCCCTGTGGCATGTATCCCTATTGCTTTTGTCTTTAGCTTACCTTGCTGGGGGCGCCACTCGGGCTGCATTATCCCCAAGCCGCTCGGGCCAAACCCAGTGGCATGTACCTTCCTACATTTACCCAAGCTGATCTGCTTTCCATGCTTAACCTGCCTACGGCTATCGCCTGCTCGATTACCGCCTCCCACGGGGCCTCCTCACAGGCACGATGCTGGTGCATGGGTCCGTCCCTGCCACGTCGACAAATCTGAGTAGCCGAGCTCTGGCTCGCGGCACGCCCCGCGCACGTCACCTCACCAGGCCCTCGGTGACTTCACTTCATCCAGAGCAACCAACGGCAGGCTGGTAGCTGTAACGGCAAACCGTGTTTCTTCTTGTGCCTGTTCACAGGGATCCCATGGGAAGGATAGCAGGCGGCACCACGAGTCTCATTTTCTCCCGTGCAATTCGCTTGCGCGTTAAAAGGGGGGCTCCTGAGCATCGCGACTCAAGAGCTCTTACTGGCTCTCCAGCCCTCACCCCCTGGCCTTGACCACGGCATCGCGACCTGGCATACCAGCGGCGGCCGAGCTTGCTCGAGGGCCGGGACCTGAGGACGTAGAGCTCAGGAAAGCACGGGGGGAAGGAAACTCGTATGGGCCGGCCTAGCTATGCCGCACGAGTTGGCACGCAGGCCTAGCGCACCATCAGGAATCGCCGCGAAGTCAACAAGATAAGTCTCGCTCTCGGATCGGCTGAATTTTGGGGCCTAACGGTCACCCACGCCTTGCCGCAACCCCGTTGCGGCCACGTCAACTCCCTTTCTCGCCTTACCATGGCTGCTTGAGCGCTAAGGGGGACCTCCTGAGCATCGCGCCTCAGGGGCTCTTACTAGACCTCGGGCCATACACCTCCTGGCCTTGACCATGGCACGCGACCTGGCATACCAGCGACGGCTATAGACTGCCTGGGGACCGGGACCTGTCAGCATAGAGCAACAAGCTACCGCGAGGAAATAAAGGGGGGACCGAGCCCTAACGGGCCATGCGTTCACCAAATTCTCATAACAGGGAAGATAAGCACAAAAGACATTACAGACCCTTACATGCCCCCATGGGGCACTTCATGACTCTTCGCAGGGAACACAAGCTAAAACTAAGGGGAATCCTATCTACACCCTCCCACGGCGGACGCCATCATCAACAGTGGGCCATGGGAGGCCGGCGCCAACCACATCCAGATCAACGGCGACGACGGCCGGACGCCGCAGCTCTGCTCCAGGCGCTGCGAGAGCTCGGGGGCACGTAGCTGTCATGGCTCGTCTCCGGAGTCTCATAGAGCTCAGGAGAGCTGCTGGACTCCCAAGGGCTGCTGCTGCTGGAGTGGCCGCGAGCGGAGCGCGCTTCAGCCTGACGCTCCTCTCCGGAGCAGCATTCCAGGCGGCGGCCCTCCGCATCTAAGACCTTGAAGAAGAGCGTGGAGGCGCCGTCAAACTCAAAGTGGATTGCGAGGGCGCCCCTCGCACGGCAGACCCGTGCGATCTCGCCCCAGCCGCGGGTCATGAATATCTTGCCGGTGGGGACCGCTTCAATCTCTGCTCTGGTCGCCGGAGCGCTGCAGTCGGCGTTCTGCAACCAGAGCTCGAGAGGCCCCCTCGACGGCATCACGTCGGAGAAGAACCGAGGGAAGCGGATCCAAGAGCTTGGAGGCATCGGCGCCCACAGCACCAGCTCGCGCGAGGAGTCCGCGGCGTGGATTCCGGGGGCGACAGCGCGAGTCGCCGTGGCGCGGCGACCCCGGGCGCGGCGTGGGCGACACTGCTCGTCGCTCCGTCCTCCCGAGCCCTCGGCTCGGGCATACAAGGGTAGCGGATACCCCGGAGGAGGCCGCTCGCACCAAGGCCTCGTCACCACCTGCATCGCCGTTTCATCATGGCGGTGGACCGACCTCTTCTTGGGCGGAAGTGGCGCCGGGTCATCCCGGGGGGCCTTCCCCTTTTCTTCAGCAGAGAACCTTCTGATAGGTGCCATTGATGTTGGCAGTGGAGCGAGGAGGAAGAAGCAAGCAAGCAAGGAAGATATGGGCGACGGGGGCTCCGCCCCTCCCCATTTATAGCAAGAGAAGGCCAACCGGCGCCTCCCACGATTGCATGTAATGATGGTTTTCCTTGCATGTCGCAGGGACTTGTCAAGTCGAGCAGTTGCCGAGGCAGCGTGGGGAAGCGGAGACGCCCACGACCAATCAACCGCCACGCGTCAACCGAGGCCGCAGGCTTTTGGGGCCCGCGGTGCTCCGTACTTGACCCTTGGCTTCGCCGTGAAGCCAAGCCCGAGCGCACCATGGGCCCGGGGGCTACTGTCGGTGTTCTGGGAATGGGGGTCCCCAGACTTGCTTGCCTGCGGCCCACGGCGTGGCTAAGCCAGCAGGCCGTACGACCCATCTACATCGACAAGGCATCCAAGACCCTCGCGAGGCGGACGAAGCAAGACCTCCTCAGGAGTGGCCTAGTCAGGCAGGCTCACGAGGAGCGGAGATATCAAGGCGGGGCAAACCTCAAGAGGCTCTCGTGACGTGAGCCATGACGATCGACACCAGGCGGGCGCCAGCGCGCACAGCATCCTCGTTTCCTCTTTGGTGCTAAGGAAGTAGGCGTGGGCAAGGAGTACCGAGGCATCAGGCAAAGGTTGCCATATCGGTGCAACGAGACCGAGACCGGAAGGACGGCAAGACGGAGGTCATCGTGGAGCCCAAGACGGCGTCACCACCAGAGCCCTTTGCGGGCGAAGACCACTTTTGTCAGGATAGCTTGTACTAGCTGTCCCCCTTCAAATTTGCCCGCCGTTGTTGGCTCCCTTCCCGCTCAATATTTGGTAAGAGGACCAGGGCTTATATAAGTAGAGCTAGCCACCACAGTAGGGACATCTGATCTTAGCTTGATCTGATCTGATCGAGAGCCTACCCTAGCCACAAGAACACATCAACCTCAGGAGGCTGTTCTCTCCTCTGTACTGTTCATCATTAGCCCAAGAGGCAATCACCACCACCACACTGGAGTAGGGTATTACACCACAACAGTGGCCCGAACCAGTATAAATCTCGTGTCTTTTTGTGTTGTGAGTTCGTTGAGTTCGTCCTAGAGGTCTTAGCGAGCTAGGGCGTAGATCGGTAGGAGGGAAAGACTTCGCGCGCACCCTAGTGTTCGAACCTTGAGGGTTTGCCGGAACCCCACATCCGACATTACCCATGAGCTGCGGCAGTTCCAGTGGCCGTCCCACCGCACGTTCAAGCCCGATGTCGGCGAGAAGTACAACGGCAAGACCCACCCGTCGGAGTTCCTCAGCATCTACACCATCGTGATGCAGGCCGCTGGAGCTCGCGACGACAAGGTTCTAGCGAATTACTTCCCGTTGGCCCTCAAACTCAATGTCATTTCCTGGTTGATGCACTTGCCGGCGGATTCCATTTCTTCTTGGTCGGATCTGTGTCATGAGTTCGTTGGTGCCTTCACTGGAGGCCACCAAGCTCATGGCCAGGCGAGCGCTTTGCACATCATTCCCCAAAAGGATGGTGAGAACCTGCGCAAGTACATACAGAGGTTCAGCCGAGTGCAATACAACATCCCAGATGTTCATCCCGCCGCCGTGATCAGCACATTCCATTAGAATGTGCGCAATCACAAGATGCGCAAAGAGCTGGCGATGAACAAAGTCAAGGATGTGGCCGAACTCTATGTTCCGGCCAATAGATGCGCCCGAGCCAAAGAGGGAAGGAAGTACCCCGGCGAGGACGCCGGCGCGGAAACCGACTCTACAGACGAAGACACCGCCGCCCCGACGAAGAAGGGCCGGCGCCGCAACAGGAAACACAAGGACAAGACCGTGCTTGCCGTCGAGGGATCTGAGGACACCGGCGTTGCCAAGAAGGCCAAGGCGGACGACCTCGGCAAGGAAATTGCCGGGTGCGCCGCTTGCCGGGCCTTGGCGGCTGCCGACAAGCCAGGAGGCTCCGACAAGCAATACTGCAAGATCCACCACACCAAGGGCCACGACCGCCAGAACTGCCGGCAAGTTGAGTTGCTTGCTGAGAAGCAAAAAGCTGAGTATGAGAGGCGGGACAAGGAGAAGGGCCAGGATGGTGCCGAGGGATCTGGCAAGAAGCGTGGCGGCCAAGGAGGTCGCCGCGGCAAGGATAACTAGCAAGAGAGGCCCGCTCGGGGCCGCGATAAGAAGCAGGAAGATGATGATCACGACGAAGACAACAAGTCCGGCGAGCATGAGTTCCAGAAAGCTACAGGGGCCATGTGCGTCGATGGTGGTGCCTCGCTACATACCTCTCACCGCCAGCTCAAGCAGTGGGCGCGTGAGATCACAGCAGCGGAGCCCTCATTCGATGCTCAGAAGCCACTGAAGTGGTCCAGCATGCCTATCATCTTCGACACCGAGGACCACCCTGATCGCACAACTGCGGTTGGGTGTTTGCCGTTGTTGGTTTCACCAACGATACGCAACCTCAAGGTGACCAAGATG
The DNA here is from genome assembly GCF_018294505.1 of Triticum aestivum. NCBI lineage: Eukaryota > Viridiplantae > Streptophyta > Magnoliopsida > Poales > Poaceae > Triticum > Triticum aestivum. The sequence goes on along the minus strand of NC_057808.1, from coordinate 492,401,787 downwards.
CTAGTTGACGGCGGGGCCGGTCTGAACTTGATCTCGCCCGTTGTGATCAAAAGGCTGCAGATTCCTGATGGAGACCTCGAGGAGACGGGCACGTTTCAAGGAGTCAACCCGGGAAGAAGTCAGCCGAAGGGCAAGGTCACGCTGCCTATGACGTTTGGAGGCGAGTTGAACTATAGGACGGAGAGGATTGTCTTTTATGTAGCCAAGATCCCCTTGCCCTACAACGGGATCCTTGGCCGCCCGGCACTAGCCAAGTTCATGGCGGCGTTGCACTATGCCTACAACACGCTAAAGATGCCTAGGCCAATGACCATCATCACCGTCCCCAGCGACAAGAAGGATGCGCTGATCTGCGTCGACCTACTCTATCGGGAAGCAGTTGCAGTGACCGCCGCCAAGGCACTTGCTCCTGCCGCTGAAGCCCCGGGAGGGAAGAAGAAGACCAGCAAGACCTCTCGCACCCACTCCGGCAAGTTCACCTCTTCGGAGTGTTGTGCTACCATCGAGGACGTGCCATAGAGCTCCACCGGCAAGAGCAAGAAATCCAGAGATGCACCACCAGAGACCAAGAAGGTGCCCGTCAAGGAGGATGGCACGGGAGGGGCTTTCACCATAACCTCCACCCTCGACAACAAATAGGAAAGCGCGCTCGTCACTTTCCTGCGGGCGAATGTCGATGTGTTTGCATGGCAAGCATCCGACATCCCCGGCGTTCCCAGGGAAGTGATTGAGAACCATCTTGCTGTCTGTCCCCATGCGTGACCCGTCAAGTAGAAGGTCAAGAAGCAAGCTTTGGAACGACAGGAGTTCATCACAGAGGAGATCAGGAAGTTGGAAGCGGCAGGCCTGGTGCGAGGAGTGCTCCATCCGACGTGGTTGGCCAATCCGGTGGTGGTGCGCAAGGCAAACGGGAAGTGGAGGCTGTGTATTGACTACACAGATATCAATAAGGCTTATCCTAAGGACCCCTTCCCGTTGCCGCGCAACGACCAGGTTGTTGACTCCACGGCCGGATGTGACATGTTGTCATTCCTTGACGCCTACTCGAGCTACCACCAGATCTTCATGACAAGAGAAGACGAAGAGAAGACATCATTCATCACCCCATGTGGTACGTATTGCTTTTTACGGATGCCTTTCGGGTTCAAGAGTGCTGGCTCAATGTTTGCAAGGGCAGTCCAAATTGGTTTTGAGCCCCAGCTACATAGAAATATGGAAGCTTATATGGATGACATAGTGGTCAAAACCAAGGACAAGGCGACACTTGTACAAGATTTAGAGGAGACGTTTGCAAACCTGCGCAAGATCAACCTCAAGTTGAACCCTGAGAAGTGTGTCTTCGGTGTTCCGTCCGGCAAACTTCTCGGGTTCTTTGTGTCACAGCATAGGATCGAGGCAAACCCAGACAAGATCAAGGCTATCGAGCAAATTGAGGCGCCCAAGCAGATCAAGGATGTGCGTCGGCTCACTGGCTGCGTTGCCGCCATGAGCAGATTCATCTCCAAGTCAGCCGAGCGCGCCCTCCCCCTTTTCAAAATCTTGAAAAAGGCGTGACCAATGGAATGGACCCCAGAGGCCGAAGCGGCACTACAGGATTTGAAGAAATACCTCTTCTCTACACCGATACTGGTTGCGCCCAAACCACAAGAGCCATTGCTGCTGTATCTAGCGGCAACGAATCAAGTGGTCAGCGCCGCACTAGTGGCACAGAGGGAGGTCGATGAAGAGGTAGCGGCAACGGCCGGACTGGCGGATGGCGAGCCAGAGCTCCTCCCGGAAGGGCCTGGCGCCGGCAAGGAAAGGCCCCCGGCAGAGTCTAACGCCATCGGGACAGGGCCCGTGCAACCAAATGAAGTGGTGCAGAAGAAGAAGATGATGCAGCACCCGGTTTACTTTGTCAGCTCCCTCTTGCAGGGGGCTAGGTCAAGGTATTCCAGTGTGCAGAAATTGCTCTTCGGCCTCCTTATGGCCTCGAGGAAGCTGCATCATTACTTCCAAGCACACGAAATCACTGTCGTCACCCGCCTCCCGTTGCAACGGATACTGCATAACCCAGGCACAACTGGGAGGATCATGGAGTGGGCCTTGGAGCTGTCGAGCTTCGTTTTGAAGTTTGAAAGTACTTCGACAATCCAGAGCCGAGTCCTGGCAGAGTTCATTGCGGAGTGGACCCCAACGTCCGATGAAGAGATCCAAGAGACCACTCTTCCCGGCAAGGAAGCAAGTCGCAACTGGATCATGTACTTTGATGGGGCTTTCTCGCTGCAAGGCGCCGGTGCTGGTGTGCTACTTGTCGCACCCACCAGAGAGCACCTCAAGTATGTAATCCAGATGCACTTTCCTAGTGAGATGTCCATAAACAACACTGCTGAATACGAGGGGTTGCTTGCCGGTCTCAGGATCGCGGCAGACCTCGGAATTAAGAAGCTCATCGTCAGGGGTGATTCACAGCTTATCGTTAGGCAAGTCAACAAAGATTATTAGAGCCCGTTGATGGAGGCCTACGTAGATGAGGTGAGGAAGTTGAAAGAGCGCTTTGATGGTATACAAGCGGAACACGTTCCCCGAGTGGAGAACGACATCGCCGATTACCTCTCAAAGCACGCTGCATTCAAACTACCTGTGGAAACAGGTACTTTTGTGCTTCGGTTAACTCAACCATCCGTTGAACCATCAACAGAGCAGAGCAAGCGGAGGAAATCAGGCCCCGGCAAGTACTTTCCTGCCGAGCCCCCTTGGGCCACTGGCAAGGATGTTGCCGTGGGTACTGAACCTGCCGAGGGACAACTGACTCCGGCAGGGCGTCAAGCCCTGGCCATAGAGACGGCCGCTCCCATGGCAGAAGAAATGCCTTTAGTCCTTGCCGTCGAGCCCCAGGCTCCGGCATGGGCACAACATACCGTCCGATTCCTCCAAACAGGGGAGCTTCCTGAGGAACAGGAAGAAGCGGAGAAAGTAGTCCGTCGGTCTGCTATGTATCAGTTCGTCGATGACGTCCTGTACAGGAAATGGCCGAACGGTGTGAAATTGAAGTGCATTCCCTGGGAGGACGGACTGAAGCTGTTGGCAGAGATACACAGAGGCATATGTGGCTCCCACATCGGGTCAAGGGCCCTTGCCGGCAAGGCGTTCCGGCAAGGTTTCTTCTGGCCCACTGCCCTCCAGGATGCAACAACACTAGTAACCAAGTGTGAACCGTGTCAGTTCCATTCAAAGAAGCTTCATCAACCAGCTCAAGCCCTTCAAACAATTCCTCTCTCTTGGCCGTTTTCGGTCTGGGGGCTCGACATACTGAGCCCTTTCCCCCGTGTTGTCGGGGGCTTTGAGTACTTGTACGTTGCAATTGACAAGTTCACAAAGTGGCGGAGGTGGAAGCAGTGAGGAAGGTGACCGCACAGTCAGCCATCAAGTTCTTCAAGGGGCTAGTCTGCCGTTTTGGTGTGCCAAACATGGTCATCACGGACAATGGCACGCAGTTCACAAGCCACACCTTCATGCAATACATCCAAGACCTCGGCAGCAAGGTCTGTTTCACTTCTGTGGCACACCCGTGGAGCAACGGCCCGGCGGAGAGGGCAAATGCTGAAGTACTGCGAGGCCTGAGGACCAAGACTTTTGACAGGATGCACCAGAGCGGAAGGCGCTGGATTGGTGAGTTGTCGGCGGTTCTTTGGTCAATCAGAACAACACCAAATGGAGCCACCGGCCAGACACCCTTCTCCCTCGTTTACGGGGCAGAAGTAGTTATCTCCACGGAACCAACATATGGGTCACCCCAAGTGCTCGCTTATGACGAGCTTGAGCAAGAACAGTTGCGGCAAGATGACGCAATGCTCCTCGAGGAAGATCGTCTTCGGGCGGCTGTGCAAGCAGCGTGCTACCAGCAAGCCTTGCACCGCTACCATAGCCGCAAGGTTCGTGCCCAAAGCTTTAAGGAAGGCGACCTTGTTCTTTGACGCGTTCAGTCGGCCAAGAATTCCAACAAGTTGACGCCAAAGTGGGAAGGCCCTTATCGGGTAATACGAGTCACCAGGCCCGGCGCTGTCCGCCTAGAGACCGAAGATGGTATTCCAGTGAGCAACTCCTGGAACATCGAACATCTTCGCAAGTTTTACCCATAAGGCGCGGTTGCCGGGACTCCCGGCAAGCCACCTTTTGTACAAGCCTTGCCGACGAGGCATGTAACCCTTTGTACAAAGCCAGGCGCAGACCCTAAGCATAAATAAATGAAGCGCTGGCGCCCTAAGTTTTAGCATGCATGCTAGGTTAAGTCTCTCCCTCGGTTAGGGTTGATAGTGCTTAGCGGCGACTAACCCCTAGCATAGAGGTCGTGTGCGCGTCTCTCTGTTCCTTTCCATCCTCTTTGGTTCGCAGGTTACATGGACGTTTTCTGCTGAACTGTTTGGAAGAAAGAGAACGGGCCGGCGCTCCGGCCTCGGCAAGCCAAGGTTGCCGGGAGCTGCAGATAGAAGGATCCAACCACGGCAAGCCAAGGCTGCCAGGGGTTGCAGATTCAGATAAGTCTTTTATCCTCTATTGTGCATTTCCATATGATGTTAGGATGTATGAAACCTTGTTTTGCTCCTAGACCACCGTGCTCCCCCTTTTTCCTATACCCAAGTCCTTGGGTCAGAGCCGGGTCGTAGTCGCGGTGGAAAGGAAATAAATGAAGGGCCTAACTCTACTTCGCCCCTGCCTCCGCCGAGAGCGTGAGAATGGTCCACTGAAGTAAGGGGACGGCAAGGCCTGTTGCCGGGCGACAATGTTTATCTTAAAAATAACAAGGATTCGTTCCTTGGCATGGGCCTCGCTCACGCACAAAGAACCCGACAAGCACCCTTTTTCATTAAAAACATCCCATACAGGTACAGTTCATACGGAATAAAAAACATGAGCAAGGGGATTACAAGTCTTAAAATTAACAAGTGCCCGCGGGCTTACAAGCTAAAAAGAGATAAGATGCCTGTAATCCCTTTCTTGTCCCTCTCCTCAGAAGGTGGAACAAGATAACAGGAGGGCAAAAAGAGCGCCTAGGCGAGGTGCGAGGAGCAGAAGGCACCAAGAGAACATCTCGGTGCCGGGAGGGAAGCTGGAAGATGAGGCAGTGGGCCGGCAATATGTGACGAAGGCGTCGGTGCCCGCGTACTCCTACTTGACGGCCGCCACCCGCCTTCTTCGCCTTCTCCGACCCTTCTACGCCAGCCGCCCAAGGAGTCGACGGGGAGCGCACCGATGGAGAGCTTGACGAGGAAGGCCCTCGGTAGGGCGCGTGGCCAAGGGAGGGGCGACGCGGTCAGTCAGAGTCGAGATCAGCATCCCGCCGCTCGACGCCCTCGTCGTCGCTGTCGTTGTCCTCCTCGTCACTCCCGCTTGAGGAGGAATCTTCATCGTCTGAGGATCTCTCAGTGCAGCACTTCTGGTGAGTTCCAAGATCTCCAAAGACCTTGACGGAGAGCAGGCCGTTCTCCATTAACTTGAAGTAGAGAACGAGCCCCGCCGTCAGGCTGTGGACACGAGCAAACGTCTTCCATCCGCGACGGAGGTACATGACGTGGGGAGCGGGGAAGTCGACGTTGACCCGCGTGCTGCCGTTCCCGCAGCCCCTCATGTGCATCCTGAGGGTCTGGGGCGGATCGAGCTCCATCTCCCGAGAAAACGAGGTAGGGAGACGAAGACGACGACGCGGTGGCCGGCGCAGCCTGATGAAGAACTCGCGAGGCTGGTCCCCAACGTGGCCCTCCATTGGGAGAGGCATCGCTGGCGGAGGCAAGGCCGGTGCGCCGCCCCGTCCCCCTCTTCCCTGACCGCCATGGCGACCTCGGCCTCGCCCCCTCCCCCTTCCTCTCGTGGCTGGCTCCACCACCGTGAGCTCTTGGGGAGGAGGAACGCGCTATCGAGCAGCGGCCCTCGCCGCCACCGTCGAAGGGCCGGCGCCTCCTCTCACCATGGCAGATGGAGGAAAGAAGCCGAAGTGAATGGAGGCGGATGGTGACAAGATGTGGGATACCACCCACTTCCCCTTCTTATAAAGAGGCGGGGTCGGGGCTCGGCCGCCCCACCCGACCAATCCGGCCATCGGGGCCGCAGGGGATCGAGACCGACCCGCTGCCCCAATCAGCGAGGCCCGGTTTCCCGCCTCCACCGCCTGCCACCTGCATGGGGGACACGTGGCGAGCAAGCAGAATCGAGGGGATGGGTGAGGCGACCGTTCCCCACCCCGTGATCGTGGGGTGCGGACGCCTTGAAGACCATGACCCGGGTCCACTCAGTAAATGAGCCGCGCCTCTGTGTCTCCCTCTTTTTATGGGGAAGGCGCGAGCCGCCTCTTTACCACGATGTGACGCATGCATACGGAGACCGCCCCACGCATGACCCCCACGCCACACACGACCCTCCACGTCGCGCGTTCAACGCGGGTCGTGGGGAAGCACAGTGAACGGAAAAATTACTATGGTAGAAAGATCTGCCCCACCTGCCCGCGGACCGTTCTGGGCCTAGCCCAACAACGCGACGCGCTTATGTGTGGCCCAGGCCTGGGGGCTCCTGTCGGTGTACAAAAGTAGGGGCTCTCCTTTTGACCCCTTTACTTATGCACGGGCAGTCAGAACCCCGCCCACGACCACACTGAGCGAGGCAGGGAAGGGGAGCCAGAGCACAAGGCGATCAAAGCAACGCCAAGACCAAGAGACACGAAGAGCAAAAGCGCGAGGCGGACTCCCCCGGCAAGACCCTTGCCGGGGTGGCCTCCGCGGCCTCGGCAAGATCCTCGCCTGGGCAACTTGCCCAACGCCAGCGGGGCGTGCGACCCTTGAGCCCAAGGGTTTCCAACAACCACATTGGGACCAGGGCTCGGGAGGCACCTCTGTGATGGCATGCAGATCTTCGTCAAGATCATAAACACACGAGATCGGATGAGGACCAGAAGACGACGACCCTCGGCGGGATCCTAGCCGAGGAAATCCATGAGACCCCCGGCGAGCGCCTCGCCGGGGACGACCGCGATGCCACGGCAAGACCCTTGCCGGGCCCCCGGCAAGGCCCTTGCCGAGGGCATGAGCGGGACAACCGCCAGGACACCACCGTCGTCCCCATGCAGCTGCTAGCTCAACCAGCTGGGCAGGCACCTGCGTGGCGACGAGCGGCCTCTACACCGACCCAGCAAGCACCTGCGTGGTGACATGCAGATCTTCAGGAAGGCTGCACCATCGCGCCAGCCCAGCAGCCAGCCAACGTGGCGCCACGACGCCTCGTCAGCTCGGACGCGTGTCGAAGCCAGGCGAGGCGGCGATAGCTGGGACGTGCTTCCTTGTCGTCCCCGATAAAGCAAGAGGGGCACGTCGGTAGCGCATTAAATGCGTTTGTCTGACGGTGCCAGAGGATAGACTCATCCATTATACATCTTTCCACCTCATGTGTGCCACTGTGGCAACCCCTTTTTGTCTATAAAAGGAGGCCCGAGGCGACTAGGAGAAGGATTCAGATCCTTTGGGCAAATCACGCCCCGTAGCTAGCTAAAGAACACAAGAACACTCAAATACATCCACCAAAGCAGGACTAGGGTATTACGCGTCTCTGCGGCCTGAACCTAGGTAAAAAATCCGTGTGCTTCCTGTCAGACCCGCTCTTTGCACAACCCCGCTCCCGCCAACCATAGAAGGGATCCCAGTGATTCCATAGGTGTCGATTTCCCCTGACATATGTCAACCGGCATCATCATACTGTTTGCGCAGTTGGGGTCTGCTGAGTTGGGGCATCAGAAATGACCAGTGTAGTAGGGCTAGTGTCTGCTAGAGTTGGGGTGTTTTGTGGGTCAGGTGATATTGCAACTACACCTAATGGGCTATTTGATTTATCAGGTGTCACTACCTTTTCCAAATACTTTGCTCGTGCTCCTCCGTGATCAACAATCGTCCTCTTCCTTTTGAACGTCTGATACACAAGAACAACATTTGAATGGATAAATATGGTATGATGACAGATGGAATATGTACTGAAAATGGATAGGCAGGGCGTATTCACATACACACTGTCTAAACTAAGCTAATGGCAGTGCAACAAAGTAGAAGCAATGCAAAGCATCAGTTGCAAGATATGTGCGACCAATATAACCTTGGAAAGTTAGAGCAAGCACCTTGATGGGTGAATAAGATGGGGCATCTGCCTCTGACTCCTCCACTACAGAGCTACATTGACTTAGTCTCCCTCTAGCTCAGAATCACCATTAGGATCATATTCTGAGCATGAATCTGTAGGTGGAGAGCGTTTGCATTGCATTGCATCCAGACTTGATTTTAGTCCCTTAATGCCAAGTTTGACAGCCATGGCATTGTTCTGCTTTATTCTTTTCACGCGCGCAAGCTCATAATCATTATGATGATGTTCAGAATATGAGATTCATGAAAAGATAAAAAGTAGTCAGATTATCTATGGAATGCATTGCGGATTCAACTCGAAGAGTGTCTCCCTATAAACCCCTGCATATGCAAAGTTCACCCCCAACCGCGCTGACCAGACCACACACAGAAATACAAACCTCTTATGTCTCTATAACAGGCAGACACACATTTCAAAACTGAAGTAGGAACATTAGAATCATATCAAAATCGTATTTGAACAAATAAAGTAAGGAATTATCAGCGGCATAATGTTTAGCTTCAAGGGTGGAGTGTTGGTAGTGCGACACAAAGCAAGTAGGCATATTGTATTCCATGTAAAAGATCGTAGTCTATGTAAAAGCTGGAAATGACACTTTCTTTCTATACAATGCAGTGCTCGTTGCCCACACATGATGGAAGAGATCACAGAGAAATACTATTCACTCATGTCTACGGTTCCAGTATTTTGAAACAGGGTGGTCCACCCTAAAAGAATATTGACAAATATGACAAGGCAAGCATAGATGTAGTGAATCAATCATTTACTTGTGAGCTTACTAGGACACGTATGCAGAATTGTAATAGCAGTAAGAGACTGTCCAAAATCTGAATCAAGAAGTTTGTCTAGCACTTATTGTTTGCAACTAATCGACGTGAATAATTGGATGTCATATCGAATGAGTAATAAAGACAAGTAAAATTGTCAACAAACCTGGCCTGCATTAGTAATCTGGGTCAATGTCACTATGACCAACAATCCAAAATGACTAGTGTCTGTTCCTAGGGCCGGAATTTTGAAACCCTGTGAACTTTACAGGTACTAAAGATTACTGAAATACATCTAAACCATTAAGTGTAGGTAGCACTCAGCACACAACAAACCCTAATGACAGTCCTGCCTAATGAGTAATGAATCAATTAGAAAATGGGTGATGAGGAGTGGCTGCTCAGTGTTGAGGACGTATCTCAGGATAAATCGGGTTGGCTTAGTGGGTGCTGCACGCCTTAGCCCTGAACGGACTGGGAAGGTAGGCACGGTGGGGCGCCCGGGCAGCGGTGACGCTATTGGGTGAGCGGCTCCTGACCTCCTGTTAGTCCGGCGTCTCCTCCTAGATTCATGTCGGTCGGGGACGGCAAGTCACCGACGAGGCATGCGGCTGGGGGCGAGTAGAGATCGGAAGCGCGCAACAGAACAGAGGGGAATCGGGGCCTGGGCCGACCCAAAATCCTAGGGTGGGCCACGGCCCACCGTGGGCGCCCTGTACAGATACACACCGGAGCGGCGAACATACATTTTCAAAACTAAATTAGGAACATTTAGCTGACCAATTAAACGACTTTGTTTAATCAGATTCGTATTTGAACAACTAAGCTTGTTTAGCTTGATGGGTGGAGCAGTGCTATTATGACACAAAGCACGTATGTTGATCATATAGTGATCATAAAAGGGGAAACCCTAAGCAATTTTTTGAGCAAAAGAGGGTTTCACCTCCGATTTCTATTAAAGAAACCACCACGGAACCAACATGATAAATTAAACCCTAAGCATGATCAATTAAACCCTATTATGACTGTGCCATGGCAGATTTAAAGCTGCAAACCAGGGAAATGCTATTTAGCATCCATTGTTTGCTTCAAACTAAGAACTAAATTCTAAGAGCTGAAAAGAAAGTACAGTAACCAAGTTACGATCTATTTTCTGGTTGAGATCAAAAACTTGTGGAGATATGAAGTACCACCTCTCTTGCGGCGCCGTGTAGGCATCGGGGTGCGATGGTTGTCGGTGGCGTTGAAGCAGCTCTGCGACGGTAGACGGGTGCATCGGGTGATAAGTCCCGTTGTGGTGGAAAAAAAGGTCGTGTGAGCGGCCCCGACAAAGAGGACGATGGCGCCGATGAAGCAAGAGGACGCGATGCAAGGCTCTTGGTCCGTCGCTGTGGATGAGAAACGTCCATCTCTAGCAGTGGACGGCACGGTCTTGGTAGGCGCTCTGGCATGGTGGAGTGGTGATGGATGGGGTGGAGGACGGCGGCAATGGATGGGGTGGAGGACGGCAGCGATGGATGGGGTGGCAGACGGAGGAGGCTGGTGTGGGGATGGTGTTCTAGCGCGGACGGTGTATGAATGCGAAAATGGAGGGAGAGGTACGGGGAACCATTTTTTTGGACGCGTCTGTCTGAAATATGGGAAAGTTACAAACTTAACCCCCGTTTAAAATTTGGACGTCTCGTCGGTTGGGGATAGGACAGTAATCTCGTATCTCGCAAATATTTTTCCAGAGTGATTTCGGGCGAGGAGAGGGTGTTTTGGCGCCCATGGTTGGCGCCCACGGTGTATGAATGGGGCTGACAGGTAGGGCAGTTGTGTCCCGTCTGAGTGAAGTTAAAAACACTATTGCAGGATGCTGCTAACGCGACACTACGATCAGAGACCCTTCGAGAAACTGTGTGCGATGCAATAATCGCAAACGGTGCTGTATGAAAACCGTCAGAAATGTATAAAACGTTTGCGATGACGGATGCATCAAACACGGTTCATGTTTTAGTTGCGTGTGCGATGAAGGGCATACGGTTTAGTTCAATTAAGTGTTTGCGATGAGGAGGAACAAAAGAAACGGGCAGGCAAATGAAGGCATGTGCGATTCACAGCATACGGTTCACTCGGATGAACTGTTTGTGATTAGGCAACACAAAAGAAACGGTCAGCCATATCAAGGTGTGTGCGATATACGGCATGCAGTTCACTCGAATGAACTGTTTGCATTGAGAGTTGAGACACATGAGAACAGAAACGGTTCAACTTAACAAGATGTGTGTGATACGCGGCAAACAGGTCTATAATCAGAAATGTGTGTGAAGACCGATAATAACACAGATGGTTGCTGCTAATAAGACGTGTGTGTTGTGCGATGGGATTGCATACAGAACAACAACATACACACACACACACACACACTTATAAGGACATGCTTGCATAACCAAATTAAACATCCACTTACATAGGTGGCTACTACAACCATGGCATTTGCACACACCAAAGTAAACTATTACATGCATAATTACATAGGTGGCTACTACACACATGACATTTTCACACACCAATAAATTAAACTATATATTACATGCATGATTAACTAGCATAAACAATCATCTGATCATCATCTACTTCTTGTGACGCTTGCTCTGCTTGTGGCTCGATCCGAGCTCGTCGCGGTAACGAGGCACTTCCTCATGTCAACGATCAGCCTGTGCAGCTCGTAGCATGTGTACATGCTCTTGGCCGCAAACCTGAGGTGAGGTTCATCCAATCGCCGCATACAGGCCCCATGCCAGGCTACAGGACTTGTTCTCTGGGCATCCTGCTTCATATTTTCGTAGTAGGGGTCGATGATGGCCGAGGCGAGTTCGACCAGGGAGTCCTGCTTCGTGCTGTCCCAGATCCTGTAGTGGTCACGGATTTCGGCAAGGTTCTTGCAGGCCAAGCCCGTAACACTGAGCGCTTTCACATCGTCTTTGGTTTCCACCGTGGCGAACTTGTAGTCGGTGCTGTTGACAAACCTGTTGAAACAGTCGCAAGGCTCTGTGGCCATGCAGTAGTGGTAGATGAGGACATGATGGCGCATGCACAACTGGGCGACGGCAACCTTCTGATCTATGCCGGGACGACCGGCGGTGTACTAGAGGTCGATGCCGACCACCTTGTACTTGTATCGAGCAAGCAACTGCTCAACGTTGTTGATGTAGTTGTCCACCACGGCCGGGTCGATGGTGTACACCACCGAGATCCATCTCCCTCACGTGGGTCTCCACTCTATGCTCGCCGAACTCCATTGGAGCGCCGCCGGACATCCCCTCTCTATGTGTCGTCGTGGGTGTGCTTGTTGTGTTGTGGGGCGTGATTGAAAGGTTGAAAAGACTAAGGTCATAATGGCTGCGGGAATTAAAGGGGAAGCCGGACAGCTAGGATTATCGGCAGACCCTGATGGTAGTTCTAATTTGCAGCGCGTAACTCCATCGTACAGCACGTAACTGCATCACGTGGCAACGCGCGCGGTGCAACCGCATGCATATGGGGGCCCCGGCGTGATCGTGCGCATGCCCAACCACTAGAAGAGCGCACGCGGAGGGACGCAAGCAGAGCGCTCGGCGGTCGCCTTAAGGAAAAGTTGTCCACAAGCCAAGCGCGCCGACGGACGCGAGCAGAGCGTGCCAACGGATGCGACAGAGCGCGCGACGGCGCCTAACGGTGAGCACAGCGCGCTGTGGTGCCTAACGGCGAGCAGAGCTTACCGAGGAACGCGAGCAGAGGACGGCACAGTGATACATGGCAAATAAGACGAACTGTGCGAGTGATGTCGAAGACATCAAGCACGAATCATATTAGAGTTGCGTGTGCGATACGTGCCAGACAGTTGATCCATCAAAGCTGTTTGTGATGGAATAAGCCGTGTGTGTTGCGGGCAAACGCTTGCTGGTGTATAACCTTAAATTTAACCAAAAAAGTATTAATGCATGTTACAAAAATTGTATAGCTCGAAACTATGTTCAAATACGACTCCAACGATATAATCTATGGAGACATGCATTCATATTTTATTAGTTAAATCCTACTTATAAACCAGGATAGGGGTATAGTAGGTAATTAAATCGCAAACATTTTTTTATTAACTGTATGTGTACGTGTCCTCTCATCCTCCTCTCGCACATCTTGTCATCCCGCTGTCGTAGACGGCTTACAGCGCAAGCTTGCGCAGCGCGCGGGGGCGTTATTTTGGCCAAACGGTGGCGCCAATGAATCGTCGGTGAGCCCGTTCCCACGCAACCTCGCAGGTTCCCGCGCAAGCTTCCCGCCCGACTCGGTGAAATCCCCCAAAATCCCAATGCTTGCGGGCCTGCTATAAAAACCCTCACGACCGGCGAGACCCGCGTCGCATTTTCCCCTCCCTCCCTGTAGCTTATCCCACAATCGCCAATGGCAGCGGTCCGTCGTCGTTGCTCAGCCACTCCCCCGTCATCAGAGGACAGCTCGAGCTGGGAGGCTACACCGCGGCGGCGGCGCAGTCCCCGGTGTAGTGTAGTGCGCGTGGCGTCCCTATTGGGTGTGCGCGGAACACCCACCACACGCTCTGCCACCGCTGCCCGTCGGCAGCTGTTGCCAGCCGCCGTTGCCGCCACACCACCGTCGAAAGCCAGGGCCATCTCCCGCTCCGCCGCAGCGGCCCGAAGGCAGGAGGTGGCCGTCGTGGCCGCCACCCCACTGCCGGCCACCGTGGCCATCACCCGCTCCGCCACCGCGGCCCGAAGGCGGGAGGTGGTGGTCGTGGCCGCCACCCCATCATCGGCCACCGTGGCTGCCAGCCCACCGTCGACCGCCGGGATCATCACCCTCTCTGCCACTGCCGTCCGAAGGAGGAAGGCGGAGGTGGAGGCCCACACGTGCGTCAGCGACCTTGCGCGCTACATCGAGTTCCTGCGGGAGGAGGAGGAGCGCCTCGTCGAGCACGCAAAGAGCCTCACCGCAGCCGTGGCCACAGCACATGCCGACGCAGAGGCGAGGAATCAGGAGATCTACGAGCAGCGCGGCCGCTTCGAGGGGGATCGTCTGGGGCGGCAGTGGGCGTTCGAGCTGGCGAGCGTCGTTGAATGTGCAGCAGCGGCAGGCACCGTGTTAGATTTGTCCAGCTTGTCGGTAGGCTCCTCCTCCTCCTCTGCCTCTTACTGAGCACGCTCGGCAGAGGAGAGGCTGTCGGAAGTAGCACAAAGCCCCTCCGCGGTAGTAGTAGTATTTAGGGGCTATTTTGTTTCGTTCATCTGACTATAGATGTGTGGCCGAACTATACAACGTACTTAAAATTAGCTAGTATATATAGTTGAACTAACTATTTCAGTATGTGGTTGGCAATAATTGGGGAGAAGTTTGGTCGGTTCAGCTGTCGAGTTGAACTGTTTGTATAAATTAAGAACGACTGCTTAATCTATGAATGAAATCTATGCTTAATTACTAAATTTTAGTTGCAAAAATTACATAGTGCTAATGATTTCTAGCTGCATATTTTGACAAATCGCAGTGTTACAAGGATTGACAAATGGCAACATTACTAGATCTACAAATGTAAATCTTTCCAGTTTGACAAATGGCAACATACCCAATATGACAGATGCAAATCTTACCAAATTGTTTGTACGTGGTTGCACACGGGTCATCCAAAACAACCGTTTGCGTTGAAGGGATGAACAAATCATGCGCTGCTCTCACTTTCCATACGGGTGTTCTATCTAAATCGTTTGGGACCAAGAACTGCAGAAATCCTGCTCGGCACATTTTCTCTTGGCTTCCTGGGGAAGCTGTCGGTTTGCATACGAGTGTTCTAACTAAAATGTTTGCGATGAGTGTTTTATATTTAAAAAGCAAATTAAACTGCTGCTTGGGCGCCATTAATGGAGAGGATGCGAGCAACGCGAGCGGCCATGGAAGTCAAAGGGCTCGCTTCCCAGTGTGCCTGCACAGCGTACAGCTCGCACGCTTCTCGGTGAGCCTGCGCACTCGAGGACAGCTTGTACGCCTCTCGGTCAGCCTGCGTACCGGACGGCGCTCGCACACCTCCCGTTCAGTCAAGGTCAAGCAGCTGCCCGCACGGCACCTCCTACAGCCATTAAAACCACGACACGTGGCGTCACGTCAATGGTTAACATAATTTTGGATTTACTAGAATTTAAAAACCAGGCATGTCAATGTTTTGCCGGCAATCAACGGTGCCCTGGTGTTTGAAATTCATTCCCATTTCTTGCATGGGACCTAAGCATGCACCCAAGGACACAAATTTGTTTCTTCAACCAATTTATATGCACTAGAGCATGCGCATGTAATTCAAATTTGAATTATGCACATAAATGCATTCAAAACTCAGTTAATGCATAAAAATGTCCAAACGAACCCTGAAAATTCACAAAAATTCACACAAGACTCCTGTTGTTCTATGTTGACACGAGAAAAAAAATTGAAAGCAATAAGAGGCAATGGTACCGTTTCGTCCCGAAAGATGGGACGTTCCCTACCGAAAACCATCACGCTTGTTGTGAGAAGCTCCGGTTTGTGAGAAGCATATACCCAAACCTGCCCCAAATGGGACAAAATTTGTACCATGGCATGTTGATGCCGCTCCATGATAGCATGCCAAGTTTCATGAATTTTAGACGAGTTTTGGCTTTACTAGAATTTAAAAACCAGGCATCTCAATGTTTTGCCGGCAATCAACGTGTTTGAAATTCATTCCCATTTCTTGCATGGGACCTAAGCATGCACCCAAGGACACATATTTGATTTTTTAACCAATTTATATGCACTGGAGCATGTGAATGTAGTTCAAATTTGAATTGTGCACATAAATGCATTGAAAACTCAGTTAATGCATAAAAATGTCCAAACGAACCCCAAAAAATCACAAAAATTCACACAACACTCCTGTTGTTCTATGTTGACACGAGAAAAAAACTTGAAAGCAATAAGAGGCAATGGATATCGTTTCGTCCCCAAATGTGGGACGTTCCCTACCGAAAACCATCATGCTTGTTGTGAGAAGCTTCGGTTTGTGAGAAGCATATACCCAAACCTGCCCCAAATGGGACAAAATTTATACCACGGCATGTTGATGCCGCTCCGTGATAGCATTCCAAGTTTCATGAATTTTAGACGAGTTTTGGATTTACTAGAATTTAAAAACCAGGCATCTCAATGTTTTCCCGGCAATCAACGGTGTCATGGTGTTTGAAATCCATTCCCATTTCTTGCATGGTACCTAAGCATGCACCCAGGACGAAGATTTGATTTTTCAACGAATTTATATGCACTGGAGCATGTGCATGTAGTTCAAATTTGAATTATGCACACAAATGCATTGGAAACTCACTTAATGCATAAAAATATCCAAACGAACCCCGAAAAATCACAAAAATTCACACAACACTCCTGTTGTTCTATGTTGACATGAGAAAAAAATTGAAAGCAATAAGAGGCCATGGATATCGTTTCGTCCCCAAAGGTGGGACGTTCCCTACCGAAAACCATCATGCTTGTTGTGAGAAGCTCCGGTTTGTGAGAAGCATATACCCAAACCTGCCCCATATGGGACAAAATTTGTACCACGGCATGGTTATGCCGCTCCATGATAGCATGCCAAGTTTCATGAATTTCAGACGAGTTTTGGATTTACTAGAATTTAAAAACCAGGCATGTCAATGTTTTGCCGGCAATCAACGGTGCCCTGGTGCTTGAAATTCATTCCCATTTCTTGCATGGGACCTAAGCATGCACACAAATTTGTTTCTTCAACCAATTTATATGCACTAGAGCATGCACATGTAGTTCAAATTTGAATTATGCACATAAATGCATTCAAAACTCAGTTAATGCATAAAAATGTCCAAACGAACCCTGAAAAATCACAAAAATTCACACAACACTCCTGTTGTTCTATGTTGACACGAGAAAAAAAACTTGAAAGCAATAAGAGGCAATGGATATCATTTTGTCCCCAAAGGTGGGACGTTCCCTACCGAAAACCATCATGCTTGTTGTGAGAACCTCCGGTTTGTGAGAAGCATATACCCAAACCTGCCCCAAATGGGACAAAATTTGTACCACGGCATGTTGATGCCGCTCCATTATAGCATGCCAAGTTTCATGAATTTTAGATGCGTTTTGGATTTACTAGAATTTAAAAACTAGGCATCTCAATATTTTGCCGGCAATCAACGGTGCCATGGTGTTTGAAATTCATTCACATTTCTTGCATGGGACCTAAGCATGCACCCAAGGACAAAGATTTGATTTTTCAACGAATTTATATGCAGTGGAGCATGTGCATGTAGTTCAAATTTGAATTATGCACATAAATGCATTGAGAACTCACTTAATGCATAAAAATGTCCAAACGAACCCTGAATAATTCCAATTCTTTTATGATCACTGCAGATAAAAGGTCTAGCAATTCAAACACCATCCATGGCCGCCGTGACCCCATTATGTAATTCAAATCAAGACCAAAAATCAAGTAGATCCCACACAGTTTATTATAACCAACCATGTGAGATGCAGCACAAAATATCTTTGGACCGTGTCTGAATAAGGGACCGTGTCTGATGACACTTTGCGCGCTAGTTTTTTGTATGAAGCGATTCCAAATTTTCGGCTTCCGCGGAAATATCTACCTCCCCGGCCCCTCCCCCTTACCAAAAGCCACATTTCTTCTCTTTCCGCCTTCCTTTCCAAGTTGAAACCTTCACTCCTTTCTTGTAGCGCCGCCGCCTCCTCGCCGGCGACCCTCCTTCACGCTCCTCAGCCTCGCCTATCCAGGCAGGTAATCCACACCCGACCCCCATATTCCTCCTCCTTCCACATCCCACATGCCCCTACCGCCGGCGCGAGTGTGACACCTTCCACCCAAATCACCGACCCCTCCACCAAATAAGCACCGGCCTAAGCCATGGTGCACGCAGTATAGCCAGGACCTCAAGGACCATTTGGCAGCGGAGAAGCAAATCGCGGCCGCACGCGCGGATGAGATCACGATGGCTGCCATTCGTCCCGACCCCCAGATCTTGAAGGAGCACCATGCCATTTGCTAGCTACGCCGGTTAAGCATGCTCGGTTTACCCGTTGCATGTGCTGCTCCTACCTTTCCTTCACAAATTCTAGTGAATTTTGCTATCTAATTTTACCATGCAATCTGTTGCTCTAGTGTATATGTTCTATATGTCGTGCAATGTGGTGCTCACTCATTAACTGTTTTGTTAATTAGTTGTCGTCTTCAGTTAACTGTTTGGTTCAATTCTGCAAATGTGATGTTCAATTCTTCAGGCTGCAATTTTGTATTGTCTTCCATGTGAGAAATAAATCAAATTTATCTTTACAAACTTGTGGGTGCATTCTGTTATTGTATACCATGTGAGGAATAAATTGAATTTGGCTGTAGTAAATACATGAGAAACAAATACAATTACTACAATTGGCTATAGTTAACTGTTTGGTTAACTGTCTGATCTTCTATCAGGAGTATGTTATATTGTGCAATGTGGTGCGCAGTTAATTTTTGGTTCATTTGTTGTGGTGTTTAGTTAATTGCTTGGTTCAATTCTGCAATGCGATGTCCAATTATCGTGGGTAGAATTTTGTATTGTTGTGCATGTGAGGAATAAATCGAATTTGGCTGCACTTAATACATGAGAAAATAATACAAGTGCTATATTTCCTAGTTCTTAATCATGCTTGGTTTGGATAAATGGGTTTTCCATGTGGCTTCAATTAATCTGATGAATCAGCAATGTGATTATTTTTCATCAACATATTTTACTGATAGCATGCGAACCCTTACTTAACCTGATGACTAACTACCTTATATGTGTTGTAGGGAAACAATGGGAAGCACTGAGGTTTACAATCGAGGTTAGCACGTGCATCGTCCGTTGTCTAATAGCACATTATTGTGCAATTGCAGGAACCATTCTAATATTTAGGTTTTTAACAATTTGGTCTTGCACATGTAGGTCCTGCTATTAGAGGTTTTGACCCACTGTTCGACCCTTTTTGCATATGGGGAAATGAGTTGTCCATGAATATCAGTCAAGTCAAGAAACTCAGAAAGATTGTTATGATAAAGAAATTAGCGACAAAAAACAACAAGATCTTTGTCTGCACAATGAAGAAGACAACAGTTCACTACAGGATGGTACTAACTATTATACCTTGCCTTTTTTATTCCTTTGCCCATTTCCAATATAGAGAAGATATTTATGCACATCCTTGTTTTAAGTCGTTCCAAAGCAGTTCACTGCTGATTACCTCTCAAACCACTTGTATGGTCAGGAGGCGAGGAAGGTATTCATACAACACCCATGGTTCAATATTGAAGTGTTCCTGAAGAGGCCGAAGGATGGACGGTCAATCATCCACAGGCACTGGCCTACAGTTACAAAGACGTTCAACATCAATGAAGGCTCAATATTCGCCTTCTGCTTCAGCAGTTTTCCAGATGAGATACATGTCTATGTACCGTCTATGATGCTAATTTTGGAAGGTTATAGATGTGCATGTGAAACTTGGTCCTGGTGTAGTTGTGTAATGGGGTAGATGAGTGCTGAAGCTATATGATGTTGTACTCTGATGTATTTCAATTATGAAAATGAAACATATTGTGTGCTTAATATGAACTGTCAATTAGATTAATAAATGGATTAAGAATAATCGGATAATTAGCCTGCTAATTGGGTTTTGCTATTGCAAACGGTTGTTGAAAAAATACCGTGGGCGATGACCTCAGGCAACGCACACAGTTTCTAGGAATAAACCGTGTTGGATCAATGAACAATCACACACGACTTTCTCTTGAAAACTGTTTGCGTTAGGCCACCTTGCGCAAACGTTTAAGACATGAAAACTGTGTGTGATGGACAGCCTTTGCCACACAGTTTCTTCCACGAACCGTGTGTGATATATTCAATAACGCAAGCGATTTAACAGGAAAAATTGTGTGTGATGTACCTGTGAACGGAAACGTTTTCCTTGGAGCGACTATGTGGGATGTGCATACGAACGGAAACGTTTAGCGGGGACTGACTGTGTGGGATGTACTTGCGACCGGAAACAATTTCGCCGTATAATTGTATTATTTAGCTCTACTGTACGTATTTCCGTATTTGAGCGCTCGCCGGTCGCACACGACCTCATTTTGCCAAACGTGTGTGCGAGGAGGGCATATCCCCGACGGTTTCTGGGTCGTGTGGGAAGGACCCCCTGTCGGTGTCAAAACCGGCGGATCTCGGGTAGGGGGTCCCAAACTGTGCGTCTAAGGCGGATGGTAACAGGAGGCAGGGGACACGATGTTTACCCAGGTTCGGGCCCTCTCGATGGAGGTAATACCCTACTTCCTGCTTGATTGATCTTGATGATATGAGTATTACAAGAGTTGATCTACCACGAGATCGTAGAGGCTAAACCCTAGAAGCTAGCCTATGGTATGATTGTTGTTGTCGTACTGACTAAACCCTCCGGTTTATATAGACACCGGAGGGAGCTAGGGTTACACAGAGTCGGTTACAAGGGAGGAGATCTACATATCCGTATTGCCAAGCTTGCCTTCCACGCCAAGGAGAGTCCCACCCGGACACGGGACGAAGTCTTCAATCTTGTATCGTCATAGTCCAACAGTCCGGCTGTCCGAGGACCCCCTAATCCAGGACTCCCTCAGTAGCCCCTGAACCAGGCTTCAATGACGATGAGTCCGGCGCGCAGATTGTCTTCGGCATTGCAAGGCAGCTTCCTCCTCCGAATACTCCATAGAAGATTTTGAACATAAGAATAGTGTCCGGCTCTGCAAAACAAATTCCACATGCCACCGTAGAGAGAATAATATTTCCACAAATCTAATCTGCTGAGGCATTCGGCAGCATGACATCACACCACGGCCCGGTCATTATTCGAACCGTTTTTCACAACCAGCCACTACACATATTGCGAGGCGGTTTCCTTGGCATGTCTTGTCGAAGCAGAGATCGCGTCCCCTTATCACGGGATTCTCATCAATACGGGTGTGGGTAACCCAACCGCGCCATCAATTACGACGCTTGGGGAATAAGTGAGTTTACCAGGCAGGTGGGGAGGCGCATAGCTCCTTCCGCCCTTATAAAGAGACAAGGATTCATCTTTTTCACCCACGCCCTCTCCCTCCTTGCTCATCCATTCTAACGCACTTGAGCTCCAGCACCCAAGTTCGCATTTTCTCCTCAAACCACTCCAAGCATGTCCGGAGCGGGAGGCAAGTGGATGGTCTCCTCCGTTACGGAGGAGGACATTACAAAGCTACGGGGAGCCGGATACCTGGCCGCGGATATCGCGCACCGGCTACCAGATGCGGGGCAGATCATTCCTACTCCAGAACCCCATGAGAGGGTGGTATTTCTTACCCACTTCGTCCGCGGACTGGGATTTCCCCTCCACCCGTTTGTTCGCGGGCTCATGTTTTATTATGGGCTGGACTTCCATGATCTGGCCCCTAACTTCATCCTCAACATCTCGGCGTTTATCGTCGTGTGCGAGGCATTCCTTCGCATCAAGCTCCACTTCGGCCTATGGCTCAAGACCTTCAACGTGAAGCCAAAGGTGGTAGTCGATCAGCAGGCGGAGTGCGGAAGCGCCATGGTGGGCAAAATGCCCAATGTCACCTGGCTCGAAGGCTCCTATGTGGAGACTTTAAAGGGGTGTCAATCAGGGTGGTTCTACATCACCGAGCCGCGCGACACCAACTGGATGGCAGCCCCCGAACTTCCATCTGGAATTCCCATGCGACTCACCTCCTGGAAAGAGAAGGGCCTATCCTGGGGTTCCTCGGTAGATCTAACCGGACTCCAGACATGCGTCAAAAACATGATGAGCAAGAAAATCAAGCTCGTCAACGTGGTCCAAGTCATGCTCTTCCGCCGGATCCTACCGTGTCAAAGACGGGCATTCAATTTGTGGGAGTTCGACCCGGCCGAGCACCAGACGCTGCGAGAGCTCTTCGACACGACGCACAAGGACGTCTGGAAGGTGATGTTCAAGGGCGCCGAGGTACCTCCTCCCCTTACCGAGGACCGCGGACTCAGCGCAAAGCGTCCTGCTAATCCGGTAAGTCTTTTATATCTCATAAGATGTTCTTTTCCTCAGTATAACCACGCGCGGGATCTATGCCTCCACGCCATTTAACAGGACTGGGTAGCGACAGCAGAGCAGATCGATTGTCCAGCCTCCCTGCCCGAAGATCCAGCGGATGCTCCCCTAACAGAGATGCTGGTTCCGGCGCCTTATGAGGTGCAGGAGAAGAAGGCCAAGAAGAAGGCCGCGGGGACCAGGACAAGTCTCCGGCGCAAGGTTATATCGGACTCATCGTTTGAAAACACCAAGGCGCACTCCTCCAATGAAAACGAGGAGGAGGAAGAGGAAAGTTCTCCCCCCCAGCCGGGGGGCAGACAGGAAAAGGAAGGCTGCCCCATCAGGGGAGGCCGAAGGGTCCAAGAAGGGAAGGACCCTCCTCTCGGACTGCTCGACGATGGCCGCTTTCAGCGATGAGGAGTGGTTACCCAGGGACAAGCCCCTGGCAAAGTCGTGAGTATCCGGATACCATAATAATTCTTGGTACGTCTTATTGTACTATTTCTTATCACGCCGCGCATGATTATGTAGTCCGTCCCGAGCCCATATCGACGTATCTTCGTCGGATGATTCTTTGGGCCCGTCAGATATGAACAGCGATTCACTCCCGACCGCCTCCTCCCCCCACACCCTACGGACGACGCCGAGGTGTTGTCTCAAAGGGAACTGAACCAAGGGGAGACAGTTCCGGAGGTGCCCCAAGGCGACATTCCAGGCGCTAGGCGCACGAGGGGCAAGACTCCTCTGGGCTCTAACGCCGGGGGCAGCAAGTCTAGCCCCAAGCCGAATACGGCGCCGGAACCTGCAGCGGTTCCAGATTCTGTCAGGCAACCCCTCGCTAAGGGGGGCAAGCCGTCTGTGCCGATGGCCTCTGTCCATCCAGAGGCATCGGACAACTTGCTGGAAGTGCTTCGTGGCGCTTCCATTGACGAAGAGCACCGCACTATCATGAGTGCGGTAGTCAAGAAGGTTCAGTCCGCTAAGAGAGGATTGACTGAAGCCTGTGCCAGCCTCCTAACCGGCTTTGAGGTAAGTAATCAAATTGTAAGAAAATGTTACAACATAGATAGTAGCCCTTATGCTCTGTTTGGCGTTCGCGAAGAAAAGCCGAATAGAGGATCAAGTAATAATCGCAGGAGTCTAATCAAAATGTGTCTATGTGAATAAGCAGGATTCACTGTTGGCCGCCGCCGCTTGTACTGCAGAGGTCGCCGCACTGAAGCGGGACCTTGAGCTGTCCAAGGAAGAGCTCGGCCTTACCAAGAGGAAGCTCGAAGAGAACAAAGGTAAGTGACACCCCGTCTGAATATTGATAAAGAAAATTTTGGTTTTGGAATCATAGGATCGTCATGAATTTTCCTAGGGGCCACGACCGAAGTGGCGGCCCTGCAGAAGCCTCTAGCCGAGGCCGAAGACAAAGCGGCCAAGGAGCGCATCGAGCGGGAGAAGCAAGAGGCCCGAGTAGGTGAGGTGCAGCAAGAGCTCCAGGCTCTCGTCAAGAAGCACGAGTCCTTGGAGCTTGACTCTAAGACGCAAGGGTCCAAGCTTGCGAAGGCCCTCGAAAGCACACAACATGCCAAGGCCGAAGCCCAAAAGGCCCTCCAGGAAATTTAGGCAGTTAAGAAGATAGCGGCGGGTAAGGCATTCATTATGCAAAGCAAGCATGTGAAGGAAACTTTCTTTTTACTTACCCGAGTTCGGAGCTCTCCAGGAGCGTTCGCAGATCTACCCCGCAGTGTGTCAGATGCCGTGGAGTTCTACCGAGCCGAGGAGGGGAGCTTGACGGAGAAGTTGTTCTGGTCTCAGTATACTGGGACCGAACACCCAATGCCCTTGAGCGACCAGTTGAAACAACTGGTCGAGCTTCACAAGGCGGCCGAACAGGCCATGAAGGGTCTTATAGTCCGGATGTGGCCTGGCGAGCCCCTGCCCGGTAGCTACTTTGGTCTGGTGAGGCGGCTTGTGAATGCCTACCCACGGTTTGAAGTCATAAAGGGTCCGTCTGAATCGAGGGTGCGCGCAGGGCTTTTGCCCGGGCGAAGGTGCACTGGGCGAAGCTGGACGCCGAAAAGCTGGTGAAGGAGGGGCCGCCGGAGGGCAAGGAGCATCGCCACCCTGAAAAGTATTATGACAGTGTCCTGAAGGGTGCTCGCCTTATGGCGGAGGAATGTGCTAAGGATGTAATATTTGAATAAATGTACTCATGTGATCCTGTAATATGAAACGAGTTCTTTTGCGCTATGCAACGCTTGTTAATTTAAAATATTACCTTCTGTGCGGCCGTTTACAAAATCTGAGAGTTGGCCAGTCGTCGACTTCTGCCCCCATGTAACTAGTACTGAGGTGTTCGGGATAAACCTGAGCACTCTTTATCCCAATTTTGGGTCCTTCGAAGGAGGTGTTCAGCACAACGAACCAGGCAATCGGACTATAAGGCTTTATCACTCTCACTTAGCCATACAAGTCTACAATTTTAAATTTTGGCGAAGCCCCTAGTATTCGGAAGGCCGAATTTGGGGCGCTATATACGCCTAAGTCGGGCAAGGCCGACTCCTCGCCCGAAGCGGAAAAAGTCTTTAAGGACTTGAGACCTCTCGAACAGTGACCAGCTCTCGCCTTATCATGACAGTCAGTTTTCGGTTTTCTCTACTGAGGTGCTCGTCCGGAAGAACCGGGACACAATCGCAGTAGTTCTCCCAGTGCTACCTTAGCCGATATTGCGGAACATAAGGTACCAAAACATGGGAGCCGGGCAAACCCAACTATTGACCCAAGACATGATTCGGAGCTGATGCATATAATGCTATAAGTTCGGGGTGCCGCACTGTCGAAAGTGTTCGGACTTCTCACGCTGTATTTATGGGGTATACTGAAGCCCCTGGCGTACTGGTCATACCAGAATGTACGGGTGCAATTTGTCGTAAATAAGCAGACAAGGAAAATAAATAAATGCAATAATAGGCTAATGCTATACATTGTTGTTTAAATAATATGACAAAGCGTACGTATACAAGTAGTGCAATAAGCAAAAAATAGGACTATTTGACATGTCCTATCCAAGGGCAAGCTGCGTATGGGTATGTAAAAACAGGTACATCGATCGTTATCAGAGGCCACCTGGGATTTCCCTTGTATGTCAGAGCTTCTTGCTTCCTTGGTATTTCCTTCCCATAATGCGTCCAGCAATCAAACTGCCGAAAAGGGATTCTAGAGAGTAAGGTCCTGTAAGAGAGAAAATGATAAAGGTATACAGCCTCTGGGGTGGTTGACCCGCATTGTGGGACGTGTCCTGGCCGTGCCTCCGCCTATGCCCATGGTATTTTTAGTGCGTAATTATGTACGCGCGGCACAGATTTTGTCGCTTGACTAGGACTAGGATGGAGGCCGAATTGCTAGGCGAGCCCTGAGCGTGCCAGGCGATCCTATTGCAGGTTACTCCAGACTCGCTTGAAGGTGTCCAAGGGTTTTATAGCCGAATTGGCGGTTTGCCTTAAAAGGCTGCTTTGTGCTTCTGCTGCGAGGGCCACAGTGTGCTCCTCCGTGCGGAGTGAGTGTTCTGTGTTTCCATTGACTGTTATAACCCTGCGTGGTCCTGGCAATTTGAGTTTGAGGTATGCATAATGCGGTACCGCATTGAATCTGGCAAATGCGGTTCGTCCGAGCAGTGCATGATATCCGCTGCGAAACGGGACGATATCGAAGATTAGCTCCTCGCTTCGGAAGTTGTCCGGAGATCTGAAGACCACTTCCAGTGTGATTGAGCCCGTGCAACGGGCCTCTACACCTGGGATGACACCTTTAAAGGTGGTTTTAGTGGGTTTGATCCTCGAGGGGTCTATACCCATTTTGCGCACTGTATCCTGATAAAGCAGGTTCAGGCTGCTGCCACCGTCCATAAGGACTCAGATGAGGTGAAATCCGTCAATAATGGGATCAAGGACCAATGCGGAAGAACCGCCATGACGGATACTAGTGGGGTGGTCCCTGCGATCGAAGTCGATCGGACAAGAGGACCATGGGTTGAACTTTGGGGCGACTGGCTCCATCGCATAGACGTCCCTTAGTGCACGCTTCCGTTCCCTTTTGGGAATATCGGTTGCGTATATCATGTTCACCGTTTTCACTTGTGGAAGGAACCTCTTCTGTCCTCCTGTGCTCGGCGGCCGAGGCTCATCCTCGCCGTCGCTATGCAACCCCTTTTCCTTGTTTTCGGTATGCAATTTGCCGGCCTGCTTGAACACCCAGCATTCTCTGTTGGTGTGATTGGCTGGCTTATTGGGGGTGCCGTGAATTTGACACGAGCGATCGAGTATGCGGTCCAAACTGGACGGGCCCGGGTTGCTTCTTTTGAACGGCTTCTTCCGCTGACCGGATTTAGAGCCACTGAATCCGGCAATGACTGCCATGTCTTCGGCGTTGTCACTGTTGTTGCGGCGCTTGTGTCTGTTACGACGTGGTCTGCCGTTACTATCTTTGGCATCTGAATTGCCCTGACTTCTTGATGTGCTGTTGCTGCGAGCCAGTCAGCTCTCCTCGCCCATGCAAAAGCAGGTCATGAGTGTCGTGAGGGCTGCCATGGACTTCGGCTTCTCTCGGCCGAGGTGTCGGGCGAGCCACTCGTCCCGGATGTTATGTTTAAATGCCGCTAAGGCCTCGGCATCCGGACAATCGACAATTTGGTTCTTTTTAGTTAGGAACCGAGTCCAGAATTTCCTGGTCGATTCCCCTGGCTACTGAGTTATATGTCTCAAGTCATCAGCATTTGGTGGTCGCACATAAGTGCCCTGGAAGTTGTCAAGGAATGCATCATCCAAATCCTCCCAACTGCCAATGGAGTTTGCTGGCAAGCTATTCAGCCAATGCCGAGCTGGTCCTTTGAGTTTTAGTGGGAGGTACTTGATGGCATGTAGATCATCACCGCGAGCCATGTGGATGTGGAGGAGGAAATCCTCGATCCATACCGCGGGGTCTGTTGTGCCATCATATGACTCAATGTTCACGGGTTTGAATCCTTCTGGGAATTCATGATCCATTACTTCATCGGTGAAGCATAGGGGGTGTGCGGCGCCTCTGTGCCGGGCTATTTCACGACGCAGTTCATACGAGTCTTGTCTGCTGTATTCGGCCAGGCCGGATTTGCTTTAAGTGTATCCGGCGTGACGATCATCGTCACGCATTGGGGCGCGACCCCGTGATCCGTAGATCGATCTTGTATGTCCTGCTTTGTTTTCCAATACGTCTCGCAGGTCCCGGGCCTTGGTATTTTTGTTAGAATGGCGGCAGGGTGTGGGCTGGACTTCGGGCTGATATGCCCCTCTGTCTCGGCCACGAGGTGGCCGATCAGCCGCATCGTACGCTGGTGATGCAGGTTTCAATACTTCCTCCTCGAGTTGGGGTAGCAGCCTACGCTTTGGGTAACTTTTGGTTGGGCACTCGAGTTCGTATTCCTCGGCCGCCAGGACTTCGGTCCATCTATCCGCTAGCAAATCTTGATCAGCTCGAAGTTGTTGTTGCTTTTTCTTCAGATTTTTTGCTGTGGCTATAAGCCGGCGCTTGAAGCGCTCCTGCTCGACGGGATCCTCAGGCACAATAAATTCTTCGTCGCCGAGGCTCACCTCATCTTCGGAGAGGGGCATGTAATTGTCATCCTCCCGCTCGAGGTCTGGCTGGAGGGGATTGTCATCGTCTTCGGCACTATCCGGAGTGTTATTGTCTCTTGTGCCGGTATCGCTACTTTTGCTATGGCGGGACTTAGAGCGACGCTGCTGACGTCAGTGCTTGGATTGCTTCTTGGAGGGATTATCCTCCGTTGCCTTATCGCCATCGCCTTCTTTGGGGGTGTCCACCATGTATATATATCATATGATGAGGTGGCAGTCCAGCGCCCTGTGGGCGGTGGTTCCTGTTCGTCCCCTGCATCGTCATCCATACCGTCGATGTCTTCAGAGCCGAAATCGAGCATGTCGGTTAAATCATCGACAGTGGCTACTAAGTGGGTGGTGGGTGGGCAGCGAATTTCTTCGTCATCCGCATCCCATTCTAGCCGGACATAGTTCGGCCAAGGGTCTCCTGACAAGGAGAGAGACCTTAATGAGTTTAGCATGTCACCCAATGGTGAGTGCTGAAAGATATCCGCAGAGGAAAACTCCATGATCGGTGCCCAATCAGATTCGATAGGCATGGACGCAGGCGGTTCGGAGCCCGTGGCCGGGGACGAATCTAAGTGTCCGGCAACACGGGTCTCATAAGAGGTGAAGTCAGTATTCGGCTCTATCGCCGCTGAGTGTGCGGCCTCCGTGGCGGGGTCAATCCACCCGTCCTCGGACGGCGCAATCTGCTCTGGATTGAAAGCCGGAGTAACTGCAGGTGGGATCTCCCGAACACTGTCCGTCGGCAGAGCTAAGTCATGCCCATCGTGACTGTGCGGCAAACCTGACATGGGTTCGAATCCGTCGAAGATCAAGTCTCCGCGGATATTGGCAGTATAGTTTAAGCTTCCAAACCTGACCTGACGGCCAGGGGTGTAGCTTTCGATCTGCTCCAGATGGCCAAGCGAGTTGGCCCGCAGTACGAAGCCGCCGAATACGAAGATCTATCCGGGGAGGAAAGCCTCACCCTGGATCGCATCGTTGTCTATGATCGAAGGAGCCATCAAGCCTTATGGTGACGGCACAGTGGAAATCTCAATGAAAGCACCAATGTCGGTGTCAAAACCGGCAGATCTCGGGTAGGGGGTCCCGAACTGTGCGTCTAAGGCGGATGGTAACAGGAGGCGGCGGACACGATGTTTACCCAGGTTCGGGCCCTCTCGATGGAGGTAATACCCTACTTCCTGCTTGATTGATCTTGATGATATGAGTATTACAAGAGTTGATCTACCACGAGATTGTAGAGGCTAAACCCTAGGAGCTAGCCTATGGTATGATTGTTGTTGTCCTACGGACTAAACCCTCCGGTTTATATAGACATTGGAGAGGGCTAGGGTTACACAGTGTTAGTTACAAGGGAGGAGATCTACATATCCGTATTGCCAAGCTTGCCTTCCACGCCAAGGAGAGTCCCACCCGGACACGGGACGAAGTCTTCAATCTTGTATCTTCATAGTCCAACAGTCCGGCCAAAGGATATAGTCCGGCTGTCCGAGGACCCCCTAATCCAGGACTCCCTCACCCCCCCTATCGCCCACACTCACTTGAAGACGGTTCCAAATGCCGTCGCGGAAAGGGGTTAAAACCCGTTTGTTTAGGAGCTCGCTGTACTAGTGAAACCTGCCCCTATTGAAATTATTAGCCTACATCGATTTCGGCCGAGTCGAGTTTGTTTTGCCGCCCACCGTGTATGAATGGGAAAATGGAGGGAGAAACAGATGTCTTTCGGACGAGCTTGAATCAAATGTGTTTTGCCGCCCATGTTTGGCACCCACCATGTCAGAATGGGCTCAGAGGCGGTCGTGTCACGTCTAATTGAAGTTACTAACCTACCCCTACTAAGAGAAGTGGAAACCGGGCCGATGGATTGTCCGTGTAAGGGGTAGACAGTAATTTCCATCTCCCGAACACTTGGCTTCAGGCAGACGGCGTGGGAGTGGACATTTTGCTGCTTCTTTCGAATTTTGGACAATAAGCATCCACGTTTACCCTGGCAACTAAATTCGAATCCATTTTGTATTCCTATACGAATATTTATAAATCATTCTATGTGTTTTTATATATCTTGAAAAGCACGACAAATATGTATTCCACTATCATATATGAATACGATTTACAAATGCCAATACTCGAATTCAGAAGCTAGAATCCAGTTTAAGGTGAATTCGAATATTTGGAACACTTTATGTCCAACTCAAATGTCACACGCAACATAATGTGTAATCTCATTTAGGTATGTACACAAGCGATGTATCAAGATTCAAATACTGAGTTTGAAAGTGCTAGTTATCGACTAGAGGGGGGGTGAATAGGAGATTTTTATGAACGTCTTCAAAACATGGTGGTTTCAAAGACAAACATTAGAAATGAACCTATTGATATGCAGCGGAAGGTAGACTACACTAGACAAGCCATAGTCAAGTAAGCAATGAAGTGAAAGCACGAAGACTATTAGCAGCTAGGTAGTATGGATCAGGATGGAAGAAAGTATGAAGCCAATCAACAACAGTCTTCACACAGTGAAGCCAATCAGATCATGCAATCAGGCAATGACTTCATGAAGACAAACTGTAAGTAAAGAGAGGTAAGAGATAGAACCAGTTGCTTGGTGAGGACGAGGATTTGTTGGACCAGTTCCAGTTGCTGTGACAATTGTATGTCTGGTTAGGAAGGCTGAGATTCAACTCAGAAGACCGCGTCTTCACCTTATTCCCCTTGAGCTAAGGACACTTAGTCCTCGCCCAATCACTCAGGTAAGTCTTCAAGGTAGACTTCCAAACCTTCAAAGACTTTGTTCACCGACGATCAACAATGACTCTTGGATGCTCAGAACGCGATGCCTAACCGGCTGGAGGATTCACAGTCCTCAAGTGTAACAAGTCTTCAGATCACGCGGACAGAAAGACTTCAGTGATGCCTAACACTCTTTGGCTCTGGGTGTTTTGGGCTTTGTCCTCGCAAGGATCTCTCTCTCGAATGCTTCGGAGGTGGGTTGATCTCAAACGACAAAAGCCGTGCACTAACTCTGAGCAGCCACCAATTTATGGTGTAGGGGTGGGCTATTTATAGCCAGGAGGCAACCCGACTTGATTTGTCCGAAATGACCCTGGGTCACTAAGGAACTGACACATGTCCAACGGTCAGGTTTCAAACACACACGGCAGCTTGACTTGGGCTACAAGTAAAGCTGACTCATCCAGCTCTGGATAAGATTTGCTCTCATTGTCTTCGCTCGAATACATAGGATTTGGTTGAGCATCACTTCAGTCACTCTGACTTTGTTCACTGGGACCCCACTTAACAATGCGGTGGTTCCTATGACTCAACAAAGAAGAAAAGGAAGCTACGAAACAACTATGTCTTCGTACTCCATAGTCTTCATGCGATGTCTTCTCGTGTCATAGTCTTCAATGTAAATCTCTGCACATACCACTAATGTCTTCAATGTCTTCATACATATTTAGGGGACATCTCAGGCAGGTAAACCGAATCAACGTGGGACTACTACCTGTGTTATCCTGTAATTCTCACAAACACATTAGTCCCTCAACAAAGTTTGTCGTCAATACTCCAAAACCAACTAGGGGTGCCACTAGATGCACTTACAATCTCCCCCTTTTTGGTGATTGATGAAAAACTGGTTGAAGATTTCAACGGGGATTAAAGTATGTGAAAGTGTAAGAATTAAGGCATTGTCTTTAATTAGTGACAAAAAGGCTCCCCCTGAAGATGTGAATATAAGTAGGTTGCTTTTGAATGCAAATGCACATGGCATATTTACTTTGTGGAGATCCTCTTCACATTATGAAGACAATTCATCATGCATAAAAAGATATAACGAAGATAATGACATGCATAATGAAAAATGGACATCTGCGGAATGACTTCATGCGGAATTTATCATCGCATCACACAGTAGCAGACGACCATCAAGTTTAAGTGTTACAACACAAAGAGAGAAATGTATCAAAAGACGAGAGTTGTAAACACTTGGCAAAATATAGCAACCACCCATAAAGGACCCGATTGAAGACTATCAACTCATATGCTTCTCCCCCTTTTGTTAGTAAGGACCAAAAAGGTTTGAAGACATAGAGTATCTACTCGTTCCCATTAGGAGTAGATGCAGGTGCAGGGTCAACGTTGGAGTTTGGTGGAGCAGAGGGGCCTGGTGCAGTGTCAAGACGCGGTGAAGCCATGGTTGGTGAAGTGGCATCGTCTTCTTCATCGAGGACTCTCGCAACAACAGTTGCAGCCGAAGATGAATAATCAGA
Source organism: Triticum aestivum (assembly GCF_018294505.1). Classification (NCBI taxonomy): domain Eukaryota; kingdom Viridiplantae; phylum Streptophyta; class Magnoliopsida; order Poales; family Poaceae; genus Triticum; species Triticum aestivum. The sequence continues at coordinate 492,369,810 of NC_057808.1, read as the reverse complement.
GTCTTCAATGGAAGGAGTCCGACGCCAGCTTGCATTTTGGGGAGGCTTGGAATCAAATTTGAAGCCCTCTGTGAAGCCGTCTTCGCGAAGATCGTCTTCAGAGCATAGCAGTGTGAGACTCTTCCAAGACCGCCGAAAGGCTTCATGAGCTATGAATGAGTTCTTGGTGGCAAGATCGCGAATGTGATTGACATCCACCAAGATGCTCTGCATCTGACACTTTAGCCAGTCATGGTGCCTATCCTGTTTCTGATGTAAGGCCACAAGAAGCTCTTAGTCATTGAGTACACGAGATCACTTCCGAGGCCTTTGAGCAACGGTGCTTTCAGTGGCTTCAGTGTTTGCACGATGAGGTGCACGCATTTTTCCAGCCAGAGGATAGACTCGAGTTGCAGCAAGAGCACCCTCCATTAGTTGCAAGAAGCTTTGGTGATCATCATTATGAAGATAAAGGGGCTCCGTGGCAGGCTCAGGGTAGATGGCTTCGACGGACAGATCAACCTCAGGCAAAAAGACTAGATGGTTGCGCGCTGATGGCTGATAGTCGACAGAAGAGTGAAGCTTGATTAGGCGCATCACCCATGGAGCATAAAACTTCAAGCCAAACAGATCAATCCTAGATGCAGCAAGTTGTCTGATGAAGAAATCCTGGGAGTTGAATCTGATGCCATTGACAATATAGAACACCAAAGTCTTCATGGCTCCTTCAAGTTTGGCATTAGCTGAGTGTCCCTTGATGGGCCAGAGAGTACGCCTCAGAATATGATAGACTGTGCGGGGAAGGTACTCAAGGTCCTTGACGAAGAACTCCTTGGGATAATCAGCATCTTGAGGCAATGGCTTCATCATGCTGAGCATCTGACTCATGTTTGGTTCAGGCCGCTGGAAGATACTCTGCAGTTCATTCCTGTGATGCTGACAACCAGGTTCATATAGCTCACCTGGAGTGGGCAGGGAAGTAAGCTCAATGAGATCTTGAGCTTTGGCTTCATGATGTACATCTCCTGCAATCCACTCAAGGATCCATGTCTTCGGATCCCTGTTGTAGCCATGGATGTGAACTATGGCATAGAACTGCAGCAGAAGCTCTTTATTCCAATGCTCTTTGTCAGTGATGAACTGTAGAAGACCAACTTCCTTGAAGCAGTCAAGAGCTTCCTCAAGGCAGGCAGACAAGCAATGGCTTCACAATCAAGATGCATGTGTTGAAAGATTTGCTCTTGATTGTAAAGGATGCAAGAGTAGTAGTTGCGATGCGGATAGCTCCAAAAGCGATCAGAGGATATCTTTGGCTTCGTATAAGGATTCTTGGTGCTATCAAAGCATGTGTTGTGTGCTCTGAAGCTGTTGACGCTGAAAGATCCTGGCGATGTAGCAGCACCTGGAAGCCTTGGCAGTCTTGGTTTCGGCTTCTGAACTTGTGGCCTCTGCTCCACATGATAGTCATATTGATGTCCGGGAGCAGTGGGAGGCACCATGATGGGCCACAGAACTGTGACAAGTTCACCATGATTATAGGCATGTTCAATGGTGTGTGGCTTTGGGGGTGGAACTGTAGCTTCAACATTCACTGTGGCTTCAGGTTGCTCATAAGCTTCAGGCACAATATTGGCTTCAGGCTCCACATTATCTTCAGCCATGACGACATCATTGGCTTTAGTGTCATTGTTTGCGGCAGCCTGAATGGTTTCAATCTCCGTGTCTTCAATGACAGGAGGGTCGGGCATAGTCACATTCTCCTCGAGAATGACTTCTTCAGTGACAGGGGGTGTCGTGGTTTTGTCACGGCAGATGTCCTAGAGAAAGGACTTAGTCGTGGAGCCATCGCTACGGGTTAACTTAAAGGGGTTAAAGCGGACGAGGGACACAAGAGAGTTTTATACTAGTTCGGCCCCTTACGATGAAGGTAAAGGCCTACGTCTAGTTGTGATGGAATTGCTGGGGTTTCGATGACCAGGGAGCGAATACGCTTTTCCTGAGTCTCGAGTTGTTGTCTGTTGTCCTTGAACCGCCGCCGGGTCGTCCCCTTATATACATGGGTTGACGCCCGTCGGTTTACAAAATCCCGAGGCCGGCTCATAATCGTGTCCGGCTCGGTCTCTGCTACTTCTATCTTACAACACAAGTTTACATATCAATGCCAGTTTATGTCTACAGGCCTTAAACCGGCTTCGGGCCCTGGGCCTTCATAAAGCGTCACCGTCTGTCTTCATGGACTTCAGATACAGATGAACTACTTATGGGGTTAACCCGGCCTCTCCTGGCCGGTTTACATCCAGTGGTAATATCCCCAACATTAGGCCCCAGATTGATTTGAACTGGTTCATGTCAATCCTCAATACTTAAGAAAATTTCTTCTTCAACATCTTCACATAATCTTGTAAACCGCCATGACATCATCTTCTAGGACCATGATAAACCGCCGTGACATCACCTGTTATTTAAAACTGTGTATAATCCACCTTCATTAATGAGCCTCCGACAATCGAGGCGACAACTTTGCCTCATATCCAAAATTTAGGCTCCTCGATTCTCGCGCCTGATGCTTATCTTTCTGCCCTTATAAATAGGGCCAGGGGGTCTTTCCATTTCCCCCCTCGTGCCTCTTCACGTCGTCGTCTTCCTCGCGCCAACCGACCCTCAAGCTCTGCCACCGCCGTCGTCCTTCGCCTCTGCTTTGACAAAGGCCACTGCATCAACCTGATCGTACCAGAGAAAAATGGTGATCCTCCGCTACTTCCTCCTGCACCGGTAAGTCCCTCTTCTTCTCGCCCTAGATCCGCCATTAGGGTTCGGTGTTCTTTATAGCTTGCAGCTGTTCTTCCTTCGGTAGCACCAATGGCCTGTTAGATCTAACTATTTTCAGCGCCTTTTGTAGTTTAGAATCCTTTCTTCTTGTTAAGGCACCTGCTTGATATCCAACTCATCTGAACTTGGTGAACCTTTAACATGCTGGAAATTAGGTCAGAATATATTTTGTTTTTCCAACGCGCGGTAGATCTGAAATTTTTACCCTCGCAAGATGTGAAACTTGTTTCTTCCTTCACTTATACATTTTTAATACCAGATTGGGCGGTTTAACTTCATATACAGAATGATGACCCAGTAGATACCATTAGTCCCCTGTTGAACCGCCAATGCATTCATCATTGTACTGTTTCCATTGTCAGACTCCGGTTTACGAATAACCAATTCCGATTTAACAATATGCTTACATCCTTATACCGATGTATAGTTGTCCTTTGTAAATCTTAAACCGGCAATAATCATGTTTCAGATCTTTCATTGCCATGGCCAAGCAAGTCTATGAATGCAATTGGGCTCCTTCTCGAGTAACCGACAAACAGTTAAACAATCTTGTTAAAACGGGCGCTTTAGCCAAGAAAGATGTCATCCACTGGAGGGTCCCTGGCCCGGAAAATCCTCCTACACCCAGGGACGGAGAGGTAGTCGTGTTTGCTGACCATCTGAGTCGAGGCTTCAGCCCTCCCGGTTTGAAATTTTTCCGAGATGTACTAGACAATTTTCAGCTGCGCCCTCAAGACATCGGTTCCAATTCTGTGACCAACATCTGCCACTTCCAAGTCTTCTGTGAGGTTTACCTGCAAGAGGAATCTACAGTCGAACTATTTAGGGATTTCTTTCACTTAAACCGTCGCACAGAGTTCTCGGATGGACCCAATACGGAACTGGGCAGAATGGCGGTTCAGAAAAGGAAAGAAGTCACCTTCCCTCATCCCAAACTCCACAGTCACCCCAAAGAGTGGAACCAGACTTGGTTTTATTGCATGGATACCTCTCCATCTGATGAAAACCCCCTGCCAGGTTACCTCCCTGAACGCCTGAGCAACACACATCCTTTTCCTCAGAGGTCGACTGCAAGAGAAAGGGCCAACTATGCTCCTCAATTATCAAAGCTCAGAGCCTTCATGGCAAACGGTTTGACAGGAGTTGATCTTGCTCGTTGTTGGATAAGCTGGAGTATTCTTCCCTTAAGCCGGCGCTCCGGTTTGATGTTTGAGTATACGGGGAGTTTGAAGGATGCTTAGTGCCACATTGACATTCAGCTTACAGATGTAGAAGTCACTGAGGCTGTAAAAAAAATACTGAACGAACCGGAGGCTGTATATGCCCAAACCGGACTACTCCCTTTCTGCACCTTCAACAAACCACCAGCTGTAAGAATCATATAATCTCTTTATCTGAAGTTGCTTCTGTCCAAATATTCTCTAAAAGTGTGATTATTTTCTGACAGGGTGATGATCCGTTCTGGAAGAACAAACCATCACAAGACAAACCGGCGAAGCCGCAAGACAAACCGGTCAAGCCCGTTCGTCCAAAGACCAAGGTCGTTAAAAAACCTGCCAAGAGAAGGACCACTGCATCCTCCGACCTACCAGCTGATGACGATGTGGGTAATCCGGAACCAGAGGTAGAACTTGACTCTCTTGGTTCATTTTTCGTACACCTCATTGACAATGATTATTATCAGGACGACGCTGAAGGCAGTCATGCTGACGATGTAGAGGTAATCATGCTTTCCTCTGATTCAGATCCTCTGCCGACATCGAAAATCCGTCGAGCAAACCGGAAAGTAAAATTTTCTCACCCCTTGCTTACTTGGACCCAAACTTCCTTTTGAAGACACAGCAGCATGAGGCTCGCCGCACAACCCGGCACAGCGGCCAGGTAGTTACCTCCGCCAGTTTATCGAACAGTCCGGTTCGGAAACGCTGATCAGAGGTCTCTTATTCCATTGATACTTCATGCCCCAAAGCAGTTTGTTTCCGCCAGCCTCTTAACCCGTCTGATTCAAATTATTAGGGTACTTCTCACTCATCCTCTGGCGAGTCGTCAGCCACAAAACTTCCACCCCTCAAAATGGTTCTTGGGTGAGCTATACACTTGTTGTTATCCTTGATGTTGTTATTTTGATATACTGTACTGATCCTTATGTTTATTTTTCTCAGCGCCAAGCCCAGACCCAGCAAGAAAGCTCAGTTGAATAAACCGGCTGATGAAGACGTGGCTGTTGAACCCGAGAAAACTCCAGATCCTGAAGAGACCAACATTGATGCCATACTGAATGGCCCACCGCCTCAAGATCATGACTTCATTGCTGAGCAGGCAGAAGTTGACACCACAAGCCATGCTGACCAGCCAACTAGCCCTGTCCGAACTGACAATAAACCGGCAAGTCCAGTTAAGAATACTGACAAACCGCCAACCCCAGTAATGGCTGCTGATGACAAAGATGATGACATTATGATTACTGGCACTGGCCATACCGCTCCGGGCAATCCTGTCGCTTTGTCAAAGCATACTGCCAAAGATGAGCTCTCTGCAATTGGCAAAGGCAAATGGAACGCCGATCTGTCAAATTATGCCCATCTGAATGCTCAAGACTTTCACTCTGGCTTCCTGAACCGTCTGTACACCAGCCGTGACTATGAAGCCGGTTTGGTAAATATGATGAAGGAGCGATATGAGGTAACTTCCATAAGTGTTTCTCTCTTATATTTAATTGCAGCTTATCAACTCCAGTAGCCCCCAAGTGACGGTTTAAGATACCAATTTAAACCGGGACTTAGTAACAATTTCATGTTTGCAACAATGCATCTTAATTTCACTGATGTAGCCCCCAAGGGCCAGTTTAACTTTATAAAGATGAACCGGGACTTTGTAGAAGAATTCCCATATCAGCATTTTATGAGCAAATACACATTAGCCCCCAAGTGCCAAGCTTAATACTTGTATTGTGCTTGGGACTTGTAAAAATTTCTGATTAAGAGCAAATATGCATTAGCCCCCAAGTACTAAGGACATAACTTGTTATGTGCTTGGTACTTCAAATATGTACTGTCAACTCATTATATATCTGTCTCTTTATAGGCTGAGCTAAGCAAAAGGAATCTCAAATCGCTGATCTGCAAGAAAATATCAAGTCCCAACAGGCTGAAGCTTCCAAGGCAAAAGATGAGCTGACGAGCGCCTTAGCCGCTATGGAAAAGCTAAAGGAGAGCTTCAACAAGGAGCGGGCGGATTGGAACACAGAGAAATCGGCTTTGTAGAAAAGAGCTGAAGACGCAGAGGCAGCTCTCAAACCGGTGGTAGACGAGCTGACTGGTGTAAAGAGGCAAGTACATGCGATGACCGTTGTTGTGTTTGGTAAGCATCCTTTCTTTATACTTTCAACATATCCTCCCATGTGTTGCTGGTTTCCTAACGTTTATAATGATGCAGGAACTCGTATTAGCCTTCTGGGCTCTGACGTACAGAAGAAATTGAAAGTGGCCTATACTCTGATAGAGCAGCTGTATACCGGTGCGCAGCGGATCATCTGCACCGCTTCACACAATAAACCTCCACCAACATTGATCAAGGAGACCTTAGAAAGACTATCCATGCTGCCTGCCAGGGTTGAAGAACTAAAGAAAGCTGCGGCAAGGGCCGGAGCTCTGACCGCTCTAACCCGGGCAAAAGCGTGGGTGCCTGATCTTGATCCCGTGGACGTGGCTAAAGGCTTACCAAGCTTAAAAGAAGACGGATCAGAATTTGGCCAGGAGGATCTCCGCGCCATAAACCGGGAAGTACGTCCACTGGCTTGTCAATTGGCTGAAGAAGCTGATCTCTCATACTATCAGGCAAGTTATGATGACAAGAACAGACAGGTTGTTGCACCAATTCCGGAAGCGCAAAATCTGATCCCTCCAATCCGTAAGCACACTTATGCCCCTGATATTGAACCGTCAACCCTTATAAGCGACAAAGCTGTGTTCCAAGCTTTAACTGGGATCGACTGGACAACTATTGACTTCCAGCCGCTGGGTAGAGACGAAGAAGATGAACCGGTGCAAGATGATCTGCAGCCGTCAGGTCAAGCTAATAAGCAATCATAATCCAGGGGCCGATTTAGTCTTCCACGTGCTGCAATGCTTATAGAGAAACAATTATCCCTTTGGGCACTGAAACGCCTTGTAATAGGCTAGTTAAAACACTTGGTCTGTTATGCCTTCGTGCATATTTATCTGCAACTGATGCGTGTTAATCCGCCAAGCTTTAGATATGATGTTCATAATCCATAGCTATTTATTCAAGTTGTTCCTGCAGATAAGAAGCTTAAAGCGCCCTGGCGGTTTACCACCGGGCGGGTCATGATACCCAAATATATATATGACCACGGTTTATAACCAAGGTTGTAAAAGATAACCAAATATGGAAATATATGATACCTGGGACCTTTAAGCATGATGTTGGCTGACCAACTTTGTAGTGAGGGCCATAACCCTACTCTGAAGGATAAGTAACTCCTGTTATATGATACCGGCTTACAGTAAAACCGTTCCGGGCTGTGATAAACACTGGCTTATTCCATACTGGTGACTTTGAGTCAAAACCAGACCGAGCTGATAGTCTCCGGATTATAATTTGATCGTGTACTGACAACTTGTAGTTGACAGCCTAACCGGGTTGATAAACATCGGTTTAAAAACATCACAAATCTTATGAAAACAAAGAAAACTTAGCAAAAGGCAAATGAAAACCGTTGTAGTCGAGGCTTTTCACGGGCTGCCAGGCCCTAAATTCGACAGCAAAGAATCCCCAAGCAACATTGTGAGCTATGCTCAGTGGGTGCCTATGTTTGAGTTGTTGTTTTACAACACTCTCTTTGGCCCCGGATTGATGTGGCTTTGAGCCGATCAAGAGGTGTGACTGTGGTTCGGATACGACCAAGCCCCGAAGTGATGCTGTGGCATTGCGCCGATCAAGAGGTGTAGCTATGGTTCGGGTACGACCAAGCCCCCAAGTAATGTTCTGGCATTGCGCTGATCAAGAGGTGTAGCTATGGTTCGGATACGACCAAGCCCCCAAGTGATGCTGTGGCATTGCGCCGATCAAGAGGTGTAGCTATGGTTCGGATACGACCAAGCCCCCAAGTGATGATGTGGCATTGCGCCGATCAAGAGGTGTAGCTATGGTTCGGGTACGACCAAGCCCCCAAGTGATGTTGTGGCATTGCGCCGATCAAGAGGTGTAGCTATGGTTCGGATACGACCAAGCCCCCAAGTGATGATGTGGCATTGCGCCGATCAAGAGGTGTAGCTATGGTTCGGGTACGACCAAGCCCCCAAGTGATGCAATATAAAGCTTAGAGAAGCTAAATCAAGGGGTAAATCGGACGCCGCTTTGTAAGCTCCATGTAACCACTCATGATGTAAGAAAAACAACAGATACCCCGCTTTAGCCGAGGTTCTGGTTTATTATATTGATCATAATATATACATTGTCATAATACGTACATAAGCAGAGCCTATAGCTCAAGTATAATAAGGCCGAAGATGAGCAATATTCCACGGCCGGTTGGTCTCCTCCTCCGATTTACGTGAGTCTTTGCGCTCTCGAACATCGATTAGGTAGTGCGACCCGTTGTGTAGATTCTTGCTGACCACAAAGGGTCCTTCCCAAGGGGGGGATAGCTTGTGCATATCCGTCTGATCCTGGATGAGCCGAAGCACCAAATCACCTTCTTGAAAGGTTCTGGTTCTAACCCGGCGGCTATGATAATGACGCAGATCTTGCTGATAAATCACCGAACGGGCTGCCGCCATGTCATGTTCCTCATCTAACAGGTCAAGAGCTTCCTTCCGTGCCTTCTCGTTGTTAGCTTCAACATATGCCGCTACACGAGGCGAGTCATGACGGATGTCACTAGGAAGAACTGCTTCCGCTCCATAAACCATGAAAAATGGTGTGTATCCTGTCGATCTGTTGGGTGTGGTATTGATGCTCCACAACACAGAAGGTAACTCCTCAACCCAACAACCCGGCGTCCATTGCAAAGGAACCATAAGCCGGGGTTTGATGCCTCTCAAGTTCTCTTGATTGGCCCTCTCCGCTTGACCATTAGACTGTGGGTGACCACTGATGACACGTCAAGCCGGATGTGCTTACGTTGACAAAACTCCTTCATGGCAACTTTTGACAGATTGGTACCATTGTCTGTTATAATGTTGTGTGGAAAGCCGAACCGGAAGATCACCTTTTTAATGAATTGAACTGTTGTGGCTGCGTCACACTTACTAACTGGCTCTGCCTCCACCCACTTCATGAACTTATCGACCGCCACCAAAAGGTGGGTCTTCTTGTCCTTGGACCTCTTGAAAGGCCCAACCATATCCAGCCCCAAACGGCCAGGTGATTGGAATCATCCTCAATTCTTGAGCCGGTACATGAGCGAGTCTTGAGAATTTCTGACAGCCATCACATCTTTTGACCAAGTCCTCGGCATCAGCATGAGCTGTCAACCAATAGAAACCGTGACGAAACGCCTTGGCCACCACAGATTTTGAACCGGCGTGGTGACCACAATCTCCTTCGTGGATCTCACGCAGAATTTCACGTCCTTCCTCAGGAGACACACAGTGTTGAAACGCCCCTGTCACACTACAATGATGTAACTCTCCATTGATAATAGTCATGGACTTGGACCGCCGGATTATCTGCCTGGCCAAAGTTTCATCCTCTGGTAACTCGCCCCGGTTCATATACGCCAGATATGGAACCATCCAATCCGGGATAACATGAAGGGCCGCCACCAACTGAGCCTCCGGATCAGGAACAGCCAAATCCTCTTCACCAGGGAGCTTGACGGACGGATTATGCAAAACATCCAGGAAGACATTAGGTGGAACCGGTTTACGTTGGGAACCCAGGCGGCTTAAAGCGTCCGCCGCTTCATTCTTCCGCCGGTACACATGATCCACCTGATAACCTTTAAAGTGACCTGCAACAATATCCACCTCATGACGATACACTGCCATTAGTGGGTCCTTGGAATCCCAAGTGCCGGACACTTGTTGAGCCACCAGATCCGAGTCACCGAAGCACTTAACTCGGCTTAGGTTCATCTCCTTAGCCATCCGAAGACCATGGAGTAAACCCTCATATTCATCTGCATTGTTAGTGCAAGGGGACATTAAACGGAGAACATAACAAAACTTATCACCTCGTGGGGAAGTTAATATGACTCCAGCCCCCGAGCCCTCCAATTTCCTGGACCCATCAAAATGAATAGTCCAATAAGTATGATCCGGCTTCTCCTCTGGCGCTTGCAATTCAGTCGAATCATTGATGAAATCCACAAGTGCCTGAGATTTGATCACCGTTCGGGGTATGTATTTCAACCCGTGAGGCCCGAGCTCGATAACCCACTTAGCAATCCGGCCAGTTGCTTCCCTGTTCTGGATTATATCCCCCAAAGGAGCAGAGTTGACCAGCGCGATGGGATGACCTTGGAAATACTGCTTAAGCTTCTCGCTTGCCATGAAAACCCCATACACCAATTTTTGCCAATGCGGGTACCTCTGCTTGGACTCAATAAGTACCTCACTGATATAGTAAACTGGCCGCTAAACCGGATATTCCTTTCCTGCCTCCTTGCGCTCGACCACAATAGCCACACTAACAGCCCGAGCGTTAGCTGCCACATATAGCAACAACGGTTCTTTGTCAACCGGAGCAGCGGGAATTGGCGGATTAGCTAGCTGCCGCTTTAAGTCCTCAAATGCTTCATTAGCAGCGTCACTCCAGACGAAGTTATCCGTTTTCTTCAGCATCTGATACAAAGGGATGGCCTTCTCGCCAAGGCGACTGACAAACCGGCTCAACGCGGGAATCCAGCCTGCCAGGCGTTGAACATCATTGATACACTTCGGTTTAGCCAAGGAGGTGCTAGCTTTGATCTTTTTCGGATTAGCTTCAATGCCCCTGTTAGACACCAAAAAGCCCAAGAGCTTTCCTGCAGGTACACCAAAGACACACTTGGCCAGATTAAGCATCATTTTATAAACCCGCAGGTTATCAAAGGTTTCCTTCAAGTCATCAATCAATGTCTCCTTCTTCCTTGATTTTACCCAATATCATCCACATAGGCGTGAACATTGCGGCAGATCTGATTATGAAGAAAATTCTGCACACACCGTTGATAAGTCGCCTGGGCACTCTTGAGCCCAAAGGGCATGGACACAGCAGAAGGCTCCAAAGGGAGTTATGAAGGCTGTCTTCTCCTGGTCCTTAACTGCCATTTTGATCTGATGATAACCAGAATATGCATCCAAAAAGCTTAAACGCTCACAACCTGCCGTAGCATCAATAATTTGATCAATACGGGGAAGGGCAAAAGGATCTGCTGGACAAGCTTTGTTGAGATCTGTGTAGTCCACACACATACGCCAAGTGCCATTCTTCTTGAGGACCAGCACCGGATTAGCCAACCACTCAGGATGGAATACTTCAACGATAAATCCAGCCGCCAAGAGTCTGGCTACTTCTTCTCCAATAGCCTTGCGTCTTTCTTCATTGAACCGGCGGAGAAACTGCTTGACCGGTTTATACTTGGGATCAGCATTGAGTGTGCTCAGCGAGTTCTCTCGGTACACCTGGCATGTCAGAAGGCTTCCATGCAAAGATGTCCCGATTCTCACGGATGAACTCGATGAGCGCGCTTTCCTATTTCGGATCCAAGTTAGCGCTAATGCTAAACTGCTTGGACGAATCGCCAGGCACGAAGTCAACAAGCTTAGTCTCATCAGCCGATTTAAACTTCAGGGCCGGATCATGCTCTGTAGTTGGTTTCTTCAACGAAGTCATATCTGCCGGATCAACATTGTCCTTGTAAAACTTCAACTCTTCTGTTGCACAAACCGACTCAGCATAAGCCGCATCACCTTCTTCACACTCCAGAGCAATCTTGCGGCTCCCATGCACGGTTATAGTTCCCTTGTGACCCGGCATCTTGAGCTGCAGATAGACATAACAAGGCCGTGCCATAAACTTAGCATAAGCTGGCCGTCCAAATAGGGCATGATACGGGCTTTTGATTTTCACCACTTCAAAGGTCAAAGTTTCTGATCTTGAGTCATGCTCATCTCCAAAAGCCACCTCCAGAGCTATCTTACCAATAGGATACGCCGATTTACCAGGCACCACACCATGGAACACCGTGTTGGACGGTTTAAGATTTTTATCTGTTAACCCCATGCGACGGAAAGTTTCATGATAAAGGATATTGATACTACTCCCTCCGTCCATGAGTACCTTGGTGAACTTATAGCCTCCCACCTGAGGTGCCACCACCAACGCCAGATGACCCGGATTATCAATCCGGGGTGGATGATCCTCTCGACTCCACACAATAGGCTGTTCAGACCAGCGTAAGTATCGGGGGACCGCCGGTTCAACGGCATTCACCGCCCTTTTACGAAGCTTCTGATCGCGCCTGTCCAAGCTAGTAGTGAAGACATGATACTGTCCGCTATTCAACTGCTTCGGGTTGCTCTGGTAACCCGACTGCTGCTGCTGCTGCTGATTGCCCTGATGATTATAGCCACCTTGGTTACCCTGATTACTTTGATTGTTATGTCCACCCTGATTACCGTGGAAGCCTGAACCGGAATTTCCTCCGCCATAACCCGGCCCATGAGAGCCGGGGCCCGAACCGCCTCCTGGTCCATGATCATACCAGAAAGAATCAGAATTTTTGAACTCTTGCATGATGTAACAATCTTTCTAGAGGTGCGTGGACGGATCCTCCTTCGTCCCATGCTTTGGACAGGGCTGGTTCAACAGATAAGACAAACGGTCCAGATTAGGACTTGGCCTTCCACCGCGCTGGGGCGGTTTACTCTTACGCCGCTGGCCCTTGTCATGTGTATTAGTATTAGCCACAAAGTCTAAACCGTGGTCCGCCTTACGCTTGCCGCCGTTTCCATGACCCGCCGGGTTGTGGTGCTGCCCCTTGGCGTTGCAGCTCTTTTTTCCCTTCCCTGTCTTATCATCGTCGGACTCAGGATCCTTGGTACTATCAGAGTCGGCATACTTCACCAGTGCAGCCATGAGGGTTCCCATGTCATTACAATGACGTTTGAGCCGTCCCAACTTCAATTTCAGGGGTTCAAACCGGCAATTGCCTTCCAATGTTAAACCTGCGGTGTCAGCGTTGATGCGGTCTGATGAATACAAAATCTCTGAAACCCGGCGCACCCAATGGGTTGTTGACTCTCCTTCCTCCTGGACACAGGCAGCTAAGTCCACAATTGACATGGGCTGCTTGCATGTATCCTTGAAATTCTGAATAAACCGGGCTCTCAACTAGGCCCATGACCTGATAGAATTAGCCGGTAAGCTCTTTAACCAAGTGCGGGCTGTCCCTTCTAGCATCATGGTGAAGTATTTCGCACATGCCGCATCATCCACATCTAGCATCTCCATGGCCATCTCATAGCTTTCGACCCATGTTTCAGGGGATAAATCGGTGATGTAATTCGGCACCTTGCGCGGGCCCTTGAAATCCGTGGGCAGGCGCACATTGCGTAACGCCGGGACGAGACACGGCACTCCCAAAGAACTAGAGGTAACTCCTGGATCCACCGATGTGGTTGGACGAACCGGAGTAAGCTGACGGGCTTCATGCTGCACCGCTAACTCGGCCTCTCTGCGTGCCCGAGCTCGGTCCACCACCTCCTGAGCATCACCAGCACCACCCGCCGGGTTATTGCCACGGGGTGGATCACGGTTCCGCCCGTTGCTTGACACTGCCGGTTCATCCATACGCCTGCTGTAACTCCAGCTTGGACGGGGAGTGGAATGAATCCGATCGCGACTATATGAATAAGCCTCCTCTTGAACCAAGGCTGTCTGAAGAAGCTCCTTAACCCGACGCGTCTCGACCGCCACCGGAGAATCGCTTTCGATCAGGATGGCCGCCAGCAGTGAAGCGGCAGCGACAATGTTGTCCATCGGGTTAGAATAATGACCCGGTGGCATGGAGACATGCGGTGCTACAATGTTGTTCTAACGAGGCGGATCCACCAAACATGGCTAAACCGGCGCTCCTGCTCCAGGTGCCTCCGCCCGGTTTACCACCGGCGGATTACTGGTCCCTGCTCCTGGGGTGTTAAAGAGATTTCTAGCATCATAAACCGGCGGCAGGCGAGATCGATGCCTCCTCTTCAGGACTTCGTTCGACGCACTCTGATCTAGCATAATCCGGTAAGCTTGTGCATCCAAAGCGGCCTGCTCCGCGGCTATCCTGGTATCCTCAACTGCTAAGTCGGCTTTGGCCTGGGTGATCTGATCTTTCACTTTCGCGATTTCCGCATTGTGCGCGTCCTGATCCGCCGGGCTAACCTCCGCCATCAGCATTGCCAACGCGTCAAACAAATCAGATAGAACCTGATCTGGCGGTCGCACAGGGCCTCCTGCCCCGGCCGCTGTTTCCGCTGCCGATCCGGAAATCATCGCGGCTGCGGTCGAAGAGTGGAGCGTCGGTTACGTACCGGCCATGAAGATCGCAACCCGGTTTGGCAGATCAAAGGGGTCCGGAATACTGTCGCCATCGGAACAGCCCCCAATCCGGCCATCTTGTAACTGATATAACGACTCAGTCTCTCCGGTCGATGACTTGTCGCTGGAATAAACGATGGTCTCACCACCAGATTCCGATCTATCCTCAGATTCCCCTCCATGGATAACTCCCACGAAGGCACGCTTCATGACAGGCTTGGCCCGGGCAGATCTCGCACGCTGAGCCGTTTCGACGAGGTCGGTGTAGATGTCTGGCTCAGGGCCCGGTTCGCCGATCTTGCCGATGAAAACGTGTATGCCACCAAAGGGGACCCGGTACCCGTACTCGATTGAGCCGGCCTCGGGCCCCAGCCTACATCGTCGATGTAGAGCTTGCCGCGACGACTCTTGATCATCCGGCCCACAGCGTAATCCTTAAGTCCTTCGAAGTTGCCCTTCAAGAACTTGAAACCATCGTGCGATAGCCCCACGGTGGGCGCCAACTATCGTGGTTTTGTCATGGCAGATGTCCTAGAGAAAGGACTTAGTCGTGGAGCCATCGCTACGGGTTAACTTAAAGGGGTTAAAGCGGACAAGGGATGCAAGAGAGTTTTATACTAGTTCGGCCCCTTACGATGAAGGTAAAGGCCTACGTCTAGTTGTGATGGAATTGCTGGGGTTTCGATGACCAGGGAGTGAATACGCTTTGCCTGAGTCTCGAGTTGTTGTCTGTTGTGCTTGAACCGCCGCCGGGTCGTCCCCTTATATACATGGGTTGACGCCTGTCGGTTTACAAAATCCCGAGGCCGGCTCATAATCGTGTCCAGCTCGGTCTCTGCTACTTCTATCTTACAACACAAGTTTATATATCAATGCCGGTTTATGTGTGCAGGCCTTAAACCGGCTTTGGGCCCTGGGCCTTCATAAAGCGTCACCGTCTGTCTTCATGGACTTCAGATACAGATGAACTACTTATGGAGTTAACCCGACCTCTCCTGGCCGGTTTACGTCTAGTGGTAATATCCCCAACAGGGGGTGTGGCAATTCTTTCTTATTCTTATCTTGTTTCTTGATTTTAATCAGCTGATGCAGCCGGAATATCTTCAGCAGCTTTTGCTTCAGACTCAGAAACATTCGCAGTAGGGGTGGCTTCAGGAAACACTTGACGTGCTACTGAGCTTTGTTGCATTTCCCTTTCTGGAATGCTCGACATGGTGACCTGTGGCCTAGGGCCTTTGAGAAGCCTGCGATATGCGGGCGACACCTTTGGTGATGGAGTGGTCTGTACCATGTAGTTGTCGTCGTCAAGCACCGGAGTGGTCAGTTGAGGTGTTGGAGTTCTGGGAGTTTCATCATGAACGGGGGTGTCTTGTTAGGGGCGATATGCCCACGAATCATCCTGAGCAATTGGCGTCAGAGGACGGCCAATGCTGATGAGTTCGTTGTCCATAAGAATAGGCGATGTTACCGGTTGGTGCTCGAGTTGAGGAAGGACTTCATCATCATCTACATTGTCTTCACGACCAATGTCTTCAGCTGTGATGGGGTCAACAGCTGGTACTTCTTCATTTTCAGGAGCCTCTGTGAAAGCAGGCTCGTGGATCACAAGTTGACGCTCTTGATTGGTGGAGGCAGGACGAGCAACAGAAATGGGCTCGACAACAAGAGGCTCAGAGGCTACAGCATGCTCTTTCTTTGAAGACTTTTTCAGTTTCTTCTTTGATGGAGCATCATCAGAAACATTCTTATGCTTGCGCTTCTTGGCTTAGGCTTCAGCTGCCCTTGTCTTCTTGAGTTCTGAAGCTGCTGTGGGGACCTTAGGCTTCGAGCCTGTCATGCTGGCAGGGAAGACAATGCGAGGTGCTTCCTGCCTTGGGGTTCAGTTGGGGCAACAAACAGACTTCTTCTTCCGTTTGGCAGCCATTCTAGGGTCGATGACAGGACGCCCAAGAGCTTTGCGCTTTTCAGCCTCATTGTGTGCTTGAACACATTTCTGCGCAAAGTTCTTCATGCGCTCTCTTGAACCTTTTGCTTCTTCTTGCTTCTTGTGAAACTCTTCCTTGAGGTCATGCAAAAGATTTGAACATCTGCCATGCTGAGCTTGGCCATGTTCTGCTTGAAGTGAGCCTTCTCATAATCAATTTTGTTCTTCAGCTCAACAATCTTCTGAGCCACGACCAACTCATTTGCAATAGCTCCATGGAATGTGACGCTGATGTCCACAGGAAGTTGAAGATCATCAATACTGATGGTCTGGTCATCAAACCACTCGGCGATGAAGTTGTTCAAAATGTCCACATCAAAAAGGGGCTGATTGTTGAAGATCTTCGCCTCTTGCTTACTCTTGATCAGCAACTCAAGGGCATCATCACCAAGATCATCATCACTTGACAGATCAATGGTTTCATCTTCGTTTCACAGAACGGCAGCTAGAGTAAGTTCATGCCCAGAAATCTTCATGGGCTTCTTCTTCTTGGGCTTCTCCGTCTTCCTGGAGACGCGAGAAAGATCTCAAATTGCACACTGAGTTCAGGAGGTGCAGTGGCCAATGGCTTCACAGCTGAAGCTCTTGGTGCGGAAGAGGGCTTTGAAGCCTTTGTCTTCTTCTTGATTGGCTTCGGTGGAGCAGGCGCATCTTCAAAGTCTGCGTCATCACCTGATTGCTCCACAGTGGCCCTCTGAGCAGCTATATGAGAGAGGAGGCCGTCAAAATTGTTGAAGGGGCCGATGACATTGGGATTGGCATCATGTGTGCCATCAGCCCTTGGAGCAGATGGACCAGGGTTGAAGTTGAGTCCAAATGCCTTCTTGTTCTTAGCCGCGGACTCCTTTGCGAACTGAAAATTACGCTTGAAGAGATTGTCTTCACGACACCATAACAGAGATGTCGGATCAGCATTCTCAGGTTGTGGTCCTCGGACCATGCACGGGTAGATGCCTTAAGCAATGGCTTCAGACTGGGACTTGGGCTGCAGACCTCTGTAGATAATATCTCCCCATGGTCGCTTGATGGCGTTCTTGTCAGCATATTCAGCAGTTACAAATCTGTACTTGAACCACTCTTCCGCCCAATACCTTCGAATCCATTGGATTCGAGTCTTGCGCTGGTTGTAGCTTTCCTCAGGATCTAACGTGTATAGCTCAAATAGATCTGGAGGCAAATCCTTAGCTGTATCTCCACGGTGCTTCCTGCCGCCCTTTCTAGCTGACTTCTCTGTCGCCATTATATTCAGACTGAATGGCTTCAGGACTGTGAATGGCTTCCTTTTGCTGGTCAGACAGGAACTGGCTTCAGGAGAGTTGATGTGGTGCTGTAAGAATTCTGCAAAAGAATGCAGACTATGAGAACCAAGGGATCCTCCCACGGACATGTACCTGTGACAACATTAGAGGTGTGAGGGAAGGGGAAGAGGTCATATGCATTCTCAGAAGATTTTGAAAAATAAATCAGTTTGAAGACATTGACCTCATAGTGCGAAGATATTCACTTATTCGATGAGAGTTGGTTCCAGATTTGTACGAATCCATGAATAAGTACAAGTGAGGAATCTAACTAGTTGTGAAGCATCAGTGAATATACTTGGCATGATATGAGATACAAAACAAGATACATCTAGATTTGGAAGTTAAGAAACCATTTTTGGTTGAAGTGGATGGATCTGACGGATCAAAAAGGCAGTAAAAAGTAAGTTTTAATAATGGCTTGGCGAACTGCTAGACGAGGTGAAGAGGGAGGTCGAGTAGTTCAATCTCCCGTGCCCTAACTTGGCGACAGAAGACACCTACGGCAGCGGCGGAGAGGACGAGGTCCGCGGCCGGCGTGAGGACGGTGTCGAAGAAGTTGCGGCAGCTAAGCGCTTCGTATCTGGCATCGTCGAGAGCTAGCGGAGGCGCTAGGGTTTGTGCGAGGTGGCGAGGTGGGAGAAGAGATAATGACCGCGGTGTGGTCTATATTTATAAGGAAAAGGGACAGCACAGTGTAATTACATAGGTGCCCCTGGCGGTTCACATCTGAGGGACACGTGGCATGCATGCAACTTATTGGAAGTTGTTCCATGTCCCAGGCATGCTTGGATTGTCGGGTGGTCGTTCCGGCTTCTCCGGTTTTCAGGCAATAAGGATATAGCATTAAAACAGATTTAAACTTTTGTCACTTTGTCTTCTGCTGACAAGGATTCAGAGAAGACAATTGACAGGTTTCAATATAATGCATATGATTTGGATAGATGGAATTTGAGGTAGAAGCACAGAAGGGGTTAGGGTCCGATCACATTCACTTAGATCAAGAAAATGCAAACATGAAGACATAGCTATAAGTGAATGCTATAGAGGACAAAACTCGAATATATGTGTATATATATATATATATCAGTATAAGACCAACTCAACATTGTGAAGATAAACGCGAAGACAAATCAATGTTGAAGACAAACCAAATGCAAAGATTATGCAAATGTGATGCCAATAAAAACACTTCAAATAGGAGTTTGGTGGTGGCGTTACCCACAGTATAGGAAGTATTAGACCCAGACACGGCGCACAATTATCGTGGCGCTCCGAAGTCAAATTCCGCGTTAATGTATTCACACTTAGAATGTATGTCTTCATTGATTGAAGATATACGTTACTTCGTGTGTTACACATCTAAGTCATCAACATGCATCAGCGTTAGGATGTGTGTCCAATCATAGGACATTTGAGGATTCTAGGATATTGAGCTCACACTGCAACTTGCAAAACCTTTTCTCATCCAAGGGCTTTGTGAAGATATTTGCCAATTGATCTTCAGTGTTGACGTGAATGATATCAATATCTTCCTTCATGACATGATCTCTGAGAAAGTGATGACGGATCCGAATGTGCTTTGTCTTCGAGTGCTGGACTGGGTTGTTGGGAAATCAAGTTACTGACTACTCAACTTTTCAGGATCCAAGAGAAACTCCAATGCCACAACAGGTTCCTTTTACAAAACTTGTTTGTTTAACTGCTTTGCCGCTGCAACCTATTGCTCTAATCACGTTACTGGCTACTCAACTTTTCAGGATCCAAGAGAAACTCCAATGCCACAATAGGTACCTTTTGCAAAACTTGTTTGTTTAACTGCTTTGCTGCTGCAACAACTAGTTACAATGATGCTAATAACTACTTTTCAGCATCCAATTGAAACTCTTTATTTCCTTGTTTGTTTAACTAGTTTGCTGTTATAACCCCCAGTTGAGATGTTTTGCTAACTTCAACTTTTCAGAATCCAATCGGAACTTTAATGGCAAAACAGGTTAGCCCAAGATCAAAGAGCGAGGTCCCCATGGACGTTGTATCATCCCACAACAGTGGCACCGGCCCAATTGTGCATCATGAATTGCCAACTGCGGATGCTCTAGAGGCTAAACTAGTGGTAGAAAGAGATTCTACTTCTGCACTTACAGATGAAGTTGACATGTTGAGGAAGCCAACAGCACAATCACAAGCAGTACTCAAAGGCCCTAGGCCACAGGTCACCATGTCGAGCATTCTGGAAGGGGAAGTGCAACAAATCTCGGTAGCACGTCAAGTGTTTCCTGAAGCCACCCCTACTGCGAATGTCTCTGAGTCTGAAGCAAAAGCTACTGAAGATATTCCGGCTGCATCAGCCGATGAAAATCAAGAAACAAGAGAAGAAGAGGAAAGAGTTGCCACACCCCTTGTCACTGAAGAAGTCATTCTCGAGGAGAATGTGACTATGCCCGACCCTCCTGTCATTGAAGAAACGGAGATTGAAACCATTCAGGCTGCCACAAAAATGATACTGAAGCCAATGATGTCGTCATGAATGAAGATAATGTGGAGCCTGAAGCCAATATTGTGCCTGAAGCTAATGAGCAACCTGAAGCCGCAGTGAATGCTGAAGCTACAGTTCCACCCCCAAGGTCACACACCATTGGACAGGCCTATAATCGTGGTGAACTTGTCACAGTTCTGTGGCCCATCATGGTGCCTCACACTGCTCCCGGACCTCAATATGAATGTCATGTGGAGCAGAGGCCACAAGTTCAGAAGCCGAAACCAAGACTGCCAAGGCTTCCAGGTGCTGCTACATCGCCAGGATCTCTTAGTGTCAACAGCTTCAGAGCACACAACACATGCTTTGATAGCGCCAAGAATCCTTATACGAAGCCAAAGATATCCTCTGATCGCTTTTGGAGCTATCCGCAGCGCAGCTACTACTCTTGCATCCTTTACAATCAAGAGCGAATCTTTCAACACATGCGTCTTGATTGTGAAGCCATTGCTGGTCTGCTCTGCGTTGAAGAAGCTCTTGACTGCTTTAGGGTAGTTGGTCTTCTACAGTTCGTCACTGACAAAGAGCATTGGAATGAAGAGCTTCTGCTGCAGTTCTATGCCACACTTCACATCCGTGGCTACAACAGGGATCCGAAGACATGGATCCTTGAGTGGATGACACGAGATGTACATCATGAAGCCAAAGCTCAAGATCTCATCGAGCTTACTTCCCTGCCCACTCCAGGTGAGATATATGAACCTGGTTGTCAGCATCATAGGAATGAACTGCAGAGTATCTTCGAGCGGCCTGAACCAAACATGAGTCAGATGCTCAGCATGATGAAGCCATTGCCTCAAGATGCTGATTATCCCAAGGAGTTCTTTGACAAGGACCTTGAGTACCTGCCCCGCACAGTCTATCATATTCTGAGGCATACTCTCTGGCCCATCAAGGGACACTCACCTGAAGCCAAATTTGAAGGAGCCATGAAGACTTTGGTGTTCTATATTGTCAATGGCATCAGATTAAACTCCCAGGATTTCTTCATCAGACAACTTGCTGCATCTGGGATTGATCTGTTTGGCTTGAAGTTTTATGCTCCATGGGTGATGCGCCTAATCAAGCTTCACTCTTCTGTCGACTATCAGCCATCAGCGCACAACCATCTAGTCTTTTTGCGTGAGGTTGATCTATCCATCGAAGTCATCTACCCTGAGCCTGCCATGGAGCCCCTTTATCTTCATTTTGTTGATCATCAAATCTTCTCGCAACCAATGGAGGGTGTTCTTGCTGCAGCTCGAGTCTATCCTCTGGCTGAAAAAATGCGTGCACCTCATCATGCAAACACTGAAGCCACTGAAAGCACCATTGCTCAAAGGCCTCGGAAGCGATCTCGTGTAGTCAATGACCGAGAGCTTCTTGTGGCCTTACATCAGAAACAGGATAGGCACCATGACTGGCTAAAGTGTCAGATGTAGAGCATCTTGGTGGATGTCAATCGCATTCGCAATCTTGCCACCAAGAACTCATTTGTAGCTCATGAAGCCTTTCGGCGGTCTTGGAAGAGTCTCCCACTGCTATGCTCTGAAGACGATCTTCGCGAAGACGGCTTCACAGAGGGCTTCAAATTTGATTCCAAGCCTCCCCAAAATGCAAGCTGGCGTCGGACTCCTTCCATTGAAGACTCTGAGTATTCATCTTCGGCTGCAACTGTTGTTGCAAGAGTCGTCGATGAAGAAGACAATGCCACTTCACCAACCATGGCTTCACCGCGTCTTGACACTACACCAGGCCCCTCTGCACCACCAAACTCCAACGTCGACCCTGCACCTGCATCTACTCCTAATGGGAACGAGTACATACTCTATGTCTTCAAGCCTTTTTGGTCCTTACTAACAAAAGAGGGAGAAGCATATGAGTTGATAGTCTTCAAGCGGGTCCTTTATGGGTGGTTGCTATATTTTGCCAAGTGTTTACAACTCTCGTCTTTTGATACATTTCTCTCTTTGTGTTGTAACACTTAAACTTGATGGTCGTCGGCTACTGTGTGATGCGATGATAAATTCCGCATGAAGTCATTCCGCAGATGTCCATTTTTCATTATGCATGTCATTATCTTCGTTATATCTTTTTATGCATGATGAATTGTCTTCATAATGTGAAGAGGATCTCCACAAAGTAAATATGCCATGTGCATTTGCATTCAAAATCAACCTACTTATATTCACATCTTCAGGGGGAGCCTTTTTGTCACTAATAAAGACAATGCCTTAATTCTTACACTTTCACATACTTTAATCCCCGTTGAAAACTTCAACCAGTTTGTCATCAATCACCAAAAAGGGGGAGATTGTAAGTGCATCTAGTGGCACCCCTAGTTGGTTTTGGAGTATTGACGACAAACTTTGTTGAGGGACTAATGTGTTTGTGAGAATTACAGGATAACACAGGTAGTAGTCCCACGTTGATTCGGTTTACCTGCCTGAGATGACCCCTAAATATGTATGAAGACATTGAAGACATTAGTGGTATGTGCAGAGATTTACATTGAAGACTATGACACGAGAAGACATCGCATGAAGACTATGGAGTACGAAGACATAGTTGTTTCGTAGCTTCCTTTTCTTCTTTGTTGAGTCATAGGAACCACCGCATTGTTAAGTGGGGTCCCAGTGAACAAAGTCAGAGTGACTGAAGTGATGCTCAACCAAATCCTATGTATTCGAGCGAAGACAATGAGAGCAAATCTTATCCAGAGCTGGATGAGTCAGCTTTACTTGTAGCCCAAGTCAAGCTGCCGTGTGTGTTTGAAACCTGACCGTTGGACATGTGTCAGTTCCTTAGTGACCCAGGGTCATTTCGGACAAATCAAGTCGGGTTGCCTCCTGGCTATAAATAGCCCACCCCCTACACCATAAATTGGTGGCTGCTCAGAGTTAGTGCACGGCTTTTGATACATTTCCCTCTTTGGGTTGCAACACTTAAACTTGATGGTCGTCTGCTACATTTGTCTGCTACTCTGTGATGTGATGATAAATTCCGCATGAAGTCATTCCGCAGATGTCCATTTTTCATTATGCATGTCATTATCTTCGTTATATCTTTTTATGCATGATGAATTGTCTTCATAATGTGAAGAGGATCTCCACAAAGTAAACCTGCCATGTGCATTTGCATTCAAAAGCAACCTACTTATATGCACATCTTCAGGGGGAGCCTTTTTGCCACTAATGAAGACAATGCCTTAATTCTTACACTTTCACATACTTTAATCCCCGTTGAAAACTTCAACCAGTTTGTCATCAATCACCAAAAAGGGGGAGATTGTAAGTGCATCTAGTGGCACCCCTAGTTGGTTTTGGAGTATTGACGACAAACTTGGTTGAGGGACTAATGTGTTTGTGAGAGTTACAGGATAACACAGGTAGTAGTCCCACGTTGATTCGGTTTACCTACCAGAGATGACCCCTAAAAATGTATGAAGACATTGAAGATATTAGTGGTCTATGAATAGATTTACATTGAAGACTATGACACGAGAAGACATCACATGAAGACTATGGAGTGCGAAGACATAGTTGTTTCGTAGCTTCCTTTTCTTCTTTGTTTAGTCATAGGAACCACCGCACTGTTAAGTGGGGTCCCAGTGAACAAAGTCAGAGTGACTGAAGTGATGCTCAACCAAATCCTATGTATTCGAGCGAAGACAATGAGAGCAAATCTTATCCAAAGCTGGATGAGTCAGCTTTACTTGTAGCCCAAGTGAAGCTGCCGTGTGTGTTTGAAATCTAACCTTTGGACATGTGTCAGTTCCTTAGTGACCCAGAGTCATTTCGGAAAAATCAGGTCGGGTTGCCTCCTGGCTATAAATAGCCCACCCCCTACACCATAAATTGGTGGCTGCTCAGAGTTAGTACCCGGCTTTTGTAGTTTGAGAGCAACCCACCTCCGAAGCATTCGAGAGAGAGAGAGGTCCTTGCGAGGACAAAGCCCAAAACTCCCAGAGCCAAAGAGTGTTAGGCATCACTGAAGTCTTTCTGTCCGCGTGATCTGAAGACTTGTTACACTTGAGGACTGTGAATCCTCCAGCCGGTTAGGCATCGCGTTCTGAGCATCCAAGAGTCATTGTTGATCGTCGGTGAACAACGTCTTTGAAGGTTTGGAAGTCTACCTTGAAGACTTACCTGAGTGATTGGGCGAGGACTAAGGGTCCTTAGCTCAAGGGGAATAAGGTGAAGACGCGGTCTTCTGAGTTGAATCTCAGCCTCCCTAACCAGACATACAATTGTCACAGCAACTGGAACTGGTCCAACAAATCCTCGTCCTCACCAAGCAACTGGTTCTATCTCTTACCTCTCTTTACTTACAGTTTGTCTTCGTGAAGTCATTGCCTGATTGCATGATCTGATTGGCTTCACTGTGTGAAGACTGTTGTTGATTGGCTTCATACTTTGTTGCATCCTGATCCATACTACCTAGCTGCTAATAGTCTTCGTGCTTTCACTTCATTGCTTACTTGACTATGGCTTGTCTAGTGTAGTCTACCTTCCGCTGCATATCAATAGGTTAATTTCTAATGTTGTCTTTGAAACCACCATGTTTTGAAGACGTTCATAAAAATCGCCTATTCACCCCCCTCTAGTCGATAACTAGCACTTTCAATTGGTATCAGAGCAAGGTGCTCCCTTGTTCTGTGTGATTCGGTTTAACCACCTGGAGTTTTAGCTATGTCGACTGCAGGGATAATCAAAGTCTCCGTTGCGTGCCCTGTCTTCGATGGCACTGATTACCCCTACTAGAAGAATAAGATGCGTATGCATCTTGAAGCCATTGATGTCGACCTCTGGTATGTCGTCAAGAACGGTGTTCCCAAGGCCGGTGAAGGTGTCACTCCTGCTGATGTCAAGAAGTTCATTCAACTGGATTCGACTGCCAAGAACATCATCTGTGGCCATCTGACCAAAGGACAATATGGTCGTGTGAGTGCTCTGGAAACTTTGAAGCTAGTCTGGGACTGGCTCTCCAAGGTCAACGAAGGCGTCTCAACCCAGAGATACTCAAGGATCAGTGTTCTTCGCAACCTCTTCAACTGCTTCAAGAGAAATGACAATGAGAATGTCCAGCTCACATTTGATCGCCTCACTGATATCACAAATGAGCTTCACGCACTCGGCGCCACTGAGATCACCAGGCATGAAATCGTCAAGACACTTCTAAGATCGCTTGAGAGGCTTAACACACATGAGTTCCAGCAATCTGAGAAAATAGATATCTGTGGTCCCAACTATGGCCGAACTCGTGCTTTGAAGGCAAAGGTTGTTTCCTCTTCTGAAGAAGAATCTGACAGCTGTTCTGAGGATCCTGAAGACATTGGAAAGGAGCTTGCTATGCTTGTGAAGAAGTTCCAGAAATTCACCAAGAAGAAAGGCTTCAGAAAGTCTTCAAGATCCAGCTCAAGAAATGATGAAGCTTCCACTCGTGATCACAAGAAGAGAACATGCCACAAGTGCAAGAAACCTGGTCACTACATCTCTAAGTGTCCACAATCGGACAATGAGACCAAGAAGAAGAAGAAGAGCAAGGAATATGATTCTGATGACAAGAAGAAGAAGAAGAAATCCTCAAAGTATTCTTCCAAGTCTTCGTCCAAGTCTTCATCATACAAGAAGAGCTCATCTGGCAAGGCTCGTGCATTTGTTGGCAAGGGGATGGATTCAGAGGAGGAGTCTGCATCTGATGAGGTGGAGGTGGAGTCTGAAGAGGAATCTGATTCAGGCGCGGCAAGCCTGGCTCTAGCTTCAGCATACGTTGCCAAGTCCATCTTCAACACTGAAGACAATGGCCTCATCACAAACGATGATGCTAATGATGAGGATGACTCTACACCCACCTACTGCTTCATGGCACACGGTGCCAAGGTAAACTCACGCGATGCTTACTTTCAAACATCAAGTGAAGATGACTCTGAATGTGAATCTAAACCTAGCTAAAAACACTTGCTAAAATTGCAACTGAAAAACAGAATGCCATGGAACATATTCAAAAATTGTTAGACAAAAGCGATGACATGTTGGACACAGAAATGACCCGATCTCAGTCCTTAATTGAAGACATCAAAAATCTTCATGGTAAGTACGAAGAACTTGAAAGTCGTCACGAAACGCTCTCAACAACTCATGAAAAGCTTCCCTATGATTATCTTCAAAGGAAGCAAGAACTTGAGAACTTGAGAGCATCTCATGAAGATCTTCAAAAGGAGAATGAGTCACTTCGCGCTCAACAGATTAGTTCCGCTCAGGAAGGATTTGGACCACCATGTCTAAAATGTCTTGAGTGTGATAACGATGTCTCTATTGCTGAATGTTCTACTGATGTTGCTGCTGCAATATCTTCAACTGCTGATGTGGTAACTAACCCCTCTACTGAGGATACCACTACTATTCCTGATGAAAATGCCAGGTTGAAGACCTTGCTTGAGACTGGAATGTACAAAAGTCTCAAAGGGCATCATAACTATGTGATGTCCTCAAAAAGCATATTCTGAACCGAAACCTAGGAAAGAGGGTGTTGGGTGAGGGATTCCTGGACTAAGGGGTCCTCGTGTTGGGGAACATAGTAATTTCAAAAAAATTCCTACGCACACGCAAGATCATGGTGATGCATAGCAACGAGAGGGGAGAGTGTTGTCCACGTACCCTCGTAGACCGACAGCGGAAGCGTTATCACAACGCGGTTGATGTAGTCGTACGTCTTTACGATCCGACCGATCAAGTACCAAACGTACGGCACCTCCAAGTTCTACACACTTTCAGCTCGATGACGTCCCTCGAACTCCGATCCAGCCGAGTGTTGAGGGAGAGTTTCGTCAGCACGACAGCGTGGTGACGATGATGATGTTCCACCGATGCAGGGCTTCGCCTAAGCTCCGCGACGGTATTATCGGGGTGTAATCTGGTGGAGGGGGACACCGCACACGGCTAAAATATCGTATATCAAAGTGTGTCCATGGGGTGCCCCCTGCCCCCGTATATAAAGGAGTAAGGGAGGAGGAGGCCGGCCCTAGGAGGGGGCGCACCAAGTGTGGAGTCCTACTAGGACTCCCTAGTCCTAGTAGGATTCCACCTCCCATATGGAATAGGAAAAGAGGAAGGGAAAAAGAGAAGGAAGGAAGGGGGCGTCCCCCTTCCCTAGTCCAATTCGGACCAGACCAAGGGGAGGGGTGCGGCCACCCTTGAGGCCCTTTTCCTTCTTTCCCGTATGGCCCAATAAGGCCCAATACGTATTCCCGTAACTCTCCAGTACTCCGAAAAATACCCGAATCACTCGGAACCTTTCCGAAGTCCGAATATAGTCGTCCAATATATTGATCTTGACGTCTCGACCATTTCGAGACTCCTCGTCATGTCCCCGATCTCATACGGGACTCCGAACTCCTTCGGTACATCAACATACATAAACTCATAATAAAACTGTCATCGCAACTTTAAGCATGCGGACCCTTTGGGTTCGAGAACTATGTAGACATGACCGAGACACCTCTCCGGTCAATAACCAATAGCGGGACCTGGATGCCCATATTGGCTCCCACATATTCTACGAAGATCTTTATCGGTCAGACGGCATAACAACATACGTTGTTCCCTTTGTCATCGGTATGTTACTTGCCCGAGATTTGATCGTCGGTATCTCGATACCTAGTTCAATCTCGTTACTGGCAAGTCTCTTTACTTGTTCCGTAATACATCATCCCGCAACTAACTCATTAGTCACAATGCTTGCAAGGCTTATAGTGATGTGCATTAACGAGTGGGCCCAGAGATATCTCTCCGACAATCGGAGTGACAAATCCTAATCTCGAAATACGCCAACCCAACAAGTACCTTTGGAGACACCTGTAGAGCACCTTTATAATCACCCAGTTACGTTGTGACGTTTGGTAGCACACAAAGTGTTCCTCTGGTAAACGGGAGTTGCATAATCTCATAGTCATAGGAACATGTATAAGTCATGAAGAAAGCAATAGCAACATACTAAACGATCGGGTGCTAAGCTAACGTAATGGGTCATGTCAATCACGTCATTCTCCTAATGAGGTGATCCCGTTAATCAAATGACAACTCATGTCAATGGCTAGGAAACATAACCATCTTTGATTAACGAGCTAGTCAATTAGAGGCATACTAGTGACACTCTGTTTGTCTATGTATTCACACATGTATTATGTTTCCGGTTAATACAATTCTAGCATGAATAATAAACATTTATCATGATATAAGGAAATATATAATACTTTATTATTGCCTCTAGGGCATATTTCCTTCAGTCTCCCACTTGCACTAGAGTCAATAATCTAGTTCACATCGCCATGTGATTTAACATCAATAATTCACATCACCATGTGATTAACACCCATAGTTCACATCTCTATGTGACCAACACTCAAAGGGTTTACTAGAGTCAATAATCTAGTTCACATCGCTATGTGATTAACACCCAAAGAGTACTAAGGTGTGATCATGTTTTGATTGTGAGATAATTTTAGTCAACGGGTCTGTCACATTCAGATCCGTAAGTATTTTGCAAATTTCTACGTCTACAATGCTCTGCACGGAGCTACTCTAGCTAATTGCTCCCACTTTCAATATGTATCTAGACCGAGACTTAGAGTCATCTAGATTTAGTGTCAAACTTGCATCGACGTAACCCTTTACGACGAACCTTTTGTCACTTCCATAATCGAGAAACATATCCTTATTCCACTAAGGATAATTTTGACCGCTGTCCAGTGATCTACTCCTAGATCACTATTGTACTCCCTTGCCAAAATCAGTGTAGGGAATACAATAGATCTGGTACACAGCATGGCATACTTTATAGAACCTATGGCCAAGGCATAGGGAATGACTTTCATTCTCTTTCTATCTTTTGCCGTGGTCGGGCTTTGAGTCTTTACTCAATTTCACACCTTGTAACACAGGCAAGAACTCTTTCTTTGACTGTTCTATTTTGAACTATTTCAAAATCTTGTTAAGGTATGTACTCATTGAAAAACTTATCAAGCGTCTTCATCTATCTCTATAGATCTTGATGCTCAATATGTAAGCAGCTTCATCGAGGTCTTTCTTTGAAAAACTCATTTCAAAACACTCCTTTATGCTTTACAGAAAAATTCTACATTATTTCTGATCAACAATATGTCATTCGCATATACTTATCAGAAATGCTGTAGTGCTCCCACTCACTTTCTTGTAAATACAGGCTTCACCGCAAGTCTGTATAAAACTATATTCTTTGATCAACTTATCAAAGTGTATATTCCAACTCCGAGATGCTTGCACCAGTCCATAGATGGATCGCTGGAGCTTGCATATTTTGTTAGCACCTTTAGGATTGACAAAACCTCCTGGTTGCGTCATATACAACTCTTCTTTAATAAATCCATTAAGGAATGCAGTTTTGTTTATCCATTTGCCATATTTCATAAAATGCGGCAATTGCTAACATGATTCAGACAGACTTAAGCATAGATACGAGTGAGAAACTCTCATCGTAGTCAACATCTTGAACTTGTCGAAAACCTTTTTGCGATAATTCTAGCTTGGTAGATAGTGATACTACTATCAGCGTCCGTCTTCCTCTTGACGATCCATTTATTCTCAATTGCTTGCCGATCATCGGGCAAGTCAACCAAAGTCCACACTTTGTTCTCATACATGGATCTCATCTCAGATTTCATGGCCTCAAGCCATTTTGCGGAATCTGGGCTCACCATCGCTTCTTCATAGTTCATAGGTTTGTCATGGTCTAGTAACATAACCTCCAGAACAGGATTACCGTACCACTCTGGTGCGGATCTTACTCTGGTTGACCTACAAGGTTTAGTAACAACTTCATCTGAAGTTTCATGATCATCATCATTAACTTCCTCACTCATTGGTATAGACGTCACAGGAACCGTTTCTTGTGATGAACTACTTTCCAATAAGGGAGCAGGTACAGTTACCTCATCAAGTTCTACTTTCCTCCCACTCACTTCTTTCGAGAGAAACTCCTTCTCTAGAAAGGATCCATACAAAGCAACGAATGTCTTGCCTTCGGATCTATGATAGAAGGTGTACCCAATTGTCTTTTTTGGGTATCCTATGAAGACACATTTCTCCGATTTGGGTTTGAGCTTATCAGGATGAAACTTTTTCACATAAGCATCGCAACCCCAAACTTTAAGAAACGACAACTTTGGTTTCTTGCCAAACCACAGTTCATAAGGCGTCGTCTCAGCGGATTTTGATGGTGCCCTTTTTAACGTGAATGTAGCTGTCTCTAATGCATAACCCCAAAACGATAGTGGTGAATTGGTAAGAGACATCATAGATTGCACTATATCCAATAAAGTACGGTTATGACGTTCGGACACACCATTATGCTGTGGTGTTCCAGGTGGCGTGAGTAGTGAAACTATTTCATATTGTTTTAACTGAAGGCCAAACTCGTAACTCAAATACTCTTCTCTACGATCAGATCATAGAAACTTTATTTTCTTGTCATGATGATTTTCCACTTCACTCTGAAAATCTTTGAACTTTTCAAATGTTTCAGACTTATGTTTCATCAAGTAGATATACCCATATCTGCTCAAATCATCTGTGAAGCTCAGAAAATAATGATACCTGCTACGAGCCTCAATATTCATCGGACCACATACATCTGTATGTATGATTTCCAACAAATCCGTTGCTCTCTCCATAGTTCTGGAGAACGGCGTTTCAGTAATCTTGCCCATGAGGCACGGTTCGCAAGCATCAAGTGATTCATAATCAGGTGATTCCAAAATCCCATCAGTATGGAGTTTCTTCATGCGCTTTACACCAATATGACCTAAACGGCAGTGCCACAAATAAGTTGCACTATCATTATTAACTTTGCATCTTTTGGCTTCAATATTATGAATATGTGTATCACTACGATCGAGATCCAACAAACCATTTTCGTTGGTGTGTGTGACCATAAAAGGTTTTTATTCATGTAAACAGAACAACAATTGTTCTCTAACTTAAATGAATA
This sequence comes from Triticum aestivum, assembly GCF_018294505.1. Classification (NCBI taxonomy): domain Eukaryota; kingdom Viridiplantae; phylum Streptophyta; class Magnoliopsida; order Poales; family Poaceae; genus Triticum; species Triticum aestivum. Next base: position 492,338,645 of record NC_057808.1, on the reverse strand, counting down.
ACCGTATTGCAATAAACATGATCAAATCATATTCATGATCAACGCAAACACCAAATAACACTTATTTAGTTTCAACACTAATCTCGGAAGTATAGGGAGTGTGCGATGATGATCATATCAATCTTGGAACTACTTCCAACACACATCGTCACCTCGCCTTTTACTAGTCTCTGTTTATTCTGCTACTCCCGTTTCCGAGTTACTACTCTTTAGCAACTGAACCAGTATCAAATACTGAGGGGTTGCTATAAACACTAGTATGTACACATCAATAACATGTATATCCAATATACCTTTGTTCACTTTGCCATCTTTCTTATCCACCAAATACTTGGGGTAGTTCCGCTTCCAGTGACCAGTCCCTTTGCAGTAGAAGCACTTAGTCTCAGGCTTAGGTACAGACTTGGGCTTCTTCACTTGAGTAGCAACTTGCTTGCCGTTCTTTTGAAGTTCCCCTTCTTCCCTTTGCCCTTTTCTTGAAACTAGTGGTCTTGTCAACCATCAACACTTGAAGTGGTCTCGTCAACCATCAACACTTGATGTTTTTCTTGATTTCTACCTTCGTCGATTTCAGCATCACGAAGAGCTCGGGAATTACTTTCGTCATCCCTTGCATACTATAGTTCATCACGAAGTTCTACTAACTTGGTGATGGTGACTAGAGAATTCTGTCAATCACTATTTTATCTGGAAGATTAACTCCCACTTGATTCAAGCGATTGTAGTACCCAGACAATCTGAGCACATGCTCACTAGTTGAGCGATTCTCCTCCATCTTTTAGCTATAGAACTTGTTGGAGACTTCATATCTCTCAACTCGGGTATTTGCTTGAAATATTAACTTCAACTCCTGGAACATCTTATATGGTCCATGACGTTCAAAACGTCTTTGAAGTCCCGATTCTAAGCCGTTAAGCATGGTGCACTAAACTATCAAGTAGTCATCATATTGAGCTAGCCAAACGTTCATAACGTCTGCATCTGCTCCTGCAATAGGTCTGTCACCTAGCGGTGCATCAAGGACATAATTTTTTCTGTGCAGCAATGAGTATAATCCTCAGATCACGGATCCAATCCACATCTTTGCTACTAACATCTTCCAACATAATTTTTCTCTAGGAACATATAAAAAATAAACACAGGGAAGCAACAACATGAGCTGTTGATCTACAACATAATTTGCAAAATACTATCAGGACTAAGTTCATGATAAATTTAAGTTCAATTAATCATATTACTTAAGAACTCCCACTTAGATAGACATCCCTCGAATCATCTAAGTGATTACGTGATCCAAAGCAACTAAACCATGTCCGATTAACACGTGAGATGGAGTAGTTTCAATGGTGAACATCACTATGTTGATCATATCTACTATATGATTCACGCTCGAACTTTCGGTCTCTATGTTCCGAGGCCATATCTGTACATATGCTAGGCTCGTCAAGTTTAACCTGAGTATTCCGCGTGTGCAACTGTTTTGCACCCGTTGTATTTGAACGTAGAGCCTATCACACCCGATTAACACGTAGTGTCTCAGCACGAAGAACTTTTGCAACGGTGCATACTCAGGGAGAACACTTTTGTCTTGAAATTTTAGTGAGAGATCATCTTATAATGCTACCGTCAATCAAAGCAAGATAAGATGCATAAAGGATTAACATCACATGCAATCAATATAAGTGATATGATATGGCCATCATCATCTTGTGCTTGTGATCTCCATCTCCGAAGCACCGTGCTCGTGATCTCCATCTCCGAAGCACCGTCATGATCACCATCGTCACCGGCTCGACACCTTGATGGCTCCTGCCAGTTGCCGATAACTCGGTTACAAAACATGATCATCTCATATAACACATTATATCACATCATGTCTTGACCATATCACATCACAACATGCCCTGCAAAAACAAGTTAGACGTCCTCTACTTTGTTGTTGCAAGTTTTACGTGGCTGCTACGGGCTTAGCAAGAACCGTTCTTACCTACGCATCAAAACCACAACGATAGTTTGTCAAGTTGGTGCTGTTTTAACCTTCGCAAGGACCGGGCGTAGCCACACTCGGTTCAACTAAAGTGAGAGAGACAGACACCCGCCAGTCACCTTTAAGCAACGAGTGCTCCGAACGGTGAAACCAGTCTCGCGTAAGCGTACGCGTAATGTCGGTCCGGGCCGCTTCATCTCACAATACCGCTGAACCAAAGTATGACATGCTGGTAAGCAGTATGACTTATATCGCCCACAACTCACTTGTGTTCTACTCGTGCATAGCATCAACGCATAAAACCAGGCTCGGATGCCACTGTTGGGGAACGTAGTAATTTCAAAAAAAATCCTACGCACACGCAAGATCATGGTGATGCATAGCAACGAGAGGGGAGAGTGTTGTCCACGTACCCTCGTAGACCGACAGCGGAAGCGTTATCACAACGCGGTTGATGTAGTCGGACGTCTTTACGATCCGACCGATCAAGTACCGAACGTACGGCACCTCCAAGTTCTACACACGTTCAGATCGATGACGTCCCTCAAACTCCGATCCAGCCGAGTGTTGAGGGAGAGTTTCGTCAGCACAACGGCGTGGTGATGATGATGATGTTCCACCGACGCAGGGCTTCGCCTAAGCTCCGCGACGGTATTATCGAGGTGTAATCTGGTGGAGGGGGACACCGCACACGGCTAAAATATCGTATATCAAAGTGTATCCATGGGGTGCCCCCTGCCCCCGTATATAAAGGAGTAAGGGAGGAGGAGGCCGGCCCTAGGAGGGGGCGCACCAAGTGTGGAGTCATACTAGGACTCCCTAGTCCTAGTAGGATTCCACCTCCCATATGGAATAGGAAAAGAGGAAGGGAAAAAGAGAAGGAAGGAAGGGGGCACCCCCCTTCCCTAGTCCAATTCGGACCAGACCAAGGGGAGGGGTGCGGCCACCCTTGAGGCCCTTTTCCTTCTTTCCCGTATGGCCCAATAAGGCCCAATACGTATTCCCGTAACTCTTCGGTACTCCGAAAAATACCCGAATCACTCGGAACCTTTCCGAAGTCCGAATATAGTCGTCCAATATATCGACTTTACGTCTCGACCATTTCGAGACTCCTCGTCATGTCCCCGATCTCATCCGGGACTCCGAACTCCTTCGGTACATCAACATACATAAACTCATAATAAAACTGTCATCGCAACTTTAAGCGTGCGGACCCTTTGGGTTCGAGAACTATGTAGACATGACCGAGACACCTCTCCGGTCAATAACCAATAGCGGGACCTGGATGCCCATATTGGCTCCCACATATTCTACGAAGATCTTTATCGGTCAGACCGCATAACAACATACGTTGTTCCCTTTGTCATCGGTATGTTACTTGCCCGAGATTCGATCGTCGGTATCTCGATACCTAGTTCAATCTCGTTACCGGCAAGTCTCTTTACTCGTTCCGTAATACATCATCCCGCAACTAACTCATTAGTCACAATGCTTGCAAGGCTTATAGTGATGTGCATTACCGAGTGGGCCCAGAGATACCTCTCCGACAATCGGAGTGACAAATCCTAATCTCGAAATACGCCAACCCAACAAGTACCTTTGGAGACACCTGTAGAGCACCTTTATAATCACCCAGTTACGTTGTGACGTTTGGTAGCACACAAAGTGTTCCTCCGGTAAACGGGAGTTGCATAATCTCATAGTCATAGGAACATGTATAAGTCATGAAGAAAGCAATAGCAACATACTAAACGATCGGGTGCTAAGCTAACGGAATGGGTCAAGTCAATCACGTCATTCTCCTAATGAGGTGATCCCGTTAATCAAATGACAACTCATGTCAATGGCTAGGAAACATAACCATCTTTGATTAACGAGCTAGTCAATTAGAAGCATACTAGTGACACTCTGTTTGTCTATGTATTCACACATGTATTATGTTTCCGGTTAATACAATTCTAGCATGAATAATAAACATTTATCATGATATAAGGAAATATATAATACTTTATTATTGCCTCTAGGGCATATTTCCTTCACCTCGGGCGTCCGGCCTGTTATCCATGGGCCGGACTGATGGGCTATGAAGACACGAAGACCAAAGACTATACCCATGTCCGGATTGGACTCTACTTGGCGTGGAAGGCAAGCTGGGCGATTGATTACGAAGATTCCCTCTTATATAACCGACCTCGTGTAACCCTAGATCTCTCCGGTGTCAATATAAACCGGAGAGCGTAGTCCGGATAGGACAGATTCATTACCATATACTCATAGGCTAGACTTCTAGGGTTTCGCCATTACGATCTCGTGGTAGATAAACTCTTTTTAACACTCATATTCATCAAGATCAATCAAGCAGGAAGTAGGGTATTACCTCCATAGAGAGGGCCCGAACCTGGGTAAACAACATGTCCCCCGTCTCCTGTTACCATCGATTCTAGACGCACAGTTCGGGACCCCCTACCCGAGATCCGCCGGTTTTGACACCGACATTGGTGCTTTCATTGAGAGTTCCGTTGTGCCATCAACGAAAGGATTCGATGGCCCCTTCGATCATCAGTAATGACGTGATCTAGGGAGAAACCATCCTCCCCGGACAAATCTTTGTATTCGGCGGCTTCGTACTGCGGGCCAACTCGCTAGGCCATCTGGAGCAGATCAATAGCTACCCCTGGCCATTAGGTCAGATTCGGAAGCCTGAACTACGTCGCGGACATCCGTGGAGACTTGATCTTCGACGGATTCGAGACCGCGGCAACCGCTCCCCTTCACCCCGATAAACATGGCTCAAACCTGTCATCGGGCCGCATCCAGGAGATAGCTCCTGTAACAACTCTGGCCTTAGAGCCGGGGCAGATCAAGTCATCCGAAGATGGGAAACTCAACCCCATCATGGGGGCTAACAACTCGGCGGCGGTGGAGCCGCATGCAGATTCCACTTCATACGATACTTGCATCAACGGAACCCCGGACTTGTCTCCGATATCGAGTTCCGAACCCAGCGAGCCCGCGGATACCGTACTCGATCGGCTATTGTTCTTCAAGTTCAGCGCCGCGGATATCTTCCAACACTCGCCCATGGGCGACCTACTAAATTCACTAAAAAACCTATCCCTGGCAGACGGCTCGTCACCGAACTATGTTCGGTTCGGCCTTACGGCGGACGATGGAGAATTTTGCTTCCCACCAGCCACCCACTCCATAGCCACCGTCGATGAACCAACCAATATGTCTGACCCCCGCTCCGAAGACATCGGCGTTTTGGACGACGATGAGGGGCAAAACCAGAGCTTACTATCCGCTACACATGGGGCGACCAATTCCTGGTATGACGTATGTATGGTGGACACACCCAACGATGATCTCAACGATGACAAAGAGGATCCAGTCAAGGATAAGCCTCCTTGTACACAGTCCGAACACCGGCACCCCCGGCGCCACTCTCAGTCACGTCACTCAAGGGAAAACAATATTAGCATCGGAGGTGATAGTACTCCGGACAACGAAGACCCTGTTGAGACAGGATCCGAATAGGAGGACCAGGAAAGTGGGCAGGATAGCCCTGATGAACAGGCCACATACGGAGACTCGGAGGATAGTAATTATCTTCCACTCTCCGAGGAAGAAGAGAGCCTCGGCAATGCGGAATTCATCGTGCCCGAGGAACCTCTAGAACAGGAGCGCTTTAAACACCGGCTCATAGCCACGGCAAGGAGCCTAAGGAGGAAGCAGCTGCAGCTTCAAGTGAGCCAAGATTTGCTCAACGATAGATGGACCGAGGTCCTAGCCGCCGAAGAATACGGCCTTAGCGTCCCAGACAAAAGCCACCACAACAGTAGGTGGCTCCCTCAATACGATGGCAAGGCTTTGGAGCCCACACCACCATCGAATAAGCCGGTAGGCCGACCACAGTTCGGTCCGGGCAAGGCAGCAGCCCCAGCAGAGCACCATACAAACCCATCCGGCCGTCCAAGCAAGAATAAAGAGGCTCGGGGGGACACTCGCGACATCCAACAAGAACCGGAGGGTAGAACCGGACACACAAAATCGACACACAGATTGTGGAGACATGCCCCGGCCAGCAATAACGGTTATCTATTCGGACACAACAGACCCGAGCACGCTCGGTCCAAAAACCGTAAGCGGAGCCCGCCGGATGTGATTCACAGTGTGGCCCAACATAGAGGAGCCGCACACCCTCTTTGCTTCACCAACGAGGTAATGGAGCATGAATTCCCAGACGGGTTTAAACCCATCAACATCGAATCATACGATGGAACAACAGATCCCGCAGTATGGATTGAGGACTTCCTCCTCCATATCCACTTGGCTCGCGGAGACGACCTTCATGCCATTAAATACCTGCCTCTCAAGCTCAAGGGGCCAGCACGGTACTGGCTAAACAGTTTGCCAGAAAATTCTATTGGCAGCTGGGAAGATCTGGAAGACGCCTTTCGTAACAACTTCCAAGAAACATATGTCCGGCCACCAGAGGCCAATGACTTAAGTCATATTGTCCAACAGCCCGGCGAGTCAGCCAGGGAACTCTGGACTAGGTTCTTAGTCAAAAAGAACCAAATTGTCGACTGTCCGGACGCGGAAGCCCTAGCGGCCTTCAAACATAGCGTCTGGGATGAATGGCTAGAACGTCACCTCGGCCAGGAAGGACCCAAATCCATGACAGCCCTTAGCGCTCTAATGACTCGCTTTTGCGCGGGAGAAGACAACTGGCTCGCTCGCAAAAGCAACAACGCCAGCGACCCGGGCACTTCCGAAATCCGAGACGGCAACGGCAAGCCACGACTAAACGAGCATAACAGTCGCAGCAATAACGAAAGATTGCGTACCATAGCGGTCAACGCCGGATTTCACAATCCGAAACCCGGTCAACGGAAGAAGCCATTTAAGGCCAAACAGGACGGACCATCCGCCCTTGACAGGATATTGGACCGACCTTGTCAGATTCACGGCCACCCTGATAAGCCAGCTAATCACACCAACAGAAACTGTTGGGTCTTCAAGCAGGCAGGCAAGCTTAACGCCGAATACAAGGGGAGCAGGCCACCAAGCGATAAAGACGACGGCAAGGCTCGCCAGCCGAACACCGGGAGCTAGAAGCAGTTTCCCTCCGACATTTGACCACTACCGGAGCGGAAATAGTAGTTCGGCTTCCACCACCCACTATGATGGCAGGATTTACACCACGCGTACATCACTACGCGCTCAAGATACCATGGGCATCAGCGGAAGCACAATACGGACAACCCTGCAAGCATTCCCGTAACGTTTTTTATCCATTCTTCTTCACTTTTCTTTATTATAAACAGGTGACCGACAGGACTGGATATACAACGGACTCTGTCGGAGTTTGGATCTGCACACTCACCTAAGGGGTTACTTCAGATTAGGACTCCCCTCCCAGAGGACGGGCGGCGCAGACGTGCGACAGGAGGTCCAAAATAGTTTTTGTAGACCGCACTCTTTATTTCGAGCCTGTACTATGCCTGTTTTCCTCTGTTCCTGACCCCGAGCATGTCAAATGGCGGGGTTGTGGATTTTTCCTTTTTTATATATGAATTTATCATTGGCTTATTGCTCCACTCCCAGTAAACTTCATCCGAACTAATCTTCTATACTCTTTTTACAATGAGTACGGCTGCAACGGCGGTGTTACAAGACGCACCTCGGCATAACCGGCCAGGGGCTCAGTTTGGGAACAAATGAGTCGCCAATAAAAGCCCGAACAGCTCTATAGCATACTTCGGCGTCGCAAGTTTGGCCTTATATGCATCAGCTCCGAATCATTGTCTTTGGTCAATAGTTGGGTTGCCCGGCTCCTGTGTATGCTACCCTACGTTCCGCGCTATCGGCTAGGGTAGTAAGGGAGAACTACTGCGATTGTGCCCTGACTTTGACCGGATGAGCACCTCAGTAGAGAAAGCCGAAAACTGACTGTCATGATGCGGTGGGAGCTGGTCAACCACTATTCGAATCTTTAGCGATTCCCCGTGTCACACTAAGGGTCTTTTACAATCAAAACATGTAAGGCACAATATTACGATACGCCGCATACATGCTAGGGGCTATGTCGTAGCCCCACCATAAAACTCCTATGGCTAAGTGAAAGTGTTAACGCCCTATCGTCCGATTGCCTGGTTTGCCGCATTATCACCTCCTTGATGGACCAAGACGTTGGATAAAGAGTGATTCAATGCTTTTCCGAACACCCCCGTATTTCCTACGAGGGGGCTGAAGCCGACGACTGGAAAACTTTCAAATTACATTAAAAACGGCCGCATAGGAGGAAAACAAGCTTTCAAGCAAAAAAATAGATTACCAATAAATTTGTCTGTTACAACCCTTGTACACATCACTCGAATATTATGTCTTTCGAGCACTGACCCTCTATCAAGCGGGCTGCCTCTAGGACGTCTCCAAAATAATGCTCTGGTTCCAGACGGTCCTTGCCTTCGGGTGGACTCTTCATCGCAATATTGATGGCCTTCATCTTCCCCCAGAATGTCTTGACTTGGGCGAAGGCCATCCGTGCACCTTCAATGCAAGCCGCTGCACCAGGCCGAAGTAACTACTCGGAACAAGTTCAGTCGGCCACAAATGGACTACGACGTTCTTCATGGCAGCGCCGGATATCCTATGCAGCTCGGCCCACTGGGACATATGTTCATTCAGCAACAGAGGGCGCTTCAACGCGCCGAATTGCGACCAGAAAAGCTTCTCCGTTGCACACCCCTCTTGCGCCAGATAAAACTGCGCCGCATCGGAAGAACTCTTCGGCAAGTCTAAAAAATTGTCCGGAGAACTCCATACTTGGTTAATTTGAGCATAGTTCGGATCGCCGAACTTAGCCTGTAGCAAAAAGGGCTTGCCAGCCACAATATCCCCAGCTTGCCGGATTTCCTCACGGGCTGCTCTGGATTCAGACCGCACCTCTCTCGCCTCTCGTAAGGCCTTGTCAAGTTCAGCCGTTTTGGCTTCATTTTCCTTCTCAAGAAGTTTACAGCGGCCAGCTACATTTTCTAACTCGCGCGCCATGCTGGACATGGCCTCCTTGTCATGGCGCCGTGCGGCTTGTTCGGCCTCAACTCGGCCGATGCCTTTTCGGTGGCCACGTTACTAAACCGGGCCTGTTCCTTCGCCCGGGCTAGCTCCGCCCGAAGGGCTTCCACGACGGCAGCACCATCTGCATTCATGCATATTCCATATAAAACTCTTTTCAGAGTCAGGCTTAAATTACAAAGCACACTGGTGTAAGGAATGCCCACAAAACATACCTTGTGACTCGTCAAGACGCCTGTTGATCAATGCAATGTCATCCTCCGCTGTATCCAGCTTTCGCTGTAGTTCGGCCACTTCCGTACCATGGGTAGCCGCGGGAAGCGAGACAGTCTGCATTCCAAGTTAAAACAAGGTCAGTACCTGAGCGTGTCTTTTCGATCCTCTGACCGCTTCTTTTGGAAGGCAATCCGAGTCTCAGGGGCTACTGCGTATACAACAGGTGCATTCGGTCAATAATATTCCATTGACAAAATTACATCACAAACCTCAAAACCCCTTAGAAGGCTCATGAAGGCCTCATTCAACCCGCTCTTCGCAGAGAGAACCTTTTCGACCACCGTAACCATTAAGGCACGGTGCTCCTCTAAAACGGACGCCTGTCGCAGCATGTCCGTCAGCATCTTCGGCACTCCTAGGTCTTCGGACACCGTTGCCGGACCACAATATTCCTTTAAAGGAATCCGCTTAACTGCCTCCAGAATCATCTCTGGTCGTGAGCCGGACAGTTTGGGGCCGCCATTCTTGACCCCCGAACCCGGAATGACAGAGGCACCACCTTTGGGTAACTCCTTCCTCGTTTCCTGTGCTACTTTCTGGTCGGGAGGGGCCCTCCGGGACGACACCTCAAGATTATCCGCCCTGTTGGGCGAGGAGGCCGGAGAAGGCGTGTCACTCTCCATCATCTCTGGAAGAAGGTCCCCCGAGGAGGAGGACGATTGAAAAACACCAGGCGTTAACCTGCGAGGACGTGCACATGTCGGAGAACTACTTCAGTAATAAGAAAAGAATGAGGTATGGTTAAAGTACCTCGCTTCACTTACGGTCTGGCCGGAGGTTCGTCCTCATCATCAGGCTCCACATTGACATCGCTCGCCTGGCTCAAGCCGACCGATGATGGCATTTTTCCTTTCTTGGAAAGTTTCCCCTCCTGGCCTCCAGAGGCAGCGCGCTTCTTGCCGTGGCAGGCACCTCCTTTGGGATCCACGCTCTCACCCCCCCCCCCTCTGCAGACACCCGGTACGGTGTCGGAATTAACATCCGCGTCAGTAGGGTGGACGCGGGATCTTCGGGAAGGGGCGCCGGACTCCAGATTAGTACCGCTTTCTTTATCCAGTCCTGCGTAGGGGCGGAGTGCTCAGTATCTTGTCAAAAGATGTTGAAATAAAAGGTGTTGAATACTTACCGAAGCATCCGGATGATTGCAGTCGAGGCCAACATCTTCGGTGGTGTCCGGCCATTGCTCTCGCTCCCCGAAATATAATTTCCACATTCCTTCGTGCTCGTGCCGAAGAAGTGCTGAAGGGTCCGCCGCCCTTCTGGATTGAACTCCCACATACGGATAGGCCGCCGCTGACATGGCAGGATCCGGCGGACTAGCATTACTTGAACAATGTTCACAAGCTTGATGCCTCTCTCGGTAAGGCTTCGGATGCGACTTTGTAGAGTCTGCACCTCATTAACGGATCCCCAGTTCAATCCCTTGTTGATCCATGAAGCGAGTTGAATTGGAGGGCCGGGTCGGAAAGCAGGAGTAGCCATCCACTTGGAGCCCCGCAGCTCGTTGACATAAAACCATCCCTGCTGCCATAGTTCGGAAGACTCGGCGAAAGATCCTTCAAACCAAACCGCGCTGGCAAGCTTGCTTATAGCAACGCTGCCGCACTCTGCCTGCTCCTCCTCTATCACCTGCGGTCTCACATGAAAAGTCTTGAGCCACAAACCAAAGTGCGGAGGAGTCCAGAGGAAGGCTTCACACGTGACGATGAATGTCGAGATGAGAAGAATGGCATCCGGGGCCAGATCGTGAAAGTCTAGCCCATAGTAGAACATGAGCCCCCGGACAAAGGGGCTAAGTGCGAACCCTAGCCCATGAAGGAAGTGGGATACAAATACTACCCTCTCGCCAGATTTGGGGGTGGGAATAATCTGCCCCTCGGCAGGAAGCCGATGAAGGATTTCTGGGGTCAGGTACCTCGCTATGCGGAGCTTCGCAATATCCTCCTCCGTGACGGAAGAGGCCACCCACCGGCCTGAACGGCTGGGCCCGGACATGTTTGCGGCGGCTGGTGATTGGAACTCGAGGGCTAGAACTCGAGGAGGCTGGGATTGAGGAAGAAGCAAGTGCAGAAGAGAAAGACAAGTCCGGGTTCCTATATAAAGGCCCAGAATATCGAGCATCCCTCCTGGATCTCGAAACTTACCTATCCTCAAAGAGTTGTACCCAGGGGACGGTTGGGTTACCCATACCAACATTATTGAAAATCCCGTGAATAAGGGGGCACGATCTCTGCTTTGACAAGACGTGCCAATAAAACCGCTTCTCAAGACGTGGGGGCGATAGGATAGCCAACGGTTGGAAATAATAACCGGGCGGGCATGATGCAATGTCACAACGGTTGTCGACCAATTGGCCTCGTGGAGTATTGTATTTTCTGCAATTATGTACATAGGTCTGGATACAATCATCACATCCGAAGACTATATCGGAGTTAGGAGGAAGGGGAACCCGCCTCGCAATGTCGAAGACAATCTGCGCGCTGGACTCCTCGTCATTGAAGCCAGGTTCAGGGGCTACTGAGGGAGTCCTGGACTAAGGGGTCCTCGGGCGTCCGGCCTGTTATCCATGGGCCGGACTGATGGGCTATGAAGACACGAAGACCGAAGACTATACCCGTGTCCGGATTGGACTCTACTTGGCGCGGAAGGCAAGCTAGGCGATTGATTACGAAGATTCCCTCTTATGTAACCGACCTCGTGTAACCCTAGATCTCTCCGGTGTCTATATAAACCGGAGAGCGTAGTCTGGATAGGACAGATTCATTACCATATACTCATAGGCTAGACTTCTAGGGTTTAGCCATTATGATCTCGTGGTAGATCAACTCTTGTAACACTCATATTCATCCAGATCAATCAAGCAGGAAGTAGGGTATTACCTCCATAGAGAGGGCCCGAACCTGGGTAAACATCGTGTCCCCCGTCTCCTGTTACCATCGATTCTATACGCACAGTTCGGGACCCCCTACCCGAGATCCGCCGGTTTTGACACCGACATTGGGTTCGAAAGGAAAATGAATGTTGATGGATCTTACTGGAAGCCTGAGCAGTACCCCAAAACCACATGGGTTGCTACAAGGGACCTTTAGTGGATCCGTCTACCTTGTCTGGCTTCACTTGTGCTAACCTGATTATCATTGATGAATCCTTTGATGCAAACTATAAACTGTTTAAGAATCAGAATGGTGAAGTGTTTGCCAGGTATATTGGTACTAACTGCAGGAATGGGCCACCTATGAAGAAGATCTAGGTGCCCAAAAGTTGTCTTGAGAATCTTCCTGTGAATGTCATCATAACACCACCTGGGAAGAAGACAAACCCCAGTCCAAAGGCTTCATACAGACAGAGGACTCAACAGAGTCACCCTAACGCAAATGTTGTGCAGGGAAACCGTACTCAGACCTATGAATATGAGCGTGTTTCCTCAAACCGCTATGTTCATAAAACTAAGAACTTTTCTGCTTATTCATATGAGTATTATTCACCTCCTGCAAGGCTATTTGCTAGGGCGCCAAAGCCGAAGTTCTCATATGCTGCACTTAGACTCATTGCTTCTAAGCCACCCCTGAAGATGTGGGTGGCTAAGAAAAATTAACTCTCTTTTGCAGGGAAAGGTCTCTAGCCAGAAATCAAAGGTGTCTGATGCTATCGCTGGGGACCTAAAACAACTTGTAGGGCGCAAGATAAAATGCCCAAATGGTCTTACTATGTATTTCGTTCCTGGGTTCCTTGATGATCACCCTATTTATCCTAACCAAGATCTGAACTTTCATAATCCACTCGTTCGTCAAATGTTTATGCTTCACAATACCCTTGGTGAAGCCTATCCCCCTAACTGCACTATAGGGTATGACACCAAAGGCTTCAGAATGGATTATGGATAGTGGATGCACTAACCACATGACTGGTGATCGAAGTCTTCTGATGGATTCAAAACTATGCCCATCTGACAAGAGTCACATCACATTTGCTGACACTGGTAAAAGCAAGGTATTGGGTCTAGGTAGAGTTGCAATCTCAAGGGATCAGCACATGGACAAAGTGATGCTTGTTGAACCCCTTGGTTTCAACTTAATGTCTGTCTCAATGCTCTGTGATTTAAACATGATTGTGATATTTGGAAAATATTGTTGCCTTGTTCTAATGGAATCTGACAAGTCTCTAGTCTTTGAAGGGTATCGAAAAGATGATCTGTATATGGTAGATTTCTCAGCAGGACCACAGTTGGCCGTATGTCTTCTAGCAAAAGCTTCAGAGTGTTGGCTTTGGCATCGGAGGCTACGGCATGCTGGCATGAGGAACCTGTACACACTCGTGAAGAAGAAACACGTCAATAGCATCGAGTGTGTCAAGTTCAAGAAGGATCATCTGTGTGGTGCCTGCGAAGCTGGAAAGATGACAAGGGCCAAGCATCCCTCGAAGACAATCATGACGACATCTCAACCCTTTGAGTTGCTTCACATGGACTTATTTGGCCCTACTCACTACTCTACTCTTACTACCACCGCTTGCCTATATGGCTTTGTCATTGTTGATGATTATTCAAGATACACATGGGTGCATATAATCCTTTACAAGAATAAAGTGCAGGATGTCTTCAGATGATTCGCCAATCGTGCCATGACAAACTATGTCATCAAGATCAAGCACATTAGAAGTGACAACGGCACAGAGTTCAAGAACACTGGCCTCGACACTTATCTTGATACGTTGGGCATCACTCATGAGTTCTCAGCTCCATACACACCTCAGCAGAATGGCATCATGGAGCGCACGAACAGAACACTCATTGAGATGGCTCGGGCGATGCTTGATGAATACAAGATTCCAAGGAAGTTCTGGCCTGAAGCCATTGATACTGCATGCCACGTCATCAACCGTTTTTATCTTCACAAGCTTCTAAAGAAGACATCCTATGAGCTACTAACTGGTAAGAAGCCAAATGTCAGTTACTTCAGAGTATTTGGTGCTAGGTGCTGGATCAAGGATCCACATCACACTTCAAAATTTGCACCGAAAGCACATGAAGGCTTCATGCTTGGCTACGGAAAGGATCCGCACTCCTACAGAGTCTTCAACCTCTTTCACTACAAAGTGGTTGAAACTGTGGATGTGCGATTTGATGAGACTAACAGCTCGCAAAGAGAGCACCTGCCAAATGTGCTAGATGAAGTCCCACCAAGTGAATCGATCAAGCTTATTGAAAGTGCGTTATATCGACTAGAGGGGGGGTGAATAGGCGATTTTTATGAATTCTTCACTCAGGAATTTGCGGGTGAGGAAATTCCTTAGCGAAGAACTACTTGCAGAGGAATAAGTACTCAAAAGTAAACATAGCAGAACACAAGCATGGTCATCATGATGAAATGAAGACAAGCACAGAGTACAAAAAGCGTAAACACAGGATAGCACAGGATGAAGACAAACAGACTGAAGAAATTGAACAGAGGAAATTGGGAAAGTCTTCAGTCAAAGTCTTCAAACAGATATGAACAAGCACACAACACAGTTATGAGGAAATGAAAGAGTTGAGGAAGTAGAACCAGTAGGCTTGGTGAAGACAATGATTTGGTAGACCAGTTTCAACTGCTGTCTCAGTTGTACATCTGGTTGGAGCGGCTAGGTATTTAAACCCGAGGACACACAGTCCCGGGCACACAGTCCTCACCGTATTCTCCTTGAGCTAAAGTCACACAGACCTCGCCCAATCACTCGTGGTAAGTCTTCAGGTGACTTCCGAAGCTTCACAAACTCGGTCACTCGGCGATCCACAATTCCTCTTGGATGCTCTAGACCATGACGCCTAACCGTCTGGAAGAAGCACAGCCTTCAAAGGTAACAAGCGTCGGATCCACGCAGGATCAATCTCTTCAGTGATGCTCAATCACTTTGGGTTTGTAGTTGTTTGGGTTTGGGTTTTCCTCACTCGATGATTTTCGCTCAAAGTCCTCGGAGGATGGGATGCTCTCAAATGACAAGTGTCAGTTTCTCTCGGAGCAGCCAACCAGCTAGTGGTTGTAGGGGGCGGCTATTTATAGCCTAGGGAGCAGCCCGACATGATAAGACATAAATGCCCTTCAATAATATGACCGTTAGGTGGGTAGATATTTTGGGACAACTGGCACGTAGCACAGCAACGGTCGGAAATTTGAGTATCAAATTCCTCAGGGCTATCATGTTCCTCACTGTGTAGGCAATCCGCACTGGCGAATTCCTAACTCCTCAGTCAGAACAAATTCCTCAGAGACCAGAAGAACTTCGTCTCTGTCACTGAAGAATATGACTGAACTGTATGAGATTCCAAAGGCTTCACTCAAAGGGATTGGTAGATGTAGGATTTTGAGTTGAGCATCACTTGCAAATTTTTCCTTAGTATTTCCTCGACCCCCTTTAACAGTACGGTGTTTCCTATGACTCAAGAAAGAGAAAATGAAACTACGAAAACAAAAGTCTTCACGCTTCATGTTCCTCAAATGAATACCAAGTCTTCAAGGTCACACCAATTTCTTCACTTTCAAAGTCTTCAAAAAGTCTTCAGAAATCCAAAATCTTCAGTCGAAGAACTTCATTTTTAGGGGTCGACTTTCTCTGTAAATATCAAACTCCTCATAGACTTATAGACCTGTGTACACTCATAAACACATTAGTCCCTTAACCTATAAGTCTTCAATACACCAAAATCACTAAGGGGCACTAGATGCACTTACAAGCTCCCCCTTTTCGGTGATTGATGACAATATAGGTTAAGTTTTCAACGGGGATAAACATATGAAGTGTAAATACTGATATTGAGGAATTTGATTGCAAGATATAGAAGAAATCCCCCTGAAGATGTGCATAGTGAGGAATTTGCTTTTGAAGCAATGCACACTTGAAGAGTTAAATCATGGAGATCTCCCCCTATATCTTGTAATTCATACACGCATTTGACATATAATATGAAGAATTTGAAATGCATGATGAAATATGGTGACTAACATAATTCAGCATGCGTGCATAAACATTAATGAGGAATGAGCATGCAGACAAACACAGCAAAAGTACCACATCACCATAGAGTTTAAGTTTACAACTCGATCCAGCAAAGTCATCAGAAGAACGAGAGTTGTAACTTAAAAAAACGCCCATATAGATAGACCCGCTTGAAGACTAACTCAAATTTCTCCCCCTTTGTCATCGAATGACCAAAAGGATCGAAAATGAGGACTAACGCCCCTGAAGAATATCAAGTTGATGGAGGAGCGCCAGCGTTGTTGGGGTCGTTTGTCGTTGTAGGGCCTATCGCAGTGTCGTCCAAGTCTTCATGCTCGTTGGTGTCGCGCGATGAAGAATATGAGCTGGCCACCAAGGAAGGAACCTTGACCTTCTTGTAATTCTTCGATGGAGGAGCAGACCAGTCAAAATCTTCCTTGAGACCCATTTGCTTCAGATCTTCACCATATACATGTGACAGAATAGCCCAGGTGCGACCGAAGACTTCATGGAGGTAGTAATGGTTTTTCTTCACTGCATTATGTGTAGCAGTCATGTTGTGAAGAATTGAACCAAACTGACGCTTAACCCATTTACGATTTCGATCCACCTTCTGGTGAAGACTAAGCAGAAGCTCACGGTCAGTCATCACACGAGGAGCAGTGGCTTGAGGATTTGTCTTGGAGGCATGGGCAGCAGAATCATGAGTGGCAGAGTCATCATTGGTGGAATAAGATGGAGCTTTGCGAAACTAACCATCCAATGGACGAATGCCTTCATCAATAAGAGCTGGTGCCTTTCCCTTTTCATCAGCTGAGGAATAGGTCCGCTTGAGGACTTCAATCGGGGGCAAGTAGCTGAGGTGATTCTGAAAATCAGCTTTGTAGTTGAGTGAAGACCTTGTCCTGAGGAATCTCATAATCCAAGGTGCATAAGGCTTCAGCTCAAACGGAGAAAGTGCAACATTTGCCAGAGTCCTCATGAAGAAATCATGATAGTTGACGGGTATGCCATGAATGATGTTGAATACCAGATTCTTCATGATGCCAACAATTTCCTCATCAGATGATTCATGGCCTTTGATTGGACTCATGGTCTTCGTCAGAATGCGATAGACTGTCCTTGGTACATACTGCAATTCCTTCACGAGGAATTTTGTCCTTGAGGCTTGACCAGGTTTCAATGGCTTCATCAGCACTTGCATATAGTGATCTGTAAGCTCAGGCTCTTGGTACATGCAATGAGCTCCTTCAGGTGGAGGACTGATGGGCAGGGCGTGAAGTAATTCAGAGGCCGGTGCTTTGTAGTGAGTGTTTTCTGTCATCCAGTCCAAAACCCAGGAGTTCACATTGTCAGCATCTCCTGTGATGTGCAATGTTGCGTAGAATTGAAGAATGAGATCTTCATTCCAATCAACTATGTCTGTTCAAAAGTTGAGGAGGCCTGTGTCATGAAGCACACTGAGGACAGGTGTGAAGCATGGCAGTGATTCCATGTCCACATGAGGAATATGCTCGTGGTCGAAGACTTTGTCCTTGTTGAAGAGCAGTGAAGAATAGAAGTTGGCCTGGCTGGCGGTCCAGAAGCGCTTCCTTCTAAGACGAGCAGAATCATAGGGATTGTAGTCAGTGAAGAACACGTGCTCGCCGAAGAAATCATCAGCCTTGAATTTCTTCTTCTTTGAGAACGGATCCTTTGGTTTGGGCTGAGGAGTATCAGTCAATTGCATAATCACCTCAGGAATCGCAATCTCTGGTTGCATAGGCTGAGGAATTTCAGCTTCTTCTTCAGTGACAGCCTGGGTCTTCAATTCTTCATTTTCATTTTTATTTTCTTCAGCACTAGTGGCTGGAATTTCTTCATGGACAGACGGTGTGGCATGTGGTTCATCAGATCCCATTTGAACTGTAGTTACTGGAGACTGAGGAATTTGTTGCAATGGTGTGAAGAGTGGAGAGTTGGGGTGCTGACTTTCCCAAAAGTCATCATTCAGCACGGGTGTGGTACAGCCAATGTCCACATCTTCATCTTCCATTTCTTCGACGCCGGCCTCTTCAGCAGTAAACTGAGGCATAGGCGAGGAAACAACTGGAGTTGAAGGGATTGCATCCACTTCAATTTCTTCATCCAACTGCTCTGACGAAGAAGCAGAAGGATTTTCTTCATCGGATTCGCTAGGAATCACATATTCTTCATCATAAGGAACAAGGTCCTTTGATGGCATAGTTGAGATAGGAACAACATCAATGGGGTTTGCAAACGAGCTGGTCAAATACTTCATCTTCTTTGGAGCTGAAGAATTTGATGAAGTTGATGCCTTCCTTTTCTTCACTGCTGCACGCTCTGCAGCCTCGGTCTTCTTCACATCTGATGCAGATGGAAGGATTGGAGTTGGGGTAGGCGCAGGAGGAGCAAAGGAACTTGGTTGAATTTCTTCAGGCACAACTGATGCAGTTGCCCTGACTTCTTCATTTTCTTCAGGCGCACCACTAGTCGATGCCCTGGCAATTTCTTCAGCGGCTGGAATGCAGTCATCAGCCCTGGAACTTACATTTTCTTCAGCAGCCTGAATGTCATCAGCGGTGCTGGCATGTTCTTCAGTCGGCTGAGCAGATGCTTCAGCCTGAGGATTTTCTTGTTGCGTTGGAGCTGCAACATTGGACGTGAACTTTTCTGTCAACTTCACAAAACGGACTTTGGCTCCAAGCCAGTCAGCGCAGTATACGTCAAATTCATCACTGAGTTTCTTGATCTCAGATTGAATATTGACAAGTTCTTCAGTTGTCATAGAGACAACGTGTTTCTTCAGAAAACGCTCCTTCTTGTACAGCGCTTTCTTAATCTGCCTGGCCTTTCCAAATTTCCATTTCTCTTCTTGTATTAAGGCAGTCAGCATATGACTTTGGCCAGGAGTCAACTTGAAATCGGGCATAGGAGTGTTTGGGTCCTTGTGCTAGAGATCAATGTAGTCGAGGATCAACTTTGGATCCAAAAGCAGAGGCACATTTGTGCCCTTGGCTCTAGCGGCCCTGACTTGCCTGTCTCTGATGATTTCGGCAAGTTCTTCATCATCAGCTTTGTCTTCATCAGACGGCACTTGGAAGGCTACCTGCTTCTTGTGAGGACTTGGGCGAGAACCTTGTCCAGCAGTGGCCTTTGTCTTCAGCAGAGAGGGGCCAGTTGAAGAATTCGGTGCAGCTGAGGAACTAGCAGAAGCTCCTGAGGCAATAGAGATGCCTGTAGTCCTTTGGGCTGTTTTATGTGCAAAATGTTTGCAATGGCGCCACTCAAGGATTTCTTGCCTAGCTCGTATTATTTGCATCAATTGTTCAGCTCCTGGGCATAAATCAATAGCTTGCCCGCAGAAGACTGCTACGGCAGTCAAATCAATTAATACTATATCGTGCCCCGGATTATCTGCGTCTGCTGATTCCATGCCCAAATCTATGCCAAACATGAAGGCTCGCTCTACCATCAGATGCACTGGCTGTGGTTTCTATGGACACGTGTTCGCATCCTGTTTCAAATCACGTCATACACAAAGATGGAAATGGATTCCGAAACGCCGCGCTGATTCCATTCCTTCCCCTCACGGTTCAGCTTCTGCCTCGGCCTCCTCACCGCCTCCACCTATCGTTGTCACTCCACCGCCTCCTACCACCGCTGCTCTGACAACTGCAACAATGGCGAACTATCCCCTCAACCCGGTGCCGTTCCTCCCGCCGGGCTGGGCGGTCAAACCTGTGCCGGCCAACAGGGTGGTTCGCAGCGGCATGGTCGTCAGCCCCATTCCGCCGCTCAACCACGACTTCCTCGCCATCACCAAAGCCAGCCATTCCATCCCACTCCACCGCCGGGCTGAGATGCGTGACATCGTTGAGGGTATGCTGCATGAATCTCAACTGTTCACCATAGAGGCAAGTGACCATCCTTTTGGTATTGGCATATTTGGTTTTGTGGATGCCTTCGCTAGAGATACTGTTGTGGCAACCCCGCTAGAACTTGAAGAGGAAGATTTGTTGATTACCTTTGCGCCGCACAATTCCGCGCTCAACAGGCGTTCCACTACCTTTGGTCCAAAGCTGTGGTTACTGTACTTTGGCTTCCCCTATGACTATCAGACTGAATTTTACATCAATAAGTCAGTTGGGGGTTTTGGTGGTCTGATTTCCTGGTATAATCCCCGGCAAGAGAGAATATATGTTATGGTGCAAGTGCAGGTGATTCACATGCGATTAATCCCCAAGAGTTTTGTTGTTCGTCAGTTGGGAGGAGCATGTGACTGCTGGACTGTTCAAGTCACTATTCTCCGCAGCAGTGATTGGAATGCAATGCTGCCTGAGGTGCCGCCTGGTGGAGAAGAACCACCGCCGCCCAACGGCGACCCGCACCCCCTTTTTGGGCCCGACATGATGGCGGAACAGCTGTACCAACAGCAAGTTCACAATTGGTTTGCCCAGAATGGGGCTCCACCACCAGCAGCTCCTGCAGATCACCAGGCTCCTGACGATGATGAAGTTCAGATCGACGCTGCTTGGGGGGAATGGCCTGCGCCTGCTCCACCTGCAACACAGCTGCCACCATATCTGATGAATTTCCAGGCTTGGCTTGTGGCTCAGGGCTTATCAGTGCAGGATGGCATCATCCCGGAGAACAATGCTGTTGATAGTGCCTTTCAAGCTTGGAATGATTCTATCACCGTTTCTGACAGCTCCAGCTCTAGCCCGGAAGAGTTGCCTCTTGATGATGCTGCTCCCAATCCCTCGACCCATGAAGCTCCTGCTCCTGTAACTGTTATGGTGATAGTTCACAATACTAGACTGAATTTCAGCCTGTCAGCTCAAGGGAATGAGGTAATGAACTTCCTGCTTCCCGCTCCTGCCCCCCGCAGGCAACTGAATACTTTCCTCCTTGCTGCCATTCGCCCTATTTTGGCAACGTTCGGACCTTGGAGTAATGGTTATGGCATCAGAAGGGACAACTCCCAAGTTGCAGTTCAGATTTCTCTGCTGGGTAATGGTATGCATCTTAGGCAGCCTATAAACACATCATCTGCTCCTCAGCTTATCAGCCACTCCAATGTGGTGATTGAAGAGATTACTAAAGATCCTGCGCCACCTGCTTCATCTAATGATCCTATTGTAACTGCTGGAGATCATGGGATGGATTCTGCTGCCACAATGGAAGCTGGCATACCCCCGCATGGCCTGACTGTTGCCAGAATGCACTCCTCGCCTATTGTCACTTCTGCTTCAGTGATTTGCTCACCACCTTCCCTCCTGAATTCCATTGAACCTATTCACATGAGCTCTGATTTTTCCGAAGACTGCAATGCTGCAGAACACACCTTGTCAGAGAATGCAGTTTCAGAGAACAACTCTACTGATAGTATCTCTTCAGAGAACACTTTACCTGAGCTGGGACTGGTTAGAAAGGAAAGGAAGAAGAAGCCCATGGAAGTCGATGCATCTACTCTGCGCCGAAGTACTCGTACGAATAAGTACGATGGCTTCAAAGCCCCCTCCATGGCGGAAACACGTGTGAACAAGAGCAAAGTGAAGGCGCGCCTGGTCCCTGCAGCCTCAAATATCACCAACACAACTTCTGCTCACCAGGCTGAGGTGCCTCCTCCAACTCATGTCGCCGTGCTCCAGGCTGTGGTCATGACTCGCTGCGGCATCCCGCCTGAGGAACTCTCCACGGAGAAGCTTATGGCTGACCAGGAGGGATCTTCTTCTTCATCTTCTACCTGAAGCTTTTCTTCATGCTGCCCAAGCAGCAGTGGAACGTGCTCGTCTGGAACGTGCGCGAAATAAATTCAGACAAAAAACTCCTTTCTCTTAGAAATGCTATTGTCACTAGTGGGTGCAATGTGATTTGCTTGCAAGAAACCAAACACATGCATTTTGATTTGCCTTTTATTAAAACCTTCTGTCCTAAAAGATTTGATAAGTTCTGTATGTGCCCTCTCGAGGTGCCTCTGGTGGTCTTCTTACCATTTGGGTCGATTCTGCTTTTGATGGTGCTGTATGCTTCTCGATTTCTTTGCCTTGGGCATAATCTTCACTTCCAAATTCTCTCGCAATATTTGGCATTTATATAACATTTATGGGCCTTGCCAGAGAGATGATCGCCTGACCTTCACAAATTGGCTATATGACCTAGTGATCCCTGACTCTGAAGACTGGCTACTTGTGGGGGATTACAACTTCATTAGATCATCTGATAACCGAAACAAACCAGAGGAAATGTAAATGATATTCTTCTATTCAATGACATCATTAGAGCACATGCCCTTATTGAGCTACCCCTGAAAGGTCGCTTATACACATGGAGTAATATGCAGGAAGATCCCCTCCTAGAACAACTGGACTGGTTTTTCTCTTCAAGCCATTGGACCCATACCTTCCCTAATACTATTGTCATGGCTCTAGGCAAGCCCACCTCTGATCACTCTCACTGTGTTGTCCAAATTGAAACAACAATACCCAAGAGTAGGATTTTTAGGTTTGAAAACTTTTGGACCAACCATTCCAACTTCCTCGAGGTGGTTGCATCTTCTTGGGAGAAACCTAGCCATGCTAAAAATGCAGCTGCTGTCATCTGCAAAAAACTGAAAACCCTACGTTATGATCTTAAGTCCTGGAGCAAAGGAATCTCTAAAATGTCCATCCTTATTCAGGCACTGCAAGAGCTCGATGGACTGGAGGATATGCGGCCTCTCACACGGCCAGAATCCAACTTCAGACACATTGTCAAAGGCCACCTTCTTAAACTGTTGCAGTTTCAGAATCAGTACTGGCGGAAGAGGTGCACCATTAGGTACATCAAGTTTGGATCGGAGAATACCAAACTATTCCATGCGCTTGCCACTGAGAGATATCGCAAGAACTCCATTGCTACTCTCAAACTTACAGATGGAACAATAGTTAGTGATCATAACGCCAAAGAAGCAGCATTGTTTCAGGAATATAAGCACAGACTGGGTCAGACAAAGCCATCTCTAATGAAATTTGATCTTGCCGCAATCATCAAATGAGTGGATGGTTTGGAAGTTCTGTCTGCCCCCTTCACACATTCTGAGATCGATGCAGTCATCCGAACCATGCCCAATGACAGAGCACCTGGCCCTGATGGCTTCAACGGGCAATTTTTAAAATCTTGCTGGCATATCATTAGATATGATTTTTTACAAACTATGTGATGAGTTCTACAATGGCAATCTTGACTTGGCGAGCATCAATTCAGGATACATTACTCTCATTCCAAAAAACAACTCCCCCGAGACAGTGAATGACTTTCGGCTAATCACTTTGCTCAACTGTTGCCTAAAACTCATAACGAAAATTTTGGCGAACAGGTTACAGAAACTCATACTGAAAATAATCCACAGGAATTAGTACGGCTTCATTCGTACCAGAACCATTCAAGACTGCCTCGCATGGGCATTTGAGTATATCTTTCAATGTCAGCAGTCCAATGAGCCGATCATCTTGCTTAAGCTCGACTTTGCGAAGGCGTTTGACACGGTTGATCACGCTGCTATGCTTGAAATCATGCAACACATGGGTTTCGATGACTGTTGGCTTAGCTGGGTCCGATGCATTTTTGGCTCTGGCAGCTCCTCCGTCTTGCTTAATGGTGTCCCGGGCCGTCAGTTTGCCTGCCGCACGGGTGTCAGACAAGGTGACCCCTTTTCCCCGCTGATATTTGTGCTCGCAGCTGATCTTCTGCAAGCTGCTGTTAATGATGCATACCACCAGCAGAAAATCCAGTTACCCATTCCGGCAAGGGGCTCCACTGACTATCCTGTCATCCAATACGCCGATGACACCATACTCCTAATGCCAGCTTGCCCCCAACAGGTCAAGAACATGAAACTTCTCCTCACGGACTATGCTGAATCCATTGGGCTTAATCTGAACTTTAGTAAATCTCTGCTGATTCCCATTAATGTGGACGAGACCTTGGCAACCTACCTTGCTCAGCTTTGGCAATGCAACATTGGCACTATGCCTTTTACTTACTTAGGCTTGCCAATGGGGACTACGAAGCCTTCCATGGTTGACCTGATGCCTTTTGTGGAACGTACTGAACGCAAATTATCGTCCACCCTTTATATGCTGGACCAAGGAAGCAAGTTGACTCTTCTGAACTCCCTGATCACATCCATGATGATATACCCCATGTGCACGTTGAAGTTTCCACCCAAGCTAGTTGAGCACCTGGACAAGATACGTAGAAGATGCTTGTGGCGCAAGCAAACTGACCAGGGAGAGACTGTCAACTCACTGGCTGCTTGGGACCTAGTTTGTCGACCAAAAACCCATGGAGGACTTGGCATCATTAACATCAAGACACAGAACACTGCTCTCTTGCTGAAGTTTCTACACAACTTCTACAACAAAAAAGATGTCCCCTGGGTTAACTTGGTCTGGGCTACGTACTACGATAACAAAGTGCCGCATGCCACAGAGCCATGTGGCTCCTTTTGGTGGCGTGACGTCATGAACCTGTCCGACATCTACCGTGGGATATCTTCGGTGCATATTGGCGATGGGACAACCGCTCTTTTTTGGAAAGACTTATGGAAGGAACACATAACTCAAGATGCATTCCCTAGAGCCTTTTCCTTCACTAAGTTGGAAGATGCCTCGGTCGCAAGCTTTCTGGCAATCAACAATGTTCAAGCTGGCTTTCATCTTCCCCTCTCTGCTCAAGCTCGTGAAGAACTCATACACCTTCAGGAATATAGTGCTGACACGGAGCCAGATGTCGCTGCTCGGGATGTCTGGAGCTACCCATGGGGACCACATTATACTTTGGCCAAGTATTACAAGTTCTTCTTTCGAAACGTCGCGCTAATGATGCCTTCTCTTGGATCTAGAAATCTAAATGCACGATGAAAATAAAGATCTTCACCTGGCTACTCCTAGTAGACAGAGTCAACACTAGAAACATGTTGAAAAGGAGACACTATCATGTGGGAGATAATGTCACCTGCTCATTATGTACCCGACAAGAGGAAGAAACGGTCGAGCACTTATTCTTCAGGTGTCCTTTCAGTCAACAATGCTGGAATACTCTAGGCATTACGTGGACGAATGATGATAACAGACTTGCTCTTATCCATGAAGGGCGTCATAGCTGGCAAACACACATGTTCATGGAAATCTTCATGCTGTCTGCATGGAGCATTTGGAAGGAACGCAACGGTCTAATATTTAGGGGGGTCCCACACACCCTTACATCAGGGAAAGAGCGTTTTAGGACTGGCCTAGCCTTACTATGCCATAGGGTTAAACCCTCATTGGCTGAGTTCATTTCTTTGTTCTTGGAGACTACTTTGTAATCCCATTTCCTTTTCTTTCTAGGATCAAAACCCCCACACCCATGTGGTATGTGGTGATTTTGGCTCTAGGAATCATGAGCACTTGCTTATGAACCCTGTGTAACTACTCATTTCTGATTAATACATGTCAGTAGGATCCTCTCCTACTGTCCTTGACTGATCAAAAAAAAGATGCACAGGTGCAGAGGATTTGGTCGGAGCAGCTGAGGACTTGAGCGGAGGAGCTGAGGATTTTGGAGGAGCAGGAGCAGCATGAGGAATTGGCCGTGAGGGCTTGAGGATTCTGGCCGTGAGGGCATTGAAGGTGAAGCACTTGGCTTATGCGCAGGCTTCTTTGCCATGGCCTTCTTCGGCTTGACAGCAGAGGCCTCAGCAGAGGCAGCAGCAGCAGAGTCCTCATTGAATTTCCTCACTGCATCTTTTGCTTGTTTGGCCAACTTGGCCTGGCGCTTGGCCCATTCTTCAGGATAGTCCTCACCCCGCTTGAGGCTGGTGGGATCTGCTTCTTGGCCAGGTGCCAATGGAGGTCTTGGGCATGGAGGATTGAGTGCGAATTTCTTCATGTATTTGGGAGTAACATATCTGTACTCCCTCCACTCTCTTGCCCATCTCCTCTCTATCCTCTGTATGCACACCTTGCGCTGATTTTTGTCCTCCTTACCAAACTAGGCCTCATCAGGAGTGCAGTAATCCTTATATATATCATCAGGGATTTCAAATGCAGTATTGATCTCAGGCCTCTTTCCTCCCTTCTGTGGTTTCTTTCCATCAGACATTTTATTCAAATGAGGAATTTGAACAATGGAATTCTCTGAAGAAGTATGCAACTTTTCTTCAAGGAATGCTGCAAATGAGTTAAGTTGATGAGAACCTAGTGATTCAGCAGCGGACATGAGTACCTGTGAACAGAGTATAGTTGCAAGGAATTTGGAGAGGTCATATGCGTTCTCAGAAGGTTTTGTAAAAAGAACAAATTTGAGGAATTTGACCAGATGAGTCTTGAAGAATTTCACTAAGCGTTCTTTGTCTTAGGTTCCAGAGTTGTACAGATCAAAAATCCACACAATTGAGGAATCTTGAAGAAAAAACGTAGCTTAGAGAAATGAATCAAGAACAGATGACATGTGAAGTGTTTAGTGTGTGAAGAATTTGAAGAATAAACACCTTTGAAGATTTTGTAGGAATTATTTGAATCAAAGAGGGCAGTAAAAGTAACTTTTAATTACCCTGGACGAAGAACATGACGAACTGGGATGTGGAGATGTGGAATTCGTCAATGCAGATCTTCCACGCCCTAACTTGGCTGAGGAAGACAGTTACGGCGGCGGCGGAGTGAAGAAATCCGCGGCCGGCGCGAGTACGACGGCGACGAGGTCGAGGCAGTGAAGCTCTTCCTCACCAGCGATGATGAAGTAGCGGCGGCGCTAGGGTTTGAGAAGCTCGAGCTGGAGTGAGGTCGAGCGGAGTAGAAGAGAAGTGAGGAAGGGGAGGGGTATTTAGAGCCACGGTGAAAAACGGTTCGCCCGAAGAATTTGGACAAACGTGCCCCTGACCCTTCTCATTCGCTTGACATGTGTCACCCATGTACTGAGAAGTGGAGATCTTGTGAGATCGTGGGTGAATAAATAAGTATTTCGTGGGATGCGGAACGGTTTGAGCGGCAAAGCTGAAAACTTTGCATAAGATAAGTTAAAAGTTCCGTTCGCAAATTCTTCAGCTGACAAGGACACGGTGAAGATTTTGAACGAGTTTCAAATAGAACGCACATGAAGAATTTGTGAATAGATTGGGTTGAGTTTAGCATAGAGGGGGAAGGGTCCGATCACATTCACTTAGCAGAAAAAGCAACTTGAAGAAATAGCAATAAGTGAATGATGTAGAGGACATAAACTCACATATATATATAGCCAATGAAGAAAAACGACGGAAATAGTGAAGACAATGCAAAGTTGAAGAAAATGAACAACTGAGGAATTTCAACACAAACTCAAATTGAAGATTTTCATCTTTTGGTGGTGGCGTGACCCACCGTATAAGAATGATGATTTCAGACACCGCGTACAATTGTCGTAGGTTTCTGAGAATCAAATTCTTCGTTAATTTCTTCACACTTAGAGTGTTATTCTTCATTGATTGAAGAAAAACATTTCTTCATGTGTTGCACATCTAAGTCATCAATTTTGCATAAGTGTTAGGATGAGTGTCCTTTTCAAAGAACATTCGAAGATTCTAAGATATTTAGCTCACACCGCAACTTGCTAAATCTCTTGTCATCCAAGGGCTTTGTGAAGATATTGGCTAGCTGTTCTTCAGTCTTCACTTGCTCAATAGAAATGTCGCCCTTCAACACATGATCACGAAGAAAATGATGACGAATCTGAATGTGCTTTGTCTTCGAGTGCTGAACTGGGTTGTGAGCAATCTTGATGGCACTCTCATTGTCACAGAAGAGAGGCACATTCTTCATGTTGACGCCATAGTCCTCGAGAGTTTATTTCATCCACAACAATTGAGCACAGCAAGAACCAGCAGCAATGTACTCAGCTTCAGCAGTAGACAGTGATACGCAGTTCTGTTTCTTTGAGGACCAACAGACCAAAGATCGTCCGAGGAAATGACATGTACCAGATGTTGACTTGCGGTCCACACGATCACCAGCATAGTCAGAGTCTGAATATCCAATGAGATCAAAAACCGAGCCCTTGGGGTACCATAATCCAAGTGTTGGTGTGTGATCTAGATATCGAAGAATATGCTTCACGGCCTTATGGTGTGATTCCTTCGGTGTAGCTTGAAATCGGGCACACATGCAAACACTAAGCATAATATCTGGCTTAGATGCACATAAGTGCAATAAAGAACCAATCATGGAGCGGTATACCTTTTGATCAAAGTCAATACCATTTTCATCAGTGCATAGATGGCCATTTGTGGGCATTGGAATTTTGACGCCTTTGCAATCTTGCATGCCGAAATTCCTCAGTACATCCTTGAGGTATTTCTCCTGAGATATGAATATGCCATTGCACTGTTGACGAATTTGAAGACCTAAGAAGAATTTCAATTCTCCCATCATAGACATTTGATATTCTTCACTCGTCATATGGGCAAATTCAACACTATAACGTTGGTCAGTACAGCCAAAGATAATATCATCAACATATATTTGACACACAAAGAATTCACCATCATAAGATTTAGTGAAAAGAGTAGGGTCGAGTGAACTGGGTTTGAAGCCTTTCTTCATGAGGAATTCCTTCAAAGTATCATACCATGCCCGAGGGGCCTGCTTGAGGCCATAGAGGGCCTTATTGAGTCTGAAGACTTTGTCAGGATTCTTTGGATCTTCAAAACCTGGGGGTTGAGCAACATATACTTCTTCCTCAAGCTTACCATTGAGGAATGCACTTTTTGTTGGAAATATGCCCTAGAGGCAATAATAAATTGGTTATTATTATATTTCCTTGTTCATGATAATCGTTTATTGTCCATGCTAGAATTGTATTGATAGGAAACTCAGATACATGTGTGGATACATAGACAACACCATGTCCCTAGTAAGCCTCTAGTTGACTAGCTCGTTGATCAATGGATGGTTACGGTTTCCTGACCATGGACATTGGATGTCGTTGATAATGGGATCACATCATTAGGAGAATGATGTGATGGACAAGACCCAATCCTAAGCATAGCATAAAAGATCGTGTAGTTCGTTTGCTAGAGCTTTTGCAATGTCAAGTATCATTTCCTTAGACCATGAGATCGTGCAACTCCTGGATACCGTAGGAGTGCTTTGGGTGTACCAAACGTCACAACATAACTGGGTGACTATAAAGGTGCATTACGGGTATCTCCAAAAGTGTCTGTTGGGTTGGCACGGATCAAGACTGGGATTTGTCACTCCGTATGATGGAGAGGTATCTCTGGGCCCACTCGGTAATGCATCATCATAATGAGCTCAATGTGACTAAGGAGTTAGCCACGGGATCATGCATTACGGTACGAGTAAAGTGACTTGCCGGTAACGAGATTGAACAAGGTATTGGGATACCGACGATCGAATCTCGGGCAAGTAACGTACCGATTGACAAAGGGAATTGTATACGGGATTGATTGAATCCTCGACATCGTGGTTCATCTGATGAGATCATCGTGGAACATGTGGGAGCCAACATGGGTATCCAGATCCCGCTGTTGGTTATTGACCGGAGAGGCGTCTCGGTCATGTCTGCATGTCTCCCGAACCCGTAGGGTCTACACACTTAAGGTTCGGTGACGCTAGGGTTGTAGAGATATTAGTATGCGGAAACCCAAAAGTTGTTCGGAGTCCCTGATGAGATCCCGGACGTCACGAGGAGTTCCGGAATGGTCCGGAGGTGAAAAATTATATATAGGAAGTCAAGTTTCGGCCACCGGGAAAGTTTCGGGGGTCACCGGTAGTGTACCGGGACCACCGGAAGGGTCCCGGGGGTCCACCGGGTGGGGCCACCTATCCCGGAGGGCCCCATGGGCTGAAGTGGGAAGGGAACCAGCCCCTAGTGGGCTGGGGTGCCCCCCATGGGCCTCCCCCTGCGCCTAGGGTTGGAAACCCTAGGGGTGGGGGGCGCCCCACCTGACTTGGGGGGCAAGTTTCCCTCCTGGCCGCCGCCGCCCCCCTTGTAGATGGGATCCAGGGCCGACGCCCCCCTCCCAGGGGGGCCTATATATAGTGGGGGGAGGGAGGGCAGCAACATGACAGCCCCTGGCGCCTCCCTCTCCCCCTGCAACACCTCTCCCTCTCGCAGAAGCTTGGCGAAGCCCTGCCGAGATCCCGCTACATCCACCACCACGCCGTCGTGCTGCTGGATCTCCATCAACCTCTCCTTCCCCCTTGCTAGATCATGAAGGAGGAGACGTCGCTGCTCCGTACGTGTGTTGAACGCGGAGGTGCCGTCCGTTCGGCACTCGGTCATCGGTGATTTGGATCACGGCGAGTACGACTCCATCAACCCCGTTCATTGGAACGCTTCCGCTCGCGATCTACAAGGGTATGTAGATGCACTCCTTTCCCCTCATTGCTAGTATACTCCATAGATGGATCTTGGTGATGCGTAGAAAAATTTTAAATTCTGCTACGATCCCCAATAGTGGCATCATGAGCTAGGCCTATGCGTAGTTACTATGCACGAGTAGAACACAAAGCAGTTGTGGGCATTGATGTTGCCAGTTCTTCTTGCCGTTACTAGTCTTATCTTGATTCGGCGGCATCGTGGGATGAAGCGGCCCGGACTGACCTTACACGTACTCTTACGTGAGACAGGTTCCACCGACTGACATGCACTAGTTGCATAAGGTGGCTAGCGGGTGTCTGTCTCTCCTACTTTAGTCGGATCAGATTCGATGAAAAGGGTCCTTATGAAGGGTAAATAGAAATTGGCATATCACGTTGTGGCTTTTGCATAGGTAAGAAACGTTCTTGCTAGAAACCCATAGCAGCCACGTAAAACATGCAACAACAATTAGAGGACGTCTAACTTGTTTTTGCAAGGTATGCTATGTGATGTGATATGGCCAAAAAGGATGTGATGAATGATATATGTGATGTATGAGATTGATCATGTTCTTGTAATAGGAATCACGACTTGCATGTCGATGAGAATGACAACCGGCAGGAGCCATAGGAGTTGTCTTAATTTATTGTATGACCTGCGTGTCAATGAAAACGCCATGTAATTACTTTACTTTATTGCTAACCGTTAGCCATAGTAGTAGAAGTAATAGTTGGCGAGACAACTTCATGAAGACACAATGATGGAGATCATGATGATGGAGATCATGGTGTCATGCCGGTGACGAAGGTGATCATGCCGCGCCTCGAAGATGGAGATCAAAGGCGCAAGATGATATTGGCCATATCATGTCACTTTATGATTTGCATGTGATGTTTATCATGTTTACATCTTATTTGCTTAGAACGACGGTAGCATAAATAAGATGATCCCTCACTAAACTTTCAAGAGACGTGTTCCCCTAACTGTGCACCGTTGCGAAGGTTCGTTGTTTCGAAGCACCACGTGATGATCGGGTGTGATAGATTCTAACGTTCGAATACAACGGGTGTTGACGAGCCTAGCATGTACAGACATGGCCTCGGAACACATGCGAAACACTTAGGTTGACTTGACGAGCCTAGCATGTACAGACATGGCCTCGGAACACAAGAGATCGAAAGGTCGAACATGAGTCGTATAGTAGATACGATCAACATGGAGATGTTCACCGATGATGACTAGTCCGTCTCACGTGATGATCGGACACGGCCTAGTTTGACTCGGATCATGTATCACTTAGATGACTAGAGGGATGTCTATCTGAGTGGGAGTTCATTAATCAGATGAACTTAATTATCATGAACATAGTCAGAAGGTCTTCGCAAATTATGTCATAACTTGGGCTTTAGTTCTACTGGTTAAGATATGTTCCTAGAGAAAATTTAGTTGAAAGTTGGTAGTAGCAATTAGGCGGACTGGGTCCGTAAACTGAGGATTGTCCTTATTGCTGCACAGAAGGCTTATGTCCTTAATGCACCGCTCGGTGTGCTGAACCTCAGCGTCGTCTGTAGATGTTGCGAAACATCTGACATACACGTTTTGATGAATACGTGATAGTTCAGTGCGTAATGCTAACAGTTTAGAATTGTGGCACCAAAGACGGTTTTTGAAACGTCGCAGAACATATGAGATGTTCCGAAGACTGAAATTGGGATTTCGGACTAGTGCCCACGTCAAGAGGTATGAGACCTCTGACAAGTTTCTTAAGCCTGCAAACCGAGGGAGAAAAGCTCAATCATTGAGCATGTGCTCAGATTGTCTGAGTACCACAATCGCTTGAATCGAGTGGGAGTTAATCTTCCAGATGAGATAGTGATGGTTCTCCATAGTCACTGCAACCAAGCTATTAGAGCTTCGTGATGAACTATAACATATCAGGGATAGATATGATGATCCTTGAGCAACTCGCGATGTTTGACACCGCGAAATTAGAAATCAAGAAGGAGCATCAATTGTTGATGGTTAGTAAAACCACTAGTTTCTAGAAGGGCAAGGGCAAAAGGGATACTTCATGAAACAGCAAATCATTTGCTGCTCTAGTGAAAAATCCCAAGGTTGAACCCAAACCCGAGACTAAGTGCTCCTGTAATGAGGGGAACGGTCACTGAAGCAGAACTACCCTAGATACTTAGTAGATGAGAAGGCAGGCAAGGTCGACAGAAGTATATTGGATATACATTAAATGAATGTGTACTTTACTAGTACTCCTAGAAGCACCAGGGTATTAGATACCGGTTCGGTTGCTAAGTGTTAGTAGCTCGAAATAAAAGCTGCGGAATAAACGGAGACTAGCTAAAGGTGAGATGACGATATGTGTTGGAAGTGTTTCCAAGGTTGATGTGATCAAGCATCGCATGCTCCCTCTACCATCGAGATTTGGTGTTTGCGTTGAGCATGATTGGATTATGTTTATCGCAATACGGTTATTCATTTAAGGAGAATAATGGTTACTCTGTTTATTTGAATAATACCTTCAATGGTCTTGCACCTAAAATGAATCTCGATCGTAGTGATACACATGTTCGTGCCAAAAGATATAAAATAGTAATGATAGTTCCACATACTTGTGGCACTGCCATTTGAGTCATATTGGTATAGAACGCATGAAGAAGCTCCATGTAGATGGATCTTTGGACTCACTCGTTTTTGAAAAGATTGAGACATGCGAACCATGTCTATTGGTATATATGCATGAAGAAACTCCATGCAAATGGATCGTTTGTACTCACTTGATTTTGAATCACTTGAGACATGCAAATCATACCACATGGGCAAGATGACTGAAAGGCCTCATTTTCAGTAAGATGGAGCAAGAGAGCAACTTATTGGAAGTAATACATTTTGATGTATGCAGTCCAATGAGTGCTGAGGCATGCAGTGGATATCGTTATGTTCTTACTTCACAGATGATTTGAGTAGATGCTGAGAATATTTACTTGATGAAACACAAGTCTGAATTATTGAAAGGTTCAAGTAATTTCAGAGTGAAGTTGAAGATCGTCGTGACAAGAGGATAAAATGTCTATGATATGATCATAGAGATATCTGAGTTACGAGTTTGGCACACAATTAAGACATTGTGGAAAGTGTTTCACAATTAATACCGCCTGGAACACCACAGTGTGATGGTGTGTCCGAACATCATAACTGCACCCTATTGGATATGGTGCATACCATGATGTCTCTTATCAAATTACAACTATCGTTTATGGGTTAGGCATTAGAGATAACCGCATTCACTTTAAAAGGGGCACCACGCAATTCCGTTGAGAGGACACCGTTTAGAGAAACCTAAGTTGTCATCTCTTAAAAGATTGGGGCTGCGATGCTTATGTGAAAGAGTTTCAAGCTGATAAGCTCGAACCCAAAGCGGATGAATGCATCTTCATAGAAAACCCAAAGCAGTTGGGTATACCTCCTATTTCAGATCTGGAAGCAAAAGTAATTGCTTCTAGAAACGAGTCCTTTCTCGAGGAAAAGTTTCTCTCGAAAGAATTGAGTGGGAGGATGGTGGAGACTTGATGAGGTTATTGAACCATAACTTCAACTAGTGTGTAGCAGGGCACAAGAAGTTGTTCCTGTAGCACCTACACCAATTGAAGTGGAAGCTTATGATAGTGATCATGAAACTTCGGATCAAGTCACTACCAAACCTCGTAGGTCGACAAGGATATGTACTACTCCTGAGTGGTACGGTAATCCTGTCTTAGATATCATGTTGTTAGACAACAATGAACCTACGAGCTATGGAGAAGCGATGGTGGGCCCATATTCCAACAAATGGTTAGAAACCATGAAATCCGAGATAGAATCCATGTATCAGAACAAAGCATGGACTTTGGTGAACTTGCCCGATGATCGGCAAGCCATTAAGATAAATGGATCTTTAAGAAGAAGACGGACGTGGACGGTAATGTTACCGTCTATGAAGCTCGACTTGTGGCAAAGAGTATTTTCACAGGTTCAAGGAGTTGACTACGATGAGATTTTCTCATCCGTAGCGATGCTTAAGTCCGTCGGAATCATGTTAGCTGCATTTATGAAATCTGGCAGATGGATGTCAAAACAAGTTCCCTTACCAGTTTTCGTAAGGAAAGGTTGTATGTGATACAATCAGAAAGGTTTTGTTGATCCTAAGGATGCTAAAAGGTATGCTAGCTCCAGCGATCCTTCCATGGACTAGAGCAAGCATCTCGGAGTCAGAATATATGCTTTGATGGAGTGATCAAAGTTTTTGGGTTTGTACAAAGTTTGTTAGAAACTTGTATCTACAATAACGTGAGTGGGAGCACTACAACATTTCTGATAAGTATATGTGAATGACATATTGTTGATCCGAAATTATGTAAAATTTCTGGAAAGCATAAAGGGTTGTTTGAAAGGAGTTTTTCAAAGGAAGACCTGGATAAAGCTGCTTACATAGTGGGCATCAAGATCTATAGAGATAGATCAAGACGTCTGATGATACTTTCAAAGAACGCACACCTTGACATGTTTTTGAAAGAGTTCAAAATAGATCAGCAAAGAAGGAGTTCTTGGCTGTGTTGCAAGGTGTGAGTATTGAGTAAGACTCAAGACCTGACCACAGCAGAAGAGAGAGAAAGGACGAAGGTCGTCCCCTATGCTTTAGACGTAGGCTCTACAGTATGCTATGCTGTGTACCGCACATGAAGTGTGCCTTGCCATGAGTTGGTCAAGGGGTACAATAGTGATCCGGGAACGGATCACATGACAGCGGTCGAACTTGTCCTTAGTATCTAGTGGACTAAGGAATTTTCTCGATTATGGAGGTGAAAAGGAGTTCGTCGTAAAGGGTTACGTCGATGCAAACTTTGACACTAATCCGGATGACTCTGAGTAGCAAACCGGATTCGTATAGTAGAGCAGTTATTTGAAATGGCTCCAAGTAGCGCGTGGTAGCATCCACAAGATGACATAGATATTCGTAAACCACACACGGATCTGAAAGGTTCAGACCCGTTGACTAATAACCTCTCTCACAAGCATGACATGATCAAACCAGCACTCATTGAGTGTTAATCACATAATGATGTGAACTAGATTGTTGACTCTAGTGAACTCTTTGGATGTTGGTCACATGGTGATGTGACCTGTGAGTGTTAATCACATGGTGATGTGAACTAGATTATTGACTCTAGTGCAAGTGGGAGACTGTTGGAAATATGCCCTAGAGGCAATAATAAATTGGTTATTATTATATTTCCTTGTTCATGATAATCGTTTATTGTCCATGCTAGAATTGTATTGATAGGAAACTCAGATACATGTGTGGATACATAGACAACACCATGTCCCTAGTAAGCCTCTAGTTGACTAGCTCGTTGATCAATAGATGGTTACGGTTTCCTGACCATGGACATTGGATGTCGTTGATAACGGGATCACATCATTAGGAGAATGATGTGATGGACAAGACCCAATCCTAAGCATAGCATAAAAGATCGTGTAGTTCGTTTGCTAGAGCTTTTCCAATGTCAAGTATCATTTCCTTAGACCATGAGATCGTGCAACTCCCGGATACCGTAGGAGTGCTTTGGGTGTACCAAACGTCACAACGTAACTGGGTGACTATAAAGGTGCATTACGGGTATCTCCGAAAGTGTCTGTTGGGTTGGCACGGATCGAGACTGGGATTTGTCACTCCGTATGACGGAGAGGTATCTCTGGGCCCACTCGGTAATGCATCATCATAATGAGCTCAATGTGACTAAGGATTTAGCCACGGAATCATGCATTACGTTACGAGTAAAGTGACTTGCCGGTAACGAGATTGAACAAGGTATTGGGATACCAACGATCGAATCTCGGGCAAGTAACGTACCGATTGACAAAGGGAATTGTATACGGGATTGATTGAATCCTCGACATCGTGGTTCATCCGATGAGATCATCGTGGAACATGTGGGAGCCAACATGGGTATCCAGATCCCGCTGTTGGTTATTGACCGGAGAGGCGTCTCGGTCATGTCTGCATGTCTCCCGAACCCGTAGGGTCTACACACTTAAGGTTCGGTGACGCTAGGGTTGTAGAGATATTAGTATGCGGAAACCCGAAAGTTGTTCGGAGTCCCGGATGAGATCCCGGACGTCACGAGGAGTTCCGGAATGGTCCAGAGGTGAAGAATTATATATAGGAAGTCAAGTTTCGGCCACCGGGAAAGTTTCGGGGGTCACCGGTAGTGTACCGGGACCACCGGAAGGGTCCTGGGGGTCCACCGGGTTGGGCCACCTATCCTGGAGGGCCCCATGGGCTGAAGTGGGAAGGGAACCAGCCCCTAGTGGGCTGGGGCGCCCCCCATGGGCCTCCCCCTGCGCCTAGGGTTGGAAACCCTAGGGGTGGGGGGCGCCCCACCTGACTTGGGGGGCAAGTTTCCCCCCAGGCCGCCGCCCCCCTTGTAGATGGGATCCAGGGCCGGCGCCCCCCCTCCCAGGGGGCCTATATATAGTGGGGGGAGGGAGGGCAGCAGCATGACAGCCCCTGGCGCCTCCCTCTCCCCCTGCAACACCTCTCCCTCTCGCAGAAGCTTGGCGAAGCCCTGCCGAGATCCCGCTACATCCACCACCACGCCGTCGTGCTGCTGGATCTCCATCAACCTCTCCTTCCCCCTTGCTGGATCAAGAAGGAGGAGACGTCGCTGCTCCGTATGTGTGTTGAACGCGGAGGTGCCGTCCGTTCGGCACTCGGTCATCGGTGATTTGGATCACGGCGAGTACGACTCCATCAACCCCATTCATTGGACCGCTTCCGCTCGCGATCTACAAGGGTATGTAGATGCACTCCTTTCCCCTCGTTGCTAGTATACTCCATAGATGGATCTTGGTGATGCGTAGAAAAATTTTAAATTCTGCTACGATCCCCAACACTTTTCACATCCATTTGATATAAAGTGATATCATGATGGTTAGCATAAGCAAGTAATATGCGAATAGCCTCAAGTCTAGCAACAGGTGCAAAAGTTTCATCGAAATCAATTCCTTCAACCTGTGTGTAGCCTTCAGCTAATAGCCATGCCTTATTCCTCACCGCAAGGCCATTTTCATCTTGCTTGTTGCGGTGATCCACTTTGTGCCAATGATATTGTGCTTGCGAGGATCTGGATGTTTGACCAGTTCCCGGATGTTGTTGATCTCGAATTGATGTAATTCTTCTTGCATGGCCTGAATCCACTCAGGCTCCATAAATGTTTCATCTACCTTAGTGGGCTCTTTAATAGAGACAAAAGCATAGTGCCCAAAAAAGTTAGATAAATGTCAAGCTCTTGAGCGTGTGAGAGGACCTGGTGCTTCAATGTCATTGATGATCTTTTCAACTTGCACTTCTTTTGCAATGCGATGATGAGCTGATTGTCGTCGAGGAATTTGATCAGCATTTTCTTCAGGTGCATTAGTTCGACGTTCTTCACGTTCTGGAATGAATTCTTCAGCAGATTCTTCGGTAGGAATGACATCCTCAGTAGCCTTGAACTTGATAGATTCCTCAGGTGCTGGTTCATCTATCAGAGAAGTTAGGTGCTCTCTTTGCGAGCCATTAGTTTCATCGAACCGCACATCTACAGTTTCAACAACCTTGTGAATAACGTTGTTGAATACTCTGTAGGTGTGTAAGTCCTTTCCATAACCAAGCATAAAACCTTCATGTGCTTTCGGTGCAAATTTTGAGTTGTGATGAGGATCTCTAATCCAGCATTTAGCACCGAAGACTTTGAAATAACTCACATTGGGTTTCTTGTCAGTGAGGAGTTCATAGGTAGTCTTCTTGAAGAATTTGTGAAGATATACTCTGTTGATGATGTGGCATGCAGTATCAATTGCATCAATCCAGAAACAACGAGGCGTTTTGTATTCATCAAGCATAGTGCGAGCCATCTCAGCAAGAGTCATGTTCTTGCGCTCCACGATGCCATTCTGCTGAGGAGTGTAAGGAGCAGATAACTCATGAGTAATACCAAGTTCATCAAGATAGTGATCAAGACCAGAATTCTTGAACTCAGTTCCATTGTCACTTCTGATGTGCTTGATCTTCACACCGAAGTTGGTTGAAGCCCTCGAGGAAAATCGTTTGAAGACTTCCTGCACTTCATGTTTGTAAGTAACAATGTGCACCCATGTGTAACGAGAGTAATCATCAACAATAACAAAGCCATATTGAGACGCATCATTTGAAACTGCAGAATAATGGTTAGGACTGAAGAGATCCATATGAAGCAATTCAAATGGTCGAGTAGTGGTCATGATAGTCTTCGCTGGACGCTTAGCCTTTGTCATCTTCCCAGCTTCACAGGCTCCGCATAAGTGCTCCTTGAGGAATTTGACATTGTCAATGCCAATGGCATGCTTCTTCTTAGCAAGCGTGTGCAAATTCCTCATGCCTGCATGACCAAGTCGTCGATGCCATAGCCAGCCTTCTGAAGCTTTTGCAAGTAGACACACGGCTGGTTGAGGTCCTGTAGAGAAATCAACAATATACAAGTCTCCTCTCCTAAAGCCTTCGAAGACTTTGGAATTGTCAGCTTCCATAACCACAACACAACGATACTTGCCAAAGACAACAACCATATCAATATCGCAAAGCATTGAGATAGACATGAGGTTGTATCCTAAGGACTCGACAAGCATGACTTTGTCCATGTGTCGATCCTTTGAGATCGCAACCTTACATAGACGCAATACCTGACTTTTGCCTTTGTCAGCGAAGATGATATGCTTCAGATGCGATGGAGATAAGGGAGCATCCATCAATAGATTCTTGTCACCAGTCATGTGATTTGTACATCCACTATCGAGGACCCACTCAGTGGCTTTGGGTTGATCATCCTGCAGATGAATTAGTGCAACTTATGAACTTCATATACTTCATCAGTGAAGAATATGACATCAATTCATCAGATCAATTTCATCAAGCAATGCAACAGATAAAGCAGTATGAGGACCTGAGAAATGAGAGTTCATTTCTTCATGATTAGCCTGCGTCCTTTCAGGAAATTTCAGGTCTCCAGCAAATTCTTCAGACGGTTGAGCACGTCTGGAGACCTGACCCTACAGAAGAGATTAGTTCTTTTTCTTCACCACCCACATCTGAAGGGGTGGCAAAGAGTTCATCACTCTGCGAGCTCCATACGAAAAAGGTGGCATAGAAGCCAATCCATTTTGTTTCACATAAGAGAAGTAAGGGTAAGCATATGAATAAGCAGAGAAATTCTTCGAGGACTTATGAACATAATGGTTAGAAGAATAATGCTCATATTCATAGCCCTTAGCTCTTCCCTGCGAAAAAGAGTTGTTAGCATGATGATATTCATATGAGGACTTTGATCCTTTTGAGGAATATGATCCACATGAGGAATTTGGTCCGTATGAGGACTTGGATCCATATGAAGAATTTGATATGGGGTTCCTATTCTTCACAGGTGGTGTCATGAGGACATTCACCTGAAAACTTTCAAGGCACCTTTTGGGAACCCAGATTTTCTTCATAGGGGAACCGTTCCTGCACTTAGTGCCAACATATCTAGTAAATACTTCACCATTCTGATTTTTGAACAGTTTATAGTTGGAGTCAAATGACTCATCAGAAGAATGAGGAGATTCACATGTAAAGCTAGATAAATTGGATGGATCAACTGAAGGTCCCTTTGCAGCAACCCATGAGGTTTTGGGGTACTGCTCAGGCTTCCAATATGTACCATCAGCACTGAGTTTCCTTTCAAAGGCAATACCCTCTTTCCTAGGGTTCCTGTTGAGGATCTGCTTTTTAAGCACATCACAAAGAGTCTGATGCCCTTTGAGGCTTTTGTACATGCCTGTCATGTACAATTCCTTCAGCCCTGCATCATCAGTGATACTAGCAATGTCCTCAGATGAGGAATTAGTGATAGCAGAGACAGTTGAAGAATTTGTAGCATTAGAAGCATTTGAACATTCAGGTGAAGAATTAGCAGATTCACGTTCAATGCATTTCAAACATGGAGGAACAAATTCTTCCTGAGAAGCGCTGATTTGTTGAGCAAGTAATGAATCGCGCTCCTTCTGAAGATCTTCATAACTCACTCTTAGCTTTTCAAGATCTTGCTTTCTCTGAAGAAATTCATAAGAAAGCTTCTCATGATCAGATAAGGGAGTGTTATGATGACCTTGAAGGTTGTCAAACCTAGACTGAAGTCTCTGAAGATTTTCAGTCAAGGTTTTAGTGCGATCCATTTCTTCACCCAACATATCATCGCTTTTGTCTACATGTTTTGAACCTTTTCAAAAGCCCTTTGTTGTTTCACAGCAATCTTAGAAAGTTTAGAATGGTTGGGCTTGAGGTTTTCATCAGATTCATGCTCACTTGATTCAGATGAGGTATATTTGAGTACCTTGGCACCCTTTTCCATGAAGCAATAGGTGGGAGCATAGTCATCATTGCCTTCATCAGCCTTGTTGGTGAGGTCATTTTCTTCAGAGTTGAAGATATACTTGCTGACGAATGCAGTAGCGAGAGCTAGGCTCGCCACACCGGATTCGGACTCCTCAGACGCCTCCTCTTCCTCATTTTCTTTAGATTCAGCCTCAGAGTCCATTTCCTTGCCAATGAATGCCCGAGCCTTCTTGGAGCTGCTCTTCTTGTGAGATGAAGACTTTGAGGATTTTGATGATGAAGACTTTGAGGATTTCTTCTTTTTCTTCGCATCATCAGAACTGTAATCCTTGTATTTCTTCTTCTTTGATTCCTTTTCCCACAGAGGACAATCTTGAATGTAGTGTCCAGGTTTCTTGCCTTTGTGACAAAGCCTCTTCTTGTAGTCACTGGATGAAGAATCATTGCTCCTTGAGGGTTTCCAAAGCGACCACGTCTTGAGAACTTCTGCAATTTCTTCACGAGCAGTGCTAGTTCATGGCTCAGTTCTTCAGGATCACCAAGGCTGCTACCAGAGTTTTCATCTTGAGACTCAGAAACTGCATTGGCCTTCAGTGCACGTGATCTGCCATAGCTCGAACCATGGAGATCTCTCTTTTCAGCAAGCTGGAACTCATGAGTATTTAGCCTCTCGAGGATATCAGCGGGATCAAGTGACTTATAATCAGCATGTTCTTGTATCATCAATGCTAGAGTATCAAATGAGGAATCAAGCGATCTCAGCAATTTCTTCACCACCTCATGGTCAGTGATGTCAGTGGCACCAAGCACTTGAAGCTCATTTGAGATGTCAGTGAGGCGATCGAAGGTTTGT
Source organism: Triticum aestivum (assembly GCF_018294505.1). Taxonomy (NCBI): domain Eukaryota; kingdom Viridiplantae; phylum Streptophyta; class Magnoliopsida; order Poales; family Poaceae; genus Triticum; species Triticum aestivum. The sequence continues at coordinate 492,296,657 of NC_057808.1, read as the reverse complement.
TGAACATTTTCATTGTCGAGTCTTTTGAAGCGGTTGAAGAGATTGTGAAGAACATCAACTCGAGAGTCACGCTGTGTTGAGACTCCTTCATTCACTTTGGACAGCCTATCCCAGATAAGCTTAGTAGTTTCCAAAGCACTCACTCTTCCATACTGTCCTTTGCTCAGATGGCCACATATGATATTCTTCGCTTGAGAATCGAGTTGCTTAAATCTCTTCACATCAGCAACATTCAGAGAAGGTGTGACTGAGGGAACACCATTTTCCACAACATACCAGAGATCATTATCAATTGCCTCAAGATGCATTCGCATCTTATTCTTCCAGTAGGGGTAGTCCGTCCCATCGAAGGTAGGACACCCAGCAGAGACCTTGATCATACCTGCGGTCGACATAACTAAAACTCCAGGTGGTTAAACCAAAATCACACAGAACAAGGGAGTACCTTGCTCTGATACCAATTGAAAGTCCGTTATATCGACTAGAGGGGGGTGAATAGGTAATTTTTATGAATTCTTCACTGAGGAATTTGCGGGTGAGGAAATTCCTTAGCGAAGAACTACTTGCAGCGGAATAAGTACTCAAAAGTAAACATAGCAGAACACAAGCATGGTCATCATGATGAAATGAAGACAAGCATAGAGTACAGAAAGCGTAAACACAGGATAACACAGGATGAAGACAAACGGACTGAAGAAATTGAACTGAGGAAATTGAGAAAGTCTTCAGTCAAAGTCTTCAAACAGATATGAACAAGCACACAACACAGTTATGAGGAAATGAAAGAGTTGAGGAAGTAGAACCAGTAGGCTTGGTGAAGACAATGATTTGGTAGACCAGTTCCAACTGCTGTCTCAGTTGTACATCTGGTTCTGAAGAACTTCGTCTCTGTCACTGAAGAATATGACTGAACTGTATGAGATTTCCAATGGCTTCACTCAAAGGGATTGGTAGGTGTAGGATTTTGAGATGAGCACCACTTCGAAATTCTTCCTTAGTATTTCCTCGACCCCCTTTAACAGTACGGTGTTTCCTATGACTCAAGAAAGAGAAAATGAAACTACGAAAACAAAAGTCTTCACGCTTCATGTTCCTCAAATGAATACCAAGTCTTCAAGGTCACACCAATTTCTTCAATTTCAAAGTCTTCAGAAAGTCTTCAGAAATCCAAAATCTTTTGTCGAAGAACTTCATTTTTAGGGGTCGACTTTCTCTGTAAATATCAAACTCCTCATAGACTTATAGACCTGTGTACACTCATAAACACATTAGTCCCTTAACCTATAAGTCTTCAATACACCAAAATCACTAAGGGGCACTAGATGCACTTACACTTATGGGCACTGGAGAAATCATACCTTCAGAGGCACAAGCTGAAGAGGAACTTATCATATCTGCACCAAGTCAACCTGAAGACACTGCTCAGCCAGAAGCCAATGCTGAAGATGAAGACAATGATCAGCAAGGGCAAAATCTTCGTCCAGTTCATCCTCGTGTTGCAAATGAAGTACAGATTGAGAAGATAATTGATAGCATCAATGCACCTGGTCCCCTCACTCATTCAAGAGCAACACAGCTAGCAAATTTCTGTGGGCACTTTGCATTTGTCTCTATATCTGAACCCAAGAAAGTTGTTGAAGCCTTCACGGAACCTGAATGGATTCAAGCTATGCAAGAAGAGCTTCAACAGTTTGAGCTGAACAATGTGTGGGAATTGGTCAAGCGTCCTGATCCTCGCAAGCACAACATCATAGGCACCAAATGGATCTATCACAACAAACAAGATGAGCATGGTCAAGTAGTCAGAAACAAGGCTCGTCTCATTGCTCGAGGATACACTCAAGTTGAAGGGATTAACTTCGATGAAACATTTGCTCCGGTGGCTAGGCTTGAAGCCATTCGCATACTGCTAGCCTATGCCAACCATCACAACATCCTCCTGTACCAAATGGATGTGAAGAGTGCTTTTCTCAATGGCAAGATTGAAGAAGAAGTGTATGTTGCACAACCTCCTGGCTTTGAAGATCCAAAACATCCTGATATGGTATACAAGCTCAACAAGGCACTGTATGGCCTCAAACAAGCTCCTCGCGCTTGGTATGACACACTCAAAGACTTCCTGAAGAGCAAAGGCCTCAAACCTGGTTCTCTAGACCCTACACTCTTCACAAAGACATATGATAGTGAACTGTTTGTGTGCCAAATCTATGTGGATGACATTATCTTCGGCTGCACTGACAAGAGATACAGTGATGAATTTGGACACATGATGCAAGAGCAATATCAGATGTCCATGATGGGTGAGCTGAAATTCTTCCTTGGTCTTAAAATCCGTCAGCAAAGCAACGACATCTTCATATCTCAAGAGAAATACCTCAAAGATTCCCTGAAGAAGTTTGGAATGCAAGACTGCAAAGGGTACACGACGCCAATGCCAACCAAAGGTCAATTGGGCCCTGACGACAATGTTAAAGAGTTCGATCAAAAGGTATACCGCAACATGATTGGTTCTTTACTCTATTTATGTGCATCTAGGCCAGATATAATGCTTAGCATTTGCATGTGTGCCCGATTCCAAGCGGCACCAAAGGAACCGCATCACTTGGCTGTGAAGCGAATTCTTCGATATTTGGCTTACACCCCAATGCTAGGATTATGGTATCCAAAGGGCTAAGAGTTTGATCTAGTTGGATTCTCAGATGCTGATTATGCTGGTGAAAAGGTTGATCGCAAGTCCACATCAGGTACATGTCACTTTCTTGGATGATCTCTTGTCTGTTGGTCTTCAAAGAAGCAGAACTATGTATCTCTCTCCACTGCTGAATCTGAATACATTGTTGCTGGATCTTGCTGCGCTCAGCTTCTGTGGATGAAGCAAACTCTCAAGGACTATGGCATCCATCTGAAGCAAGTGCCACTTTACTGCGACAATTAAAGGGCCATCAAGAAACAAGGAAGTTTCTGAAAACATACCCGTTGTGCCAATAGAGTTTCAGTTGGATCCTGCAAACTTGAATGTTAGAAATCAATAAATAAAGTTTTGCAAGAGCCATAAGAAACTAACATCAAACTAGTAAAACTAACCAGTTTTGACAACGTATTTAATTACACATGAACTAGTAAAACTAACAAGTTCTTGGCAACGTATTAAAGTAACAAGTCGGTACCGTTTACTAGCAACACAGACATCTGTAAATTTCTTTGATGTAAGCAAAATGATTCCAACACACATATATAAGTTAAAAAGACGGTGTCCCTCATATAAACCTGACAAATGTCTATCTATGAACATGCAAACATTACTAGTGCTACAAGTGATAACAACAAACTATTTAAACAAACAGGGTATCAGAACGAAAATTACACGTGAATTCTGCTGCACCCTAGAAGTACATATGACCAGCTATCTACGTGCTTAAGTAGCTATTTAAGTTCAGGCAAACAGGTAATTCTTAACAATAAGTATCAAACACATAGATAGGTGCAGTCTATAATAGGATTAACAGGCTACGGCATTATGTAATCAGTAGCAAACTAAATTAAGCCATGCAACGTAATTGAACAATTTTGCAATAAGTGGCTAACTAAAATTCCGAGAAGCAGGTAACTGAACTTATGCTAGCTCTTTGTACAGGCACATTGAAACTTCTTTTTCGCTTACAAGGTTCTACCAAGGAGTCCATGGCATCAATTTCTTGGATACACAGTCCCAATACTTCTTTCTTTCCACACTGCATTGGTAAGTCGAATGGTTAATCTGGTAAGATGGGGTGTCCTTTATATGTTATATGAGGACGTGTAGTCAGACTAGTTGTAGCCACACACATCAAACTGGCTTTTACTGTATATTTCATGTGATTACATTTGGCATATCGAGATCTAAGCAATCTACAATAGGATGAAAAACTGGCATCCTTCACATTATTGGCGAACTCAGTTCATAGAAACAAGCAGTTCAACCATTCTGTGGGTAAATAAAAAGCGCCACTGGAATATTTTTCACTACCCCAATCATACATGCAAAAAGGGGCGACGCCACTGTAGGGGCTGGTATGGGCGGCTGCCTCGGGTGGCTGGAAAGTGTGCACCTAGTTTGAGTCGTCTAGGTTGGCCTATGCTAGTTATGTTCGTCCCAACGCACGAGCAGGCAATGTAAAAAATGAAGAAAAACGTTTCAATTTGGATGGGCCAATAACGTAAGTGCAAGGCAGGCCCAATAGCAAGCTCGCAGCCCAAACGAGCGCCTCCCATATCAATCGACAGCAGGAAAAATCCCAATTCGTTCCCTCCAGCCTCCAGTCTGGTTCGCTCCTAACCTAGCCGCAGCTGGACAGACCAACACAGGACTTCCTCGCGCCCTCGTTGGAGGGCGGTCGCCGGGCTTCAAGCGAATGGAAGGACAAGAAGATGAAGATCCAGCCCTGGGTGTAGCATGCGTGGGAGGCAGCACGGGCATGGCATCGAGCTTGCGCAAACGGACAATCGCAGCTTGCAAGAGCAGCATGCACAACGAGTAGGTACATCACATCCCTGATTATATCTAATTCAACTGTTCAATTTCTGGCCAATAGTTAAACCTGACGGTGTTGTGAAACTGCTTGTATGTAGGGAATCTATGAGAAAATGAAACCAATTTCTGCTTATTTTATAACTCCCCCAATCAATGCTGAACTGACTGAATCTGATGTATCTAATCAAGTTTCCGGTGCAAACATACAAGCTCGTGTTGTTCTTGAGCCTGAAGTGTCTAATGAACAGACTGCTAATGAAGGATTTGATGCAAACATTTTACATGCTCCTGGCGATGAACATATAGTGTCTAATGAGGGATCTAATGCAAGCATTTTGCAAGCTCCCATTGAAGGATTTAGTGTCTAATGATGATCTGCTATGTTGAGAGAGACATAGAGATTTGGAGGCATTGATGACAAGCAAATTATAGTACATTTTCATGGCTTCAGGAAACGTCGAGGCCATCTACCAGAAAGTCCCCGTATCATGCCAACATAGAATAAATACTTTTCTAATCTGTTGTTTGAAACTATTGGCATACTTGTGCAGGATATATATATTTGATATGCAGTTTGCGCACTGGTTATAGGTGCAATTACACTTCGATATTTTCAGCCAGAGAACGAATAATTCAAGCAGGTACAGACCATGTTAGTAGTCCTTGTACACCATGTTGCATTTTGTGTTTTTGGTGCTTGCATCATTTAGTGTTTTACAAGCATAAATGGGCCACTGAGTTTTGGGCGCCCTATGCGTACCTGAAACTATTTATGGCGTTGTGTGGGAAATAGGATTTTTTCTTGCTACATGGGCAGGAAAAAATGGGCTGACTTTACGGGGCCATAGTGCGCGCGACCCATGTACGAAATTCTGCATAAATTGTTTTTCCTTTGCTAATAGACGAACGTAGAAAGTTTAGTACCACCTCGGATAGAAAAATAATAATTTTTTGACAGTGAACGGATGAAAAAATCGGAGAAACGCACCTTGCTTTATTAGTAGGTATAGATAATCTGAACTACTTTGGATCATTAGCTGGTTTTCAAAGTGCATGAGCTTCACATTTCTCAAGTTATGTTGATTTCCGGAGTGCAAGTGCCTTCGTATTTTTTAAGTTAAATGTTCGCCCCTGGTAACTTGAATTAGTGGATCCGCCACTGCACACAAATCATATACGCAGGACAGTATGAATTAAATGAAATGCAGGGACTTACGCTAGCTCGTTGTACAGGCTCACTACAACTCTGCTTGTGCTTGGGATGCTCCCTTTACAAGTCCATGTTACCACTTGCTTGGATGTGCAGGCCTTGTGCTCCTTGCATCCCCCTCTGCATTTTTGACACGGCGAATGGTTGATCAAATAACAGGAATCGACCTTGCTGTTGTACCGGAGGACAGATACTTACAAGGTTATACGGGTGTGCAGGATGTGTACCAGATCCCATAGCACCGTCATGCTTCGCTAAAAAATGGTTTTGCTTGTTTTAGATGATATCTCCAGAAGAAATAAGAGTTAAAGTTAGAGTTGCATAGGCGTGTAAACTAAGAGAGCAGTGAAAGGATATCCAAACATCGTCGGAACAGTGCACAAGGGAGTGATGTGTGGATACCTAGTTCGGGCCGGCGTTTGGGCATGCTCGCCTAGCTAGAGTGCGGGTCACTTCAGAGCCGTTGAGGGTGATGTGCTGGCGTTGGCTGGCTGCGCACGGATGCAGATCTTGAGTGGCAGCAGAGCACTATGATGCGGTGGACGAGACCGTTGGTGAAGCCCCAACGACCTCGTGGGGCGGAGGTGCGACGATGTGCTCGGTGAAGTAGCCCTGGTGAGGTGGGAGACGGCGTCGGTGAAGCGCACCTAATGCGGTGGACGTCGATGTCTGTGAGGCACGTCGGTTGCGGCGGCCGACGTTGTCGGTGGACCACCCGGTGCGGTGGACGAGGGCGTAGATGAGGTAGCTCTGGTGCAGTGGTGAAGCGCGACCATCGTCTTCGTCGTCGTCGTCCTGCATAGAGGTGGGGAAAGATACGAGACGAGGGGCAATTCGAGATTTGCTTGGGGTTGGTGGCGAATTAGGGATTTGAGCAATCTCAGCGCGGAAGGGAATGGTGGAGAAGGGAGATTTTGAAGGGCTGGAATTGGGGCCGCCAGATATTTCAATCCAAAACGTGGAAGCGCGAACTTATTTTGTCATCGTTCTTTTTTTTGGGGGGGGGGCGGGAGGGGGTGGGTGGCTGGGTGCTAAGCGTCCGTACGACACACGCGACCACCACGACACGGCCCTGGTCTGCCTGGTGCGCCTACATTTGAGAATGCAAACAAATCTTCTTTCATTTGCAAACGAATCTGTATGTATTACCATGCCCGTGTTTTCCTTGTAAATAATTAGTCATTCGAAACGAGATACTATAAATTAATTAATGAGGAGTTATTTGAAAAAAAATCGAAACGGTATCCATTCTAACCTGGATTAGAGTGTGTGTCACATAATTAGTTATTTGAATTAGAGTGTGTGTCACATAGCAATCTCCAATTCTAACGTGGATTTCGCATTTCACGGTATCCACGCTACTTTTTTAATACAAATTCATACGTATATGATGAACACCATGGTAGTGAGAAAGCTTTGGATGGATTCAAACATATGACCTACAAAATAGCACAACAATCGAGTCAATGTCAACTTTTCCAAACCTAATATGGCACTAATTCAAAATAATTACCCATATGCATGGTCCTCAGTTCAAATCTTAAAAAATGTACGCGGAATTGAAACATCGATATTAAGTCTCGTACTATCTACATTCAAATGTTGTTTTTAGCCCCACCCCCCCCCCCTCGGC